>NC_073625.1:146204989-146896239 GCF_029407905.1 Bubalus kerabau
GAGATTGGGGTTCAACATCATCCTTGAGAAATAAGAACCCTTGTAGGAGGGAGGCGTTTATGCTTACACTTGAGGAAGTTTAAGCCTCCTGTCTCTGCTTGCTTCCCTATTACAGCTGGTCAAAATTTGTTTTTGTTTTTTAAATTCCACTTGTAAGCAAGGTACAGCTGCCATTCCTCACCACTGTATTTCCACTCTAATTATTATCAGCTTCCTTTGCATTTTCACAGTTTCTCTTTTCTAAATCTAGTGTTTATTTCCTCTCAGGAGGATCATCTATGATACCTGCTCATTTCCTTTTAAAAACATGAATCCGTAAATGGTAGGGCTTTAAATAACCTTTAGTTCATCCGACAGGGCTTTCAGTCTATCAGCCAATTGCTTTTTCCCCAGGATGATTCATTTTCAAGAATAAACATGGGAGGACTTATCGTCCTGCTGAGTCACAGACGGAAGAGAATTTGGGGAACAGCGAGTAAGAAAAGATCCAGGGAGCCAGAACAAAGTGTAAAGGCAATCCAGACATAGAACATGTACCCAGGAGGAAACCAAGATGGAGCAGAGTTAGAATTGAGGCAAGAGAAATAGGAGAGGGAGAATGCAGAAACCTGAGAGCCAGGAAGTAGGAGAAAGAAATGATGAGCGCAGCAAATGACTCTCCTCAGATCTGGGAGCTCCTGTGTTTTTGAGGAGCCTTGTCGTCTGTGGGGTCGCACAGAGTTGGACACTACTGAAGCGACTTAGCAGCAGCAGCAGCACATTCTGCAGCAGGAAAATTCTCCTTTGTTTTCAGACAACTGCAGGGAGGATGTGTAAGGGAAGGTTGGGGTGAATGACTGGTTGGAAATACCAAAAGTGCAAAGAAGTACTTTGATAAGTACATTTTCAAAGTTCAAAGAGAATTTTTTCTCCCAGATATCTTAATATAAGTTTTCCTGTAATTTCCACACGATTTAAAAAAAGATGCTTTCTTTCTTTTGCTTTTCTATTTTATTCTTCAGCTTTTCTTTCTTTGCTCCCTTCTAAATATTTCTACTCATCTGCTTTCTCTGCAAGGAAAACAGTTCCTTTTTGAAAAAGTTTCATCAACTTGAGAGAGACAGATATAAACAATTGAGGGTGACAGATGCATGACGCATGACACCACAAATGGGTTCTGTGGAAGTACCAGGCAAGAAGGCAGGTTAAGTCTGTGCTGTGTTGTGTTTATTTGCTCACTCATGCCCGACCCTTGGTGATCCCATGGACTGTAGCCCGGCAGGCTCTTCTGTCTATGGGATGGAACCTAGGGGTCGAACCCAGGTCTCCTGCATTGCAGGCGGATTCTTTACTGTCTGAGCCACCTGCCTGGGGCATAATGCTCCCCAGGTGGCATTAGTGGTAAAGAACCCACCTGCTAATACAAGAGATGTAAGAGAAGCAGGTTCCATCCCTGGGTCAGGAAGATCCCCTGAAGGAGAAAATGGCCAATCCACTCCAGTATTTTTGCCTGGAGAATCCCATGGATAGAGGAGCCTGGCCGGCTACAGTCCATGGGATCCCAAAGAGTTGGATATGACTGAGGTGACTTAGCACACATGGGGCATAAGAAGGAATTAGTTCAAATTTCCTCTGAGTAGTGGTGTTAGTCGCTCAGTAGTGTCCAACTCTTTGCGATCCCATGGACTATAGCCTGCCATGCTCCTCTGTCCATGAGATGCTCCTGGCAAGAATACTGGAGTGGATTGCCATTCCTTTTTCCACAGAATCTTCAGAGATTGAACCCGGGTCTCCTGCATTGCAGGCAGATTCTTTACCATTTGAGCTACAGGGAAGACCCTGTGGACTTAAAATGGGTAGGAGTTCAAAGGGTGAGGAAGGAGAAGAGTAAGTCTAGACCAAAGAAATGTAAGGAAAAACGTAAGGAAATCAGGAGTGAAGTAGGGCAGACGTCCAAATGATTTCAAGCTGGCTGCAGTGGGTGACTTCAGACAGTGTCATGGTGACTGAGTTTGACACAGATGAATAGAGTTGAGTTTGGAAGGTGTTGAGTTTGAGGTACTGGTGTGCTAGTTAGAAACAAAGGTCTGGAGAATGCCCCAGGATTGTAACATGCTCTGCATAATAATGGTCTTCAGCTAGCTGATAGAGAAATCATGTCTGCTCATGTGCGTATTTAGCCTCCCTGGTGAATATTGAATGCCTTCTCTGCTGGCACTTGTGCTGGATGGTGAAGGGACAGAGCTGACATGTAGAGGGACAGCCTTCAAAGTTCTTGAAGATAAGTTGGCGAAATAGATAAGGAAACAAATCATTATGTTGCAGGAAGGGGGACTTCTTCCAGGGCCCGAGAGTGGGCTTTGTCTGATACTCAGAAATGAATTGTCTGAGGAGACATGTGTGCTGACGAAGAAAGAGACTTTATTGGGAAGGTGTGCCCAGGTGGAGGTCAGGAGGGTAAGGGAACCCCGGAAGACGGCCTTGCCATTTGGCTCAAAGTGGTCTTATGGTAATGGGATTAATTTCCGGGTTGCCTCTGGCCAATCATTCTGACTCAAGGTCCTTCCTGGTGGCATATGCATCACTCAGCCAAGATGGATTCCAGTGGGAAGGATTCTTGGAGGGTGGAAGAATATATGGACTGGCGTCTCCTTTAGACCATCCCTGTTGATGGTGGTGTGTTGGTTCCATGTTCCTTACCAGGACTTGTGGTTATTATGATGCTTGGCCTGGGTGGGTGGTTTTAGTTAGTGTTTCCCCATCGCAATTATGTTTTACAGCAGAGGCTATAATAGCGATAAGCCCTGGGCACTGTGGGACCATATGGAGATTCATAGATGATTCTCCAGAGAAACCAGATCATGCCTGAGCTAGATAGTAAAAGGTAAATGTGATATTATTCAGATTAAAAAAAAAAGAAGTATATGTTTCTTGCAAAGGAGCAGTATATGCAACGGTAAGGTGGTATGAGCAAGATGGATGGTGTGTGCTTAGGGAGCTATGTGTAGTCCCATTTAAATGGCTGGGTTCTAGAAGGAACATGAGAATTAAGGCTAGAGAGGCAAATGGAAGCCAAAGCATAGAGCACTTAGCTTGCTATATTAAGGACTTTGGTATTTATTTTACCAGAAATGAGGAGACATTGGAATGTTTCAGTCAACTGTTCTGAATTATCCCATTTTATCTCTTCTATTAATTCTTCAGTTTTTATATCGGTTTGTGTTATCCTTTTAATGATTATTATAAAGGTTACAATACTCCTTCTTGTGTCCTTTAGTTCTTCTTGGGGTACTAGGCTTCCAACTGAGATTACTTTCTTTCATTCAGAACTTCCTGCAGTATTTCTTATTATGTCTGATGGGTCTGATGGTTAATCATTTTCCAGGCTTTTTGTTTCTGAAAGATGTGTTTATTTCATTTTGACTTTGAAAGGATGTTTTCACTGGATTTAAAACTCTAGATAGCAGTATTTTTCAACTTTTTAAAGATACTATATCATTGCTTCCTTGCTCCCATAGTTCCTGTTTATAAAGTTCCACTCTTCATACTATTGTTACTTCTTTGAATGTAATATTTTTTTCTGACGGTTTTAAAGGTTTTTCTTTTTATCTTGGTTTTTAGCAGCTTTTTCATGCTGGGCATAAATACACTTTTCTCTGTATCTATACTGCTTGGGGTTGATAGGAATTTTTGAGTGCATCTTTCTTCAGTGTTGTATAATTCTCAGCTATTATCTTTATTTCTTTTCAATTACCACTTTCCAGTCCTGCTGGGATTGCAATTACACATATTTTGGACTTTAATTATATCACAAATGTTTCCTGTGTTCTTATATTTCCATTTTATTTTCCTCTCTGGGCTTCATTTTGGATATGTTATATTGATTAATCTTTGCATTCACTAATCTTGTCTCCTTTGCAATTTTTTTAAACCTATGATATCAGTTTCCCATGTTAGATTTTATATATATATATATGTGTGTGTGTGTGTGTGTGCATATATACATATATTCAGTTCTAAAATGCCATTTGAATCTTATATATATATTCTAATTCTCAGTTGAAAATACTTATTACTTATGTTTTAAATTACTTTATGTCATCCATTTTGTCCAAATACTTTTTCTGTTTTCTTTAACATATTTATAATTTAAAGTTCTGGCCTGCTGACATCAATATCTGGATGATCCTTGGATCTGCTTCTAATATCTATTTTTCCTTTTTGGTTATTGGTCACATTTTATTTCTTTCTTGCAAGTCCTATAATTTTGTACATTTTCTGGTACAGTTTTTTTAAGTATGACAGAAATTGTGTAAAAGATCTATAGATAATGATGTTAATGTTATTTTCTTTCCTTAGTTGGACGAAGAGCATGAAGAGTGATTCCTGTTAATTCAGTTAGGAACTGAGTTCAGTCAGAGCCGGGTCATGGCTGCAGTTAGACTTTGTTTACTTTCAGTTTCAAATGTTTGTTTAAGGCCTCTCACGTTAGTGTAGTTATTGTCTTCTAAGTACTGTAAGACTGCGGGAAATGTTAACCTGCCTCCCTAGTCCAATTCATGGTCTCCCACACCATCCAGCACTCAGATTAAGTTCTGTGGGGGATCCTGGGCACAGTTACAAAGTTCCTCTGGATTTCAGTCCATCACATCAACCCACACAGTCATCCAAAGCTCTTCTGATTCTCCTTTCCCTTTAGAAAAGTCTCTTTGTGGCAAACCTGTTTCTTAGCAGTGCCTGGACAGGATTAATCCCCAGAGGGAAGAAAAGATTTGGCAATCTCAGTTCACCCGAGAAGGTTCTACCATCTCATGTATTTTCATTTGATAATCTTTGTTTCCACAGCCCTCTTATGGCTTTAAGAATATCATTTCTGTATTTTTTTTTCCTTCTATCTAGTCCAATGAGAAGGATGACCTGCTGCTACTTATATCCTACCCAGAAACAAAATTCCTTTTGAAATCTTTAAACAGGAAAATGCCATGTCCAGATTTGCATTTTAGAAAGCTTTCTGGAAACTGTGTGGTGGATGCATTATAATGGGGCTAAACTGAAGGCATTATAATGGGGCTAAACTCTAAATATTAGAGTTGTGGGAACTTGTATGACATCAACTACCTGCTTTCCCATGTTCACTTTGCCTTTTACTAGTTGTTCATATCTGGATAAATTACATAACCTACAAATTCTCAGTTTTCTCATCTGTTGAATGGGATCAGTGGTGCCTGGAGTTATGTGGATTAATTTTAGCAGTGACTAGCCCATAATAGAAGAAGGCAATGGCACCGCACTCCATTACTCTTGCCTGGAAAATCCCATGGATGGAGGAGCCTGGTAGGCTGCAGTCCATGGGGTCGCTGAGGGTCGGACACGACTGAGCGACTTCACTTTCACTTTTCACTTTCATGCATTGGAGAAGGAAATGGCAACCCACTCCAGTGTTCTTGCCTGGAGAATCCCAGGGACGGGGGAGCCTGGTGGGCTGCCGTATATGGGGTTGCACAGAGTTGGACACGACTGAAGCGACTTAGCAGCAGCCCATAATAGGAGAAGGCAATGATACCCCACTCCAGTACTTTTGCCTGGAAAATTCCATGGATGGAGGAGCCCGGTGGGCTGCAGTCCATGAGGTCGCTAAGAGTCGGGCATGACAGAGCGACTTCACCTTCACTTTTCACTTTCATGCATTGGAGAAGGAAATGGAACCCACTCCAGTGTTCTTGCCTGGAGAATCCCAGGGACAGCGGAGCCTGGTGGGCTGCCGTCTATGGGGTCACACAGAATCAGACATGACTGAAGTGACTTAGCATAGCCCATAATAAGCATAAATGGTAACTATTATTATTTTGAAGATAAGGAGACCCTGAAAGGAAGTAACTAATTTGAGAAGTGTTACAGAGATAAATGAAAGGATTATGTGCCCTGGTGAGATGTTAAGACATGCATGACTGTCAGGTTTCTAGCCTGGATAGCTGTATCAATAAAAGAGCCAGTTATTGAGAGAGGACTTATAGGAGGAAGAGATGGTGTAGAGTTAGTTTCAGACTATGTTGAGACAGAGGTACCTGTGGGTCTTCAAGCAAGGAAAGCTAGCACTTTTCCAAGAAACTGACTATAGTGGGGAGGAAAGACAAAGACCAATAACTGAAAAGCCACTAGAAGTCAGGAGAACTACAGTCAAGGCATGTTTTAGAATTAGTTTTATTTTTTAGTTCATTTGTTTCTTCAGATTTTAGATAGAATATATGCACATTGTAAAACACTGGCTAGTAAGAAGTAAAGAGATTCTAAAGAACACAGCAATAGGGGGTCTAAAGAGCAGCCACTGCTTCCAGGCCTGAGTTAGATGGGGGAAGATGCACAGTAGGGCTGAGACTCAGACCTTGCAGGAGTGGTTCATCCCTGTCTCACTGGATGGCAAGATGGCAGAGCTGCTGCAGGTGGAATTTGAATGAATCTGTTATCATATTCTCTCCCATCCACAGGGGGTGCAGAACTCACTGCAGAGCCATGAAGGGGGTGCAGGGGAGGCTGTCACAGGGAGGAAGCCCACCGGTGGCCTTCCCCTTGTCTCCTGGGGTATTATGGAAAGTCATTCACTGGATGGTGGCACACAGGTGGCACTCTGCTGCAGTCACCTGAGAGGGTGACAAGGGAAGCCGCTGGTTCTGGAGAAGCCGTACTTGCATAACAAGAGTCTGGAGCTGGAGAAGACACGAGAGGAGCTGGGTCCTGGGGAAGCCATGCTGTAGGTGTCTAGTGCTGGAGGAGCAGCCCTGTAGGAGGTTGGTGAGAGAAGCACCCACTTAGAGAGAAATCCAGTGTCCCTCTAGTGCCCTCTAGTGACAGAGCTCAGCATCATACCAGCTGTTAAAGGAGAGCATTTACAGGACTCTGGCCCATTATCACCTGGTGCTTAGTGATAAAGAACCTTCCTGCCAATGCAGGAGACCTAAGAGATGTGGGTTCTATCCCTGGGTCGGGAAGATCCCCTGGAGTAGGGCATGGCAACCCATTCCAGTATTCTTACCTGGAAAATCCCATGGACAGAGGAACCTGGAGGGCTACAGTTCAAGGGTGGCAAAGAGTCAGACACGGCTGAAGCGACTTAGCATGCAGGCACAGACCATTATCACACAGCAAGCAGTGAAGAGTGGAATGGGAACTGAGGAGCAAAACATTGGTAGTTGGCATAGTACCCTGTTCCTTGGCTATTCATGCTTTTTATTCCACTCCTGTCCTTCACATTATTTGGTAACCTTTGAAGAATTGATGCTTTTGAACTGTGGTGTTGGAGAAGACTCTTGAGAGTCCCTTGGACTGCAAGGAGATCCAACCAGTCCATTCTGAAGGAGATCAGCCCTGGGATTTCTTTGGAAGGAATGATGCTAAAGCTGAAACTCCAGTATTTTGGCCACCTCATGCAGAGTTGACTCATTGGAAAAGACCCTGATGCTGGGAGGGATTGGGGGCAGGAGGAAGAGGGGACGCCAGAGGATGAGATGGCTGGATGGCATCACTGACTCGATGGACATGAGTCTGAGTGAACTCCGGGAGTTGGTGATGGAGAGGGAGGCCTGGTGTGCTGCGATTCATGGGGTCGCAGAGAGTCGGACACGATTGAGTGACTGAACTGAACTGAACTGAACCTTTGAAATCACAGCCATTATTCCTACTAAGTCATAAGGTGTCAATGGTTATGGTTGTCTTTTGAATAAAATCTGGAAGACTCAAAGCAATAAACATATGCTGCTGCTACTGCTGCTAAGTTGCTTCAGTCGTGTCCAACTCTGTGCGACCCCACAGATGGCAGCCCACCATGCTCCGCTGTCCCTGGGATTCTCCAGGCAAGAACACTGGAGTGGGTTGCCATTTCCTTCTCCAATGCATGAAAGTGAAAAGTGAAAGTGAAGTCACTCAGTAAGTGTCTGACTCTTCGTGACCCCACGGACTATAGCCGACTAGGCTCCTCCGTCCATGGGATTTTCCAGGCAAGAGTACTGGAGTGGGTTGCCATTGCCTTCTCCAATAAACATATAGTAAGGGCCAAATTTCTAGTGTAAGCATGGCTTCAAATCAGGACTATCATTTGCTATCTGTATGACCTTGATCAGATCAATTAAACTCTCTATGCCTTAGTTTCTTCAACTAAAAATGGGCATCATATTTGTTACCCTCCCCATAATGTTGTTGTGAACATTAGGTGAAATAACCCATGTGAAGCCCTTAGCACAAAGCCTGTCACCTAATCAAAGTTTAATACATTTTCTTTATTGATATTATTATTCCACTAAATAGCTCTATGACATAGGGATTATTATTGCTCCTATTTACTATATAAATGGTCTCTGGCATAGGCTCCATGGCATAGAAGAAGAGTTTAAATAATTTATCTAGTTTTGCATAACCAGTAAAAGGTGGATTATAGTTGAGAAGAATCCATGTTATTCAGGCAGGTGTCCATGTTATTAATATTTCTAGATGCGGCCCCTCTTGTTCAAATAGTGATGAAATCACAATCCCTGGGTAACCTATTCTTATGATGATTTATAAATCCAGCTATTTCACTTAATATTGCCTGTTTTTATCATTTTCATTTAAAATTGCTCATCTCCTTTTTCATAGGAGGTATTGAATTTAAAAATTACTATTATAAATGGCACTTAAAAAAATCTCTTAAAAAAATCTCAAAAAATCTTAAAGAAACTCAATCACCAATATAGTCCCCCCTCCACATTATCATTACAGAGTCTACCTTAAAGTCTTTGCACTGCATTTTACATACATTCTTGAAATCTCCATAATTACAGTGTTTGGAAGGTTATTTGGGGATTGTACGATGAGAGGTATTTTGCCAGACTTACTTTCAACACTCTAAACTATTATTTTGGAACTTGGGACAGTTTTCAAACACTTTATAACCCCCAGGTGACTTTTTAATCTTACCTACTGGGTTTTTCAGTGTTCTTTTGTATTTTCTTTCTTTCCCTTTCAAGTTGAAACATCTTTCACAATCTCTCTTTAGCTTCCAAGTTGTTCCCTGTGGGTTCTCAAACAGCTTGAAACTCCTTTTTGATATGCTTTATTCAAAAAACTGGAAGCTACTTAGAAGTGGCTCTGGGTCAGATTTTGTCAATAAATTCCCCAGAAGTCATTCAAATTGTACCTATAATATCTTTAAAACTTCCAGGGTAGAATAAATGCTGCATTAGTGATACCTCGGGCGAGTTGTTTTGTTGTTGTTGTTGTTCTGTCAAAGACAAAATGCACAGGATAAGGTAAGAGATAACTGTATTCAAGCTATTGCAAGAGGAAGAACATTCATTAAAGAGGAATATCTCAACAAAGGAAGAGGGCTTGAGCTCTTATAGAAACAGGTCAATGAATCTCAATGAATCCATGAGTCTTATCAGACTTGTGAGGAGGGTGGAGAAGGCCTTATCGCAGAAGGAGAGAGAAAAGAGTGGTCCTTTGTTGTCATCTGTTTCCAGAACATGAGAGAGTGTGACATTTCTTAACTGCCTCCATGTTCTGGTTTTACAGGATCCAGGTAAGGTTCAATGTTGTTAGCCACCTTACTTCTGTTCAAGATGAATGAATACCGCTCATTGTTGGACAACCCAGAGGTGATCATGAATTCTCTGGGTGGGGCAAAACAGTGTCTAAGAAGTCTCTCTCGGGGATTCTTGCTGGCATTGCTCCAGCAGAGCCAGTTGAGCCCGATGTTAAGAGGGAGTGGCAAAGGTCAGTTGTTTCTAAGCCTGGGAGGTCCTGACAGCAAAGGAGAGCTGCAAGGCAGCCTAGAGATTTGGACTGTCAGGTTTTACTTCTCAGTTTTAGATAGATGTAAGAGGAACTGAATAAGTTTGGAGGATTGTAGTCAGATACTGAAGAAAACTAGAACTGAAAAATTGGTTCAGTTCAATTCAGTTCATTTGCTCAGCCATGTCCGACTCTTTGTGACCCCATGAATTGTAGCACGCCAGGCCTCCCTGTTCATCACCAATTCCCGGAGTTCACTCAAACTCATGTCCATCGAGTCAGTGATGCTATCCAGCCATCTCATCCTCTGTCATCCCCTTTTCCTCCTGCCCCCAATCTCTCCCAGCATCAGAGTCTTTTCCAATGAGTCAACTCTTCGCATAAGGTGGCCAAAGTATTGGAGTTTCAGCTTCAGCATCAGTCCTTCCAATGAACACCCAATACAGATCTCCTTCAGAATGGACTGGTTGGATCTCCTTGCAGTCCAAGGGACTCTCAAGAGTATTCTTCAACACCACAGTTCAAAAGTAGGGGTTAATAATTTGTACAAGATAATAGCCTCTGACCCAATTTGCAGGTAGGGTACCAAAACTGGTGTTTTCAAGGAACAGGAGCAAGTCCATTAAAACTCTATCAGATGAGATAGAGTTTGCATATCCATGCTGCTGCTGCTGCTAAGTCACTTCAGTCGTGTCCGACTCTGTGCAACCCCATAGACGGCAGCCCACCAGGCTCCCCCATCCCTGGGATTCTCCAGGCAAGAACACTGGAGTGGGTTGCCATTTCCTTCTCCAATGCATGAAAGTGAAAAGTAAAAGTGAAGTTGCTCAGTTGTGTCTGACCCTCAGCGACCCCATGGACTGCAGCCTTCCAGGCTCCTCCATCCATGGGATTTTCCAGGCAAGAGTACTGGAGTGGGGTGCCATTTTGCCTTCTCTGTTGCATATCCATGGCAACCTACAATTTACAAAGAGGGGAAAAATAGTTCAAAAATAGTGAACTCAGCTAGAATCTGCCTACTCAGAAGGATATGCTAGAGTCAATACTGTCAAATACTGGGTTTTCATTGCTCTCTATAGTTCTTAAACTATAGGTAAGACATATACATATAAAATCCACCCTGCTTTATAATATAATCTTAAATCTAATATCAATAAAGAAAAAGAATCCGATATTATGGAAATCTTCTTACTTGAACAAATATTTAAGTAAGAAATAAGAGATTTCTACATGTTATTCATTCCAGGAAATTTTAGATAACTGAAGGTCCAGATTGAGCACAAAACTCAGAGACATCTTAGAAGGAAACAAAAAATCCTCCCTATTATATCTTTGCTTACATGATAGCACCTTAAATTGAGTCCTACAAAATAGAAGTCATTAATGTGTGAAAAACATTTTTTAAAAGATTCAACAGATGGTTCACATCATATGTCATCAGGGAAACTCAAAGTAAAAAAGAACAATGAGTTATCACTATGCACTCATTAGAATGGCCAAAATCTAGAACATTGACAGCACCAAATGCTAGTAAGGTTGTAGAGCAACCGACCAACTATCTTCCAAAGTGGCTGTACAATTTTGCATTCTCACCACGGGGAAAGAAGCTAATCTGTGAAGGTACACACTGTGTGATTCCCATGAGTCCTACTCTGTGAGATTCTGGAAAAGGCACTGTTGTTCATCTGATATATAGTTAGTCTTCAATCAGGGGGCAAAGGTGAGATCAGATGACAAAAGATTAACTGTGCTTTATTAAAATCAATGAATCATTTTATTTTCATGAAAATGTTTGAATAGCTTCATGACCACCACATTTTTCATTTTCATCGTTTTTAAAACACCTTTTGGTTATCATTATTAACAAACCTTCTTGGGCAGCCAACTATAAAATAAAGTGATCAATGTATAATGTCATCTTTTCCTGAGTAGGAAATAGAAACTGTAAATATTTACTGATAACACTTGATGTTAATTTTTAAGAGCAGGTGTTATGGTTAGTGGAGGGATATACAGATTTGTGACATGGAAATCCACCCTTCTATTACCATAACAGAGTTCCTCGGCTCTCTGGAATGTAGGAATTTCAAAGTGTGAGGAGTGAGTCTGCCCCTTTACAAGCCTGGAGAGTCTTCATTCATTTGTTCATTTATTCAACATATATATATATATATATATATATTTTTTTTTTTTAACCATCTTCTAAATACCAGACACAATGCTGCATGCTAAAGATGTATGGGATATAAAGGCAGACGTGGTCTGTGCACTTATTGAATTTATCACCTAGGAGCAATAACTAAATAACTGAATATAAGAAGGTACATTTGGATAGTGATATTGATAAAAGGCAGCTTCCCAGGTGGTGCTAGTGATAAAGAACCCACCTGCCACTGCAAGAGATGTAAGAGATGCAAGTTCGATCCCTGGGTTAGGAAGATTCTCTGGAGGAGGGCATGGTAACCGACCCCAGTATTCTTGGCTGAAAAATCCCATGGACAGAGGAGCCTGGCAGGCTACATAGGGTTGCAAAGAGTCAGACATGACCGAAGCGACTTAGCATGCATACATTAATGAATGGTATGAAGAAAACAAAGCAAGATAATGTGATGGGATGTGACTAGATGGAGCATCAGTGAAAGTTTCTCTGATTGTTGAGCTGAATCCTGAAAGATAAGAGGAAATAGTTCTTCAAAAAATTGGGGGCAGAATATTCCAAGGATGGGAACAGAAGTGTAAAGCTACTGAGGTGGGGACAGTGTTGGTGTATTCTAGGGACAGAAATGTCAGTTTTGCCGGAGCAGAGTGAGAGAGATGCTTGTAGGGGGCGTGAGGTGAGGGTGGAGAGGGTTAGGGATCAGGTCACATGGGGCCATGTAGCCTGGGTGATAAACCTGGGTTAATTTTAAATGTGAAGGAAGTCTTAGAAGGCTTAAAGATGGAATGTGACCCAATGAATCCAAATACATTGGCCTTTACTAACCCTTCTGAGTGAACCACTCGCCAATATTACAAGTAAGTTGTTCGGCCCAAAGGACAAGAAGTTTGAGGCTTGAGGTTCTACATGACACCTATATGGGAACTTGAAGGTGCTTTAAGATAAACTGTATGTTTGAATAAATATAAATTTTCTTTACAAGGAGTTTCTGACAGATTCCAGTCACAAATCACAAGAACCTTGACAAACAGTCTATTTGTCTTCATAAGAACACTTCACCCTTCACAACTGTTCTGCCTTAAACAACACACTTTATGGCAAGTGTATCAGTCAGGGTTCAGGGAAGCCAAAGTTGTAGGACCATGTATTGAAATTTATGACAAGGAATCACCTTATGGGGTTGTGAGTCTGGTGCAGCAAGTCCAAGAAGAGTAGGGCTGAGTAAGGAAGGAAGATTATGGGCAGATTGAGCACAGGCTAAAGCTGTCATCTGCAACAGTTAAAACAGGAAGAGCATGGAACTCGTGGGCACAAGCAGAAGCCTTTGTCCAGCACGTTGGCATTTCTTTTCTCTCATAAGGAAGCCTCAGTCCTGCTTTTGAGGTCTTCTAACTGGCTAAGTCTGGCTTTCCCAAATTATCCAGGATAATCTCCCAAGAGTTCCAGAAAAACATCTATTTCTGCTTTATTGACTATGCCAAAGCCTTTGACTGTGTGGATCACGATAAACTGTGGGAAATTCTGAAAGAGATGGGAATACCAGACCACCTGATCTGCCTCTTGAGAAATTTGTATGAAGGTCAGGAAGCAACAGTTAGAATTGGACATGGAACAACAGACTGGTTCCAAATAGGAAAAGGAGTTCATCAAGGCTGTATATTGTCACCCTGTTTATTTAACTTATATTCAGAGTACATCATGAGAAACGCTGGACTGGAAGAAACACAAACTGGAATCATTGCCGGGAGAAATATCAATCACCTCAGATATGCAGATGACACCACCCTTATGGCAGAAAGTGAAGAGGAACAGAAGAGCCTCTGGATGAAAGTGAAAGAGGAGAGTGAAAAAGTTGGCTTAAAGCTCAACATTCAGAAAACGAAGATCATGGCATCCGGTCCCACCACTTCATGGGAAATAGATGGGGAAACAGTGGAAACAGTGGCAGACATTATGTTTCTGGGCTCCAAAATCACTGCAGATGGTGACTGCAGCCATGAAATTAAAAGATGCTTACTCCTTGGAAGGAAAGTTCTGACCAACCTAGATAGCATATTCAAAAGCAGAGACATTACTTTGCCAACAAAGGTCCGTCTAGTCAAGGCTATGGTTTTTGCAGTGGTCGTGTATGGATGTGAGAGTTGGACTGTGAAGAAGGCTGAGTGCCGAAGAATTGCTGCTTTTGAACTGGGGTGTTGGAGAAGACTCTTGAGAGTCCCTGGGACTGCAAGGAGATCCAACCAGTCCATCCTAAAAGAGATCAGCCCTGGGATTTCTTTGGAGGGAATGATGCTAAAGCTGAAACTCCAGTACTTTGGCCACCTCATGCAAAGAGTTGACTCATTGGAAAAGACTCTGATGCTGGGAGGGATTGGGGGCAGGAGGAGAAGGGGACGCCAGAGGATGAGATGGCTGGATGGCATCACTGACTCGATGGACGTGAGTCTGGGTGAACTCCGGGAGTTGGTGATGGACAGGGAGGCCTGGCATGCTGCGATTCATGGGGTTGCAAAGAGTCAGACACAACTGAGCGACTGATCTGATCTGATCTGAAGAGTCCATTGATCAGGGACTTTATATTGGCAAAATTTCTTCAGAGATGCCGGGAGCCGGCATGAGGACCTCCACCCATGGCAAAGGTCATGAGGAAGGAAGCTCGACATATGCAAAGGCGGGATTGAGCCTCAGGAGTCCCCCTGGAAATTCTCGAGCATCTACCCCCAAAACCAGAGTCTGCCTACTTTACTACTTTGTGCTCTCACCTACACCTCTGACTTTACAGGGGGTTGTCCCCCACCACCTCTTTTGGAGAAGGAGTTAACTTAGAGCTCCAGTTAATAATAATTCCTGGGCGTGATAGGAGTGTTTCAACCTACAAACTCCTCTGAAGTTTCTCTAGCCTGCCTGACAGGCTTGTCTGGCCACATGTGATTGCTCCCAGCCTCCCAACCATGAGAGGCACAAGATGCTTTAAGCCTTCTAAAAACAGGTTCTTTAGAGAAGTTAGAAAACTATTAGCATAAGTATAGTGGGCTGATTAGAAATTGTATTGGTGAAGGGTTTTTCATTTGTTGAGCCAATGTTTACTGCTAAGTCTCCACATCCCCTGCCCTTATACACATTAATGAATATATAGAAGAAATAAGTATTAACCTTTGATATTAATCACGTTAGACCTTAAGCTAAGCAAATCCTTTCCTTAATTAAAACCCACTACACCCTCACCCTATAGGAATGTAACTTTATCCGGTACCTTCTGAAGGTGGTGTCTGTTTTAAGAATAATCACCCCTAGAGAAATAAGTGTTCTGGTTGACTGACCGCTGTCACAAGGAGAGGGTCATAAATTGTCAGTAGGCCCTCTGGCCAGAAGATGATGTAACACCCCTAAGACCTCTGTATACATCTGTATGAAGCACCTGACTTTAATAAAAGTCAGGACTGCTGACCCCACATGACTTTTGTATAACATCTCAGTGTATAAAAACAGACCCTGGAAAAATAAAAAATGGGATCAGTTCCTCGAAAGACTGGTCTCCCCATGTCGTTCTTTCTCTCACTTCTGGCTGAACCCCCATCCGGAACGTGGAAGCTCGTCAAGCCTACTAATTATGCCTGGGCTTCTAAGATCTGACCGGGGAGGGCTTAGTGTCTCCTCTCCTTCGGGAGAACGGGAGGACGCCTGCAGCCTACGTAGGTGACGTAAATTCCTTGCCTTGGAATTTTATTAGCTTTCCACGTAAACCAAGTTATTCAGCCTCTTTTCTCCACTGAATTTTCCTGCTGAGTTATCCTCATTCTATTACTCTTTATATCTCTAATTAATTTTTAATTAAAGCTATTGTATCCTGATCGCCGAAGCCATCTCCCCTTCGAACTCCCTGGATCAGCCGGGGCTGGACCTCAGCAGAGCAACACCTAGATTAGTGTTTGGTTGAATAACTGAGAAGAGTCTTCGGAAGAGTCTGTGATGAAAACGAGTCATCACAGCAAGGTTAAAGATATTCTTTTATAATCTTAAAGAGGTTCAATAAATGGATAATGGTTTCTTACATGTATTGTAATCCATGGCAGACTCACTCATATGCAAACATTATGCCATGAATCCAGCAGGTGTTGTTACTCTGAATAGCAAGATGAATTGAGGACCATTATTCATTTGGAAGGTGTTAGGTTAATGACATGACTTTTGCCACATAAAGGAGCTTGTCAGTGAAGCTAATGTAGGTTAAGTTATATAAGTTTTATCCACAAACACCCCTGTGAATATTAGGAGTTTCTAGTCAAGGCTATGGTTTTTCCTGTGGTCATGTATGGATGTGAGAGTTGGACTGTGAAGAAGGCTGAGCACCAAAGAATTGATGCTTTTGAACTGTGGTGTTGGAGAAGACTCTTGAGAGTCCCTTGGACTGCAAGGAGATCCAACCAGTCCATTCTGAAGGAGATCAGCCCTGGGATTTCTTTGGAAAGAATGATGCTAAAGCTGAAACTCCAGTACTTTGGCCACCTCATGCAAAGAGTTGACTCATTGGAAAAGACTCTGATGCTGGGAGGGATTGGGGGCAGGAGGAGAAGGGGACGCCAGAGGATGAGATGGCTGGATGGCATCACTGACTCGATGGACGTGAGTCTGGGTGAACTCCGGGAATTGGTGATGGACAGGGAGGCCTGGCGTGCTGCGATTCATGGGGTCGCAAAGAGTCAGACACGACTGAGAGACTGATATGATCTGATCTGATGGTGGCTCAGATGGTAAAGAATCCATCTGCAATGCAAGATACTGGGGTTCAAGCCATGGGTCGGGAAGATCCCCTGGAGAAGGGAATGGCAACTCATTCCAGTATTCTTGCCTGGAAAATCCCATGGACAGAGGAGCCTGGTGGGCTACAGTCCCTGGGAGTGCAAAGGGTTGGGCACAACTGAGCGACTAACCCTTGCCTTACCTATCACTTCATGGCAAATAGATAGGAAAAATGTGAAAACGTCACAGATGTCATTTTCTTGGGCTCCAAAATCAATGTGGATGGTGATTACAGCCACAAAATTAAGAGACGCTTGCTCCTTGGAAGAATAGCTGTGTCAAACTTAGTGTTTTAAGAAGCAGAGACATCACTTTGCTGACAAAGGTCAATATAATCAAAGCTGTGGTTTTTCCAGTAGTCACGTGTGGCTGTGAAAGTTGGACCGTAAAGAAGGTTGCGCGCTGAAGAATTGACACTTTCGAACTGTGGTGCTGGAGAAGGCTTTGAGAGTCCCTTGTACAGCAAGGAGATCAAACCAGTCCATCCTAAAGGAAATCAGTCCTGAATATTCACTGGAAGGACTGATGCTGAAGCTGAAGCTCCAATACTTTGGCCACCTGATGCGAAGAGCTGACTCATTGGAAAAGACCCCGATGCTGGGAAAAATTGAAGTCAAGAGGAGAAGGGGGCGACAGAGGATGAGCTGGTTGGATGGCATCACTGACTCAATGAACATGAGTTTGGGCAAACTCAGGGGGATAGTGATGGACAGAAAAGCCTGGCATTCTGCAGTTCATGGGGTCACAAAGAGTCGGAGACAACAACTGAAAAACAGCAACAGCAAGGAGTTTTAGGGTGTTCTGGGTAAAGAGAGGAAGTCAGGTTGCAAGCAGGGATCATTTCCAGGTAAACATTTCAGGTGCTTTTTGTAAAAGAAATCTGAAGAGGAAAAGGACTCAGCTCTACAAAGCGTCCATTAATTTGTTGAGATTTATTTTCTCATTCTAAATACATAGCCACTTTTATGAATAATTTTGTATTTGTAATTTTTTGTTCATTTTCTTTTTTTTTAAATTTTATTTTATTTTTAAACTTTACATAACTGTATTAGTTTTGCCAAATATCAAAATGAATCCACCACAGGTATACATGTGTTCCCCATCCTGAACCCTCCTCCCTCCTGCCTCCCCATTCCATCCCTCTGGGTCGTCCCAGTGCACCAGCCCCAAGCATCCAGTATCGTGCATCGAACCTGGACTGGCAACTTGTTTCATACATGATATTTTACATGTTTCAATGCCATTCTCCCAAATCTTCCCACCCTCTCCCTCTCTCACAGAGTCCATAAGACTGTTCTATACATCAGTGTCTCTTTTGCTGTCTCGCACACAGGGTTATTGTTACCATCTTTCTAAATTCCATATATATGCGTTAGTATACTATATTGGTGTTTTTCTTTCTGGCTTACTTCACTCTGTATAATAGGCTCCAGTTTCATCCACCTCATTAGAACTGATTCAAATGTATTCTTTTTAATGGCTGAATAATACTCCATTGTGTATATGTACCACAGCTTTCTTATCCATTCATCTGCTGATGGACATCTAGGTTGCTTCCATGTCCTGGCTATTATAAACAGTGCTGTGATGAACATTGGGGTACACGTGTCTCTTTCCCTTCTGGTTTCCTCAGTGTGTATGCCCAGCAGTGGGATTGCTGGATCATAAGGCAGGTCTATTTCCAGTTTTTTAAGGAATCTCCACACTGTTCTCCATAGTGGCTGTACTAGTTTGCATTCCCACCAACAGTGTAAGAGGGTTCCCTTTTCTCCACACCCTCTCCAGCATTTATTACTTGTAGACTTTTGGATCGCAGCCATTCTGACTGACGTGAAATGGTACCTCATAGTGGTTTTGATTTGCATTTCTCTGATAATGAGTGATGTTGAGCATCTTTTCATGTGTTTCTTAGCCATCTGTATGTCTTCTTTGGAGAAATGTCTATTTAGTTCTTTGGCCCATTTTTTGATTGGGGCATTTATTTTTCTGGAGTTGAGCTGTAGGAGTTGCTTGTATATTCTCGAGATTAGTTGTTTGTCAGTTGCTTCATTTGCTATTATCTTCTCCCACTCTGAAGGCTGTCTTTTCACCTTGCTAATAGTTTCCTTTGATGTGCAGAAGCTTTTAAGGTTAATTAGGTCCCATTTGTTTATTTTTGCTTTTATTTCCAATATTCTGGGAGGTGGGTCATAGAGGATCCTGCTGTGATGTATGTCAGAGAGTGTTTTGCCTATGTTCTCCTCTAGGAGTTTTATAATTTCTGGTCTTACTTTTAGATCTTTAATCCATTTTGAGTTTATTTTTGTGTATGGTGTTAGAAAGTGTTCTAGTTTGATTCTTTTACAAGTGGTTGACCAGAGTTCCCAGCACCACTTGTTAAAGAGATTGTCTTTAATCCATTGTATACTCTTGCCTCCTTTGTCAAAGATAAGGTGTCCCTATGTGCGTGGATTTATCTCTGGGCTTTCTATTTTGTTCCATTGATCTATATTTCTGTCTTTGTGCCAGTACCATACTGTCTTGATAACTGTGGCTTTGTAGTAGAGCCTGAAGAAAGAAGGCCCAGGAAGTAGATATCCATCCTTGCATATGAATTTTTTATCATTTGTTTTCTAACTCAAAAATAAATAAATAAATTATCCCTGACAAGAACTTACAAAGGCCTTCTGGTTCGTTATTGGTTGAATGGTCCCCAAACCCAGTCAGTTACAATGAAAGTTCCCCATCTAGTTGTGATACATCTCAGTAAAATACTAGTGTTTATTTCAAAAGCAACATTTTGGCTTTCACAGTGGTCCTCAGGAGAATTCTGAGGCCTTCAGAATGCCTTGTGATGCTACAGTGCTTACCTGCAGGCACAGAGGACAAAATCAACTGTGAACTGGCAGAAATCCACACCATCTTGTGTTACTGATATTAGGGCAGTGGAAAGTGTTTTCATTTTTAGCTTTGCTGATGAGGTAGGTCCAGGTTGCATTTTGTCTTATTAACAAAATATAGGGCTTCCCCGGTGGCCCAGTGGATAAAAGTCCACCTGCCAATGCAGGGGACACGGATTCAATCCCTGGTCAGGGAAGATCCCACCTGCCTTGGGACAACTAAGCCCAGGTGCCACAACTACTGAGCCTGTGCCCAGTAGCCCCCACCAGCTACTGAGTCCACGTGCTGCAACTGCTGAAGTCCACACATCTAGAGCCGATGCTTCGCAGCAAGAGAAGCCACCCAAGGAGAAGTCCATGCACTGCAACTAGACTGTAGCCCCCGATCGCTACAACAAGAGAAAGCCTGCATGAAGCAGTAAATACCCAGCGCAGCCAAAAACAAATAATCAACATATACATGTGTTCTTATATGAAAACCAGCATATGTTCCTACTGGTCAAATACTAGAACATATAAAACATTATTCAGTGAGAATTCCCTCTCCCATGATGCTGAAGTTTTCACTGGACCTGTAGTCTTTTTCTTTATTTTTATTTGGGGGGTTGTTATTTGTATTGGTAGTACTTTTATAGCCAGAGGTTTATATAATTCTTCTAGCAGTTTATTTTTCTAGGACAGTAACAATTAGATTCATGTTGACTGATGATAAAATGAACATGTTTCTTCATTCTCCTCCCCTTCTTCCACCACACAATTTTATTCAGTAATATGATCTTTGTGTTTCTGTTAAATTTGCTTTTGCTGCTATCACTTGACTTGTTGGTTTAAGTCCTTTGTCTCTCAGCTGTTACTGAATTATCAAGAATGAAACTTCTTTCTTACTTTCCCAGTTTTTGTTAATTGTATCTGGCATTTGCCTTCTAATTTGTCATCCGAAGCTATGCTGTTTTAATCTCACTTATACATTTAAATTCCCATCTCTTTCAGAATTTTCCACAGTTTATTGTGATCCACACAATCAAAGGCTTTGGCATAGTCAATAAAGCAGAAATAGATGTTTTTCTGGAACTCTCTTGCTCTTTCCATGATCCAGAGGATGTTGGCAATTTGACCTCTGCTTCCTCTGCCTTTTCTAAAACCAGCTTGAACATATGTAAGTTCATGGTTCACGTATTGCTGAAGCCTGGCTTGGAGAATTTGGAGCATTACTTTACTAGCATGTAAGATGAGTGCAATTGTGCGGTAGTTTGAGCAATTTGGATTGGATTTGCCTTTCTTTGCAATTGGAATGAAAACTGACTTTTTCCAGTCCTGTGGCCACTGCTAAGTTTTCCAAATTTGCTGGCATATGGAGTGCAGCACTTTCACAGCATCATCTTTCAGGATTTGAAATAGCTCAACTGGAATTCCATCACCTCCTCTACTTTGTTCATAGTGATGCTTCCTATGGCCCACTTGACTTCACATTCCAGGATATCTGTATCTAGGTGAGTGATCACACCATCGTGATTATCTTGGTCATGAAGATCTTTTTTTGTACAGTTCTTCTGTGTATTTTTGCCACCTCTTCTTAATATCTTCTGCTTCTGTTAGGTCCATACCATTTCTGTCCTTTATCGAGCCCATCTTTGCATGAAATGTTCCCTTGGTATCTCTAATTTTCTTGAAGAGATCTCTAGTCTTTCCCATTCTGTTGTTTTCCTTTGTTTCTTTGCACTGATCACTGAGGAAGGCTTTCTTATCTCTCCTTGCTATTCTTTGGAGCTTTGCATTCAATGGGAATATCTTTCCTTTTCTCCTTTGCTTTTCGCTTCTCTTCTTTTCACAGCTATTTGTAAGGCCTCCTCAGACAGCCATTTTTCTTTTTTGCATTTCTTTTCCATGGGGATGGTCTTGATCTCTAACTCCTGTACAATGTCACGAACCTTCATCCATAGTTCATCAGCCACTCTGTCTATCAGATCTAGTCCCTTAAGTCTATTTCTCACTACCACTGTATAATCATAAGGGATTTGATTTAGGTCATACCTGAAAAAGCCTCTGGATGAAAGTAAAAGAGGAGAGTGAAAAAGTTGGCTTAAAGCTCAACATTCAGAAAACAAAGATCATGGCATCTGGTCCCATCACTTCATGGGAAATAGATGGGGAAACAGTGGAAACAGTGTCAGACTTTATCTTTTTGGGCTCCAAAATCACTACAGATGGTGATTGCAGCCATGAAATCAAAAGACGCTTACTCCTTGGAAGGAAAGTTCTAACCAACCTAGATAGCATATTCAAAAGCAGAGATATTACTTTGCCAAAAAAGGTCCATCTAGTCAAGGCTATGGTTTTTCCAGTGGTCATGTATGGATGTTAGAATTGGACTGTGAAGAAAGCTGAGCGCCGAAGAATTGATGCTTTTGAACTGTGGTGCTGGGGAAGACTCTTGAGAGTCCCTTGAACTGCAAGGAGATCCAACTAATCCATCCTAAAAGAGACTAGTCCTGGGTGTTCATTGGAAGGACTGATGCTGAAACTTAAACTCCAATACTTTGGCCAGCTCATGCGAAGAGTTGACTCACTGGAAAATACCCTGATGCTGGGAGGGATTGGGGGCAGGAGGAGAAGGGGACAACAGAGGATGAGATGACTGGATGGCATCACTGACTCAATGGATGTGAGTTTGAGTGAACTCTGGGAGTTGGTGATGGACAGGGAGGCCTGGTGTGCTGCAATTCATGGGGTTGCAAAGAGTTGGACATGACTAAGCGACTGAACTGAACTGAACTGAATGGTTCTAGTGGTTTTCCTACTTTCTTCAATTTAAATCTGAATTTGGCAATAAGGAAGGAGTTCATGATCTGAGCCACAGTCAGCTCCCAGTCTTGTTTTTGCTGACTGTATAGAGCTTCTCCATCTTTGGCTGCAAATAATATAATCAATCTGATTTCGGTGTTGACCATCTGGTGATGTCCATGTACAGAGTCTTCTCTTGTGTTGTTGGAAGAGGGTGTTTGCTATGACCAGTGTGTTCTCTTGGCAAAACTCTATTAGCCTTTGCCCTGCTTCATTCTGTATTCCAAGGCCAAATTAATCTGTTACTCCATTATTTCTTGACTTCCTACTTTTGCATTCCAGTCCCCTATAATGAAAAGGACATCTCTTTCGGGTGTTAGTTCTAAAAGGTCTTGTAGGTCTTCATAGAACCATTCAACTTCAGCTTCTTCAGCGTTACTGTTTGGGGCATAGGCTTGGATTACTTTGATATTGAATGGTTTGCCTTGGAAATGAACAGAGATCATTCTGTCGTTTTTGAGATTGCATCCAAGTATGCATTTCAGACTCTTTTTTTGACTATGATGACTACTCCATTTCTTCTAAGGGATTCCTGCCCACAGTAGTAGATATAATGGTCATCTGAGTTAAATTCACCCATGCCAGTCCATTTTAGTTCACTGATTCCTAGAAAGTCGACGTTCACTCTTGCCATCTCCTGTTTGACCACTTCCAATTTGCCTTGATTCATGGATCTAACATTCCAGGTTCCTATGCAATATTGCTCTTAATAGCATCGGACCTTGCTTCTATCACCAGTCATATCCACAACTAGGTATTGTTTTTGCTTTGTCTCCATCCCTTCATTCTTTCTGGAGTTATTTCTCCACTGATCTCCTGTAGCATATTGGGCACCTACCGACTGGGGGAGTTCCTCTTTCAGTATCCTATCATTTTGCCTTTTCATACTGTTCATGGGGTTCTCAAGGCAAGAATACTGAAGTAGTTTGCCATTTTCTTCTCCAGTGAACCACATTCTGTCAGACCTCTCCACCATGACCTGTCTGTCTTTGGTAGCCCCACACAGCATGGCTTAGTTTCATTGAGTTAGACAAGGCTGTGGTCCATGTGATCAGATTGGCTAGTTTTCTGTGATTATGGTTTCAATGTGTCTGCCTTCTGATGCCCTCTTGCAACACCTACCATCTCACTTGGGTTTCTCTTACCTTGGATGTGGGGTATCTCTTCATGGCTGCTCCAGCAAAGTGCAGCCACTGCTCCTTACCTTGGATGAGTTTTCTTTTGAGAAACCTATATGCAGGTCAGGAAGCAACAGTTAGAACTGGACATGGAACAACAGACTGGTTCCAAATAGGAAAAGGAGTACATCAAGGCTGTATATCGTCACCCTGCTTATTTAACTTATATGCAGAGTACATCATGAGAAACTCTGGGCTGGAAGAAGCACAAGCTGGAATCAAGATTGCCAGGAGAAATATCAAGAACCTCAGATATGCAGATGACACTGCCCTTATGGCAGAAAGTGAAGAAGAACTCAAAAGCCTCTTGAAAGTGAAAGTGGAGAGTGAAAAAGTTTTCTTAAAGCTCAACATTCAGAAAACAAAGATCATGGCATCTGGTCCCATCACTTCATGGGGAATAGATGGGGAAATAGTGGAAACAGTGTCAGACTTTATTTTTTTGGGCTCCAAAATCACTGCAGATGGTGACTGCAGCCATGAAATTAAAAGACGCTGACTCCTTGGAAGGAAGGTTATGACCAACCTAGACAGCATATTCAAAAGCAGAGATATTACTTTGCCAACAAAGGTCCATCTAGTCAAGGCTATGGTTTTTCCAGTGGTTATGTATGGATGTTAGAGTTGGACTGTGAAGAAAGCTGAACACTGAAGAATGATGCTTTTGAACTGTGGTGCTGGGGAAGACTCTTGAGAGTCCCTTGGACTGCAAGGAGATCCAACTAGTCCATCCTAAAAGAGACTAGTCCTGGGTGTTCATTGGAAGGACTGATGCTGAAGCTGAAACTCCAATACTTTGGCCAGTTCATGGGAAGAGTTGACTCACTGGAAAAGACTCTAATGTTGGGAGGGATTGGGGGCAGGAGGAGAAGGGGACAACAGAGGATGAGATGGCTGAATGGCATCACCGACTCGATGGATGTGAGTTTGAGTGAACCCCGGGAGTTGATGATGGACACAGGGAGGCCTGGCGTGCTGCGATTCATGGGATCACAAAGAGTTGGACATGACTGAGTGACTGAACTGAACTGATACATTTAAATATTAAATACATTCAGTGCTCACCACCATATCTAGTTCCAAATTTTTCACAGTCATTTCTCAGTTTATGTTGTAGTAATTTCCTAAAAAATACTGTTGGGAGCAGTAACCCCTGAAATCCCCACATGTTGAAACTATTGATAGTTTTCAGAGTTGAAGGGCAGCTTGGATGTTTGTCATATTCATACGTCACACATTGTTTGCTTGCTTATCTTGTGGAAGTTGCTCTGTCTACTGTCTACTGGTATTGATTGTTGCTATGAAGATATCTAATGCATGACATTTATTTCTCTTCACTTGAGTGACTAGATCATTGAGGTTGACTCTCAAGTGATTCTGTATTTATCTTTAAAAACTAGTGATTTTGCTATTGTTTTTGGCTATTCTGAGTCTATTATTTCTCACACAAGGTATGTCTTTTTTTCCCCCCAGACTAAAACAAAAATTACGTTTTTTACTTATATCTTTTTTGCCCCCAACTCCTTCTTTCCACTAGAGATATCACCGAACTCCATCTTTTCCACAATTAAAAAAAAAATTTTCTCAGGCCAGTAACAAAGTTTGCCTATCTCTAAGCTATACAAAACATAAAACTATACCAAGAAATATAAAATTTACCAGCAAATAAAGGGATCGGGATTTTGGAAAAGTGAAGACATATTAATAAAACTGTGATTATGTTTGGAACTAAGTTACCAAAAATGCAGAGGCAAGACTGAAGCTTCATTGGAACTTAAAAGTTCCAAAATACATGCTATGGGCTGAATTATGTTTCCCCAAGTGCCTAGCCCCCAGCATCTCACAATGTGACTCTATTTGGAGACAAGGCTATTGAAGAGGTGATCAACAGCAGATCTTTTCTGTATGTCAGGTTCTCTCTTATTTGAGGATAGTTTTACTACATAATGCTTTAAAATATTTCTGCTTACATTTTCTTTCTTAAAGACTCATCCCATTTATGCTTGCTGGATCTTTTTTTCAACATCTCTCATTTCCCTCTAATTTGTTCTTTTAGATTTTCATCTCCTTGTATTTGTTTTTCTCACTTGGATACTCTATGCTTCCCATGGTGTTACTGCAGTCTGTTTTCACTTGTGGTATTTTTTTTCCCCTAAGTTCTGCCAGTTGACTTTTCTTTCTTTTTTTTTTTTTTAATTTAATTTTATTTTTAAACTTTACATAATTGTATTAGTTTTGCCAAATATCAAAATGTATCCGCCACAGGTATACATGTGTTCCCCATCCTGAACCCTCCTCCCTCCTCCCTCCCCATTCCATCCCTCTGGGTCGTCCCAGTGCACCAGCCCCAAACATCCAGTATCGTGTATCGAACCTGGACTGGCAACTCGTTTCATACATGATATTTTACATGTTTCAATGCCATTCTCCCAAATCTTCCCACCCTCTCCCTCTCTCACAGAGTCCATAAGACTGTTCTATACATCAGTGTCTCTTTTGCTGTCTCGTACACAGGGTTATTGTTACCATCTTTCTAAATTCCATATATTTGCGTTAGTATACTATATTGGTGTTTTTCTTTCTGGCTTACTTCACTCTGTATAATAGGCTCCAGTTTCATCCACCTCATTAGAACTGATTCAAATGTATTCTTTTCATCATTTCCCGTTGTGTCTTCATCTCTTCCCTGAGTTCTTTCACTCTTGCTCTGTGATCTTCCTTACAGAGATAAGCACTTTTTTCAATTTTTGAAATTTAATTTCTCTCAAAATTCTTAGTAACAATATTTGTCTACTGGCAATGTGTTCCTGGTGGTGATATTCGTATTGATGAGTTTTGCTGCTCTTTTAAAAATTCGCTTTAATTTGGTTTATAATACATTTGTGTCCATGCTATGCCAGTTTTTTTTAAATTTACCCTTTTAATTAATTATCTTTAATGAGGTTGGTTTTCATAGACTTGAAATTTGTAGTAAGTCCCTGGCCGAGAGCCTGGGACATGTGATCAGTGTGGCCTTCAAGTTTTACAACCTGTAGAGATGGTCTTTTAGCAGAAAATGGCTTGTAGGTGAGATTCTTTATATAGTTCTTCCTCATATGTTTCTCTGAACCACGTGAGAGCTTGGGGAGAGCTTTTGCTTTCAGCCTTGTTCACCCCATGTAGCATCCATAGGTATAAATGAAAGATACAGTGTTTGGACCGCAGAGTGGGCCCCTCATCTTTAATGAGCATCTCTTTGCCAGCACTTTCTGAAATGCTGCTGCTCTCTCCGTACTTAGCAATTTATCTTTGTAACTTCTGTCCAGTCTCTGCTGTTTGCTGCCCTTCTTCATGGTTTGTAGGCTTCAGGTTAGGTCTGCCTTGGGGTTTTGCTGAACATAGTTTGTGCAGTTATTTCCTCTTACTTTCCTGGTTGTTCTTGTATAATATCCAAGAACAAAGAAGGCAAGATACCGACTTTTATAGTTATGTTTGTATGGGAAGTGGAGAGTTTGGGTTTTCTTTTTTTTTTTAATCCAAATGTATAAAGATGCTTCTATACTGTGAGGTTTTTTAATGTTTGTGTAATTTCTTTGTTTTGTATTTTTTGGCTTAGTATTTAAAGTGGCCCTCAGTCCAGCTCAAATATCATTCTATTTTATATATCTTACACTTCTGTTAGATCTTTCTGAATTACTCAGAGTGGCCAGAAGAGTAGCTCTCTTTCTCCATACTTGTATTTACTTTGTCCCCTGTAGTTGGCTTTCCTTTTCTCCCTTGCAAATGTTTCCTCATCTCCATAGTCCTCGCTATCAATGATAATTCTCTCTGGGCTTCAGGGTCTATCTCAAATAGCATTCAATTCTTAAAATCTTTTCTCTGATCTCTGTGTATTGTTACAATCTCATTATGTGTTTAACCACCATTTACATTGCTCATATTCTCTTAGAATAGATCCTATTATAGATGATATTTTGGTTATTTGGCTACAGCTCCCACTTTATACCAGTTGGAAGGAAGCCTGTGACTTAGTCATATTTGTGCCCCATTTATACCTGAGCATAGTATGTAATGTATATTCAATAAGCATTTGTTAAAATGACAAAATTTAGCAAAAGGCCAAAAAAAATTTTTTTTGGAGTGCAAGGCACAATTTCCTCCTGCTTCTCACTAACACATATAACCATTCATGGGGCTAATTTGGCTGTCTTCTGAAGCCACAGATCCCTGCAGATCAAACTATCCTATAATGATGTAATGGCAGATGTACTTGTTTAGTCATGCATTCACACTGTGTTTTGATGATTTTAATTGTTTTCTTTCAATACAGAATAATTTGTTCTTTGCTTTGTATGAGTCCTTGATCATTGTTAAGTAGATGAAAAAACAAAAATGGAAAATGCAAGCTTCTTTAGTCTTTTCCTGTTAAATGGTAGATCTCTATCATGATAGAAATATATTAATAGATGAACTCTGTTAAAATTTAACTTCTAAATTTAAATTGAATTAAAAGGAATAGCAGAAGCTTAAGAGAAAAATTTCCCAGGAGACTCTTGGTTTGAAAAGTATCCACATTTCAAGAAGGAGTGAAATTTGAAAATTTCTCCCCACTATTTCATTTAATTGGATCTTTTACCAAGCACAATTTATATGTAATTTTCTACACCATTTTGCAGCATTGAAAGCAATATTTGATGAGAAAAACCTGTTCCCCAAAGAAATTCTGGATCATGAAAGAAGAGCCAAGCACTTATGTCAAGAAACAAGTAGTGAAGTGAAGATAAAAAGAAATAAGAAACCATTGTAATTGAAAGAAAAATAAATATTTCATCATCGCATGAAGTATGTATATAAAATGCACAAAAAATGGAATCAAGAATATTGCTTCTTTCTTTTACTCTATATTTGAATTCCAGGAAACTTCATTTTGAAACAGTGTTTAAGTGCTGCTTTTATCCATCACATTTCAATTTCTCTCCCTTTTTAACAGAAAAATATGACTAAAGAGGAGACAATAGCAACTGGTGTCCATTCTCATGTTGTTATATAAAAGTTCCAAATTTTTTTCTAAACAATTCCAGAATACAGTGTTCTAACCAGTCACACTTCTTGTTGCTCCTATAGACAAATATGTTTGTTCAATTTTCATTGTAAAATCAGTTTGTGTTGAAGTTAAATATGTACTGACACAGAGAATATAAACTTGACTAAGAAAAGCATTCAGGGTTATTTATGCTCTTTTTGTTTTACAAAATGATTCTGATAATGCAATTAAACCTTGTCAGTAACAGCTATTACTATTAATTTTTTAATGACATGGCCATGCTTCCAGGTACTTATTGAGAAATCACTGCATATGTTTTATACTTCATTATGTGCTGTGCAGTACTTAGTCCCTCAGTTGTGTCCGACTCTGTGACTCCATGGACTGTAGCCCACCAGGCTGCTCTGTCCATGGGGATGCTCTGTCCATGGGGATGCTCCAGGTAAGACTATTGGAGTGGGTTGCCATGCCCTCCTTATACTTTGTTATACTGTACTCTAAAATTTAGTGGCATAGCACAACCAAAGAGGGAAAGGCCTCAGGGAAAAAATAGGAGACTGGGTTGTATAAAAGACTCATTTTATGTGGAAGGTCAAGTAGGGACTATTTGGTTTGGCTTATGAAAGAGTTCATGGGAGATACAAACTATTCTCAAACATTTCAAAGCTGCCTTGAAGAAAGAGAATAGAAGTAGAACTGATGGGCACACTTGTAAGAAGGCAGATTCTGGAATTGCTTCCTAATCCTTATTAAAACTTGAAAATATTTCTTATTTCCCCTTTCCTTCCCATCTTCATTTCTCATCTTGATACAGAATTGTTGGCAGCAGTCCTGCTGCATGTCTAGGAAAGAAAGTAGGAGGACCTGAGAGAAAACCTAGCAGAGATAAACTGGACCCAAGAGTATGGGTGGGGGAATTTAGTGGGAAAGGGTATTAGTGGATGGGAAGGAAGAGGGTTGAGCAGAAGCGATGACCAGCATAGTTGGGAGATTGGTTATGTTGTAAATAAATATTGAGTAAATAAAATGAATAAATTAGTAAATATATTGAGAATAATGAGAGCCAAGTATCTTACTGTTATAGAAGGTATTTATAGGACTTCCCTGGTGGCTCAGTGGATAAGAATCTGCCTGCCAATGCAGGGCACACTGGTTCAATCCCTGGTCTGGGATGATTCCACATCCTGTAAAGCAACTGAGCCCCTGTGCCAAAACTACTGAGCCCGCACTCTAGAACCTGTAAGCTGCAACTAATGCTCTCATGTGCCAAACTACTGAGGTCCCTGCACGTTTAAATCACATGCTCTGCAACAAGAGAAGCCACTGCAACGAGAAACCCAGGCACTGCAAAGAAGAGTAGCCCCCACTCTGCTCACCGCAACTAGAGAAAGTCCATGCAAAACAACGAAGACCAAGTCAGCCAAAAGAAAGAAAGAAAGAAAGAAAGAAAGGTATTTATAAAATTTGAAAGGAAGAAAACTAGAAAGAACCTTGAGATTTGGGCTTTGGATTATAGATATCAGTTTGAACTCATGATTTTAGCTAACTAGTTAGCTAGACAATAGAATGAAATTTTTAGGAATACTTCAAAATTGTGATTGCAGCTTACTTTCAAATCATTCAGAAAGTACCAATTATAATGTTTATATATTTATATATATAAAAACACACCACCACGTATATTTATCTACACATACACCTATATATATATATATATATATATATATATATATATGAAAGGAGAATAGTGGGGGACACAGGAGCCTGGCATGCCACAGACTATTGTATCATGAAGTGTCAGACACAATTTAGCAACTGAACAACAGCAACAATGAAAGGATAAAGAAAAAGAGGGAGAGAAAGAGAGATTAGGTTTATAGATAGAGCACGTATATGTGGTGAAATGTTAACAATTGGAGAAACAGAGAGAGGGGATGGTAGTTCTTTGTATTATAACAGCAACTTTTCTGTAACTTTAAGGTATTTCAAACTAAATTATTTTTTAAAAATGCAAGTTTGCCTTAGTACAAAGGGCTCCTTGACATGTTAAAACAGAGGCTGAATAACTCTCACAGGGAGTTTGCAGAGAACTCTTGCACTGGTTGGGAGGTTTGATTGGATAATCCATCATTTCTAACTTAAAGCATATGATCTATGAATCATAGATTGGTGACAATACAGTGGAGTGAAATTTGAGCCTTATTTCCAGAAATTTAAGGGAATATTAAGATGTTAAAGAGATGTAATATGGGTGCCAAATACTTTGAGACGTTTCTTTTCCACATCCATCCATCCATATATCTATCCAACCAATTATTGAAGGCATATATGCAAGGCACTGTTTTCCATACCAGCTTTAAGCATATAAAGCATACACTTCTCCTGCCATCAGCTTTCTGGAGTGAAGGCACATAAAATGCAATGACTCTAAAGTGAAAATTGAATGAACTTTCTAGTTTTTCTATTGTAATTTGGAAATTCTTTTATTAGACCTATTTTATACTTTTTTTTTTTTTTTTGGGTTATAAAATCTTTTTTTTTTTTAATTTTATTTTTAAACTTAACATAACTGTATTAGATTTGCCAAATATCAAAATGAATCCGCCACAGGTACACATGTGTTCCCCATCCTGAACCCTCCTCCCTCCTCCCTCCCCATTCCATCCCTCTGGGTCGTCCCAGTGCACCAGCCCCAAGCATCCAGTATCGTGCATTGAACCTGGACTGGCAACTCATTTCATACATGATATTTTACATGTTTCAATGCCATTCTCCCAAATCTTCCCACCCTCTCCCTCTCCCACAGAGTCCATAAGACTGTTCTATACATCAGTGTCTCTTTTGCTGTCTCGCACACAGGGTTATTGTTACCATCTTTCTAAATTCCATATATATGCGTTAGTATACTATATTGGTGTTTTTCTTTCTGGCTTACTTCACTCTGTATAATAGGCTCCAGTTTCATTCACCTCATTAGAACTGATTCAAATGTATTCTTTTTAATGGCTGAGTAATACTCCATTGTGTATATGTACCACAGCTTTCTTATCCATTCATCTGCTGATGGACATCTAGGTTGCTTCCATGTCCTGGCTATTATAAACAGTGCTGCGATGAACATTGGGGTACTCGTGTCTCTTTCCCTTCTGGTTTCCTCAGTGTGTATGCCCAGCAGTGGGATTGCTGGATCATAAGGCAGGTCTATTTCCAGTTTTTTAAGGAATCTCCACACTGTTCTCCATAGTGGCTGTACTAGTTTGCATTCCCACCAACAGTGTAAGAGGGTTCCCTTTTCTCCACACCCTCTCCAGCATTTATTACTTGTAGACTTTTGGATCGCAGCCATTCTGACTGGTGTGAAATGGTACCTCATAGTGGTTTTGATTTGCATTTCTCTGATAATGAGTGATGTTGAGCATCTTTTCATGTGTTTGTTAGCCATCTGGATGTCTTCTTTGGAGAAATGTCTATTTAGTTCTTTGGCCCATTTTTTGATTGGGTCATTTATTTTTCTGGAGTTGAGCTGTAGGAGTTGCTTGTATATCCTCGAGATTAGTTGTTTGTCAGTTGCTTCATTTGCTATTATCTTCTCCCATTCTGAAGGCTGTCTTTTCACCTTGCTAATAGTTTCCTTTGATGTGCAGAAGCTTTTAAGGTTAATTAGGTCCCATTTGTTTATTTTTGCTTTTATTTCCAATATTCTGGGAGGTGGGTCATAGAGGATCCTGCTGTGATGTATGTCAGAGAGTGTTTTGCCTATGTTCTCCTCTAGGAGTTTTATAGTTTCTGGTCTTACTTTTAGATCTTTAATCCATTTTGAGTTTATTTTTGTGTATGGTGTTAGAAAGTGTTCTAGTTTCATTCTTTTACAAGTGGTTGACCAGATTTCCCAGCACCACTTGTTAAAGAGATGGTCTTTAATCCATTGTATATTCTTGCCTCCTTTGTCGAAGATAAGGTGTCCATATGTGCGTGGATTTATCTCTGGGCTTTCTATTTTGTTCCATTGATCTATATTTCTGTCTTTGTGCCAGTACCATACTGTCTTGATAACTGTGGCTTTGTAGTAGAGCCTGAAGTCAGGTAGGTTGATTCCTCCAGTTCCATTCTTCTTTCTCAAGATCGCTTTGGCTATTCGAGGTTTTTTGTTTTTCCATACAAATTGTGAAATTATTTGTTCTAGCTCTGTGAAGAATGCTGTTGGTAGCTTGATAGGGATTGCATTGAATCTATAGATTGCTTTGGGTAGTATACTCATTTTCAGTACATTGATTCTTCCAATCCATGAACATGGTATATTTCTCCATCTGTTAGTGTCCTCTTTGATTTCTTTCACCAGTGTTTTATAGTTTTCTATATATAGGTCTTTAGATTCTTTAGGTAGATATATTCCTAAGTATTTTATTCTTTCCGTTGCAATGGTGAATGGAATTGTTTCCTTAATTTCTCTTTCTGTTTTCTCATTATTAGTGTATAGGAATGCAAGGGATTTCTGGGTGTTGATTTTATATCCTGCAACTTTACTATAGTCATTGATTAGTTCTAGTAATTTTCTGGTGGAGTCTTTAGGGTTTTCTATGTAGAGGATCATGTCATCTGCAAACAGTGAGAGCTTTACTTCTTCTTTTCCAATTTGGATTCCTTTTATTTCTTTTTCTGTTCTGATTGCTGTGGCCAAAACTTCCAAAACTATGTTGAATAGTAATGGTGAAAGTGGGCACCCTTGTCTTGTTCCTGACTTTAGAGGAAATGCTTTCAATTTTTCACCATTGAGGATAATGTTTGCTGTGGGTTTGTCATATATAGCTTTAATTATGTTGAGGTATGTTCCTTCTATTCCTGCTTTCTGGAGAGTTTTTATCATAAATGGATGTTGAATTTTGTCAAAGGCTTTCTCTGCATCTATTGAGATAATCATATGGTTTTTGTTTTTCAATTTGTTAATGTGGTGTATTACATTGATTGATTTGCGGATATTGAAGAATCCTTGCATCCCTGGGATAAAGCCCACTTGGTCATGGTGTATGATCTTTTTAATATACTTTTTTTTTTTAGCCCTGGAGATGAGTTTGTTTGAAGTGATGATTCTGAAATAGCCTGGTTTGTGTAGACAGAACTTCTCTCTGTAACCTACTATATGTTCATGGCACTATGCTGTGTGTGACCCTAATTCCATCCTTAATTAATTCAGGGCCTTTTGTATAAAAGGAATTAAGAAAGGCTTTCTCACAAGTATATTTAATGAGAATAGAACTTTTAAGAGTATGAAAGTCCCTTTTAATGTTACTGTTTTTAATAATTTAGAACAAAAACACAAAGGGAAAAAATAAAAAGACATTTAGTTATTATGTCTTACTGTCTTATATCTTACAGAAACTAATTGTGCTAGGCAGGTAGCAGGGTCTCACCTATCAAATGTTAATAGAACTAAGACTTTATAAGTTGTTTCTGAAATTAACATTTAGGTTCAATTATTTAAGATCCATTTTTCTGCAGTGAAAGAACTTGTCACATTAAAATAGGATGTGCCATAATTTTCAATGGGCTGCTTTGTTTGTGCTGTGTAGACTTACACTAAATATAATTTAACCTATTCTTTTTTACAGAACATTTTCCTCTTATCACTCACAATATACAGAGCAAACTGACAAAGAAAAGAATGCCTGAAATTAATCCATGCTTACAAGGAAGAATTAGCTTATATGTCCTTTACAGATGAGAGCATTTGCTTGTGAGTTTTTAGTTTAGAATTAAATATAATTTTACTTAAAAAAACTATAAAATGCTAAGAAAGATAATGAGATTGAACCTGCAACCCTTGCTACTCTTTTTTATACATATTAAAGTGTATTTTTTACAGTGGGAATAGTAATACTGCTCAAATTTATAGCAAATGCCCTGGCTTTCACTAATGAATTTTTCTCTGATGATCTGGAGGCAAATAGAGTTATAGAAAAAGCACATTTGTGAAAATATTTTAAAGATTTGCAGCAATATTTTATGGACAACTGTGGTATCTTTACTGTCTATTAAAAGAGTTTATTTTGATATTTGGCAAAACTAATACAATTATGTAAAGTTTAAAAATAAAATAAAATTTAAAAAAAAAAAAAAAAAAGAGTTTAAACCACTGAAGAGAAATTCACGACCGTTGTTTTTACTCCCCGAGACAGGAAAATACACAATCTGCTTGAACTGCTCTATCATAAGGTTCTTACTGAACAACTTCATTAACTGATCTTACTAACACAGACTGTCTGTCTCTGTCATTGGAAGGAAAAGTAATGAGCTGTCCCTGGGTAAATCACATTGTAACCTGAGTAATGTACAGACATAATAATTTGGGTATTTGTGATGGATATTTGCTGGTGTCACTGCATGGGTAGAAGAACATTGATTGAATGATAGTCTTAGGCATTCAGACTTATTTTTGAATTGCAGAGTAGAACAAGAGGCATGATAATGTTGCTAAAATTAAGAATTTTGGTAAATTAAGAGATCATGTTCTTTGTCATCAGGCTTCTCAGTCCTGAGCTATTGCCCTGTTAGGACACTGTAAGAGGTTAACAGGGTCCTTGCAGAAGTATTTTTTAAAAGAATTTTAGAAAGGTATTTACATTCACTGTATTTCTTTCTCATAAGGATATCAGAAATAATATTACATTTAGTGATCAATAGTGAATATTTGTTTAATTGAAACTAAACTGAATTTCCTTTTCAGAGAAGCCTCTGATAAATAAACCAATGTGTTTAATATCTAATTGCCATTGATGTGATTGATTTGAATTAGAAAAATGAGATCAAAACCCATTCAATTATGTATACATTTTTATTAATAACCTCTTTGTAGAGAACATCATATAGAATTTTAAAAGCATTTAAATGTAACACCAATGTTTATTATCAAATTATTTATATTTAATAATATTATCTTGATAATTTGGTAAATCAATAATCTTAATCTGGTCTTTTTGCTCAACATAAAGACTGTATTTCTTCAAGATTCACTCCTTTTCCTAAGGCTTCAAATGGCCTTATATCCACAGGAAACTCCTCTGACTATTGTATAATTTGATGAATTGTTGAGTTCTCTGTAAACACAGCAGTAATTTGTCTCTGCGTTTTGGATTTGATTTAGCTTTATTCTTTTCCTTATAGGCATTCTGAAATATTTATGATGGAATACACTGGTAATCTGATGTGAGAGTCCTATAAAAAACAAAAAGAACTAATTACTAGCAAATTTACAACCACTGGCACATTCTTCCACATTTTGTTTCTACTTACTATGTGTGTGTGTGTTTGTTGTGCAATCATGAAATAATGGATGAAATAATAATTCAAACTTAATGATTAAAAAAATTCTATTGTTTTCTCCTCGATGCTTGCATATTTCATAATTGATCATTAACCTGGTCATGTTAGTCCTTCTGTACAAATGTGAACACCTGCTTTGGTTTTAGAGGAATGAATTGGGCAATGTTCAAGATAAATAGAGTTGGCCTTGTCTGATCAGGTGTCCTATGTGCTAGTGTTTCCCAGCAGGCACATTTTAGCTGTACCATTACAGTGAGTAATCAGAAGCCGATTTTGGGGTAAGTATCTTAAAATTAAATAGCTTTTGAATGAAGTATGTATGCAATAACTTTGACCATGAGTGTTAATAGAGGAATGGCATTTCAATTCACGTTGGTGCAGGTATAATTTACATGTGTCAAATTAACACATCATTTTATTTTCCTATAAAGACTAAAATTTCCTTAAATTTTCACTATCAGTTTGAAGGTCAGATTCTTATAGAACTATTCATCAGGTTGCTTAGTTCACCAGTCCTTCATGTTTTCTGATGAGATACAACCTGAAACCCAATGAGGTAAGTGAATTTTAAAAACATGTTTTTTTTTTGTATGAGCTTGTAGTTTATTAAGTGCCTAAAATTTTTCTGGGAAAACAGATGCTCAGAGGATATATACTTTAATTATTAAGATTGTTAATAGGACAACTCCCAGATTATATTACTAAGGAAAAATTGCATCCTTCATAATATTTATTACTCTAATATAAACCAAGTACTTAAAAATGTGCCAAATAAGTTGCCAGTTTATGACTTAAAAATATTAATAACATGTCTACAAACTGATATTTCAGTCAGAAATCTCATAAGATGATGAATATATTAGAAAATGATACACAGAAATTATTTATTTTGTATGTAAAACTTCCTTTACACTCTGGCTTTTACTATTGTTGTACTACCACTCACGAGCTGATGTACTGATTTAATTCTCAAAAAGGCATTTGCTTGATAGCATATATTTATATTTGTAGTTTGTTAACATGTTATTTTCTAAAAACTGTTTAGCTTGTATTTTGAGGGTTTTTTTCCTTTGTAAGTTGTATATCTAAGCAAATAGAGTTTAACTACACATTTCAGAAAAAAAATGGAAATATCTAGATAATGACTTTATAGCTTAGTTTTGGGACATAATTGACTATTAGTATCTTTATGCATGGAGCTTCTCTGGTGGCTCAGTTGGTAAAAAATCCACCTGCAATGCAGGAGATCTGAGTTCGATGCTCAGTGTAGGAGACCTAGGCTTGATCTCTGGGTCAGAAAGATCCCCTGGGGGAGGGCATGGTAACCCACTCCAGTATTTTTGCCTGGAAAATTCCATGGACAGAGAAGCCTGGTGGGCTACAGTCCATGGGGTCAGAAGAGTCGGACTGATTTGGTGACTACACACCACCATGACCATCTTTATGTATAATGGTGATTCTTAGTGACTCAACCATTTAGGGGTCATGGAAGCCTTCCTAATAATCTGCAGAACACTAGAAATATAGTTCTTCATTTTTTAAATATAAGACTAATAAAACATTATTCCAGAGGTTTTCACTTTTTCCTCCAATAGAGAGTTACTTCCTGAGAGGGTTAAACTAGGAGTTACTTAAAGCTACTAAAATTTATTATTTGTAAGGTAAAAATTAGTGTTTCTTAAATTTAAAATAGTTTAAAAATTAATTTAAAATTTCATTTAAAATACTTAAAATTTCAAGTACTTCAGAGTCAGTATTCTCCTCAAGTCTGCAGCAATATGGCAAAAATCATTCTACTCCAGATGTAATGAGACGGTTGGGTTTCTTGCAATTTTTGTGGAGAGCGTTTTAATAGGGTGTCATTAGTGTTGTGAATTGGTTACAGTTTTCAATTGCAACTTTCTTATATTTGTTAATTTATTTGTCAAATTATTCTTTGATTTTTTAAAATGCTTTCTTATGTTGTTGCTGTACTGTTTGTATTTGATTGCAATTTTGTTTCTTTATAGTTTTTTTCTGAGCTTTTTTTTTTTGTACTTCCCTTGGGGTGGGTTTGGGAGTTCTTTCATCCTACAGCAGCAGGATTCTGTAATGTGTGAGACTTGTTACTGTAAGAAGTTAGCCAGATTACTGAACTGGTTTAGAGTACTTTAACTTCCTAATGTTACATGTTCAAAGCCACACTGGAATGTATTTAGTTTTTATTCCATTTCTCCTTTGTTCTTTTACCTGTTTTAGAATCATCTGGACAAAAGTTTCCCTTGATATCAGAGCCACAAGTGTCTCATTTAAAACCATGGGCAAAGATGCAAAGAAGTATCCTATCGCTATTCAGAGATAGTATTGCTGTTGATAATGTTCCAGAATTATAATTTCTCCTTTAATTAAAAAAAAAGCTGCAATACATTCTATACTGCTTGTTGAATGCATGTAAAAAATGCTAATAGCATATAACCCATTTCTTCTAATAGATGATGCTTAGTCTGAAAATTTGCATTAAAATAATTTTGTGGTAGTTTGTTCCAATAAGATGGAAAGTTCTAATAGGTAGAAATCTTTCTATTGAACTTACTATGATAAACTCTGATTACTTTAAAAAACTAATGAATTTTGAATTAATGAATGCACAGAGGTCAAAATGGATAAGATCCTGCTGTGGAGTCTTCTATTGACTTTTTCTGGAAGTCAAGCCTCAAGCCCCTTGGCTCAAAGAAATGCTGAATTTGTAGTGGATCTTTATCAAGCTGTTGGTTTATCTCATAAGAACAACATCATAATTTCACCTCTTGGAACAACTTTGGCCCTTGGAATGGTACAACTGGGAGCAAAAGGAAAAGCACAACAGCAGATAAGACAAACTTTAAAATTTCAGGACACCTCAACTGGTAAAATTTTTCCACATGATTATTTACACTGGATAAGATCTGGGCAAATTTATTTTTAAACTATTAGAGAAGCTAAGGGTCATACAACTTTAGTAAATTTTGAAAGTTATAAAATTATAATAATATGGAGAATTTTAAATGCAAATAATTATCAATGTAAGCAATTTTATTGTTTAAGGAAAATATTACCAAAATAATTTATAAAAAATTGATTCTATATACATAAAAATTGTGACTATGTCTGTATATTTTCTTCTGGCCTGCTTTGGCCAGTTTTCATTGAGATCATGGTATGTGTGCATGTGTGTGTGTATAAGTGGATATGCTGCTGCTGCTAAGTCACTTCAGTTGTGTCCGACTCTGTGTGATCCCACAGACGGCAGCCCACCAGGCTCCCCCGTCCCTGGGATTCTCCAGGCAAGAACACTGGAGTGGGTTGCCATTTCCTTCTCCAATGCAGGAAGTGAAAAGTAAAAGTGAAGTCGCTCAGTCGTGTCCAACTCTTAGCGACCCCATGGACTGCAGCCCACCAGGCTCCTCCGTCCATGGGATTTTCCAGGCAAGAGTACTGGAGTGGGGTGCCATCGCCTTCTCCCATAAGTGGATATACACCCATATATATGTATACATATATTCTTCCACTAGCACTTACTGTGTTCTGATTTCTTTTTTCAGATCATGCAATTGTTTCAGAGTATATTTTTATTTTTTTATTATTTTTTTTTAATTTTATTTTATTTTTAAACTTTACATAATTGTATTAGTTTTGCCAAATATCAAAATGAATCCGCCACAGGTATACATGTGTTCCCCAAATGCTTCAGTGACCAACATCACCTAGAAATCTTTGTGTCTCATTATTTTGTAGGCTTTTAAAAGATAGTTTTTTAATTGAAATTTAACTTTTTCACTTAAATGAGACCAAGAAAAAGCATTTACTTATACAGTTTCAAAGCTTATTTAATAGCTTCTAAATATTTTTTTAAAAGAATCATTTACATGACTCATCAGAGACCCTTTTGTGTATGAGCAGTTGTTAATCTAGTCTCTCAGTGGCCTACATGAGACATTGTGTAGACACTTTAGTGCTGTTGATCCCATGTTAAGGTGTGGTTGTCCATCTCCCTAGCTATCCTGTGTTTCCAAGTTCTATAATGATTTGAATTTTAAACTTTTATATCACTGTCAGATGTCATATCCTAAATATTAGACGCAACATACAGATTTTTTATTTGGGTATTTAATCACTGTAACTGTAACTAATTTCAGTATGTCTGCCCTAGTGTAGAATAGTTGTTGTTTAGTTGCTAAGTTGTGTCTGACTCTTTTTGACCTCATGGACTGTAGCCCACCAGGTTCCTCTGTCCATAGAATTCTCCAGGCAGGAAGACTGGAGTGGGTTGCCATTTCCTTCTCCAGGGGATCTTTCCAACCGCATCTCCTGCATTGCATGCAGATTCTTTTCACTGAGCCACCAGGGAAGCCCAGCATAGAGTAGTTACATTTAGAAAACTGTTTTCCTAAGCAAACAATTTACAAGGTTCCATTTGCTTCATTTTAAAGGCAGTTTTATGTAGAAAAGAAACTGATGATAGTGAAGTTACTTGACAGAGTTGTCCTTTGTGGATAATGTAAAATGAAGTCACTGTATTCCGGATCTGGTCTTCATTGTCTGTGTTAATTTCAGTAAATCCCACGACACAGTCCCAGAAACATTTATATCACATGATATTGCTTTGAAAAGTAATAGAACATTCATGAAAATATGTAAAGTTGATTCCACGGTAAACTAGCAAAATTAGAGCCTTTGAAATTTAAATTACTTTAAATGAATTCATCTTATAGAGGAACATGGGAGTCTTAACAACTCTGGATTGTGAACATAATAGTAACAATGCTAAAACTATCAAATATATATAGTGTACCAGTCACTGTTTTACGTACTCAGTATACTTTATTTTATTTACTTTTCACAATTACTCTGTGAGCCAGACATAAACCTGCTATACAGATGAGGACACCAAGAAAGGTTGAGTAACTTGCCCAGAACTAATTCCAAAAATGATTCACTGAGGGTTATAGCTCACAAAAGCAACAATGAAAATTTTAATATTTTCTTTGAAAGAATATATACACATAATTAAACATTAACTTTGTAACATACATAACAAAATCTACCAAATTTGCTCTCTCTTGTTGTTGTTGTTGTAGTTGTTCAGTCACTCAGTTCATGTCTGACTCTTTGCAACCCCATGGACTGTAGCATGCCAGGCTTCCCTGTCGATCACCATCTCCTGGAGCTTGCTCAAACTCATGTCCATCGAGTTGGTGATGCCATCCAACCATCTCATCCTCTGTCATCCCCTTCTCCTCCTGCCTTCAATCTTTCCCAGCATCAGGGTCTTTTCTAATGAGTCGGCTCTTTGCATCAGTTGGACCTTCAGCTTCAGCATCAGTCCTTTCAATGAATATTCAGGGTTGATTTTCTTTAGAACTGACTGGTTGGATCTCCTTGCTGCTATCTCTTATACTTTGTTAAAGGAGAGAGGCGCAGATGGTGGATAAGTGCAAAAAGAAAAGAAAGACCAACCAAAAAGGGAGAAAATATAAATATGAAACTCTGGAAAATTTTTAGAAAGAAGTTAAGAAGGAGAGCAGTGAGAAAAAAGTGCAGGAAGATGAAAAGAAAGAGATGCAAAATGATTTCAGGGTAAAACAAAGGGTGCAACAGATCAGAAGGTAGTGCCTGGCAGGGCCATACTGGAACTCAGGGCAAAAAGAAAAATCAATAATTATGATCTTGCCTTTACTTTAAATTTTTATGTTTTGTTCATCGTGGCTTTCTTTGTGTTAATATTGATATTTAAAATACATTTCAGTAAAATATTGTTTATCCTGATCACTGAATGTGTTGCCATCTCCTTAAACTTTATGCCAAAATGAGGGTCTCATTGACCCATCTTGGTCCTGGCCCTGCCTTCAGTTCCCTCTGATTGTCAAATGGTGCTATCTGTTGAATCAGGCTATATTTGCCTTCCCTGCTACCAACCTTTTTCATAACCTGCTTACTCTGCAGATGGGCTTAAAGCTCCTGGCATCCTACCCACCCTGGGGCTCTCAGTGTCCTCACTTACTCTTCTTTCCCCATTGCTAAAACAATCTGTTCAAAATTTACCTTCTCCTGTTTACTGAACATCTGATAATACTCCATTTTGCTTTGCTTCTAATAAAGCTGCTTATTAATTGAAGACTAACTTAAAGGTGTTTCTTTATTCTAAGCAGTTTATGGAAAGAAAACTGCCATGAACTCCTGGCTTGGTTATGTGTCCAAATGACCCTGTGATGGGCCACCTTTCAAGCTATCTTATCTCTCTGGATTTTAGATTCTTCATTATAAAATGAGTTTGGATTAGATGATTTCTATGGGCTTCCCTGGTGGCTCAGATGGTAAAGAATCCACCTGCAATGCCGGAGACTTGGGTTTGATCCCTGGGTTGGGAAGATACCCTTGAGGAGGGCATGGCAACCCACTCCAGTATTCTTGCCTGGAGAATTTCCATGGACAGAGGAGCCTGGGGGTCTACCGGTCATTGGACCACAAAGAGTCAGACACGACTGAGCGACTAAGCACTGCACAGCACACACGGACCTTTTAGCTAAAACAATCTATAATCCTATGACTGTCTTTGTTTTCATCTTTGGATCTCTCACATTGTACACACAGTTGGCCTTAAGGCTTTCAATAGCAGGAGAAGTAAACATGTACCAAAATTTAGAACTTTTTTGGAGGTCTGATACAACCAAACCAGAGTCACATTCACCAAAAGTCACATTCACTCCATGACCTGTAGGTTTTCCATGGCTCTATTTTAGGAAATGAAATTAACTTACTGCTTATTAGGAGCCATGTATATATATTCTTTTTGATCTATGCTAAAAGAAGCTATTAATCTGTAAATTAAATTTATAAGGCAGATAACTTTATATTCTCCAAACTTGTGCTATTGGTTATATTTTTTCATTGACTTCTGAGTCCAGCAATTTATCAAAGAGCAGCTGACTGTCATACAGTCTTAGACCTAAAGTACATGACATAAATTTATTTGCTCTGACAAATGAGTTGGAACTATTTTTTTTCCTCCTCTCATTTTTTTCTCCAAATCCTTTAAAGATGTTCATAAATTATGAACTTCTGAAAATTGGTTTCAAAGTTTGCCATTTTATTCCTGACTTTAATTAATTCTTTTGGAGAAGCTCTCATGTCTTCACTCAGAAAGTCCTCTTGGTAACTTTTCAGCTATTGAGATAATATTTCAGCTTCCAATAGTAAGAAGTGATTGCATCTGAAATAATTGTATAAATAAGTAAAATAGATTAACATTCTTCATTACGTAAGGAATTCCAGGGTTGTAAAGAATCACTGATATTCTTCAGATCCAATTATATGGAAGAGAGTTTTTGTATCTAAAATTGTTTACGTCTGTGTCTATATCCCCATGAATGGAGAATCATGGAGTTTGAAATGTAATGCGATATACCTTCCGAGTCTGTTCTGTGGTTATGTAGGCTGAATTTGCACAAGAGAACCTTCCCAGATGGCTCAACAGGGTTTGACCCCTGGGTTGGGAAGATCCCCTGGAGTAGGAAATAGCAACCCACTCCAGTACTCTTGCCTGGAAAATTCCATGGACAGAGAAGCCTGGAGGGCTACAATCCGTGGGGTCACAAAAGAGTTGGACACAACTGAGCCAGAACAAAAGGACAAGTGGGGACTGAAATGTGGCCTTCACTCAGCTGGACAAAATATGAGGTAATGGGGATGCTGTGCCCCCACAACTACCCAGTGAGAGCACAACTTATTTGCACAAAGATGTCCTATGGGCTACTAGCTCTCTGATATTAATAAAATGTTTACACACACATGTACACATCTGATTTCCAATAGACACCTCATAGCAAGTTCCTCTCGGTCTTTTATTCTTTATTCAGTGGACATTTCCCAATGATGAGCCATTTGTGTTTTCTTCTGTAGAGATAAATTGCATGCAATCAAATTTTAAGTTGTGAAAGTGGTATTTTCAGTATTTAACTCAAAATAAACAAAGGCTCTGAAGAACTGTGGATTTGAAATGCAGTTCCCTGATTTAATGATTGAGTTCCAAAATGAAGCCAGAAGGAAATATAAAATATTGGTGCCCTCTGGTAATAAATTGGAAGCCACTGAGCAACGATCAGAGCTGAATTCTTTCATAGCACATACACTTTCCTGAAAACACTGTAGTCAGAATGACCCGACGATAAATAAGTATAGACCAACAGTGATTCTTAGCTGACTCTAACAGATGCATTTGGCTAGTGGTTATAGTTGGAATGGTTAAATATTTTTATTGTTCACATAGACAACCAAAGTATAGAGACTCATGAACCTGGAGAAATAGGCAATTCTGATCCTTAGCATCTCTAGAGATGATTACAAGGGTTACCTCATAAATTTCAAAACATGGACAGGCACAGTTCCTCATATGAGAGCAATTCTTTCTTAAACTGAAATAAAAGTAGTATTGAAAAGGATTGTTTATCACTGTCTTAGCCCTCATCAGCATTCATTAGTATACCTCCTTCACAAATATCTCATATTATGCATAGGATGAGATTCTAAAGATACCTTTCCAACAACTAAGAATGAGCTAAATTTGACTAAAAGAGGGAGTTTCCTTCAACCTTTTTGAATGCATATTCTCATTTTTGACGAATTTCAAATTTACATGGACAATTTTTTTCCTGTAGGAGAGCTAGTTTCTCTACAAAATGCATATTCCACAAGAGATAAATGCTTAAAATATTTATACTAACTTAGAAAATGTCGTTAGTTGTACCTTAGGGTGCTAAAAAATGGTGATATGAATCAGAGTGCTTAGAAGTAAAGCTGAGAAGCTGTTGTTTTTATGTTGTTCAGTATGTCAGTGTACATTATAATTATTTTTCAGGAGAAGAATTTTCTGAGCTGAAGTCATTTTTCTCTGCCATCTCAGAGAAAAAACAAGAATTTACATTTAATCTTGCCAATGCCCTCTACCTTCAAGAAGGATTCACTGTGAAAGAACAGTATCTCCATGGAAACAAGGAATTTTTTCAGAGTGCCATAAAACTGGTGGATTTTCAGAATGCAAAGGCTTGTGCAGAGACAATAAGTAACTGGGTAGAAAGGAAAACAGATGGTAAAGTTTCCCATTTCCATAAAGTCATTATTTGCCATTGTATTCATGGTTTTTAATATACTAAAGTAAAGAATGATTGAATATTTTCCTATTAAACTGTGGCTTAGAGGGATCAGTTCCTCTGTTTTGCTTCCCTGTTATTCAAATTAACACTGAATTGTAAAATAGAGAGACATTGTAAGCGGCTTTGAAAAGTATACAGATTTTTTCTTTTTTGGACAGGTAACCTGTTTAAGAATTCTTACAGGAAGAATTTTAATAGTAATCTTTTATTAAAGTGTGTTTTTTAAAGTATGACAGCAGGAATAATATCTTTGGCCAGATAAGACTTAAATCTATCCATCTCAGATGTTTTCTTTCCCACATAGACTGTAAATAATTAACTCATATTCATTGGATGTGTTAATGTTTCATAATAAACATTGATAGTTCTATCATAGAGTTGTAATCTAAACTTTTAAGTATAAGCTAGCAGAAATTCCAAAGGCACTACTTAGAGACATAGTAGAACACAAGTTTAAGCTCATACAGATCTGAGTTCAAATCCTGACAAGTTCTAAGCCATGCCCCATTTAAAATGAGGATACTATTATAATGTTTCAGGATTATTGAAAGATTAAAAAGAATGTGTGTGAAGAGACCAGTATATATCAGGACCTCAATTAATAGCAACTTGTTTCTTCGTTCATTCATTCTGCTATTTAAACCAAAAAAAATCTGTGATGTATAAGATGAGACTCTGTTGTACGTGGGGAGCCTCTGATGGAGAAGCAGAAGTTGAAAGTGTGAGATGGGTATTGTGAGCGCTGTTCACAGGCAAGCACTATTACTGGGATACACATTAAGAACGTCCGTAGACAGCTCCATGGCAGCTGATCATGCTGTGGACTCATAGCTTTGAAATACTCATTAGACATAAAAATCAGAGACTGATTTTTTAGAAGAGGAACATCACATTGGCAACTCCATTCTTATCCTTTCTCAATGGTCAATGGCTACAGATGCAACAGCAGAGAATTTGAGTGGACCACTAATTTATTAATTCTGATTGACTTGCTGAAGAACTTAGAAATAGTTTGAAAAATAACAACAGATATGAAGAGATACTTGATTTTGTTCTTTCTATCTGAAAAGCAATTTACACAAATGATTTCACCAAAGAGCAGCCATTGCTAGGTCTGTCTAAATTTGTCTAAGATAATTCCGTATCTCCTGTTTCCTAATGAAGTCCTGTTTGTACCCGTTTCTTTGTGAATATTTAATAAAGCTCCTCCTTAACTCCTCCAAAATTGCCACGTTTAAATGATAAAACACCCTATTTTTAATTGATTAGCAAGATAAATTTTTGTTTTAATTTAATTTAAAGCAGTTCTTTGAATTACTGTTGCATGTTTCTTTTTGCCTCTTCCTCTATACCCTCCCCAGGAAAAATTAAAGACATGTTTTCAGGGGAAGAATTTGGTCCTCTGACTCGGCTGGTTCTGGTGAATGCTATTTATTTCAAAGGGGATTGGAAACAGAAATTCAACAAAGAGGACACGCAACTGATGAATTTCACTCTGAAAGATGGCACAGCAGTCAAAATTCCAATGATGAAGGCTCTTCTGAGAACGAAATATGGTAATATGGAAAAAAACCACACTCTAAAGGACAACTTTGGGAATTGCTAAGTATATTAATATTTTATTTTCTCTGTTTCAGGTTATTTTTCTGAATCCTCCATAAACTACCAGGTTTTGGAATTACCTTATAAAGGTGATGAGTTTAGTTTAATTATCATACTTCCTGCAGAACACATGAACATAGAAGAAATGGAAAAGCTAATTACTGCTCCTCAAATCCTGCAATGGTTCTCTGAGATGCAAGAACAGGAAGTGGAAATAAGCCTTCCTAGGTTGGTAATGTCATTTTATCACTCTGGTTCTTATGTTTTCACTTACAGGCGGATTTCAATAGCTGGCTGAAAAATAACTAATGCTTAAAAAGCCTATTGACAAAAATAAAAAGAAAAGCCTGTTCTGAATTGTTACTCTACTTTATGGATACAAAGTGGGTCTGAACATTGCCAGCATTGTTTTGCCATGAGGAGGATAGAATTTAAGTACTCAATATTCTCTGAAAGGAATGAACAAATATAAGTCTTCAAAACAGAATGCTGGGATTAAAAAGAATTATTACTCTTTTTATTATACAAACTTATTTTTCTCTAACTTTTTTTTTCTGGTTGAAATTTAAAATATTTTATCTTCTCTTGTGTTTAAGGAAAATAAAATTCCCAAGACACTTGTGATATTATACACTTAAAAAATATGTTGTTACCTTTGATAGAGGGTGCTCTCTGTTCAGTTCAGTTCAGTTCAGTTGCTCAGTTGTGTCTGACTCTTTGCAACCCCATGGACTGCAGCACACCAGGCTTCCTTGTCCATCACCAACCCCCAGAGCTTACTCAAACTCATGTCCATTGAGTCAGTGATGCCACCCAACCATCTCATCCTCTGTCGTCCCCTTCTCCTCTTGCCTTCAATCTTTCTCTGCATCAGGGTCTTTTCCAGTGAGTCAGTTATTCGCATCAAGTGGCCAAAGTATTGGAGTTTCAGCTTCAACATCAGTCCTTCCAGTTAATATTCAGGGTTGACCTCCTTTAGGATTGACTGGTTGGATCTCCTTGCAGTCCAAGGGACTCTCAACTGTGGTCTTCTCCAACACCACAGTTCAAAAGCATCAATTCTTCAGTGCTCAGCTTTCTTTATAGTCCAGCTCTCACTATAGTAGTCCATACATGACTGCTGGAAAAATCATAGCTTTGACTAGATGGACCTTTGGTGGAAAAGTAATTGGTCATAACTTTTCTTCCAAGGATCAAGCTTTTTTAAATTTCATGGCTGCAATCACCACCTGCAGTGATTTTAGAGCCCAAAAAATAAAGTCAGCCACTGTTTCCATTGTTCCCCCATCTATTTCCCATGAAGTGATGGGACCAGATGTCATGATCTTAGTTTTCTGAATGCTGAGTTTTAAGCCAACTTTTTTACTCTCCTCTTTCACTTTCATCAAGAGGCTCTTTTGTTCTTCTTCACTTTCTGCCATAAGGGTGGTGTCATCTGCATATCTGAGGTTATTGATATTTCTCCCACCAATCTTGATTCCAGCTTGTGCTTCATCCAGCTCAGCGTTTCTCATGATGTACTCTGCATATAACTTAATTAAGCAGAGTGACAATATACAGCCTTGACGTACTCCTTTCCCGATTTGGAACCACTCTGCTTTTCCACATCCAGTTCTGACTGTTACTTCTTGACTGGCATACAGATTTCTCAGGAGGCAGGTCAGGTGGTCTGGTATTCCCATCTCTTGAAGAATTTTCCACAGTTTATTGTGATCCACACAGTCAAAGGCTTTGGTATAGTCAATAAAGCAGAAGTAGATGTTTTTCTGGAACTCTCTTGCTTTTTCAATGATCCAGCGGATGTTGGCAATTTGATCTGTGGTTCCTCTGCCTTTTCTAAATCCAGCTTGAACACCTGGAAGTTCATGGTTCATGTACTGTTGAAGCCTGGCTTGGAGAATTTTGAGCATTACTTTATTAGCGTGTGAGATGAGTGCAATTGTGCGGTAGTTTGAGCATTCTTTGGCATTGCCTTTCTTTGGGATTGGAATGAAAACTGACCTTTTCCAGTCCTGTGGCCACTGCTGAGTTTTCCAAATTTGCTAGCATATTGAGTGCAGCACTATCACAACATCATTTTTTAGGATTTGAAATAGCTCAACTGGAATTCCATCACCTCCTCTAGCTTTGTTTGTAGTGATGCTTCTTAAGGCTCACTTGACTTCGTACTCCAGGATGTCTGACTCTAGGTGAGTGTACTCCAGGATGTCTGGCTCTAGGCTCAGATAACTACACCATCATGGTTATCTGGGTCATGAAAATCTTTTTTGTATAGTTCTCCTGTTTATTGCTGTGACCTCTTTTTAATATCTTCTGCTTCTGTAGGTCCGTCCATATTATTTGTCCTTTATTCTGTCATACTTCTTTCCCGATTTGGAACCACTCTGTTTTTCCACGTCCAGTTCTAACTGTTCCCTTGGTATCTCTAATTTTCTTGAAGAGATCTCTAGTCTTTCCCATTCTATTATTTTCCTCTATTTCTTTTCATTGATCACTGAAGAAGGCTTTCTTATCTCTCCTTGCTATTCTTTGGAACTCTGCATTCAAATGGGTATATCTTTTCTTTTCTCCCTTGCCTTTAGCTTCTCTTCTTTTCTCAGCTATTTGTAAGGCCTCCTCAGACAACCATTTTGCCTTTTTGCTTTCATTTTCTTGGGGATGGTCTTGATCACCACCTCCTGTACAGTGTCATGAATCTCCATCCATAGTTCTTCAGGCACTCTGTCTATCGATCTAATGCTTTGAATCTGTCACTTCCACTGTATAATCATAAGGGATTTGATTTAGGTCATACCTGAATGGCCTAATGGTTTTCCTTTCTTTTTTAAATTTAAGTCTGAATTTGGCAATAAGGAATTCATGATGTGAGCCACAGTTAGCTCCTGGTCTTGATTTTGCTGACTATATAGAGCTGTATAGACTGTAAAGAAGGTGTATAGACTCTATACACCGTTTAGACTGTATAGAGGGTATATATATATACACATATATGTATAGACTGTATAGAGAGTGCTCTGCTGCTGCTGCTGCTGCGTCACTTCAGTCGTGTCCGACTCTGTGCAACCCCAGAGACGGCAGCCCACCAGGCTCCCCCGTCCCTGGGATTCTCCAGGCAAGAACACTGGAGTGGGTTGCCATTTCCTTCTCCAATGCATGAAACTGCGACCCCCTGGACTGCAGCCTACCAGGTTCCTCCATCCATGGGATTTTCAAGGCAAGAGTACTGGAGTGGGGTGCCATTGCCTTCTCCAACAGTCATTAAATTATAAGTAGGATCCTAGGATAATATTTATTATTGGGGTATATATATATATATTTAAAACTTCTCATTTTTATGCAATTTTAAAGGTTACTTTCCATTTATAGTTATTACAAAATATTGGGTTCATTTTGGATAGTTATTACAAAATGGAAATCACAAACACATATCTCAAGAAGCCATCATTATAAACACTAACTTCTTGATATCATGCTTCTGGGAGACACGAGAAACTTCAGAGCAAAAGATGTGTCTAAATAACTCTCAACCTGATTTTTAAAAGGAGAGATGTCTAATAGATTATTTTCCATCCTGTCATTCCTATATTTTTCTTCAAACTTATCAGGGCCTTCATGTGCCCTGATATGCAGTGCCCCATTTGCCTGGCTCTCTGTCTCTCCACCTGCTTGACTTTTCTTTCTGTTTGTGCTTAGCTAGGATCTAGTTAGTTGTTTGAATCGTACTGTCACCAAACATTTGCCATATTTTTGTCACCCCTCTTTGCTCCTTTGTAATTTTCTCTTCATCCTGAATCCTCAATCTACTCAAAAAGTCTCTTGGGTTCCTTAACACTGATTTTGTTAAGGAAAAGCCCCAAAGCAGTCACTGGCCTCCCTTAGGCTGCAGCTTAACAATCCATCTTCAGAGAATGTTCTTTTCTAACACTTTACCAAGACTTGACTTCTGCTCTCCAGGTACTGCTTCATGTTGATTATCTTACTCTCAATGTATGTCTCAACTCCCTGTTTCTTAAAGAAAACATACTATTATGTATTCTCACCTCTCTACACTTCATCTCAAAAATTGTATGAATCTTTGCTAAACTTCTCTTCCTCTATCTTCATTGATACTCAGGAGAAAGAAGTATCCTATGCTTTCTTCACCTTAACTCTGGGCTCTTGATCCACATATTTTTAATCATCCCTTTTTATTAAAAACCTTTCTTTCTTTAACCCCTCTGGCATTACTTTTATTTATTTTTCTCTCTTTCTGTGAAATTTTCCTGCTCCCTGACTTACACATTTTTTCTTTCTGTCCCAGGATAATGTTTATCAGATTTCATTTTCAGAAATTTCCTATTCCTACTCTCTTTTTATTTTTGTTCCTTATATTTCATGTCTCTAATATCCAACTCTTAAGTTCCAATCTCTATTCTAATTCTCTACTGTCTATAAATCTCTATCTGGATGCTATTTGGTCTTTCAGAGTATTTTTTTAAGCTCCTACTATGTGCCAAACATTGGGTATATAATGGTGTATGTGACAGATAATTTGCTTATTAATCAGAGAAATAATAATTTTTGAAATTGTTTATTTTCAAATTTACATCTCTCTCTCTCTTCCCTTTGGGAAGATTAGTAGAAAAGGACATACATAGAAAGCCCTGAGTTTGAGGAGTGTCTATACTATTTACTAGCAGTGGGGTCTTAAGAGAGTCACTGATGTCTTGAGTTGTGGTTTTATTAGCACAGAATGAGATAATGGCATCTATAACCAAGATGGCTCCAGCTTCTTCAGTCTAGATATCAAATGTCTAAGTAGGAATGCGATAAGTTCCAAGATCAATTGACAATAGAAAATATAGACTTTCACCAGAATTTCTTTCTCTACCACATTAGGAATCCCCACAGCAATGGTTCATAGTCCACAAATCCATTTAGACCACTGCAGTCTGGACAGCCGTTTTCAAACTTCAAGACCTGTTATTAGCCTCTCCAAACTGTAGCCACGTTTCTCATACAACTTCTCCCATAGTGTGGACACAGACTTTGCTTTTAATTTCTCCAAGAACAACTGCTATGAGCTGAATTATGTGCGTCTCAAATTTGTATGTTGAAATGCTAACTCCCACTACAACAGAATGTTTTCTTATTTGGAGATAGAATCTTTGTAGAAGTAATCAAGTTAAAGTGAAGTCAATAGGGTGGACTCTAATCCCATGTGACTCCTTTATAAAAAGGAGAAATTTAGACTCAAAGATACACAAACAGGGAAGGTGTTATGAAGAGACACAGGGTTAAGATGGCTATCTACAAGTCAAGGGGAGAAGCTGGAATAGATGTTTTCCTCACAACTCTCATAGGAAACCAATCCTGCAGATGCCTTAATTTTGAACTTCCAAACTACAGAACTGCGAGACAATATGTTTCTGTTATTTAAGCCACATAGTTTGTGGCACTGTGTTAGGGTAGCCTTTGACAAGTCCATACAAGCAAGATCAACTTCAATGTTTAACTAAAGTCTACTGAAATCTAATATGGGGCTTCCCTGGTGGCTCAGACGGTAAAGAATCTGCCTGCAGTGCAGGAGACCAGGGTTCAGTCCCTGGGTGGGGAAGATCCCCTGGAGAAGGGTGTGGCTACCCAATGTAGTACTCTTGCCTAGAGAATTCCATGGACAGAGGAGCCTGGCAGGCTACAGTCCATAGGGTTGCAAAGAGTCGGACATGACTAACACTACTAAAATATAATAATAAAAAAGGCTTATGAGGTGAAAAGTAGTTTAAAACCTGTTTCCAGGGATGAATATTCCTAGAAGAAGAAGAAGAGAAGTCACTCAGTCGTGTCTGACTCTTTGCGACCCCATGGACTGTAGGATCCTGGGTCCATGGAATTTTCCAGGCATGAATACTGGAGTGGGTTTCCATTTCCTTCTCCAGGGGGTCTTCCTGACCCAGGGATCGAACCCAGGTCTCCCGCATTGTAGGCAGACACTTTACCGTCCAAGCTACCAGGGAAGCTGAATATTCCTAGAGTGTAGGCCATTTCTTTGTACTTGGAGTCTTCTGTCTGTTACTGTCCTTAGCCTACCATTATCATGATGTCAGGGCCCACTAATCCAAAAGGGGTATCTTTCCCATCTCTATCAGCATTCAGAATCCTCCAACTTTTCCTAGCATAAAAAGAAGGTAAGCCAGATTTTCTTCCATCCCCTCTTAGGCTAGATTCCTAGTTACGATTAGAATCTATAGCAGTAGAGTTCAACCCTCATTTCAAATTCCAGACACCAAAGATTTTTTTAAAAATGTGGTGGTAGCTTCCATTACACTATCTCATTACATACTTCTACTCACAGCACAAAGCCTAACAAGTAGAAAATGCTAAATAAGTGACTTATTTTCTTTGGACGATATCTGCTCAGCCAGCAGCAAATGGGAAAGAATTCCTCTGACTTTTTAACCTCCATCCCTCCTATTTCCTTGGTCAGGCCCTTCTCCATGGTGTCTAACCAGTATTTTCTCATTCATCCTTCAAGGTTCCCTTAAATAAATTGCATGTAGGTTTCTCAACATATTCAGTTAGAATCAACCATTCCTTATTTTTATTTCCATAACACTTTATGCAGATTTACACTATAGCCTGCATTACGTTGCGTTTTCATTTCTTCATCACATTCTTGTCTGTCTTATTAAAACGTGGGTTCTGTGACAGCAGCAGGCCATAAGGTCAGTGGACTTATGGTCCAGTCCATAGGACAGTGGCTTGTGACATTTTGGCTTCCATAGTCCCTAGCACATTTCATGGTGCATATTAATAGTATGGTCTTCCCAGGTACAGCTAGTGGTAAAGAACCCACCTTCCAATGCAGGAGACATAAGAAGTGGGAAGATCCCCTGTCAGAGGGATGGCAACTCACTCCAGTATTCTTGCCTGGAGAGTCCCATGGACAGAGGAGCCTGGCGGGCTACAGTCCATGGGATCACAAAGAGTCAGACACAACTGAAGCGAATTAGCACATGCACACACATTAATAGTATATTCTGGATTAATATTATTGGGTTAAATTACATAAATGTAGTCAAAGAGGTTCTATGTTATTTCCATTTATCTAATTTTAAGTATCTCAGAAATCAGAATTCAATTTCTTAGTCACTCTCGGATTCATTCCTTGTGAGGATGTCAGAGAGGCCATCCTCCTTCCCATCCATGCAGCATAACGAATGATAGGATATCAGTTATTTCTTGGGAAACTTCTCTCTAGAGAAATAAAAATGAGATATTTAAAATTCACAAGACTGAAAATTCTGTTATCAATTATTCAGTCACATTAATACAACATTACATTTAAAATGTATTCCATTTTCTCTGAAAGGATGAGTCTTCTGATTTCTTAAAGGAATGATTTGCTTATGTGTTAAGTTCATGAATAATTTTAGTCTATCAGGATGCATGTATTGAATTAAGGTTCCTGAGTGCTCAGATCATGGATTGAAAGCTCTGAAATACATTTCTCTCAAAATGCTTTCTCTCAATAAAAAGAAAATTACCCATTCAAATCTGTGGTCAGTGCAGAAGAGGAAAAGTTGTACAGGCTCAATAAAAACTTTTGGGTGAACTTACAATTTTATATTTTATTACTCAATGCTGTGATCCTTTTATATTTGAATGAGTGAATTATAGTTTCAAACTGATAGCTAAAGATTTTGACGAAATAGATTAGGGAATTTATTAGTTTTCCAGAGCTGTTGTAACAAAGTACCGCAAACTAGGTGACTTAACATAAGTTTATTTTCTCAAAGTTCTGGAAGCTGGAAGTCCAAAATCAAGAGGTCAGTAGGACCATGCTCTCTTGGAGACTCTGTGGAATTTTTCCTAGCCTCTGTCTAGCTTCCGGTTGTGGTTTATCATCCTTGGTGTTCCTCTTCTTATAGAGCCATCATGCCAGTCTTTCCCTCTGGCCATCTTTCTCTAAGTGGCATCTTCATTTCTTGTAAGTCATATTGGATAAAGAACTGGCTCTACTCCAGTGTGATCCTCTGATCTGAAACACATAGACTGCCAGATGTTTCTCCTGCAAAGATAGGTTTATTTGGGATCAACAGAGAATTTCAATTTGGAATCTGTAACTATGGCAAGCCACATGCAAGTCCTCCAAAGGCAAGGGAAGGAGAATGATTATATATAGGAGAAGAAAGTTGGGAGGGCTGTAGTAGACAAGGAATCCATGATTTTTCATAGGCTGAGTCCTTCCCAGTAAGGAAGAGGAGTCTTTCTTCTTTTAGTTGGGCTCTGCTATTATCTTCACAAAGCATGTAGGCTCCCTCTTCTCATCTCCCAACTTTATTTAATTGCTATTTTGGTCTGTTAAATTTTTCACATCCTCAACTTAACTAATTATATCTGCAATGACTCTGTTTCCAAATAAGGTCACATTGTAAGCTGTTGGCAGTTAGAGCTTTGACACATGAATTTGGGGTTGAGGGGATGCACTTCAACACTTAACATCTACTGTGCAAAATTTTGTCACCATAAAAATAAATAAACAAACGCATCTTTGATGGCAAAATTCAGTAAATGTCAAGAAAAGAAAAATTAATCATAAGAATGCTTGTATATAAGCAACAGTAGGCAAGAGTGTGTGAGTGATTATAGTTATTGTTAGAAATAGTATAGAAACAGTTCTTCCTCTCTTTGATGTATGACTCATTTAGATTTGAGGCCAATAGGACAGAGCATAGTCTAAAAACACTAGGGTGGTTTCTATGTTTACTATTGTTAACATACTGGATACCTAATTTTGGACATTATTCTGCAGTTGGATACCAACAATCACATTACCTTTTTCTAAATTTAATATGAAATTTTATAAACATCTTAATAGTTAGATTTCCTAGGTTGATGAGTCTAACACACCCTTATTATGTATCAGATTCTTCACTGCATAAGAAAAGGTTTGAGATTGTGTTTTTATGATTGTGTATATGTGCAAAGTTAATCATTTAATACATGTAAATAAGATAAACAAGAAACTTTCATCTACATCCATTTTAACTTTGTAAAGCATTTAATATTTACATTTTAATACTAAATGCTACAGTTCTGTAGTCTGACTTGGTTATAAATTGTATTCCACAGATAAGGAAACTGTCACTCAAAAAGTAAATTGATTGACATTCAGTTAAGTTCTGGGAGACAGGTTAGCTCTCATTTCCATTGGTTCATAGCCTTATGATACTATTATTAGTTTACTACTATTAGAAAATGTATTTCCTGTTCAAAAGCAGAGATTGATTGGGACCCCACTATGAACGATGAACTGAGAAACACGCAAAATGATAGGCAGGATTTCTATTGAGAAGATAGTTGCCACTTAGGTGGGGTGGTACAAGATTTGCACAAGTTTACTAATAATTAAATACTGAAAGAATGGTATAAGTTAGAACTTCAAGGTTCATGGAAAAAGAGAGGAGAGAAGAGAGAGGACGCACCAGGGACTGGAACTGTATAAACAAAGGCTTCAGTAAAAGGAAGGATTTGAACTAGGCTTGTTGTAAACTTGTTGAGGTCAGAAGCTATGCATATTTCCTTTCTTTGATACCATAGCAGTGCATGCATCTGAAAGATAGTAGCTGCTCAATTTGTTGCTTTAGTTTGAATAGTCGTGATGTTTGGGATGTGTTAGAGAGGGAAAGACTGAAGCCCAAAAGATGTTAAGAAATCACTGCAACAATTCAGGCACTCAGTAGTGAGCACTTAAGAGAGCGGCTTCACTGGGAATGTAAATGGCAGGTGATGCAGAAAGACATTTATTGAAGTGTATGACTAAGTACATATGGGCTAAGAAGGAATAGATTATTCTGAGGTTTTAAGTTTGATTATAGGAAAATGAGAAGATATGGACTTATTTTCTTCTTTCGTAGCAGTCCTTAATCTGGGCACCATGGATTTCTAGGATTGCAGAGTAGAATTCAGAGTCCCTGAGGCTGTTGAAATTATTAGCAAGTTTATGAGTTATTAGGGAGAGTCTAAGTTTTTGGCAGTCTGAGTCTTTGAACTTATTAAATACTATGCTTTTATTCAAAAGTATAGTGATAACTGGGATACCCTGGTGGCTCAGACTGTAAAGAATCTGCCTGTAATGACGGTCCTTGGGGTTAGAAAGAGTCAGACACGACTGAGGAACTAACACTGTCACTTCACGTTCACTTTCATAGTGATGACTAAGCAAGAGCTGCAATTCTTCAAAGAAGTATCCCTCTTTAAAGATATTGACTGATGTGACATCTCACAGTATCTTTTATCAACTGTTGAATCAAGATTATGGAGAATAGAACATAATATTGTAGACCAAGAGCTTTGTCATCTCCATACTGAAAAACTTTGTCTTGCCTAAGATTTTTCTCTTACTGTTAGATGAGAGACTGACCATACCTGCCTCTTAGGGTTGAAAACCTTTGTCTTGCCTAAGATTTTTCTCTTACTGTTAAATGAGAGACTGACAATACCTGCCTCTTAGGGTTGTTCTCATTATGAGAACATGTTTGTTGCATTTTTAGTACTCAGTATATCATATTGTTGGTATTGTTTATTATTATTATTCTCATTCAGCTTTAAAATTTCTTGACAATCCATTATAGTGGATTGCTTTCCCTGTTTGCCATATCTCACTTAATCACCACCATAAATTTGATAGAAATCTATTTTTAATATTTAGGTTACAGTTGAGATAGAGACAGGTAAATGCCTTGCCAGAGGTCACACAGCTAGCAAATGGCAGAGTCAAAATTGCAGGAGTCAGGAAATGCTTGTGTAAAGTGGGGCAAACATGAAGGAGGGCACAGAACAGAGCAAATGGCCAGTGACATGATGAGCAGCTAGGTAAGCTATGCGACGCAGCAGTGCCTCAGAGACTCAGAAAGAGATCACACATTCCATAGGACACCATGTTCTTGCTGGGCTAGTAATCCATCCCAGGTTGGCCAGCTTCAGATCTCTGAGTGCATGAATGTGAACTGTGTGTGGGTGAGAGAACATGACCTCAGGGAAAATTAGTTTGGGTGTGAGAGTAGATAAGTTATGACCAGCTGCAGTGGTGCTTACAAAGGTTCATTTACTTTAATCTATCAGACACTGATACAAAGCAGAATCCAAGTTTACATTGAACATTGTCCAGATAGGTTTCCTATGTGACAGAAAGCATTTTTAATTCAGCTCTCAAGGCTGATAGAATATTTTATACACACACACACACACACACACATGAAAGTGACATAATAGTCCAAGCTGAACACTGTCAAGGACTGTGTTATTTTTTATCCTTGTGGGCAGCCCTAAGACTTGGTTTGGTTGTTTCTAAGCCTGAACCTTTCAGTGACGGCTCAAGGCCACTGTATCAAAACTGGGATTCCAAACAATTAAGGATAGGGACCTTGAAGGAAAACAGCCAAAGACATTTTGTCATTAAACAAGAGTCCTGTGTATAAAGGAGGAGAGACAATAGAAATCCACAGTTGGGCCTGCAGACCAGGAGTGAATCCTTCTTCAAACAGAAATTCTAAATTGTTATCCTTTGTTTTCTGCAGCTTGAACTTGTAGGAGACCACTTTAAGCACAATGGTTGCCTATGGCAGTAAATTGCTGCCTTCTAAGAAGGTGTATAATATTTACATACGCTAAAACATTCATTTCATGATTGCTTACTTGGTCATTGTCTGTTGAGTCTTTTTTGCTGCTCATTCTTTAAGCTTTAGCTGTATTCTTTTGACAATTTTAGAGGAGGGTCAGGGAAAAGAAAGAAAATGAACCACATCTAGAATAAATATTAAGACTCACAAAATTTGGAGGAGGTACATAATTAACACTATACATATATGTATTGGGGCTTCCCAGGTGGCACTTGTGGTATAGAACCTGACTGCCAACGCAGGAGACATAAGAGATGCGGGTTTGATCCCTTGGTTGGGAAGATCCCCTGGAGAAGGGCGTGGCAATCTGCTCCAATATTCTTGTCTGGAGAATCCCCTGGACAGAGGAGCCTGGTGGGTTACTACTGTCCATAGGGTCACACAGAGTCAGACACAACTGAAGCAACAGCACAGCACAGCATATATATGAATTGATTGAGATTATGATTTTGAATTATATTTTGATTAGAAGGCAGTGGAGGTTAGCACATTAGCTTTAATTCCTGTCTATCTTGTCCTTGGAAATCAACTTCCTCAAAACCTACACTTTCTTATATGTTAATGGGAATAATAATGCTCACTTCCCAGGGTTTCTGTGAAGATTAAAAACTATAATCTCTATTAAGTACCTAACACATGGAAGTGCTACTTCACACCTGACTGTTCATGGCTCCAATAATTATGGCTAATTAGAAATTGGCTGCAGATTATATTTTATTAAATGGTTGAATGGGTTTCTATCGCTGTAGGTTTCATTGCACTATATCATGAGCAAGACTGTTACTTAAATGACTCTCTGGTATAATTAGGCCTTATTAGAGGTTGTAATAATCTTGCAGTATTCTTGTCATTATTCCCAAATCATTGGACTATTATACTAAAAATAGTCAAGTTACAGATGGACTAGAACATTTATCCTCCACCTTTTAGAAGCCCATACTCCATTCTGTATAAAAAAGAGTGTGCTAATTAAAACAGAATAAAAGCACAACCCCAAAGCCTCAAAACCATCATGCTACATATTATCTTTCTTAGCAGGAAGTTAAAAAGAAGTTGAAAATGATTGGCATAAAACAAGTTATTTTCATTATCAGTAGGTTCTAACATGCACATTGTGAGTTGTGCCACAATTATGCACAATTATGTTCTGGAATTATGCAATTCCAGTTAGCTAGGGTTCTGAATCAAATAACATCTTCCAAAAGTACATAATAATTTGCCAAGAAATCATTTAGACCCAGTAAATTTTTGCTACACCATGTTCATTGTTTTGAAGAATTATAATTATTGTAAGAAGCTTGTTCAGTATTTGGCAATTTAAAAAATAATTTAATTAGACTGATTATGCAAGCTGATTTCTAGCCCCAGATGTGGGCCTGTTAGCTAAGCAAGGTTCCTGTGCTTAAGCAATCATGTCTGCATCCACACCAGAAGGTACCAACCAGGGCAAAGGTCCAGCAAAGGAACAGACAGAGCTCCTGCGGCAGGAACCATCCTGGGATTGACCTGAAGTTGGAAATAGACTTAGCTCCCTGTTGAAGGACTTTATACTCTTTTCTTTCATGAACAAAATTTCCAATCTGGTTGTAAAATGTAGATAGATGCTTTTAGCATCTATAAAGTCAATAATTTAGCTTTTTTTTTTTTCTTCCATTTTTTTAAAATGGAAGGTGAGGGTCATAGATTGCAGTTAACATGGAATCAAAGAAGGTCAGTGCCTGAGAGGATCTTTGAGATTCTTTGGTGAAGTTCCCTCTTCAGGCAAACTGATGCTTGGAGACTTGCATAGAACCTAGAGTCTTAACTTAGGGCCTTGCATTAGAAGTATTGGCAAGCTCTTTCTTTTTTTCCCCTCCTATAATTTTCTACTCTATTTTACTGGAAAGAAATTTAGTCCCCCTTCAGTCTTTTACCTCTCTACAGGGCTTATTGGAAAGATGTTAGGTATGTCGTAAATTGAAGGAAGTCACATCAGCTGTGACAGTGGATATGAAAGGATCATAGGCTACTAATGCCCCCTTTCTGTACCTCAGTAGCCAACGATCTTTTTAATGAACTGTTGGCTTCTGTTTCTGGCTCATAATATCTTGGATGCCTGCCAGGAACGATCTTGGATGATGTGAAAAAAAACTTGAGTGTGTACAGTTGCTGGAGGGAAGTTTTACAGTTTTAGGGAAGAAGCCAAATAATCGAAAACTTAGAACTCTCACCCTGTTTTGTTGGGTAATTGTTACCTCAAAAAATAGAGTATTTTCTTCTCCCTTCCCAAGTAACCATTTATCTGGGAAGCAAGTTATTAGCCATCCAAAATTGCTCAGTGGAGTAGTGGGGAAATGGTGTGAAAAATGAGGATAATGAAAACAAAATATTTCACAATAAAATATCTTCCAAGTCATCCATTTTATAAAAAAGAAACCCTTTTGGTAGCCAATGTGTACAGTGTTTCACAAATTTTCCTCTTCATTTTTTTAAGCAGATTTAAAGTAGAACAAAAATTAGACTTCAAAGAAGCTTTGTATTCATTGAATATAACTGAGATATTTAGTGGTGGCTGTGACCTTTCTGGAATAACAGGTAATGTGAAAAATTATTCTTATATTATCAAGTAAATATGTTCTCTTAGAAACTGTTAACTGACTGATCTTAAAACTGAAAGAGCATTTGGCCCCAGAAAATACTACACAGGGAATAAATGTCATCATCGTGTCAAGCTGTCTGTAAACAAGCACTCTATTTTGCATGTAAGTAGTTTTACTTAATGAGAGTCAGACAGCATGTTAGAATGTTAGATAAGCTTTCTATCCACACTTACAATGAAACTATGTAGGAAAAGTATTGTACGGGGCTTTTATTCCAGCTCTGTTTGTATTTCCTTATCTGAATATTGGGAATTACAACTTTGAGGCTCTCATCTAAGCAGAGCTAATAAAACTCCCAATTTGCAAATGTTAATTTGGTAATATTAGAGCCCGTGAAATAGGCATCTGCAAGCTGTTGGATGATGAACACAGTCTAGAAATTGTAAGGCTGCAGCTTGTAGATTTAGCTTGAGACTGACAACACATCAGAGATGGAGCTTTTATACTAACCGGCACTTGGGAAATTGTGCACGGTTCAGATGCTCACTTTCACAACCAAGCCCAAGACACTCTTTATTTCTCATCCTGGCAGTACCTACTAGTTCAAAAATAACTAAAGAGAAAAAAAATGGACGAAGAGGGACAAATTATCCCGCTATTTTAAATGCTTTTAAATTCAGTCTTCTGTTTTATAAAGAAAAAATAAAGTTCTAAGGATACAAGCTTGTCTGTCTGATGGGGTTGGCTATCCTAACCTAGAATTATTGTGTATTCCTATATAAAATGTGGGCTTTGGAGAGGTATTCATTAACTTATTCACTTATCAATTATGTGGGTAAGTGAACAGAATGAATGAGTTTTCCTGGTGGAGGAGGTGGGTGGGGTACACAGGTGACATAGATGTTCATTATCACCTTCACACATGATTTAGCTGCCTGTTCTCACACTGACAGATAGATCTGACTTCTTTGACAATTTCATCAGCATCAGGAATGAGGCAGTCAAAATTAAATACTGCAACAGGATTCTGTCTAAGTGTGCCCTGGAATGCAGCCACCTTACCAACTTGAAATAAACCAAGCCATTTTTTAAAACACCTCTTCCTCTTAAATTTCTTTCTGGCCTTCGGAAGCTCACTTGCTATATCTCAGGCATTTCAAACAGCCACTTGCTCTGCAAATTCCCAGCAATTTGCAACCTCTATAAAATCTCCTTTTACATCAATAAAATAACCCAAAATGTTTTATAAGAGAATTTGTGTAAGAGAATAACCCTGAACAGAAAAGAATAAGTGTCCAACATTTTTTGCTCTGAGTTACCTCTTTGAGTTGATTTAACAACTTTGGTTCTGTCTTATTGCTTGAAATAGAACAACCACAGCCAAAGCTGCCACTATTTCTAGTCTTTAGGAGAACAGTGAATTAATTCCCTGCTATTAGTACGTTTTGTGCAATAAGCATTTTCTAAAGGCTATTGTGGCGGCTCAGTGATAAAGAATTCACCTGCCAAGCAGGACATGCAGGTTCCATCCCTGGGTGGGGAACATCCCCTGGCAAAGGAAACGGCAACCCACTCCAGTATTCTTGCCTGGGAAATCCCAAGGACAGAGTTGCCTGGCTGGCTACAGTCTGTGGGGTCGCAAAGAGTTGCACACCACTGAGTGACTAAAACAACACAGAGGCTACTGTGGATCAGTCCAATGCTACTGCTATGGGATATTTACACAAAGGAGACACTATCGTATACTCAGATCGTCCACAAATTTTGAATGAAAAATGTTTTTGAAAGAGTTATTTTTGCAACTTTGAGATGAATATTTGACTTCTGTCACCCTTAGTAAAATATTTAACCTTTCTGAACTTCAATTTTCTAATCTATTAAGTAAACAATATATCCCAGTGGCAGAAATAAATAAAAGGACATATGTAAATCACCTTGTTCACCATCTGTTATATAGTAGGTGGGCTTCCCTTGTGGCTCAGATGGTAAAGAACCCACCTGCAATGTGGGATACCTGCGTTCGATACCTGGGTAGGGAAAAGCCCTTGGAGAAGGGAAAGGCTACCCACTCCAGTATTCTGGCCTGGAGAATTCCATGGACTGTACAGTCCATAGGGTTGCAAAGAGTCGGAAACCACTGAGTGACCTTCACTATATAGTAGATACTCAGTAAATGTTAAATGCAAAAAGAAAATTGAGCAAATGGCACATTAATATTTACTCGCACATCTTCTAGCAAAGCTACTGGAAGTTTCTTATCTTCTTAACTTGACGAAGACATGCTTGGAATCTTCATAGAGAATTAAGGGAAGGAATGATTACAAAGGTATAGAAATCAGTAAGTTGATGAAGTTCAGATGCCTTGTTCTAGTCTAGCATCTTCCAGGTCCTGTTCTTTTTCCAAGACCGTGCCCCCTCTGTAGAAGATGGAATACAGAAGGTCAAATTGCTCAGTCTACTAACCAAAGGCTCACTTGGTTTGGTGCCAGTGGTAAACTGCATGTATGAAATTCTCCACTCCATCCCAACCTGCTATTTGGTCTTCATTCTTTGTATGGGCCCCTCAGTTATCTACTCTGTGCTCTATATGCAAATCCTTATTCTAGGCAGCTGTGGGGGAAAAAATGTGCTTATTTGCATGACCTTAAAAGACCACACTCCTGCATTTTAGTTAAACCACACTCATGATATGGACGCCCCCCTTTCTCCATCTGAACTGTTTTTATCACTGGACATATTCTTATCCATTGATTTATTTATTTGGCAAGTATTTATTATAAGCCAGCTAGCTATCTGCCAGGCAATGTTCTAGAGTTGAATAAAATCCACAAATTCCCTCTCCTAATGAAGTTTACATCTGTTAGGGCAGATGGACGATTAACAAGTAATTAATTAATTAAATGATGAGGTGATAGATGGTATGAATTAACTAAAATAGAGCCATGGGATAAAGAGATTAGATCAGATAAGAGGAGAATTAGACATGGTGGAAAGAGAAGATTGCTTTGAGGAAGTGTCATTTTTATTGAGACCTAAGTAACAGGGGACCCAATCAGGGTAAGTTCTGGGAAAAGGGATTTTAAGCAGAGGGACGGATGAGACTAAAGCCTTGATGCTTGACCTTGTAGCTGGAGCTATTGGGTGAGGGAAGGAGGGTAGGAGATGGGGATCAGAGGTAATCAAGGGCCTAGACAAAGTCATCACACACAGAGTCTGGAGTTATTTTTAGGAATCCACTTTTTATGCAAATCACCCTTTGATGACTTCTCTCTATCTTGCCTGAGGGATTTACTTTTCTGTAAACTGTCAGAGATGGTTCCCCTTGACTAAATTATTTTTTCATGAAAGCGTTAGTCACACAATCGTGTCCAACTCTTTGCAACCCCATGGACTGTAGCCTGCCAGGCTCCTCTGTCCATGGGATTCTCCAGGCAAGAATACTGGAGTGGGTTGCCATGCCCTTCTTCAGGGGATCTTCCTAACCCAGGGATTGAACCCCAGCCTCCTGAATTACAGAAGATTCTTTACCACCTGAACCACCAGTGTAGCCCCTATTTCTTCATAAACTCTTCTAAATTTGGTTGTCTTGATGGAGTCACTTGCATCACATCAGCTTTCTCTGTCAAGAGGGACGAAACACCTTTATCTCCTTTCTCTTCACGTGTCAAGGCTCGCCTTGCTTTCTTCCACCCTCTCGCCCTCACTGAACCCACCACCACCTTTCTGTTGTTTCTGTGAGGAACGTTGTCAGGTCGATCTGGTCTTGACGCAGCAGGGACGGCAGATGGCCTCTGTACTTCCAGTTTCACTTCCCCTTTCTCAAGGAGATGCTCCACAGGTCACTGTATCAGAAAGGCTTCACACATACATCAGTTTCACCAAGGGGATGAGTGCGGCCTTCTCTCTCAGCTTGTTTCCACAGCAGAACAAAATGTTGTTAAGACACTGTCTTACACTGAGAAATTTGACAGGTTTTAAAGCCTAGCTCTGAAGTGACTTTGGAACAGATGATACAAAAGCCCTTTAGGCTTTTATCACCTCACCAGTCTGGAAGGAAAGTAAATTTTGTTCTAAACTCAAATCAAAACCCAATACAGAATTTAAAAGGCAAGTTGGCTTTGAGGTTGAAAACACAGGGTGGGATTAATTCATATCTGTAAAGCCTTTTTCATCTTATCTGTAGACCATGACGAAGGGGAGCAAAACGCTTGATCCATTGAAATATTTCACTTAGTGGGGTACCTGACTTGAGGTTGATCCCCTTCTATCTTTACTTTTCATATCTGAGCTAAACTTGGTCTCTTCATGTTTTCTCTATATCATCTCTGCAAGAACTAAACCTAAACCACCTTTATCTGTAGAAAATTAACTTACTTGGAAAGAATTTTTTTTTCCTTTTTCTTTGTTCATTTGAAAATGTAATGGGATCCAGTAAGTAATGGTTCTGAGTTTTAACCCTTAAATGCACTTTCATATTTTCTAACAGATTCTTCTGAGGTGTATGTTTCCCGAATCATGCAACAAGTTTTCTTTGAGATAAATGAAGAAGGCAGTGAAGTGGCAACATCAACCGGTAGGACAAATGATGTCACAGGAAGCCAGGAGGAAAGACTGGGGAAATGAGCATGAGGATGCTGGCCCTTTGTGGCTCTCTGACCTCCTGTCCCCCTCCTGCTGTTCAGTACACGATAGGAAGGGCAAAGTGGTTATTTAAGCTATTTATGCTTCTGTGTGGCTGGAGTTTAGGGCCAAAAAAAAGAAAGAGAAGGGACTGATATCTACTTATTTGTGAACTGGATTACCTGCCCAATAGCAGTCAGGCTCAAACCTGAAATCATGATTGCTCAGGAATATTCACTCTTAAGTGAATTCACTCATTTTATTCTTCCTCTGTACTCTTAGTTCCTCCTTTTCTAATTTGATTCTTGTTGTTAATGTCTATGGCAGTGGCTCTCAAACTTAGCTGCATGTGAGAGTTAGCTGAAAAGCTTTTAAAAATTCTGTGCCCAGCCGAGAATACTGTATATTGAATTGAATATTGAACACCCTAAAATATTGAATCAGTATCTCTGGTGATGAGATTTAGCCTTCAGCATTTTCTTACATTTTCCTAAGTGATGACAATGCGCATTAAAGGTTGAGAACTACTGCTCTCCAGTGACTTGCAGCTTATCCTTGGTACTATGAGTATAATGCATAGACCAGCAGCATCAGCATCATTCTGGAACTTATTAGAAATGCAGAATCTCGGGCCCAGCTCCAGACTGACTGATCCAGCATCTGCATTTTCCAAGGTCTCTTAGTGACTTGTATGAACATTACAGTTTAGGAGCTGCTCTTCTATATCTCCTTGAACAAGTGGCATTTTGAATAGTATCTATGCTGCATAAAAGTAATATTCAACAAATAATTGGAGAAAAAGCCTTAAATTCAATTAGAAATGGGAAGGCAACTTTAATGAATTCCTTGTAAACATATTTTAATTTTTCAGACTACTTGGATTTTAGCCAGTATGTAAAAGATATATATCTTTTAAATAGTCATATTGTTAAATTTATACCCACATTATTAATTTCTTGATTAATTTATAATGCTGTGTAATGCCAATGGATTTTGACATCTGGGTGGGAACACTGGGCTCCCTACTGTTTTGTCATCTCCTGAAGGGCTCCTGTATGGGCTATTACAATCCTTAGAGAAATCAAAGCTGGTGTTGGGGTGAAGTTGCTAGTTCATGTAGACAAAGTTTCCACTTGCTTTTACATAGAATTGGAAGAGTCCTTGTAGATCATTGTCTGATCCTCTCATTATGTTGGTGATAAAACAGACCCACGTGTGGAGCAGTTTGCCTAAGGTCATATTAGTAAGAAACAGTAGGGTTTGGAATGAAACCAGATTTCCTGACTTCAGGTTCAGAGCTCTTCTGCCTTGGCCAAGGCCTCTTGTTTTTAGTACAGAGTTCTCTAAGAATAACAATCATTAAGGGGTCAGCAGTGACCCTGATGTATCACCTTTGTTAGTGTGAGTATTTTGACTTTCAGGCATCTTCTCAGTGGATTTACAAAATACCTGGATAGGAATTAGGAGTTCAAACACTATAAAGTAAATTATCTAATGTAAATAAAAAGTGAGCAGAAAGTTACTGCTTAAAAGATGAAATTTTCAGCTGCTATCACTAAATTGAATCTAGTATCTGGCTTTCTTCTTCATTAAGCATAAAGTGTGAAGTTAGAATTATTCCATGAATTCCAATATCTTTTCCTCTGCTCTTCAATTTTTAGATTTATTCCAAATTTCTGTATTTAGAAAATGGTTATTTTTCCACATGTTAACTCCTCAAACAAAAATGGCCTTTCCTGTCTACAAAAAATATTGTGAATATTATGGATATATTTTCTTTACTGATCTTTAAATGTGAACATCTAAATAACTCTTGTCTCTATTTCATAGGCATAAATACACCTGTGATCATGAGTCTGTCACGGAATCAATTTATAGCAAATCATCCATTTCTGTTTATTATGAAGAATAACCCAACAGGTACCTTTTTGAGAATTCCCTGGGGGAACTGTTTAAGTTCAGTAGAGCTAGTCTATTGAATATGTTGGAATCTTGCTATTAATCGCAGTCTGTTCCAGCTGCAAATGACAGTCTGAAGTCATTTGTTCTTTCAACTTATTGAATTTATTTTAGTTTTTTCCAAAGTTTTTTTTAGTGATTATTTGTTGAGTGCTTGTTTTGTACTAGGCATTGTGTTTTAAGAGATGCCAGCGACCTAAAATAGATCAGTACTAGTAATAGCTGCCAAGATAGTCTGTATAGGTGCTGGTGATGTTAAATACCAATCTGTACAGTTAACACCATTCCAATAAATCAGATATTTGATGAATAAAGACATAGAAACTCAAAGAGAAGTTGTGTAGTTTGCTTAAGGTCATACAACCTTAGGCAAAGTTGAAAAGTGGCAGAGTGAAAATAAGACCTGTTTGTCTCAGAAGTCAACTTTCTTTCAATGGGAGTAGAACTTGGAAGTGGCACAGTTGTGAAAGGTTTCCTAGGTAGATTCCAAGAATAAGTGACTAGCTATAGGCTCTGAGTGGGAGGGAGGGGTCAAACATTATTCCAATTCTCTAATTTGGGCAATTCTAAAAGATAATGCAGTTAGGTACAAAAGGTGGGGGTAGTAGTCAGTTGGACTGGCATTACAGACATGGTGGACACATAAATGCAGATGGTCTGGATAGATGTTTTTGCATCTTATGAAGTGAAAGAGGCCATAAATATGGATGGTGAGGAAGCTTTCTTTAAGTATATATTTAGGACTCCTCAGGAGTCATAACCTGATGACTGTATACCACTGGAAAAGAGAAAATACTTATTCATTTCTGTATCCTGCCCAGAATTTGGCAAAGTGCTCTGCACTTAATATCAGTATCTCTAGAGATTGAAGGTTTGGACTTGGGTCCAAGGACCAGTTTAATGAACTGATAGTTCTAAGTCACTATACTTTCTAAGCTATATTTTTCCCACCCCCTATTTGAACATAACATTAGTACTTATGCCATGCTGTGCTGTGTTTAGTTGTGTTCGACTCTTTTCAATCCCAAGAACTGTAGCCAGCCAGGATCCTCTGTCCATGGGGATTATCCAGGCAAGAATACTGGAGTGGGTTTCCATGCCCTTCTTCAGGGGATCTTCCCAACCCAAGGATCAAACCCAGGTCTCCTGCATTGCAGATGGTTCTTTACTCTCTGAGCCACCAGGGAAGCCATTATCTCATGGAGATAAATAAAGAATATATTAAGCCTGTGACACAGTGCCTGGCACATGATGTTCATTGTGAATACATCAATAAATATACATAAAGGAAGGAAGAAAAGTGGAAAAGCTTCTCTAAATGAATTGATTTACATGGATAAGAGACATAGTTAATTTCAGAAACTGAATCTGTTAGTTTACTGATATTAGTTTAACTGATATTATTGACCCCTGATGAGATGGCTGGATGGCATCACCGACTCGATGGATGTGAGTTTGAGTGAACTCCGGGAGTTGGTGATAGACAGGGAGGCCCGGTGTGTTGCAATTCATGGGGTCGCAAAGAGTCGGAAATGACTGAGCGACTGAACTGAACTGAAGGGATATATCAGTCTCTTTTTTTAGGTTGTGTGAAACTAATGCTGAATGACTATTCTGAAAGTTACATCATGGGAACAATGGGATAGTTTCAGATTTGCTGAGGCTGTATTAACACAACTTCAATTCTATAGGGGATGAGTTAGTGTTACAACTATGTCATTTGATTTATACATCCTTAACCTTAGGATATCTCTAATTTCTTACCTTTAGTATGTAATTATTGAGTATGCAGAACAAAAAGAACTGAAGCTGCATTGGGCATCAATGCTCAAGGAAATATGGCATTTAGAATAATATTTGACTCTTTATTTTCCAAGTTGATGACTGAGGGGTTAAGGATATGTAATAGCTATCAGTTATATTGTAGTGAAAATTCAAATTAATTCACTTATTTACTTATTTGTGATAATGCTTAAGTGTCAGACCCTTAATGACAATTTCCACTGTTTTAAGATCTTTATTGTAACGAGACTTTCTAAACTAGGGTTACTCCCCTAAAGTATTGTTTCAAATGAATGGCCACTCATTTATAGGAGGTTGTAAATTGTTGCCATATATAATGTAGAATGGGCTATTATCTTAAGACAATACTCATTCAGTGATTTATTTATTTTTCCTTTCACAAATGAACTGAAGAAATCATTGGGATTAACGAAGCTGGTGATTTACCATGGCACAGTGACCTACCAAATGGCATAATGATTTATATAAAATATATTCATTTGACAATTCCTGAAGTATGAGAATGAATGATTTTAGTTTTAGTAAAACCAATTTTTACCTATATTTAAAATTTTCCTTTGGTAAAACAACCTTCTTATGCAAAATCCATACATTATTTGTATTTTCCTATCAGTATTTAACTTCCTATCATATATACATTTCAGTATGCTCATCCAAATCTCTTACTGAGCCGAACTTCCAGGGAAATGGAGAACAATTCTTCTTCTTTAAGGTTGAGGGTATAGGACAGCATTAGAGACTTTCAGAAGAAGGTCGTGAAAAATGCTATATGAAATGTGCCATTTCCCAGAAAGTAGTGAATCATGGTTTTGAAACTGACAGTGCTCCATACATAACAAAATATATTATGTTTAGAATTTTTTCAGTCCTGGGTTGAGGGGAGAAGCAGACTGCAGGGTATTCATTAAAACATCTTTTTTCTAGGCTGTTAGCTTTGGTTATGCTATTGTATTTTTTAGATTATGAACTAAAAAACTGCTTCTGACAGAGATGTTTTATAGCTATATTATTAAATACGAGGGATACCTCTTTAAGAAGTGGGCATGAAAAGTGGAAACAACAATGAATCTGCTTCAGCCTGCCTCTATATCCATTGAGACAATGTCAAGGAAGATTTCATTAATCCGTCCAGTTTTGTAGTGAGTAGATTGGCGATTGCTTGTAGACTTAATTCAAAATGTGGTTCTCCTTGATCAGAAAAGCAGATTGAAAAGACTAGGACAAATGGCTTTTATGTAATGTCCTATACTTCTGATAGTTTAAAATTTTAAACTATTGTCTTCAATTTATGAGGTTAGTTACTTTAAAAATTCTTCAAACAAGCATTTCTGGTAACCATTTTAATGCCATAGAATTACAAAGATATAAGAGTTATTGTTGATTCCTCTTGTGTCTAAATGCAGTATACAGCCTGGGGAAGTTATTTATGTATCCATGTCTATCTGGAAAAAAAAAAAAGAGTATTTGTTTTCTTGTATTGTTGGAATTATTTTGAGATTTTTGTGGCAAAGTATTATTAATTTATAATCATAAAAAGAAGAAAAAAATCTGCTAGAGATTATGTCTATTTCTGTGTTAGTTGGCTTTATTAAGACTGTGTCTTGGACTGAACAATAAAGAGTTCATGAAGAAGGGCTCTTCCTTTTACTTCATTTCTGCCATTGTTATTTCAATACTTGTAAGTGTAATGTTCATTCACTTTAAAATTATGTAAAATTTTATTTTGTAACTTTTGAAATGAACCTTTATTACATATGAGTTTAAAGGAGGTAACCCAAAGCAACATGACATTGAGCCATTCAAGCCATTTACCTTACCCTAGCTGGCAAGAAAGGTGAATGGATTTTGACATGTCATTTATTTCTGTTTTATCCTCTAGTTTGTAGTTCCTTTTCACTTGAAAAACACAGAATGGCTGGAAACAGGTGTTTACATTTATGCTGTATACTATATCACTTTGGTGAGGATGTAAAAGTATGAGAGATGTGAAAATATTGCCTTTAGCAGTAAGCTTTGATTCAGAGCTGAAGGAGGAGAACTGAGAAGCTGCACTTTTAACCCCAAGGGTTTATATTACATGCATAAAGAGATGACTGCTAATGCCTTAAATTTAAAACGTTTCCTATGCTCATCACCATTTTATTACTCTATGTTTGCCTGACTGAGTCTCTATATTTAGACGAACACCTCTCTGTCACTTTAATTTTGCTTTCCTTTATGAAAAACAGAACTAATGCATTTTCCATGACAAGATGTTGCAGGTGTTAATATATTTCATAAATTATCAAAAAGTGATTAATAATGATATAGTCATCTATTTTAGAGAAGTGGGCTTTGTTATTAGACATTGCCAGTTTACCTTATAAGTAAAAAGACTAAATGACTTGTTAAAACATTAAGAAAAACTGATTATTATCATTTTTTCCTCCAGAAATTCCTAAAGAAATTTTTTTCTTTTCCTAGATTCAATTTTGCTTATGGGAAGGGTGACAAATCCTGACGCCCAAAGGATGAAGGGAAGAGATTTAGATTCACTGTGAATGGAAAGTGCAGCCTCAGAATAGAAGGTTATTCCTGGAAAATAGTTGACTGGCAAAATATCATCAAATATTTTCTATATATCTTTTTCTGTCTTAAACAGTGGCTGTATTAATCTGTATCAATGAATAAATGAAATTATGCATTAAGTGTTTTTGTGCTTTCTGTATTTTTATAAAGTGTATATGAATAAAAAGTAGTGAACTTACATAAAATATTAATACATTAGAACAGTCCATCTATGATATCTTAGATATAAAAGTCCTGTCTTAGATATCAAAATCTCTATATTCCTACAAGACCGAACTATCTGACTCCCAAGTATAGCACCTTTATCCAGACCATGGGGAATTGAGTCAAGAGAGAGAGTGCATGTGCTGGTACCTCTCTGGGGTGCCACTTGAGATACCAAGATCCGGTACCTATATGAACTTTGAGCATTTAGTTTATCTTAACTTGACATTCCATGTGTTATGTTTAATAGTTGCCTTGTTTCAATACGTATCAATTTGTTCTTCTGATTTATGCCTTAAACCTGTAAAAGAAAGTAGAAGCAACAAGAACTTTTTAATAAAGCTTTCCTGTACATGCAATTGGCAGCTAAATTAGTGTAATTTAGGAGGCTGACCATCCATGATTTTATAACACTGAGCTAATGGAAGTATTAGAGCCAAGATTGTAATCTACAAATATTAAATGCAACACACTTCCTCTGATGTCAGATGTAAATATAAATACCCCCAACAATACTACTTTGAAATGATTTTATATAACATTTTGTAGTTTTTCTATTTTCATGTTAGTGTTGCAAAGTGTCCTTGTGTTTGTGCTGGCAGTTCTCTGCAGAGTTTAATGATAGTGGCTTCCCATTGTTGAGCCCTGATTTTGTGTCAGGCACTGAAGTCAGCACTTTTTGGACATTATGATAAATTCAGGAAAGATCCATGAGCTACTATTACCCATATTCCTGATGAAGAAACTGAAGCTCAAGCATATTATATAAGCAGTCAAGGACATATAACAAATAAGTATGGAGTCTTTACCATATTTCAAAGTTTGAGCTCAGGACTATCTGTATCAGGAGACTGTGACCATAATCACTGAATTATAATTCCTCCTAAGTAAGTCCTTTAAAGTAGTGCAGATTTTCCCCTGAAACTTCATGCTGTCTGGTCTCCAATGTCTAGATGTCCATCTGTAGCAAAACCTAGAGCAATGCTCAAGACTATATGAAGAGAGCTTTACAACTAATTTTGATGGCTTCAAACCATAACATAATCAAAAATAATGCTAGCTTTCCTAGACTGTAAATTGCGTCTTACTTAGATATAACACAGTGAATGCTAATATATATGTTAGTGACATATCACAAGTTTGTTCTTCATCATGGAACTGATTTAAAAATATGTTTCCTTAATTTAGGAAGAAGAGCATAATACACTATTAAAAGGACAGTAGTTTTATTTTCAGGTGTTTTTCTTGGGTTAGGTAAATTTGTACATTCCATTCCATGTGTTACATGTTAATCTGCTCTGGAGGTTCATTCATCCCTTCCACAAATACTTACTGAGCTTCTATGTTCCAGGCACAGTTGTGTCCAGCTCTTTGTGACCCCATGGACTGTAGCCCGCCAGGCTCCTCTGTCCATGGGATTTCCCAGGCAAGAACACTGGAGCGGATTGCCATTTCTCTCTCCAGAGGATCTTCCAGACCCAGGGATCAAACTTGTCTCCTGCATTGCAGGAGGCGTCTTTACCACTGAACCACCAGGGGTAAACTAGTAAACAAAACTGACAAGGTCTCTGACCTCACCAAAATGACAATTTGCCAGTGGTAGAAACATAGTAAATCAGTGAAAAAATAAAGTAGGATAATGAAATAGCAAGGAATTTATTGCATCAAGTAATGTAATAAAATGACTGTCCAGGTTTCACTTTATGTTTTCATAATATGTTCCTAATATATATGCTTCTCTTAAGTAAGATCTGTTAAATGTCTGCCTCGGTTTTCTCACTATGGAGTCCAACTTTGCATTGTTGCTGTCTTTTCTCTGCCAATTTCATGCTCTACATCTGGTAGGCATTACTTGCCTTACAAAAGGAGATGGTTTAAGCTCCTTATAAAAGAGAATAGCCTTCTGGTGTGGATTCAAGCTTAAAATATCTGCTTTCCCTATTCTAGACACATAGTTGCCACAGCACTTCTAAGATTAAAACCTTAGTCTTCACCTTCATTGCATTTAACTCAGTGGTTATTATAGTTCCATATTACAAAGGTTAGAAGTGTCTGGAATGTATTCATAATATATATGTGTGTATTTATTTATTTATGAAATAAAGTAAGTATGAAATAATTTTCTTTGCCAAGCTATATGAAACCATTAAGATTCACAACAGTATACAATATAATTAATAACCCTCATAAAAGCTTAATATATCATATATATATATAAGCTTAACATCATATATAGATGATGTAATTTCAAAGTTATTAGGAATTAGGTTTCATTGACTTCACACAGTTATAATACATGGCATATTTTAGAGGAAGGTGTCTGTTACATTAGGAAATGGGACCTGGGAGATCAAAGGTCTGAGACAATAAACAATTTCTATTTCAGGGGTGAGGTTTAGAGAAGTCTCTTGAATTGGCTAATAAAAACATGGAAAGCTTGAAAGATACATAGAAAACTTTAGGGCAAGTTTTATTAGAAGCCAGTGTTTTGGACCTCTGTAAAGAAGATATTTTCTCTCAGGATGGCGTCAGATACACTCTGTATGGGGTAAGTCCTCCTGAGCTATGCGTCCTGAGACCGACTCCACGCTTAGGGTGGGAAAGGGGGTCTACTGAAAGTCTGCTGGTAAGAGCACTCTTTCTCCCTGTGGTTTAGTCACTAAGTTGTGTCTGACTTCTGCGACTCCATGGTCTGTAGCCTGCCAGGCTTCTCTGTCCATGGGATTCTTCAGGCAAGAATACTGCCATTTCCTTCTCCAGGGGATCCTCCTGACCCAGGATTCAAGCCTGGGTCTCCTGCCTTGCAGGCAGGTTCTTTACTGACTGAGCTACTCTTTTTCTGGCTCCTTGTGTGATCATCTCTTAATCTGAACCTGAAATTTAAGAGATCAAAAATCTAGTTTCTGTCTCTTTTTTGATGCCTCAAGTGACCACCTTGATGTTATAATGTAAAGGAAATGAAAGATGATATATTTTTCACTAACATTATATTTTTGGCTTGTCATCTCAATTTTCTGGAACTTCAGTGTCCTCATTTGTACAGTGAAGGGTTGGACAAATCCTAGTTAAGTTCCTTATTCCAAAGTCCTATGCTTGTAAATCTCAGGATTTATCTACAAAGACACATTTGGAATTATGTCTTTGGAGTCAATATTGTTTCTATAAGCAGTGTTTCTGCATAAATGAAGCAGAAATCCAGGATGAACTAGAGTTTTGGTTCATGATACTATCTTTAACTATTTATACTTATTTCTTTTTATAATTCTATTGGAGTATAGCTAATTTACAACATTATTAGGTTTAGGTGTACAGTAAAGTGATTCTGTTATTCATATATGGATACTCATTCTTTTTCAGATAGGTTATAAAAATGATAAAATTGTTTCTTCATAGGTTCGAGATTTAATTTTAAAAAACAATGCACATAAAACAGTCTTACTACTGTGGCAGAGACTCCTCTCTAATGAAGGCTTTTGAACGTGGTTTTGAGATGTTGCTGGACAGTGGGAGCCTAGCTGGGCACTTCATTTCACCTATCATTGCATTTATCGAAGTGAAGCCTTGTAATTAGTTCTCCTTAGTGGAATTTGATGGAGGTGTGTGTCACTTATGAGTCTGTTTCTGACTGCTCTCTTCTCCTGTACCAGCTAGATGCAAATGCTCAAGGCCACCCCGGAAGTCCTATTTAGAAGATGACAGAGGTCTGCTAGCCTGGGCACCTCTGTCATCGTGTGTTACAGATCCTTCTGCTGCTGGGTCAAAGCCAACCAGAAATACCAGCTTAGGACTCATGTAAGCAAGAGTCCCATTTTCACTGGAGTTAGGTTGTTAGTGACAATGGTGAGGGTTGATTTGGTACTTTTAAAGTGGTGATTCTACAAAGTAAAGAAAGCATGTGGTGTAACTTGAAATTGGATGCAAAAACAACCAGAACACAGACATAGCAGTCTGAAAGCAGTAGAGCTTGTTAAGCTGTGGAACTATTTGGTAAACTGTTGCCTGTGATAATCTGGAAAGTAGAACGTGTGTACAGACCCAGTATCTAGCCAGAGATGACATTTCACATCTCTCTTGAACTTGGTGGAGTACTGGGTCAGGAAGATTCCCCTGGAGCAGGAAATGGAAAAATTCCAGGATTCTTACCTGAAGAATCCCATGGACAGAGGAGCCTGATGGGCTACAGTCCATGGAGTTGCAAAGAGTCAGACACGACTGAGAACTAAGCGCAAGCACACACACCCCCCCCCCCCAAGCGGAATATGAGCAGAAATGTTACCTGCTCCCTCTGGCCACAGTGATTAGGAAGCAAGTGTGCCTACTTTTCTTTCTCTTCTGTCCACCCTGTTTGCTGCATATCAACTCTTAGGATAAAAAATGAAAGCCTTAGAAGACATCTGGGAGATGGCTTATCTCTATCAGCCTGAGTCCCTGAATGATTGGATAGATCACAACCACTCTATTCTCTGTTATACCATCCTTGACCAGAGATTCCCGCACTGTACTAGGGGCAAGAAATACACCATACAATGCTAAGCCATGTTAAGTAGGTAGATAGACCTCACCAAAATAATGTAATGATGTTTTCAATACATACGTTCCATGTGTTAACTTCTAGTGTATATTTTCTCATCCTGACGCTTGACACTTGGTAAGACAATATTCTGGAATGCTATTTCATTTTGCCTGATTCATGAAAGAAACTCAGGAATTATCCAGCACATTTTCTCTAGCAAATTCCTCATCTCTGTGATAAAAATGTATCTTTACCCAAAGAGACAAAAGTTTATAACATACAGAAAGCTCACTAATGGGGTGCTTTTCTGGCTGCCACACAACTCTCTTAGTAAAAAAGCAACCTTTACCTCCTAATTACTGTGTGCGTGTGTGTGTGTGTGTGTATGTGTGTGTGGTGGAGATAGGGGTGGGGGGTTGAGGGTTGAGGGTTGAGGGTATCTTTAAAGATTTTTCCTAAAAAGATTTTTGACTAATATAAAAAGTAGGCATCATTTGCTTGCTTGCAAAGGATGCAGATGTGGCCTTGCTAATGATAACTTAAAAGCATGTGCTCAATGCTTCAGAGAAAATGACCAAAAAAAAAAAGGTTGCAAGTCTTAGATCTCAACAATCATTTTTGGAGATCAAAACATATTATTTTGGATACTAATATACATATTATATTTGAATTCTTTAGCTTTTCATGGCTTGTATCACATTATTCATGTTCTTTGTGTCCATGAAAATATATAGGAAAAAACATTTCTGGCAATTAAGTTTCTGTTTTGTAATTGAGAGCTTATACTCACAGAGATCTTACTATCGCTAAGTAATATATATATATATATACAGTATCTTATATAATCCTCACATTTCTCTTTCACTCTTTGTAAAATGATAAAATTGAAGTCAAAATATTAAGACATTTTGCTCTGGGGCACATGTGGAGTGCAAATAATAGAACTGGTATTTGACTTCTGATACATCTACCTGCCAATGCAGGAGATGCAAGAAACTTGGGTTCTATCTCTGGGTGGGGAAGATCTCCTGGAGAAGGTAATGGCAACCCGCTTCAGTTTTCTTACCTGGAAAATTCCATGGACAGAGGAGCCTGGCAGGCTACAGTCCATGGTGTCGAAAAGTTGGACACACAATTCCTGGCTTCTCTGACTCCAGACCTCACTTTTAATTACTAAGCTAGTAGTTCTCACACTTCGATTGCATCAGAATCATCTGGAACCCTTGTCAAGCCAGATAGTTGGTTCCTGCCTCCAGGGTTTCTGATTTGGGAGGTCTGGATTGGGTCCTAAGTATTTACATTTCTAACAAGTTTTCAGATGGTGCTGATGCTGCTGGTCTGGAAATCATACTTTGTGCACCACTGAAATAGGATACACTTACTTCTCTTCTATGATCTTTTATTTTTATTTTTTGCTATACTCAGAATGACCTGATAATCAGTATGATCAGAAAGGAACCACGAGAACACATGATTCAATGAAGAAAGAGGCCAATGACAAAAGATTACATTAAAATCCAAATGAAAGAAGGTAAACAAATTGCAAAGGTGATGATTCCTCATTGCATGAAGAATGAATGCAAGACTGCAGCCAATATTTAAAGTCTCTTATAAACTAACCCCAGATTTCTAGACTAATCTTCACTCATCTGTGCTTGGTCATCCAGCACATCTACAATCTCTCACCTGGGGTGGTATCTACTAATGGATACTAAAGGATACCTCCTCTGCCTAGAAATGCTTTTCTCTCCCTTCCTGCAAAATCTGTTGAAGGTCTAGTTGTGCTTCAAGATTTAGTCCAAATCAGATCAGATCAGATCAGCTCAGTCGCTCAGTCGTGTCCGACTCTTTGCGACCCCATGAATTGCAGCACGCCAGGCTTCCCTGTCCATCACCAACTCCTGGAGTTTACTCAGACTTATGTCCATCAAGTCAGTAATGCCATCCAGCCATCTCATCCTCTGTTGTCCCCTTCTCCTCTTGCCCCCAATCCCTCCAAGCATCAGAGTCTTTTCCAATGAGTCAACTCTTCACATGAGGTGGCCAAAGTACTGGAGTTTCAGCTTTAGCATCATTCCTTCCAAAGAAATCCCAGGGCTGATCTCCTTCAGAATGGACTGGTTGGATCTCCTTGCAGTCCAAGGGACTCCCAAGAGTCTTCTCCAACACCACAGTTCAAAAGCATCAATTCTTCGGCGCTCAGCCTTCTTCACAGTCCAACTCTCACATCCATACATGACCACAGGAAAAACCATGGCCTTGACTAAACTAACCTTTGTTAGTCCAAATAGTTCCTTTCATAAAACAGCCATCCAAGTCTCTCTTGATATCTACTTCTTCCCACCAAAATTCTTCCCTGTATCACCAAAATTATTTGAGTTGTTCAAATAAGAATGGGTCCAGGAAGAGCTGTGTGTTTTAATTACATGTAATGAAGTTTCATTCGTATTTGTTTCCCATAGGATTTAGGATTCTGCTGCATTCTGGCGGTTGCTTAGCACTGCTGCTGCTGCTAAGTCACTTCAGTTGTGTCCGACTCTTCGCAACCCCATGAACTGCAGCCCACCAGGCTCCTCCGTCCATGGGATTTTTCCAGGGAAGAGTACTGGAGTGGGTTGCCATTGCCTTCTCCGGGTTGCTCAGTCAGGGCTCATCGAATCCAAGTAATTAAAGAAGCTTGTTAGAGTCACCAATTCAGGTATATATTTGCCTTATCAGACTGTATGAGGGCCCCCAAATGATAGATAATTATATAAGGTAGAATTTTTTGACTATGAATAATAGTATTTCAAAAAAATTGACTTAAAATGACAAAAATTTACTTCTGTATCAGATCAAAGCAGACTGGAGGTTCAGTCCACAGCTGATATAGAGCTCTCATGACTGTACGAGACTCAGTTTCCTTCAGTAACTCCATCTCTGTGGTGGTGTATCTTAGCTCAGGCTGCATCAGTGAAATGCCATAGACTGGGTAGGTTAAACACAGACATTTAATTCTCAGTTAGTGAGATTGAGAAATCCACAATTAAATTGTTTCCTTTAGGTAATGTGATCTTGTTTTCTACTTGCTTTTCAGCTATTTAGTTACAATGGGCTGTGATGTTATCTTCATTCCATTCATTCTGCTTGGGATTGTTGTCCTTATTGGATTCATGGATTAACATCAGATTTGGAATTTTTGGCCATTATTTTTTCAAGCATTTTTTTTCTCTCCCCACATCTGGACTTCCACTGCATGTAGGTTAACTGCATTACATCACTCCACAAGACACTGTGGCTTTATGCTTTTCTTTATGAATTAGTGTGCATTGATTCTGTTTTAACGTCTTTCAGTTCAGTTCAGTCGCTCAGTCATGTCCGACTCTTTGCGACCCCATGAATCGCAGCACGCCAGGCCTCCCTGTCCATCACCAACTCTCGGAGTTCACTCAGACTCACGCCCATCGAGTCAGTGATGCCATCCAGCCATCTCATCCTCTGTCGTCCCCTTCTCCTCCTGCCCCCAATCCCTCCCAGCATCAGAGTCTTTTCCAATGAGTCAAAGTTCAATAATTTTTTGTTTGGCAGAATCTAATCTTCATTGAATTCCATCCAGTAAATTTTTTACTACAATTTTTAGCTCTAAAAGTTTCATTTAAAAAAATATTTTCCAGGCTTCCCTGGTGGCTCAGTGGTAAAGAGTCTGCTTGCCAATATAGGTGACATGGGTTCGATTCCTGATCAGGGAAGATCCCACATGCCTCAGAGCAACTAACCCTGTGCACCGCAACTATTGAGCCTGTGCTCTAGAGCCCTGGAGTTGCAACTTCTGAGTCCACACACTGTAGACCCTGTACTCCAAAAGAGAAGCCATCACAACGAGAAGCTCAAACACCGCAACAGAGTAGACCCCACTTGCTGCAACTAGAGAAAAATCCACACAGCAACAAAGACCCAGTACAGCCATAAATAAATAAATAAAATTATGCTTAAAAATCTTCAATTTTTCTCCAGTTTTTATTTAGGATTCCCTTTAAATCTTTAAATATGTTTATAAAAGCTATTTTGAGTCCTTGTCAGTCCTATTCACTGTTATTTTAGGGTCTACTGTTCCACTGGTTGATTTTCCTTTAATTGATGGATCACATTTTCTGCTTCTTTGCACATGTAGTGGTTCTGATTAGATGCTGGGTGTTGTTAATATTGTTATTATATGACTGTGATCTGGATTTTGTTGCCTGCCTTTAAAGAGAATTGAGTTTCATTCTAGCAGCCCTAAAATTACTTGCAAATCAGCTTGATATTTTCAAGGCCAAAGACAGGAAATTCAGTTAAGATTTAGAAAATGATAACATGAAAGGGAAGAATATGATTTACGTGTAAAAGGGTTAAGTCGTCAAAGAACTGGAAACTTCTGACACTGTTTTCCCTGCTGATAGTTAAAGTCAATACAAATAATTATTTAGTTTTATATCCATATTTTCTCATCTTGTCTCCACTTTGAAAAAAAAAGTCTAGAATTCAACAGAGAATATGTAGATACATATTTTTCCTCCATATCTCCTGCAATTTCACTGCAATCCAGATAGGCTACTTCTCAGGCTATTTCCTGACTTTTAACATCACCTTGAGGAGTGTGCATGCCCAGAGTGGAGAAACGAACAAGAAGATAACTTTAGATACCTTTGTAAATATCAAATTTAGCATGGAACTAATCACCTAAAAACAGACAGAATATGATTAAGTGAGTTTGACTCTGGTGTACTTTCAAAAGATTGCTAAGAGATGAAATTGAGTTTGATCAAATTATCTAGAGATTATTGAAGAAAGATAATTTGGAAGTTGGGATATTTGAATTTTCTCAAATATACCAAATCACAGCATATATTCTCCTTTTAGAGATGTATAGAATTCTACAATTCAATTTTGATTAGTATATTTATTTATGTACTTCTTGTACTAGGAGTGTGTGTATGTATATACATATACATATATATATATATAATATATATATACTTGTATATAGTAAAAAATATATCAAACTGAAAAATGTTAGAATAGTCCAGTTCTATATGGGAGCATTCAAAGGAAAAAGTGATGTTAGTGTTTGAAGAGATTTAATAAAGTAAGTTGCTAATTTATTCATTCTGTCTACCTGATAATTAAAAGTTAACAAACCAGCCCACTATATGAATAGATTATGTAAGCTTTTTCAGATTCAATTTAAATTTCACCAAAGTATATTATGCATTGGCAAACTTAAAGTAGGAAAGTAATTTCACCTTCAGAAACTAGTGGTGTAAGATGCCACAAATATGTGAATTTGTTCAGTTTAGTTAAAAACCACAACAAAAAGATTTATTTTTGAAAAACTGCTTTATATTTTATGTTTTGACTGTTAATATTGTAATTTTTTAGTGTTTGGCTTTACTTTTCAAAGTATGGTCTGGGAATCCTTGGGATCAACTGAGACTGCATGAGTTCAAGCTATTTTCATAACAACATTATGAAGTTATTTGCCCATTTCACCCTCAGTCTCTCATGAATGTACAGTGGAGATTCCATGGGATGCAGACAAATGACATAATACTGCAACAGACTGAATGCAAACAGATACAAAACTATAGCTGTCTTCTATTAGATGAGATATAAAAGAGGTATGAATAATGTAAAGATATGCTACTCTTTCCTGTAGTTTTAAAATTTGGAGAACAGTTTTTTTTAAATAAAAATACACTATGTAACACATCATAGATGTTTATTGTCATTTTATTTTGTAAAAATATTTATTTATTTAGTTGGTTGACCTGGGTCTCAGTTTCTGCACATGGAGTGCTTGATCTTTGTTGCAGCATGTGGGATCTTTAGTTTCAGCATATGGGATTCAGCTCCCTACACCAGGGATGGAACTGAGGCTCCCAGCATTAGGAGCATGGAGTTCCAATCACTGGACTACCAAGAAATTCCCATATTATTGCCATTTTAAAGTGAATTAATACAATAATTTAAAAATTGTTCTTTTTTTTCCTCTAGCATGAAAAAATCTTTAACTATTTAAAATGATCTTAAAAATGTGATTTTTAAGTGTAGATACCTTAAGACCAAAATGCTTATAGACCCCTAGTGTACATGTACATAAGCTACATTGACATGAGATAGTTAAAGATTGTGCCATATGTTCAGTAATGTCTGACTCTTTGTGACCTCATGGACTGTAACCCACCAGGCTCCTCTTTCCTTGGAATTTTCCCAGGCAAGAATACTGGATTGGGTTGCCATTTCTTCCTCCAGAGGACCTTCCCAACCCATGGATTGAAACCATGTCTCCTGTGCTGCAGGCAGATTCTTTACCTGCTGAGCCATTAGGGAAGCCCCTAGTTAAAGATTACAAAAACAAAAACAAATAAATGAGATGAAAAACCAAGAGTATATGACACTGTGAAATAGGCACATCGCAGAGATGTGTGTATAATGTGGATAACTATTTCAAGTACTGTCGCATCTCAGTCCCCTGTTTTTTTTTCTCCTACCAGAAAAGGAAACAGAATAGCTATACAATCCTTTATGTGATTACAGGATAAACTGACTGCAGAGCATGGCTCCAGAGCAGATACTGCCATAGGAAGGGCAACAGAAAATTAATACAATTAAAAAATACATGAGAGTGAATAAGATGGCTGAGGAGTAGGTGTACGTGGAGTACATCTCTCTCCACGGATACATCAGGAATACACCTCCAGACACAGAAGTTCATGCACAACACCAGCTGAGAGTGGACAGGAGTACCTGACCAGTGGAAAATAATATATAGACCCACACAAAACTCAGTAGGATGAAGGAACTCGGGAGAGAAACAGGAGTGTTACTAGGACTGGACCTGCCCTCAGTGGGTGGAGGAACTAAAGCAGGGGTCCCATCGCCACATCAGGGCGGTTGTCTGAATCAGAGGAGAAACATTAAAGGCTGAGAGTGAAACAGCTGATCTGTGGCAGCCTAAATGGAATGAGAATCAGATAGTCCTTGCCACAGCCATACATACCCTGGACAGGGACGCAGGTCCCCTAGAAGGTAAAGCGGCTGGGAACTGGAGCTTGGGGATGGGAGGAGGTTGAGGTGGGAAATGCCTGTGGAGGAAAGCCAGGCAGTCATGGAAGCAAGGCAGTAACGCTGAGTCATGCATAGGGGGTGGAGCCATCACCATAGCCTCTCTCTCCCCACAGGCCTGCATGGGCAGCTGAACAATAGAGAGGCTGGCCCATCAAGAGCCTGAGGCATGGAACTACAGAGTAGGACTCCACCCATAATGCCCCTTTAAGTGCCTGATGCACTGATCTACAGAGTAGGACCCAAGCCTCAGGGAGCCCTCTATGTTCCTGACATGGTGAACAACAGAGAGGGACCCCAGGCAAGGGAGCCCTCTAAATGCCTGAATGGGTGGAGCTATGGAGAAAGAGTAGCCAAAGAGTCCTTCTGATCGCTAGCTACCAGAGTCTCAAAAAAAGACTCTAATAGGGCCATAACTCTAGCAGCTGAGGCAGTCCGTGTCCCTGCACACTTGGTGCCACTAGGGTCCCTGTGACCCAAGCAGCTGTGCCAAATTCATGCTCAAACCTCACTGGGGCAGAGCTGCCACAGGAGCAAAAAAAAAAAAAGTCTTGCATTGGTCTTGTCCAACTCTTTGTGACCCTGTGGACTGTGGCCTGCCAGGCTTCTCTGTCAGGGGGGTTCTCCAGGCAAGAATACTGGAGTGTATTGGCCAATATTGGTTGCCATACCCTTCTAGAGCACTATATTTCCTGCTTCCCTAGCCACCAACACCCCTGAGTACCTGGTGCTGCCAGAACCCTTGCAACCCAAGCAGCTGCACTACCTCCACACTTGGCCTTCACTGGGGCAGACCCAAGTCCTTCAGGGCAGCCTCAAGAGCAAACCCCAGTGAACAACCCATATGCAGAGGTGGAACTAAAACCACAATTGAAACCCAGGGGCAGTGTGGCTAAGGAAGAAAACCCAAAACCTTCCCACCAGCTGTACAAGCTGCAGATTAAATCCACATTATCAACTAGGCAGACTCTGTCTACAGAATATATAAAAGGACATTGAGAGTTCCCACAAAAGAAAGCACACTAGCTCTGACAGCTGTGGACATTGGAGGCAAGAACACACAGGAGTAGGACCAGATTAGAATCTGAGCTGCCCTCACAGCAGGTCCAGAGACCACACAGTGTTGGAGGGCATCCTATGGAGGTAGGGTAGACGGTGACTCCCACCAAGGGAAAGGATCTTGACAGCAGTGACTCAAGAAAAACATTTATTATTCTTATATTTTGACTTGTTCTGTAGTTTCTTTCAGATTTTTCTTTTCTTTTCTCTCTTTTCCTTTTCCACCCCCTCTGTTGTAGTTGTTGATTTTATTGGCACTATGAAATCTAATTAAGCTTTTGAGTTTTGGGTATTTTTTTCAATCACACTTTTTATTGTTGTTGTAAACTTCTGCCTCTACTTTGGTCTTTTGCAGTTCTGTGGAATTTTCTTTTTTTTCTTTCCTCTTCCTTTTTTTTCTTTTTTAAATTTTAATTAAAAAATTTTTAAACCTATTATTATTTTTTCTTCATTTATTCCTTTGTTTGCTTTTCCTACTGTTCTTTTCCCCTTGCAGTTAATCTTTAATGTATATGAATCTTCTTTATCTACCTTTATTTAGCTTTGCATATCTATTCTTTCTTTCCTTTCCTCTCAACATATTTGTTACTTTTGTTTTCATAGCTTTATCCACCAGTTGGCACCTTCCTTTAGTTTTGTTTTCCAGTTTGTGTTTTAGTTAGTTTTGTTCTTAACTGGTAGATATAAGTTTTGGTTTCCTTTGTTTGCTGGGTCAATCTATTGTACTTTATTTTTGTTGAACTGTTTTGATTTTGCTTATGGATATATATGTGTATATTACATTATTTTAATTATTATGTGCTTGATTTTGTAACTGCCATTTGTGTGAGGTTCATCTTTGGTTTCTCATTTTTGGGTATATGTTTTAATCTCATTTAATGCCATAATACACGGCTTGTGGAATCATCATTCCTAACCAGAAATCAAGCCCTGAGCTTATGAAGTGGGAGCATTGGCTTTAAGACCCTAGACTACCAGAGAACTAACCTTTGGGAGTATCAAATAGTAAGAACTCCCACAAAGGAAACCACTTGAATACAAGACCTGGCATAACCCAACCACCAGGAGCAACCTGTGCAGGATGCCTCATCCAAACAACAAACAAAGCAAAAATACAAACCCAAACATCAACAGACAGGATTACCACCCCACTCAGCCTTGCTCATCAGAGGAAAAACAAAACAACAACAACAACTCAGCATAAGTCTCATCCTATATGAAGCTTAAAAAAACCACTGCACCAACCTTAGAGGGGGCAGAAACCAAAAGGAAGAAAGAATTCAACCTTGAAGCCTGCAAAAAGGAGATCTCAAACACAATAAGTTTAAAAAATAAATAAAGAAAAGGGAGAGAAATACTGCACAAATGAAGGAACAAACTAGAAATACAGAAGTCCAAATAAATGAAGAGGAAATAGCAAACTACCTGAAAAAGAATTCAGAATAAGGATAGTAAAGATGATCAAAAACCTTGAAAACAAAATGGAGAAAATGCAAGAATCAATTAATAAAGACCTAGAAGAATTAAAGAATAAATACACAGAGACAAACAACACAATTACTGAAACTAAAAATACTCTATAAGGAATCAATAGTAGAATATCTGAAGCAGAAGAACGAATCAGTCAGCTGGAAGATAGAATGGTGGAAATAACTTTTGAAGAGCAGAATAAAGTAAAAAGAATAAAAAGAACTAAGGATAGTCTCAGAGACCTCTGGGACAAAATCAAACATACCAACATTCTAATTATAAGGGTCCCAGAAGAAGAAGAGAAAAAGAAAGGGTATGAGAAAAATTTTGAAGGGATTATAGTTGAAAATTTCCCCATTATGGAAAAGGAAATAGTCAATCAAGTCCAAGAGGTGCAAAGAGTCCAATATGGGATAAACCCAATGAGAAACACACCAAGACACATACTAATCAAACTAACAAAGATTAAACACAAAGAAAGAAAATGAAAAGAAACAAGGGAAAAGCAACAAGTAACATATAAGGGAAACCCCATAAAAGTTTAAAAGCTGATCTTTCAGCAGAAACTCTGCAGGCCAGAAGGGAATGGCAGGATATATTTAAAGTACTGAAAGGGAAAAATCTACAACCAAGATTACTCTACCTTGTAAGGCTGTCATTCAGAATTGATGGAGAAATCAAAAACCTTTCAGACAAGCAGAAGTTAAGACAATTCAGTACCACCAAACCAGCTTTACAACAAGTATTAAAGGGACTTGTATAGTCAAGAAATACAAGAGAAGAAAATGATCTACAAAATCAAACCCCAAACGATTAAGAAAATTGCAATAGGAACATATATATCTATAACTACTTTAAATGTAAATGGATTAAATGCTCCAACCAAAAGACACAGATTAGCTGAATAGATACAAAAACAAGACCCATATATATTCTGTCTATAAGAAACCTACTTCAGACCTGAAGACACATATAGACTGAAAGTGAGAGGATGAAAAAATATATTCCATGCAAACGGAAAGCAAAAGAAAGCTGGAGTAGCAATCCTCATATTAGACAAAATAAACCTTAAAATAAAGAATATAACAAGAGATAAGGAAGGACACTACATAATGATCAAGGGATCAATCCAAGAGAAAGTCATAACAATTGCAAATATCGATGCAATCAACATAGGAGCACCTCAATACATAAGACAAACACTACAGACATAAAAAGAGAAAATGAGAGTAACACAATAATAGTAGGAGACTTTAAGACCCCACTCACACCAATGGACAGATCATCAAAACAGAAAATTAATAAGGAAACACAAGTCTTAAATGATACATTAGATGAGATGGATCTCATTGATATCTTCAGGACATTTCATCCAAATGCAGAAGAACACACCTTCTTCTCTAGTGTACATGGAACATTCTCCAGGATAGACCACATCTTGGGTCACAAATCAAACCTTAGTAAATTTAAGAAAATTGAAATCATATCAAGCATCTTCTCCAACCACAATGCTTTGAAACTAGATATCAATTACAAGGAAAAAAAACTGTAAAAAATGCAAACACATGAAAAGTAAACAATACATTTCTAAATAACTAACAGGTTACTGAAGAAATCAAAAGGGAAATAAAAAAATTTCTAGAAATAAATGACAATGAAAACACAACTCAAATCCTATGGGATGCAGCAAAAGCAGTCTAAGAGGGAAGTTTGTAGCAATACAGTCCTACCTTAAGAAACAAGAAAAACATTGAATAGACATCTTAACTTTATACCTAAAACAACTGGAAAAAGAAGAATAACAACAATAAAAACCCTAAATTAGCAGAAGGAAATAAATCATAAAGATCAGAGCAGAAATAAATGAAAAAGAAATGAAAGAAACAATAGTAAAGATTAATAAAACTAAAAGCTGGTTCTTTGAGAAGATAAACAAAATTGACAAATCTTTAGCCAGACTCAAGAAAAAAAGAGAGAAGAATCAAATCAACAAAATTGGAAATGAAAAATGAGAGGTTACAACAGATGATGCAGAAATACAAAGGTGTATAAGAGACTAATATAAACAACTATATGGCAACAAAATGGATAACCTGGAAGAAATGGACAGATTCTTAGAAAAGTTCAATCTTCCAAGAATGAACCAGTAAGAAATAGAAATTATGAACAACCCAATTACAAGCTCTGAAAATAAAGCTGTGATCAAAAATCCCCCCCTAAAAAAACAAAAGCCCAGGACCAGATGGCTTCATAGGAGAATTTTATGAAACATTTAGAGAAGAGCTAATGCTTATCCTTCTAAAACTCTTCCAAAAAATTGCAGAGGCAGAAACACTTCCAAACTCATTCCAAAAGGCCATGATCACCCTAATATGAAAACCAGACAAAGACAACCCCAAAAAAGAAAATTACAGGCCAATATCACTGATAAACATAGATGCAAAAATCCTTAACAAAATTTTAGCATCAAAAAGCTCATACACCATGATCAAGTTGGATTTATTTCAGGGATGCCAGGATTCTTCAATATATGCAAATCAATCAATGTGATACAGCATATTAACAAATTGAAAGATAAAAAAATATAATAATCTCAATAGATGCAGATAGTCTTTGACAGAACTCAGTATCCATTTATGATTAAAACTCTTCAAAAAATGGGCATCGAAGGAACCTACCTCAACATAGTAAAGGCCATATATGATAAGCCTACAGCAAACATTATTCTCAATGGTGAAAAACTGAAAGCATTCCCCCTAAGATTAAGAACAAGACAAGGGTGTCCACTTTCACCACTATTATTCAACATAGTTCTGGAAGTCCTAGCTACAGCAATCAGAGGAGAAAAAGAAATAAAAGGAATTCAGATCAGAAAAGAAGACGTAAGGCTCTCACTGTTTGCAGATGACATGACACTGTACATAGAAAACCTTAAAGATAGTATTAGAAAATTACTAGAGCTAATCAGTGAATTTAGCAAAGTTGCAGGATACAAAATCAATACACAGAAATCACTTGCATTTCTATATACTAACAATGAATAATCAGAAAGAGAAATTAAGGAATCAATCTCATTCACCACTGCAACAAAAAAAATTCAATATCTAGGAATAAACTTACTTAAGGAGACAAAAGAACTGTACACAGAAAATTACCAGACACTGAAGAAAGAAGTCAAAGATGACATAAACAGATGGAGAAATATTCCATGTTCTTGGGTAGGAAGAATCAATATTGTGAAAATGACTATACTACCAAACACAATATACAGATTCAATGAGATCCCTATCAAATTACCAATGGCAATTTTCACAGAACTAGAAAAAAAAAAATTCACAATTCATACAGAAATACAAAGACCCTGAATAGCCAAAGCAGTCTTAAGAAAAAAGAATGGAGCTGGAGGAATCAACCTTCAAGACTTCAGATTATACTACAAAGCTACAGTCATCAAGACAGTATGGTACTGGCACAAAAACAGAAATATAGACCAATGGAACAAGACAGAAGCCCAGAAATAAACCCATGCACCTATGGGTGTCTTATTTTTGATAAAGGAGGCAAGAATATACAATGGGGCAAAGACAGCCTCCTCAATAAATGGTTCTGGGAAAACTGGACAGCTACATGTAAAAGAATGAAATTAGAACACTTCATAACACCATGCACAAAGATAAACTCAAAATGGATTAAAGACCTAAACATAAGACCAAAAACTATAAAACTCTTAAAGGAAAACATAGGCAGAACACTCAATGACATAAATCAAAGCAAGATCCTCTATGACCCATCTCCTAGAGTAATGGAAATAAAAACAAAATTAAAGAAGTGGGGTCTGATTAAACTTAAATGCTTTTGCACAGCAAAGGAAACTATAAGCAAGGTGAAAAGACAACCCTCAGAATAGAAGAAAATAATAGCAAATGAAACAACTGGCAAAGGATTAATTTCTAAAATATACAAGCAGCTCATACAGCTCAATACCAGAAAAACAAGCAATGCAATCAAAAAGTGGGAAAAAGACGTAAACAGACATTTCTCCAAAGACATATAGAGGGCTAACAAATACATGAAAAGATGCTCAACATCTCTCATTATTAGAGAAATGCAAATCAAAACTACAAAGAGATATTACCTCACACCAGTCATAATGGCCCTTATCAAAAAGTCCACAAACAATAAATGCTGGAGAGGGTATGGAGAAAAGGGAACACTCTTACACTGTTGGTGGGAATGTAAATTGATATAGCCACTATGGAAGACAGTATGGAGATTCCTTAACAAAGTAGGAATAAAAGCATCATATGACTCTCAATCCCACTCCTAGGCATATACCCCGAGGAAACTAAAGTTGAAAAAGACATATGTATCCCATTATTCACTGTAGCACTATTTACAATAGCTAGAACATGGAGTCAACCTAAATGTCCATCAACAGATGAATGGATAAAGAAGTTGTGGTACATGTACACAATGGAATATTACTCAGCCATAAAAAGGAATGCATTTGAGTCAGTTCTAATGGGGTGGATGAACCTAGAGACTATGAAGTAAGTTAGAAAGAGAAAGATAAATATTGCATACTAATGCATATATATGGAATCTGGAAAAATGGTATTGCAGAATTTATTTGCAGAGCAGCAGTGGAGAAACAGAAATAATAGAGAATAGACTTATGGACATTAGAAGGGGGAGGAGAGGGTGAGGTGTATGGAGAGAGTAACATGGAAACTTATATTACCATATGTAAAATAGCTAGTCAATGGGAATTTTCTGTATGTCTCATAAAACCCAAACAGGGGCTCTGTATCAACCTAGAGGGGTGGGATAGGAAGGGAGATGGGAGGGAGGTTCAAAAAGGAGGGGATATATGTATACCTATGGCTGATTCATGTTGAGGTTTGACAGAAAACAACAAAATTCTGTAAATCAATTATCCTTCAGTTAAAAAATAAATAAATTAAAAAAAAAAGAAAAATACATGGGTGTGTATTTCTTCCCCTGAGGAAATATAAAATCATTAAAATTGTTTGTAGACAACACACATTAAGAGAAAAGCAAGACTAATCTTTGCCTACTCAGTGTTTGCAGAGTTCTTTACAGAATAAATTAGAAATTCAAGTAATATTTAGTCAAGGCTCTTTGGCTACAGAAACTCACCATATTGAAACAGGAAAGAGGATTTAGGAATATTTTGATTACCATGGGAGAAACTGTAACCAACTCTCAGGAAGGATGAGAACCCAGACGTAACCAACTTCTTGTTCAGAGTGTTATTAAATTATCATCCTTCTTTTTGAAACACCGGTTTCTCATCTTTGCTTTTCTTTGGGATCCTGATAAATTCATTTGTCTCTGTAAGTCAGCTTTTTTGCTGCTTCATGCATACAGTTAAGTATATAGTAAGTTCCCACATAAGTTTCCATATTCACAAGCCAACCTACCAGCAGAGGCTGGTTAGCATCATTAAATTTCAGTTCCAGATTATTCCAGTTAGCAATAATCTGATTAGCCCTATTTGGGTTTTATGTTCAGTCCTGATTAAGATAGTTATTGTCTACAGATATTTAGGGGCTAACATTCCTGAAGGAATGTAAAATAGGTCTCAGGGAAGAGACTTGAGAGCTGGACAAACACTGCCTTTCACTCTAAGTAAGAGAGATGTAATTATATTCTACAGATTTCTACTTATATCTAAGTAACTTAATTACCCTCCTCAGAGTCTCAGCCAATCATGAAACCAACCCATAATCACTGCAGCTTTAGTAACTAGCATAATCACTTTTTTTTTCTTTAAACATATCATTGTAGGTAACTGTTTTGGGGTAAGGTCCCCGGACAGTTCTCTTTATGAAGCTTGGGGCTCCCTAAGCAATTGCTATGTTATAATGAACTTTCCCTCTTTGGGCATCAGACTCTCACCTAAACTAATCAAAATCTGTGTATAAATGGGGGCTGATGCAACCTGAGAAAATAACTGTGGATATCTTTAAGTCTGAAATGGACTCCTGCAGTTGACTTTAAGCATTGGGATCCATATTTAAAGTATTTTGTTCAGAATGTTCTTTGCCAGAATGCCTCATCACTGTTGGTGATGTTAGAACTACACCCAATTGCAGTCATAAAACGGAAGGGCTAAACGCCACTCCTCCCTTACAGCCTGACTCAATGGGACATGCACCATTTGATCTGACACACAACTGTGGACTTCTTCTAGAATAGCCAGAAAAGCTATTAGGAATGCGGTCCATTCCCTTTCAACCCTGCCTAGAATATGCTGAGAAAATTAAACGTGCATCTCTCTTCCTTGACTATGCACTTTTATTCCTCTAGTTAAAGGGAGCAATTGGGAGTGGTATTCAAGCTTGCCTGTCTTATCAGTACTGTCTTAGGAGTCTCTATGTAAGTACCCACTGAACTGAAGGGGAAAAAAAAATTCTATAGCTCTACACTTGGGACTAGAAAGTCAGATATTAATTAGACTAATTTAGTATTGAGGGCAATATGACATATGCTACAGTGATAGTTCTTTTTATAAACAATTCTTTTAAAATTCTCATTTCCAATACATATCATAGGTATGCCCCAAATTATTTCTTCCTAGTTTTTCACCAGTCTTGGGGATCTGATTTAATGTGATCAATCCACATGCCAATGTATAATGTAGCTCAAATTGACATGCTTAAGAGGGTCCTTTCCCATATGTTAAGATCAAGTGGTTGTATCAGGAAAGAGGACCAGAACCCAGCTTACAAATCTCCTGGTTGCTTACTGCTGCCCTAGATTGGGTATCACAATTAGATCCAGGCAAGAGAGTTACTGTCCCATGATATAAACCTCCTCTGACCAAGGAGTTAAAAGTCTGCAAAACTAAAGGAATGAATCCATCCAGAGCTTGGAATCCTCTCATTTAGATCTTTTAGACCATGTTTTAGATACTCAAAATCCTAGAATTCACTTCCCAAACAGTCCCAAGCCTTCTTTCCAGGCTGGTGTAGGGCACTGCCGAGAATCTGTTCTCTCTAGGAATGGTTGCACAGCTAGAGAGACCATCTTGAGACCCAGGAAAGGGCCAAAAGACTGGTGTTCACAAGGTGGCAGATGGAGATTGGCTTTACAGGGTGGGATGGGTATGCAACCAGGCTCCCCACAGAGTGAGGCAGAGGCAGGTGGAAGAGAAGAGAGTGTGTTACTTCCTTGGGGATGAGGGTCTGGCTCTCTTCTTAACACCATGCTAATTCAAGAATTAATTCAAGAATTCAAATCTCCTTCCAGGTTACTATGAAAGTTTATTTATTAAGCTAAGAGAATAGATTTACTTCCCTTAAAATTTTGGCTGGATTTACAACTTTTAAATACTTAGACATATTTGTATGTGGGCCTCCATTTGACTCTTCACAGGGACCTGCAAATACTAGCAGTCAGCATGCTCAGATTCTTAAGAGCTTTCAGACCAAGAAAATGCAAATGCTTTATTAATATTTAAGCACTTCTATTTTGCCCTAACTGGATAGTATCCTTCTTACAGGCTGAGCTGGACAGAAAGAGACAAAAATGAAATCCTCTATGATAGGGCAGCTTCAACCGGACTCAGATCAGGCAACTTGTTTACATCTCTATCCACCCCATAGCTATGTATCAGCCCTTTAAATTCAATCTTCAAAAGCAAGAGAAGGTGAACCTAAACTCAGATGGTAAGAGTGTCTGCCTACAATGCGGGAGACCCGGGTTCGATCCCTGGGTTGGGAAGATCCCCTGGAGAAGGAAATGGCAACCCACTCCAGTACTCTTGCCTTGAAAATCCCATGGACGGAGGAGCCATGAAAGGATGCTACAGTCCATGGGGTCGCAAAGAATCGGATACAACTGAGCCGCTTCACTTTCAAAGAAGGTTGAAAGAGAGAGGGATCAGTGTAAGATTCAGGGAACAGCAGACTAAAATCTTTCTGTATCTTGAAATATATTTTCTCTATCTACATCTCTCTCTGATTTCTTTGTGAAAAGGCACTGAAATTTGCCATCAAGGTATTATTTGTCTCTCTTGGGCATATATTAAGTCAAGAAACTGCAGGTTGAGTATATTCTTCTATGACTGATTTTGCTCTTATGATCAAGCCCAGAATAAAAATCACTTTCAAAAGTTGTTATAGATGGGTGCCTAGACTTGGCAGACCAAATATACAACTGAAGCTAAGATCATTGTGTAGAGCAGACTAAGAAATGCTCTCATGTGGTATCCTTTAGAAAATAATGCTGAAATGAGGTCCATATCTGCCCCAGTGTGCCCTAACTCATTCAAACACAGCCTTCCATGAGGGACCAGGGAAAGCCAGGGTTGCTTTAATACAGCATCCAAACAGCAGCATGAATGCTAAAGATTCAAATTTCCTATTATTTTTTATCTGGTAAATTTCACAGTATTTATTTTCAGTTTTTTTTTCACAATTTAATTTCACAGTATTTTTTATTAAGCCTATAGGTATCTCACCATTCATGTGATTTTATGACACCTAATATTAAAGCTTTAAGCCAACTTTTTCACTCTCCACTTTCACTTTCATCAAGAGGCTTTTTAGTTCCTCTTCATTTTCTGCCATAAGGGTGGCATCATCTGCATATCTGAGGTTATTGATATTTCTCCCGGCAATCTTGATTCCAGCTTGTGCTTCTTCCAGCCCAGCGTTTCTCATGATGTACTCTGCATATAAGTTACATAAGCAGGATGACAATATACAGCCTTGATGTACTCCTTTTCCTATTTGGAACCAGTCTGTTGTTCCACGTCCAGTTCTAACTGTTGCTTCCTGACCTGCATACAGATTTCTCAAGAGGTAGGTCAGGTGGTCTGGTATTCCCATCTCTTTCAGAATTTCTGACAGTTGATTGTGATCCACAGTCAAAGGCTTTGGCATCACTTCATGGGAAATAGATGGGAGAAACAGTGGAAACAGTGTCAGACTTTATTTTGGGGGGCTCCAAAATCACTGCAGATGGTGACTGCAGCCATGAAATTAAAACATGCTTACTCCTTGGAAGGAAAGTTATGACCAACCTAGATAGCATATTCAAAAGCAGAGATATTACTTTGCCAACAAATGTCCATCTAGTTAAGGCTATGGTTCTTCCTGTGGTCATGTATGGTTGTGAGAGTTGGACTGTGAAGAAGGCTGAGTGCCGAAGAATTGATGCTTTTGAACTGTGGTGTTGGAGAAGACTCTTGAGTCCCTTGGACTGCAAGGAGATCCAACCAGTCCATTCTGAAGGAGATCAGCCCTGGGATTTCTTTGGAAGGAATGATGCTAAAGCTGAAACTCCAGTACTTTGGCCACCTCATGCAAAGAGTTGACTCATTGGAAAAGACTCTGAATCTGGAAGGGATTGGGGGCAGGAGGAGAAGGGGACGACAGAGGATGAGATGGCTAGATGGCATCACTGACTCGATGGTCATGAGTCTGAGTGAACTCCGGGAGTTGGTGATGGACAGGAAGGCCTGGCGTGCTGCGATTCATGGGGTCGCAAAGAGTCAGACATGACTGAGCGACTGAACTGAACTGAACTGAATATTAAAGCACAGTTCAGAGGTCAATAAAGTTAGCAATGTCAATAGTACTCACTGATGATCTCCTGATGAACTGGCACATTTTCTGGCAGGTCAGAATGTGGATATATTAGCCATATGGTTTGTTTTCCGGCTTGATAGTATATACATCAGTGCAGCAATATTAGTGCTCATAAAGCCTAACCTTTGCAGGGCTCACTCTGTGTGTAAGTAAGTTAGGTGGCTGCAAACCTTTCCTATTCCTAATATTGTAAAACACCAACTCTGAACATGCCATTGCACTGAAACCAGTGCTAAATGTTAGAGCTAGGTAGACATGGTTTTTCCCTTTGAATCGTTAGTGCTAGGAGAGTAGCAGATGTGTCTGACTTGCTACAGTGTGGGAAATTCTTGTAACAGAGCTGCTCCTTGTCATTAAGTAACTAGGTCTCTGGACCACCTGTGTTAAAAATGCAAATGAAAATGAAACTCACTGGTCTATTAACATCTGTATTAGTTAGGTAAAGGCTTAATAGCTATAAAATATAGTAGGTACCGAATACAAGGACTTTAAAAGATCTGCCATTTCCTAGGAAAAGTCTTCATCTCCAAAATACAAGCTGAATTGCAGACAAGTCCATATTCTGGCTGGGGGCAAGCGAAAAGAGCAGATGTCTAGGGCAGGCAATTTTCCTTTAAACTAATGAGGTAGAAATTGCACTTATCACTTCCATATTCCATTGATGCTAAGTAAGTCACATTCCAGCTGCAAAGGAGTCTGTTAAAGCAGTGGTCTAGCTAGGTAACCACATACTCAGTTTGAATCCTGTTACTGTGGAACTGACTTTTTGCAGCCCCATGGACTGTAGCCCAACAGGCTCCTCTGTCCATGGGATTTTGCAGGCAAGAATACTAGAGTGGGTTGCTATGCCCTCCTCCAGGGTATCTTTCTAATGCAGGGATTGAACCCATGTCTCTTGTGTCTCCTGTATTGGCAGGTGGACTCTTTACCAGAAAAGGAGAGTAGATTTTGATAGAGCAGCAGCAGTATCCACCACAGAATCATTCAGAACATTTTTGGTATAGTTAATTCAATAAAGCAGCTATTGCTTTAGTGAAATCTTGAAAGTATAGGACATACAGCCAGAATATTCGTAATGGGAAGACAGTGAATAAGCCCTCCGCAGGCTAGTTGGGCCTGATTGTGAGTTGGGTATGAGGAGGCAATTGCAGTTGCCTGAAATAAGTTTAGGGGAGAATATAGTAGCAAAGATAAATTTGGAGGCACTAGGAGGGATCACCTTGGGGCACAGTGGAGATGTTACACTGAGCTAGTAGGACAAGGTCAGGATCTTTCCAGAGCTGTCTGAAAGCATATCAGTAGTTATAACACATGGGTAGGGACTTCCTGGTTGTCCAGTAGCTAAGACTCCCTGCTCCCAATGTAGGAGGCCCAGGTTCAAGCCCAGGTCAGGAAACTAGATCTGGCATGCCACAACTAAGACCTGGTACAGCTGAATAAATAAATATTTTTAAAAAGCATGGATAAAAATAATAAAAAGCTTGTATATTATTTTCACAAACCTTATTGAACCCATATTTGCCTCAATGATTGGAAAAGTTATATAGGTACAGACATCACCTTTGGGCATTCCTTCTATATGAAAATGTTTTAGCATTAATTTGAAGATCCTCTGGAGAAGGAAATGGCTACTTACTCCAATATGCTTGCCTGGAGAATTCCATGGACAGAGGAGCCTGGCAGGCTACAGTCCATGGTTTGCAGAGAGTAGGACATGACTGAGCGACTATCACTTTCACTTTCCTTAGAAAAATTCATTTTAAAATACTGCATTACACTTGGAGAGATTTAATATTCTTTCTTTCTGGTATCATTATTTGGATTTTGTTAGAGAAATTTAAAAAATAGAGGGTTGTGTATTTATACTTACACATTTGAAGTTTTTGAAATGCTGGATGCTGCTGGGATTCTGTGGTTATGTGATGATCTGGCGCCACCCAGCAGACCAATTGAACATTGATTCAGTGGACACTTAGGGCAGAGAGTGGAGTGAGCAGGCAGAAGGCACTCCTAGTGGTGGACTGTGTGGTAGAGCTTCGAGCTTCAAAAGCAACAGCCTGTCGGTCCTTCCTGTTCTCGTTTCTGTCAGCGGGCAGAGAGGCCATTCAGGAATTACTAGGAGAAAAGTGATCGCTTGAGTTAGATTATTATTTTTCAAATACTAAGTTCTACCCACAAAATTAAAACTTTTCCAACTTGCCTAATTCCTTACCTTCTTTGCAGAAATAATGTTAGTGTTTAGGTCTTGGTTGCCACTCCTCAAAGTCCTTTCTTCTCTCTTCTTCCTTCCTGGAGATCAAAGTAGAAAAACTGAGAGAGCTCCCTGATTTGCAGTGAAATCTGAAGTGTAAGACCTTTCCTAGATATATCCCTGGTGCTCACATCTAGGGTTATATTAAGGAGAAACATCATATGAAGGGGTTTATAATTTAGATTTCTCCTAATGTTTACATCTTTTCTACATACCCTTTCAATCTCATGACTCCCTGGAAAGTGTTTCCATTGTATGAAGATGTGTTATACCTGTCTACTGTTGGGAAGAATGTAAATTGACTTTTGCCCAAATTGCCTTTGAGTGTTTATTGATATTCTTCCTATAAATGTATGCTTTTCCTCAATGCTTCACACAGAAGAGCTGCTTATTAAAGCCTATTATCAAGGACTAATTATATCTGAAGATGTCACTTAGGTTGAAAATCAACATAACATAAAGGGAGATATGATAATCTCTCTTCCAGTTGGGAAGACTCTATTGGTTGCTTAAGTGGGAGAAAGTGACTACTACATCTTTCTCATCATACACTTTTTAATTGTTGGTGACAATGACTCACTCGAATGTCTTCTTCAGTTACTAATTTCGAGTCAGGAGTTCCCATTCTGTTTAAAAGTCAAGCTCCCAGAAAGAACAGATACTAACTCTTTCTTCACCTTCATCTCTCCTTCAGTCTGCAATTAAGTACCATGAGGTTTCCATCTCACCACTTCATGAAAGTATTCTATTAGAGTTCAGGAGTGATCTTCTATTCCCCAAATGATTGAATGTGCTTTAGTTTTCATTCTCTTGCAACATTTAGTTCCCTTAGACACTATCCTCATCTCAAATTAATTTCTCTCCTTGTTTTTTTTTTTTTTTTTTTGTGACAAACTTTTTCTGGTCATCATTTCATTCTTTCCTTGTTTTTTTTTTTTTTGTTTTTTTTTTTTTTTTTGCCTTTTTAAAAAAAATCAACAGGAACATAGAATGCCAAAGAGATTGTGTCAAGTGGATTCCTAATTAGTGTATTATTATTGTTGTTGTTGTTATTTTGGTCACACCATGCAGCAAGTGGGGCATGGGAGCATAGTTCCCTGACTAGGGACTGAGCCCAGGCCCCTTGCAATGGAAATGCAGTCTTAACTATTGGAACACCATGTAAGTCCTTCTTTCTTTCCTTCTAAGTCTCCATCTCAGGGTCATTATCCTGTCTACCTTTTTTTAATGACAGAAATGAAGAGTTCTGCCACTTCTTTTTCTCATTGAGCTTTTTTGACAATTCCAATGAATTCAATCGCTGCAATTGTCTCTAACTGGACCTCTTCCCTGTTCTCCAAACACATAATTGGAACTCTGTAAATGACAATTATTGTCATTTATAGTATTAACAAAATATTTGTTAAGAAGTATTCACAAGATACTTTCTAAATGAGTGATTAAATGAATGAGTGAATGAATGAACAATAGCTGTAGTGCTTCAGTTAAATTTTCAACAGCTTTAGCTTTTACTTGGATTATCTCTATAAATTACCTTTTCTTGTATCTGAGATTTGCTCATTCTCATCAGTTTAACAATGGCTTTTAATACAAGGTTTTGAATGTAGCCACATCGACCTATTACAATACCCTGAATATTTAAGAGCAATATGTTTCTGGTGTCTCACATGTCCTCAATTTTTGCTAAAAGGTTGTAAATATCAGATATCTAAAACTAAACTTTGATGTGCTATTATAACTATTTAGATAAAAAAGAAGGATTTACAGTAAATACCAACTAACAGCAATTATAAACATTCATTAAATTTTTATATAATTGATCTATACACATTGCATAATAAATTCACTAGATATAGAAAATATTTCTTAGCTAATACAACATATATAGCACTATTTATGGCCTGTAATTTTCAATTTTGTAAAAATCCAGACAATATTTTTCTGAAGAACTGGGGATTTTTATTTTCCACAGTAAAAGCATATTATTGACTATGTTATCGAGTCCTTCAGAGAATCTTATCCTTTTTATGTTTGTCTTAGACTGACAATAGTCTATCTGACATTTTGAGATAAAATCAGTTTGCATTTCACAGTTATAGTCAAGTTAACCCTTTTTGCTATGATAAAATATTGAAAAGGAAAAAAAACAAAACAAAACCTCGTAAGGCATCCTGACACATCTACACATTTCTGAAACATAAACAAAATGAAGAATCTGAGAGCCTACAAATCAATTTTCTGTTGTAGAGATTCATTATCTGTTATCTTGCTTGACTGAACAGCTCTATGGCTGAACAAGAATTAGATCTCATTCATTTTTTTCATCTTCTTAGAGCACATTCATGCAACAAGGTGCCAGGATGAAATGGGCCCACTCCCAATCATGTGGATTTTTCTCTTATACAACAGGACGCCACTGTTGCAGGAAGGGGGACCTCTTCCAGGGCCCGAAACTGGGCTCTTGTCTAACACTCAGAAATGAACTGTCCGAGGAGACAAAAATGCTGACAAAGCAAGAGATTTTATTGGGAAAGGGCACCTGGGTGGAGAGCAGTAGGGTAAGGGAACCCAGGAGAACAGCTCTGCCACATGGCTCGCAGTCTCAGGTTTTATGGTGACGGAATTAGTTTCTGGGTTGTCTCTGGCCAATCATCCTGACTCAAAGTCCTTCCTGGTGGCGCATGCATCACTCAGCCAAGATGCTATTGAGAGGGATTCTGGGAGGTGGATGGACACATGGTATCTCCTTTTGACCTTTCCCAAATTCTTCTGGTTAGTGGTGGCTTATTAGTTCCGTATTCCTAATTAGGACCTCCCGTGGTAAAACAATTCATGTGAACGGTTACTAGAGAGCCTGGCCAGGGTCGGTGGTTTCAGTCAGTGTGCTTCCTCTAACACCACCAGTCCAAATGTGCTTTGTTTCTTTTCTCCCTAACCTTGTTGCTTGATGGTCCTCATCTGAAATTTGCAACTTGCTGAGTTTAAATTCATTCTCATTTTACATGCAAACACAACCTTCTTTTTTTGCCACTGAGTTTCAGTTTAGTATTTGGAAAACCACATAAGATTTTTCCTCCTAAATGCTGCTGATTCAGCAGGGCATTTTTCCTTTTGAAAGGCAAAACTATTTCGAGTGAAAGTTCTCCTAAAGATGATTTGTTTTTTCTTAGCCTTATAAGTTTTGTCATGGTCTGCATTTCTCTTGGCATAAAAGGCTCCCTCCTGCCTTTCCCCTTTATTTATTGTCTGCTGTACTAACAATAGTTTTCTTGGAAGCAGAGAAATTTCTTACCTTCTGACTTCTTGCTGGTCAACACAACTCTTTACTTTGACATGTTACATTGGGAATGAAATATTAATATATGAGACTAGGTACTGTTTCAAGGAAGACAAAGTAAGGAAATAACATGTATCTAATAATTTTCTCTTGACCTGGAAAAGGAAAACTCTGTGTGTGTGTGTATGATGTGTGTGCGTGTCTGTGTGCACGCGTGCATGTTAGAATGGGAAAGGGAGTAGTTTAACATCTCCATAAGTCATCCATGCAGTATACAAGAGGTGACTGGTGTATCTTTGCAGACCTAGGGCAGAGCTCTTCCTCAGTCAAATGAAACTTGGCAATTTAATTGGTGGCTTGAAGGGAAAAAAATGAAAAATGCCAAGAAATTGAAATGAGGGAAGACAAGTGAGATGTAGAGGAAGCTCATGGAAAGGGGCCAGATTTCTACCAGCAAGAATCTCTGCGCTTAAAAAATATCTCATCAGTTTTGCAGGCAAGTAGCTGAGTTCCTCATGTTTATAAATGAGATACTCAAGGATTTAATGATTTCAAAAAAAAAAAAAAAAAAAGGTAAGCAGTGTCATGCTTACCATATGAGACTAGAGCCCATCGCCTTCCTCCTGGTCTTTCCTCTTCAGTAACAACAACCAGATCTGACACTGTGATATTTTATTTAAGTCTTGCAAAAAGAAGAGACAATTGGTGATAGTTGAAATTCTCTGAGGTCATTTTGCTATATTTCAGTCTTCTTTACCCTTTGCTCTTTGAAAAAAATGACAAAAAAGATTGCTAATGTTATTTTTCCAATTAAAGTGTTCATTTGCAAAATCCTAAAGACTTTAGTGTATCATCATCATTTTGTTCATTTTGAAAGGACTTTGCCATTTGCACACTCTCAATCATAAATCATAAATATTTATAAGATGCCCAGGCATTCATGACTAGTTTCAACAAGATGTGCGTGTGTGCATGCTAAGTCGTTTCAATCCTGTGTGAATCTTTGTGACCCTATGGACTGTAGCCCACCAGGCTCCTCTGTCAATGGGATTCTCCAGGCAAGAATACTGGAGTGGGTTGCTGTCCTCCAGGGGATCTTCCTGACTCAGGATAGAACCCACATCCTTTATGTCTTTTGCATCAGCAAGCAGGTTCTTTATCCCTAGAGCCACCTGAGAAGCCCCTTCAACAAGACAAAGCAAAACAAAATAAGCTGCTAATTCTTAAAATAGGTCAAATCTGTGCATAAAATATAACAAGAATCTCTAGGTTTGTGAATCTCAATTTTGCCTACTTATTTGAAATTGTGTATGGGTCCATTTGGATATCAGTTTGACATATGAATGTGTATACACATATATAAAATATTTCTTTGCTATACAAATAAAATACATTTCAAATGTGATCAAATTAAGATTTTTATGGAACATTTTTTTGTTAGTTGTGAAGTCGTGTCTGACTTTTTGCCACGCCACAGACTTGAGCCCACCAGGTTCCACTGTCCATGGGATTTCCCAGGCAAAAGTACTGGAGCGGGTAGCCATTTTCCTTCTCCAGAGTATTATCCTGGCCCAGGGATAGAATCCTCATCTCTTGCATTGGCAGGCGGATTCTTAAAACTGAGCCACCAAGGAAGCCCATGGAATTTCCTAATAGCATATCTTTTCAAATGTTGGTGAATGGTCCATCTGCATCAGAATTATCTAGTTAAGGGCTTCTTAAGATGTGTGCCATGGGATCTTTTTTCTCCTTAATCTGTAGAGGACTGACACTTTTGTTCTATGATCTGCACAATGAAACAAGTCCACTAACCATGGAGATTAGGTGTTGCAGCAGTGTCAAATGGTTCAGAAAATTTCTAGTCCCTTTCTCTCATTACCTTCTTTCTCCCAGGACTGAACAAATAGTTTTTCTAGTTCATACTGGTTCTTTGAGTCACACTGAATAAGCAGGCTTGTGAAGGTCCTAATTAGTGAGGACTTCATGGGATGGGCTTAAAGGATTGACATTGTTAAAAAGTCCCTGGGTGATACAAATGCACTCTAAAATTTAAGTATTATTGCCTTCAGAGAAATCTAAATACTGTCATTGCTTTTAATCACAAACCCGGGGAACCTAATAGCAATTATAGTACTTCATGGAGCAAAAGAATTTGTATGTAGTAGGGAATTTGCTCCACAACCAAGCACGTGTTCTCTCAACCACAGTCATATTAGCTCTCTGATAGTCAGTGTCCAAGCACTGAACTCATCTTGTATCATCGGAAGACCCCCATTCTTTCTATTAGACACATTTGGTCTTCTTTTTTTTAACTTCCTTGGATTTCAAAGTATTGCATCAGATGATTCATCTCTCCATCTGCATTTCTTTTACTTATTTTTCCATGCTAATTATGTACATTATCCTGGCTCTAAGTTTCCCTGGTGGCTCAGTGGTAAAGAATTCACCTGTCCATGCAGGAGACATGGGTTCAGTTCTTAGGTCGGGAAGATCCCCTGGAAAAGGAAATGGCAACCTACTCCAGTATTCTTGCCTGGAGAATTCCATGGACTGAGGAGCCTGGTGGGCTATAGTCCATGGGGTTGCAAAAAAGTCAGCCATGACTTTCAACCTTATCTCTGTTGTATATTTTGACACATACTTTCTCCCTCAGTGATTTTATCCATCGTGGTGACTTCCTTCTATCCCCTCTATATGAACAATCCTAGTTTCTCCAATTATAATTCTGTGTGTGTTCTTTCTATTACTCCACTATAAGATTATCATTCTTCAAGCTCTTTTTTCTTTCTCATTTGTCCACATTACTTTGAACAAAGGTGTCCAGCACATAGCATCAGTGTGTATCATTAAAACACTCACCGAATACAGTGCTTGCTACTGTTTTATGTATACGACCTTGTCTTCCCGACTCTGTTGACTGAAAGACTAATAGAATATATTACACTTTGAAATGGTAAAGGATGTTGTCTCAGTGATACTTAACATTGTCTAGGAGTTTGGGAAAAAGTCACTTTGAAACAGTTTCCCAGGGTTCTTTGTTTTCTGATCATAACAATGAACAATATCCTTGTATTTATTACAGAATATAGATCCTGCAGTCTATAGGTCTCCAGGAGATTCTGATTCAGTAGATCTGATGTGGGACCAGGAAACTTTAACAAACACCCTAAGAAACACACATGTAAGGTGTCTTTCATTCAAATAATCTATAATTCTACTGTAGACACCTGGACCATGAGGAATATATCTTTAATGGCTGTATCAGAGTTAACATTTTACTGAGAATAGAAAGGATATTCAGTGTTGATTTAATTATTCATTGGTGAGCATTTTGACAGATTCCCGGCCTTCAATTCATATGCATAGTTTACATGCCATAGGTTACACAGTTTACTTTAGATGTATTGCAAAAAAAATTATTGTGATTTTCAAAACATTTCACAGTTTACAAAGTATTTTTATTATTTGCTCTGTTGAGAACTTCATCCCAACCAGATGAAGTTGTTAAAGCACTATTACTGATATTTTACAAATATGAGACTTAGGGATGTCAAGAACCGGCCCCTTTTACACTCAGCTACTATATCCAAAATCCACATTTAAATTCAGATCTTAGGATTCTTTACTCTATGATCTTTCTGTGTTGCCAGGCTGCTAACACTAGTAATCCTGTCTATACTTACTGTACACCCAGCAAAAGAAAATTCACAGCCTTATTCCTGCATAAAAAGACCAGTATTACTGATGAAACAAGCTAGGACCAAAATCGATAACAATTACATACAAAATGTGAGAACAAAAGAAGAGTATTCAAGAACATTTTTTTTCCTAAGAAAGAATTTTAGCAATTCCTAATTAACCAAAGAAAATACCTATCCAGAATAATCTGAAAATTCCTGTATCTCATCATTTTCCCACTATAGTCTAAGCCTTCATTCTTCTAAATGGCAAGGGAAGGTTGGGGAAGTGAACCCTAGGGAGTAAGTGAGAAAATCTTAGGTCTTCTTTCAGAGGGTGAATCAATCGGAATTGAAAGGATAATTGAATCAGAAGCTAGTTTTAATACCTCTTTATTTCCTCCTGTGGCTCAAGACTGAAACTAACTGATGGCTGGGTCTCCATCTTCTTTGACCTTCCCTCAGGGCGATGCTTTCACATGCGGTCCCTGGACCATAGCAGGTACTTGTAAAATTCTTGAGGTCCACCTCTTATCCATTAAATCAGAATTTCCAGGACTGGGTCCTTGATATTTATGCACACTTGAGTCTGAAATTCTGCCAGAGAGAGATTAACCTGCTTTTATATGCAGGTACAAAACTTTTTGAGAGCTAGTTCCCCATGGAGAAATCAAACTTGTGGCAACTTTTTGTAGCACGTATTAGAATGGATGAACATTAATGAAGCCTTGTTTGTTTAATGCACGTAGCATTTTGTCTCAGAGGAGTTGAAATATCAGACGTTTACCTGGCTTTTTTGATGGCAGAAAAAACGAGTTTGAGAGGTAAAAAGACAGAGCAACATTTTTTTTTCACTAAGCCAACTATTATTTTCTATTTAATCTCATTAATCTGCATATTTCTTGGAAAATAAGCAACTATATTCTTTGACAGGATTATTAAATTTGAAATTATATGCTACTTGTATTAGATACAATCAGAAAAGAGATTAGTGCCTAAACAAATACTTTCCAAACAATTTCCAGTGGGAATAAAATATTTTTGTCTTCAAATAGTAAATATTGCTTAGTCACAAGCTATATAAAAGTGGAAAAAATGTAAAAAAGATAAAATTGAGAAATATTTTAAAATGTTAAGCTATGGTACAACTCCACCCAATGGATTTCTGCTGAATTTCACTTGGGCTGAGAAATACAATATATATTACATGCCATTTGAATTTATATTTGATCACAAATATTTGATCATAATTATGTGAAAATTAAATGATTAGTGATATGGATAGAGAAAGGGCTGGAAAAAATACATCCAGATATAAATAGCTTTTGATAAGTGTGGAAAATTTGGAGTGAATATATTTTCTATTTAAAAATAATGTTTCTACATTTTTCACCTATCTGCTTATATCTATGTATCTATATGTAAACCTAATGGTGAAAAATGTTGATAGCATTAAGTGGAAGAAAGAAACATTTTACAAAGTGCTAACGGGCAGGTTTTAGGACCCATCATCTACATGATAAAAAGGTTATACTGTTTAGATCTTACATCATGTTTTTAATTGGTTGTGACTTGTAATTTAATAGTTCAATAAAAACAGAAGTGAGATAATTGCATTTTACTTCCACCTTTTCCATTAATTTGGTTTGCTCTTATAGGCCAATAATTTAATATCTCTACTTTGGTTTCCTCTTCAGTGAAACGAGGACAACCACATTAGATTTTCTTTTTTTTTAACTTTAGCATGAAGAATTAATTGAGGCAATGGCTGGAGAGAATTGAAAGTATATGAAGAAAATATTCATTAATATTCTGCAAGGTAGTATCATTACTTTATTTCTTGGACCATTATGGAAATACTGTCAATCTGATATTCTTGAAAACTAAACCCAAATAAATAATGCTAAAAAACCCAAGGTTATGATAAAATCAATAAAAATGAATAAAATGAGTGACAATGGAGATTTGTTTAACTGAGCATAAGAAATAATTGGATGAATTAACTTCATGAATCAGTTAAGACTTAAGCTGCTGAAAATAAACTCAAATGTAGTGGCTTAAATAAGAAAGAAGGTAAATAATTCTTCCTTTTATGTAAGAGTCTGTTTGGAGATGAGTGTTCAGATTGGCAACTCACTCACATTCCATTGGTAATAATTTAGTCATACAGCTATACCTAGCTTTTAGAGAGGCTGGGAAATGTAATTCCTAAGTAGTTTACTGTATTACCAAAGAAAAAAGGGTAAAATAATTTTTTGTTTTGCTTTAAGTTAACATGCATTCTGCTAGTGATGATTATATTTAGCTTAGGCTCTGAAAGCAGTTTGTGAGATCACTGCATCACCAGATAGAAACCACGTCTTACACTTACTCTCTAGGGTATCTCATCTCATTCCTTGCTTTAAATTCCATCCATATGTTGATGATTCCCAAAATTTATATTTCCAGCTTTGATTATTGCTGAAAATATACTAGAGTGTTACAGTGAATAGCTTACTCATCCATCCACTTGAATGTCAAATCAGATAATGGCACCAATATCCATCCAAAATCTAGAAGCCAGATTAGATTTTTCCCCATTTACGTGAAGACAATCTCTGAGTTTCCACCCTCACTTTCTTCTATTTGTAATAAAACCCTGGGTTTTAGATGGACACCTGGTCTCCCAGCTACAGACTATATTTCTAGCTTCCCTTGCAGCCAGGTGTGGTCACATGACCAAGTGCTGTTTAAAGGGATATAGACTGAAGCCAAGCAATTTCCAGGTCATGTCCATAAAACAAGTGGTGGTAAACTGAGTTGTCATACTTGTACATAAATATTTATAGAAACTTTATTGTAAGAGATAAAAATCTAGATACAATCAAATGTTCATTAAAAGGTGAGTGTATAAAAAATTGTGGTATATCTATTAAGCAAAATGATTCTCAGCAACAAAAGGGAACAAACTGCTGATAAACACATCAACACACAAAAGTGTCGAAAACATGCTGAGTGGAAGAAGTTTTACACAAAAACGTGCAAACTTTATATTTATACTTTTAGTAAATTCAAGAATAGAAAAAATTATTCCACAATGGAAGACAGCAGATCAGTGGCTGTTTGAAAGTATTAACTGCAGAGGCAAACAGGAGCTTTGGGGAAATGATATATATTTTCTGTATAATGATTTTAGTGGTAGTTATGTGAATACATTTATCAAAACTCATTGGATGTAAACTTAAAATATGTGTATTTTATTGTACTGTGTGTGTGTGTGTGTGTGTGTGTATGTGTGCGCACGTGCTCAGTTGCTTAGTCATGTCTGATTCTTTGCAACCCTATAGACTGTAGCCCACCAGGCTCCTCTGTCCATGGAATTTTTCAGGCAAAAATACTGGAGTGGGTTACTGTTTCCTATTCTAGGGGATCTTCTTGACCCAGGGATTGAACCCACTTTTCTGGTGTCTCCTATATTGGCAGGCAGATCTTTTACCACTGGGAAGACCACTATGTATATATATATATGCTGTTAAGTCGCTTCAGTTGTGTCCGACTCTGTACAACCCCATAGACGGCAGCCCACCAGGCCCCGCCGTCCCTGGGATTCTCCAGGCAAGAACACTGGAGTGGGTTGCCATTTTGTCCTCCAATGCATGAAAGTGAAAAGTGAAAGTGAAGTCGCTCAGTCGTGTCCAGCTCTTAGCTACCCCATGGACTGCAGCCTACAAGGCTCCTCCGTCCGTGGGATTTTCCAGGCAAGAGTACTGGAATCAGTTGCCATTGCCTTCTCCGATATATATATATATATATATATATATATATATATATATACCCCAAAGGTATATATATACACACACCAAAGGCATATATATATATATATATATATATATATATATAGTGGTAGCTCAACTGGTAAAGGTATATATATATATATATATATAGTGGTAGCTCAACTGGTAAAGGTATATATATATATATATAGTGGTAGCTCAACTGGTAAAGGTATATATATATATATATATAGTGGTAGCTCAACTGGTAAAGAATCCGTCTGCAATGCAGGAAACCCTGGTTCATTTCTTGGGTTGGGAAGATCCACTGGAGAACAGACAGACTACCCACTCTAGTATTCCTGGGCTTCCCTGGTGGCTCAAATGGTAAAGAATCCACCTGCAATGTGGGCGACCTGGCTTTGATCCCTGGGTTGGGAAGATTCCCTGGAGGAGGGTATGGCAACTCGTTCCAGTATTTTTGCCTGCAGAATCCCCATGGACAGAGGAGCCTGGAGGGCTACAGTGCATGGGGTCACAAAGAATTGGACATGACTGAGCAACTAAGCCAGATATATGTGTGTGTGTGTGTGTGTGTGTATATATATATATATATATATATATATACACATATAGACACAGCACTATATGTGTATATACATGTATATATATCGATAAATTTGGGTGAAAGAAAAATGACCTTGTTTAGAGACCAAATGGTAACAATTAAAAATCAATCATGTTGAAAAGAAGTACTTCACAGAACTAGAAAAACAAATGGCTATTAAAAAATGTTTAAACTCACTATGAAGTAAATGAAAATTTAAGATTTGCAAATTTATGATTTTTTCATATCAACTGCTACAAAAACAAACAGAAGATTTTGATATCTGGTCTGATGAACTTCTTTTGGCAAGAAGTTTGGAAGTCACCATTCAATCCTAACAAGTAAAAAGCTGAGAAAGTGAAAAATCAACAGTGCTTCTTAGATCCATAAGAGAAATGAGGTCACAGGGCAAGCCACTGCCCCCCAGATTACAGAGACCTATCTGCAAATACAGAGAATCACAACTTTCTGGACCAGAAACATCCTGGGGAACCAGTGCCAGGGTCAGGAAATCAGAATTGTGATTGGAGAATTGCAAGGGGTGCAGTGTAGACAACTCAGAAAAGTAAAAACTCCAGAGGGACCCAGTCATCGGAGGGACACCACACTTTTGTGTGTTTTAACTTCTGAAATGTTACCAGGTTCTCAATAGTGAATATTGGAGGAAAACCCCTCATGCTTTTGGCAAGGGGAGGGGAAAAGTTATTTTAAAATATACCAGAGCTTTCAGTTCTTCTTCAGAAGATCTACTCTTAGGAACAATTATTTAATCAGAGTCTAACCTGCTGGGATTTTTGCAGAGTCTAACTGACCTGGGGGAAGGGCAATACTCAGCTCCAGATGACTGGTCATTCTGTCCCAGCTGAAGGGGAGGTAGAGCAACTGAGAAGTGTATGGGAAGTTAACAGTCCAGAGTGTTAAAGTATGTGAGGCAAAACTGGAAAAACTGAAAGCAGATATATATAAGTTGATAATTATGGTTGGAGACTTCAACACTCCTCTATCTGAAATGGACAAGTTCAGAAGGCAAAAAAATCAGTAAGGACAGACTGAATTCATCAACATCATCAGTCAGCTGGATATAAAGGACATCAGTAGACTGCTTCATACAACAAGGGCAGAATACACATTCTTCTAAAGCACACATGGATTTTCACCAAGATAGACCACATTCTAGGCCATAAAATACTCATTAATACATTTAAAATAATAGAAATCATACAGTGTCTGCTCTCAAACCATAAAGAAGCTAAACTAGAAATCGATAATGGGATGATTGCTGGAAAATCTTCAAATATTTGAATTAAACAACACACTCTAAATAATACATAGGTCAAAGAAGGAATATAAGCAAAATGAAAACATATATTTTGAACCAAATGAAAAATTAGACATAATTTATCAATAATTGTGGGATGCAGTGAATGCAGTGTTTAGGAGGGAAATTTCCAGCATTCAATGTATACATTGGAAGAATGTAATACTTCTGTGATCTAAAATCAATTATCTAAGTTTCTACCTTAGGAATCTAAAGAAAAAAATAAGGCAAAATTAAATCCAAAGTAAGCAGAAGAAAAGAAATGATAAGATTTAAAACAGAAATCAATAAAATTGAAAATGGGAAATCAACAGAGAAAATAAGTGGAACAAATAGCTGGTTCTTTGAAATGATCAATAAAATCAATGTCTCTATCTAAGCTACCTAAGGAAAAATGAGAGAACAATTCTATGTCCACAGATTTGATAACCTAGAGGAAATGGACCAGTTTCTTGAAAGACAAAATTGGCCAACACACACATGGTGGACTATCTGAATAGGCCTATACCTGTTAAACAAAGAGTCAATAATTAATAAACTTTCAAAACTGAAAGCAACAAGTTTCACTGGTGAATTCCACCATACATTTAAGGAAGAAATTATACCAGTCTTGTACAATTTCTTTCAGAAGAGCAGCAGAGGCACTACTCTAATTCATTCTATGAGGCTAACATTACCCTAATAAGAAAAACCAGAAAAGGACATTATAGGAAAAGAAAACTATCAACTAATATCTCTCATGATATAATGTAAAAATTTCATCTTTGGATCCATAAATATTGGAAATCATCCTTTTTCCTCAACCTCTAATTAATTCCAAGTCCACTAATGGATTTGTCATATAGATATTTGATCCTTATTTTCATTTTAATTCTGCTGTCTTGTCCTAGGCCAGTAATATCTGCCTGAACCAGGGTCTCCTGCACTGCAGGATGATTCTTTACCAACTGAGCTATCAGCGAAGCCTGACTGTGGCTACTGCCTCTTAATTAGTCTCTCCTTTGCCAGACTTGTATGACTGTCATTTCTTTTATCCTATTCCTACTTCTCCTAAGTTCCTTTCAAGTTTCAGTAAGGCTGTCATTTTCAGATTCTCGAAACTTACCATGGGCTTCCCTGATGGCTCAGAGGGTAAAGAGTTCACCCTTCAAGACAGGAGACTCAAGAAGAGATGTGGGCTCAATCCCTGGGTCAGGAAGATCCCCTGGAAGAGGAAATGGCAACCCACCCCAGTATTCTTGCATGAAAAATCCCATGGACAGAGGAGCCTTGCGGGCTGTAGTCCAAAGAGTTGCAAAGAGTCAAACACAACTGAACAGCAGAACAGCAAACGTAGCACACTCTAACTCATCGTGGGGAAGTTTGCACATTGTTTTTTTTCCTACCCACAACATGCCCTAATTTAGTGCACTCCCCTGATCAAATCTGGAGTTCCTACTCAACATCTGGGTCAAACCAAAATCATTTAGGCTAAGAAATCTTTCTTGAACTTTCAACTGTTGGGTTAGTTTCCTTCCTCTGTGCTTCTAGAGTATTATGTTCTCACACAGTTTTAGTAGTTAATATTCTGAGTTTCTTTTCTGTATCTCCTGTCTTTTCTGCAACGGCAGAATACAATTTATCCTGCTCATCCTTGTAGCCATTATTTATCCAAGTAACCGGGACAAAATACCGGGTTCTCAAGAAGTATTTGGTTGATGTCTACACCTTCATGAAAGCTAGCTACATTATACACATATGATTTTTTGAATCAGTGCAAAGATGGATAATACATAGGTCATGTTAACTCACAGTGGGCATAAGAATGGTAATTCTAGTTTGTTCTACAGTGGAGAGAGTTGCGACAACTCCTTCAGGATGTTTTGGGAGCAACTTCTGCAAAAGGTAAGGCTGTTATAAAATGTTTCACAAAATCCAATGAAAAATCTGCCCTTGGGGATCAGAGCTATAGTATAAAGTTGATGAAAGAAAATTACTGTTAGACATCTCATGTCAAACAAACCTAATAACTCTTGTTTTGTGCCTCCCAGCTTGAGCGCATAAGAGAAAAAATGCAAATTTTCCAAATGAAATAGAACTAACAGTGCATAAATCTCAAGAAGACAGTAGGATACACTTATTAAAACTTGGCAAGGATCAAAATGAATGTCGTTTTCTCAGAAATGCTAGCTTTTTTTCTTTTTAAGATTAGCTTTTTCCTAAAGCTACATCAATTATAAATAATTGTCTGCTACAAAACTAGCACTGCTAAACTTAAAGAAAATAAACTAAGAAATTAAACTGATTAAAAAATAAACAAAAGGTTTTTATCCTTTTTTGATAGAATGGCTTCAAAATATGCCAAATGACCTTCCTACCTTTGTATATGTAGGAATATTAATTTAAAATTATGAGAGACATGGATTAATGTTCAACCATTGTTTAAAATAATTCTCTGGGAATCTAACTTTGGACATACCTTATAAAAGAAGTAGGGGTTTCCCTGGTGGCTCAGGTGGTAAAGAATCTGCCTGCAATGTAGGAGACCGTGGGTTCAATCTCTGGGTTGGAAAGATCTTTTGGAGAAGGGAATGGCTACCCATTCCAGTATTCTTGCCTGGAGAATTCCATGGACAGAGAAGACTGGTGGGCCACAGTCCACAGGATCACAAAGAGTCAGACACAATCGAGTGCCTGGTAACTTTAGTCCTACAATTCTAACAGTCATTTTCGTCAAGACTTTTTTTTTTCTGCACAACTGAAACTAAGCTATGCCAGTTTAACTAATAAAGGGGAATTTAAGATTATTAGAGTGTATCATGGAACCCAAAGGCTAGAATGTAGCTAGTTTTCAGGAAAGGGAACACTTCTATAAAATTCCCTCCTTTCTTTATTTTTAAAATTCCTTTTGTCCTTTCTTCCATTTTTTTTTCTTTCTGTTGTCCACATGGCAGAATATTGCTAACCCAAGAATCACTCTCTCAGTCTCAAATCTACATTTTCACAAAAAAGAATCTTGTTTGAATTTATTTATATATTTATGGACTCAGTCCACTAGACCATTACCAGCGTGGCCTGGATTGTGCAGAAAAACTCAAAAGCTCACAAATTGTTGGCTTCAAAACCTCACAAATTGTTGCGAGGCAAAGGGAGGGAAAAGAGGGGCAGATTATTGGTATCAGTAACTCAGTCAGTCAGTTCAGTTGTTCCGTTGTGTCCGACTCTTTGCGACCCCATGAATAGCAGCACGCCAGGCCTCCCAGTCCATCAACAACTCCTGGAGCTCACTCAAACTCATGTCCATCAAGTCGTTGATGCCATTCAGCCTTCTCATCCTCTTTCGTCCCCTTCCCCTCCTGCCCACAATCCCTCCCAGCATCAGAGTCCTTTCCAATGAGTCAGCTCTTCGCCTGAGGTGGCCAAAGTATTGGAGTTTCAGCTTCAGCATCAGTCCTTCCAATGAACACCCAATACCGATCTCCTTCAGAATGGACTGGTTGGATTTCCTTGCAGTCCAAGGGACTCTCAAGAGTCTTCTTCAACACCACACTTCAAAAGCATCAATTCTTCAGCACTCAGCTTTCTTCACAGTCCAACTCTCACATCCATACATGACCACAGGAAAAATCATAGCCTAGACTAGACAGACCTTTGTTGGCAAAGTAATGTCTCTGCTTTTGAATATGCTAACTAGGTTGGTCATAACTTTCCTTCCAAGGAGTAAGTGTCTTTTAATTTCATGGCTGCAGTCACCATCTCCAGCGATTTTGGATCCCAGAAAAATAAAGTCTGACACTGTTTCCCCATCTGTTTCCCATGAAGTGATGGGACCAGATGCCATGATCTTAGTTTTCTGAATGTTGAGCTTTAAGCCAACTTTTTCACTCTCCTCTTTCATTTTCATCAAGAGGCTTTTGAGTTCCTCTTCACTTTCTGCCATAAGGGTGGTGTCATCTGCATATCTGAGGTTATTGATATATCTCCCGACAATCTTGATTCCAGCTTGTGCTTCTTCCAGCCTAGCGTTTCTCAGGATGTACTCTGCATAGAAGTTAAATAAGCAGGGTGACAATAGACAACCTTGACGTACTCCTTTTCCTATTTGGAACCAGTCTGTTGTTCCATGTCCAGTTCTAACTGTTGCTTCCTGACCTGCATATAGGTTTCTTAAGAGGCAGGTCAGGTGGTCTGGTATTCCCATCTCTTTCAGAATTTTCCACAGTTTATTGTGATCTACACAGTCAAAGGCTTTGGCATAGTCAATAAAGCAGAAATAGATGTTTTTCTGGAACCCTCTTGCTTTTTTGATAATCCAGCAGATGTTGGCAATTTGACCTCTGGTTCCTCTGCCTTTTCTAAAACCAGCTTGAACATCTGGAAGTTCACAGTTCATGTATTGCTGAAGCCTGGCTTGGAGAATTTTGAGCATTACTTTACTAGCGTGTTAGATGAGTGCAATTGTGCAGTAGTTTGAGTATTCTTTGGCATTGCCTTTCTTTGGGATTGGAATGAAAACTGACCTTTTCCAGTCCTGTGGCCACTGCTGAGTTTTCCAAATTTGATGGCATATTGAGTGCAGCGCTTTCACAGTGTCGTCTTTCAGGATTTGAAATAGCTCCACTGGAATTCCATCACCTCCACTAGCTTTGTTCGTAGTGATGCTTCCTAAGGCCCACTTGACTTCACATTCCAGGATGTCTGGCTCTAGGTCAGTGATCACACCATTGTGATTATCTTGGTCATGAAGATCTTTTTTGTACAGTTCTTCTGTGTATTCTTGCCACCTCTTCTTAATATCTTCTACTTCTGTTAGGTCCACACCATTTCTGTCCTTTATCAAGCCCATCTTTGCATGAAATGTTCCCTTGGTATCTCTAATTTTCTTGAAGAGACCTCTAGTCTTTCCCATTCTGTTGTTTTCCTTTATTTCTTTGCCTTGATCGCTGAGGAAGGCTTTCTTATCTCTCCTTTTTATTCTTTGGAACTCTGCATTCAGATGCTTATATCTTTCTTTTTCTCCTTTGCTTTTCGCTTCTCTTCTTATACTTTATTGTTATTGTTTTTCAGTTGCTAAGCTGTGTCTGACTCTTTGTGACCCCATGGACTGCAGCATGCTGGGCTTCCCTGTCCTTCCGTATTTCCTGGAATGTGATCAAACTCATGTTGATAGAGTGGTGATGCCAGCCAACCATCTCATGCTTTGTCTTCCCCTTCTCCTCTTGTCCTCAGTCTTTCCCAGTATCAGGGTCATTTCCAATGATTTGGCTTTTCACATCAGTTGGCCAAACTGTGGGAGCTTCAGCTTTGCCATCAGTCCTTCCAATGCATATTCAGGGTTGATTTTCTTTAGGATTAACTGGCTTTTGTGCTTGCAGTTCAAAGGACTCTCAAGAGTCTTCTCTAACACCAAAGTTCAAAAGCATCAATTCTTTGGCACTCAGCGTTCTTTATGATCCAACTCTTACATCCATACACTACTACTGGGAAAACCACAGCTTTGACTAATACTGATGTTTGTTGGCAGCAAAGAGATGTCTCTGTTTTTCAATATAGTGTCTAGGTTTGCCATAGCTTTTCTTCCAAGGAGCGAGCATCAGTCTTTAGATGGAACTAAAAAATACTAACCTCATATTAAATTGGAAGGTGCAGAGAAAAACAAAATAAAATAATTTTTTGTTCAAATAGAGTTTTTTTTTTTCTAGAAACCTCATCACCTGAATTCTCTCTTTGCCTACTCCGAACTTGTTTACATAAGCTGAGTGTAGGTGTATTTATATTGGCAACACATTTCAGGGACCAATGGCAATTCTTTTTTTTTTTACCACTTAATTTAGTGCATGCTTCTCAATGGTAAATATATGAATGACACTGAGAATAACTGAGAATCACATTAATACATTCACGCATGGTGTCATGTTCATTTGTGAGGACCTTGCAGTGAACACTGATAAAACACTGCAAGATAAAAAGGCCAAGTATTGGTTTCATATCCATCTATTTTAGGTATGTTGGATGAATATATCTATCAAATCCAGCTCCTCCATAGTTTTTTGAAGGCTCCTGGGACGTTTTCAATTCCTCCTTTAGCTGTGGTTACTCTCTATACATTGATGGCATGACCAGACACTCTAATATACATGACCCATCGCTTTCCCTACAACTCGACCTAATTTTGCTTTTGAGATAACAATCAGAAACAATAAAAATATTTCTGATCACTATCTCAAAATTAAAAACTTGAAAAGTGAACTCATTTCTGTGCCATCTCTGTGGTCCTCATTCTGTGAACTGCTTCCTATTTGATAGCCACATTTCTTCAGTCTTCAGATCCTGCTGGAGTTTATGAAATCCCCTTGAATCTCTTTCCTTTGACCTGTGCCCTCTGCATCGATTTATTCCAGACTCATCATTTATATCTGAGACTAATATAACCATACTTTAAATATGTCTTTTTGTCTCCATTTTATCCTTTGGCTCTATTTGCATCTCAGCATGCTGAGATGATTATTTTCTGTTAAAAAAAAAAAATTGTAGTTTCCACTGTGAACAGTGTAATGTCTGAGGTACTTTAAAATTTGACTCTAGCACAGCTTTTTATCTTATCTCCCTGCCATGTATATTATGTCTGGACCAACCAGAACTTCTGGCTATGCCACACATGTCTCTCTCCCATACTTTGTGAATATAGTACTTGCTACATTACATATTAATTATTTGTGATCTCTTACTTTCCTCAATAGACAATGGGTTCCTCAAAGGCAGAGATACAGCCTTTGTTCCTTTTTGTATCCACTTTTAGGCAGTGTCCACAATAGAGCAGATGTTGAATAAATGCTGGTTGAAAATGACATGCCCATTGAAAAAGCTTATATATTTATTTTTCAACTGGGAAAGGACTACACATTGAAGGAAGCAGGAATTTATCATATGCCCTGATGATTTTCCTCCACTTGTGAAACATCAGTAATCATTGCCTTGTGTTATGGAAATTTATTTGCTGAAGAATTCTATGCCATGGGTGACCGCCAGAAATTACAATGCTGAGAAAAATTACAAAAAGGACAATGTCACACCTTAACTATAAGTTTCTTCTTTTTCCTTCTTAAGTTTAGTCTGTAAAATATATCTAAATACATTTATATCATACTAATTTATGTTTTTAAAAAATCTTTTTGTGATTTTATGTTGCCTCTAAAGCTTGGCTATCCTTGACAATTTGAAAAATCCCATACATATGTAATGGGATGTTATATCCACTGTCTGCCTGGGCATGAGGAAAGTAGATGTTCCATTTCAAAGTAAGGCTAAATTTCAGGACTTGTAAAAAGGAGATGATAGAAAATCTGTTTTATAATCCGGATTTGATTATCAACTTCTGCCTGTTAAAAACTTTGGGGAACCAAGAGTGGAGTGGATATTGAAAGAGTACTTTTGATAAGTTTCTGCTCTGTCATGTGTCCCAGCTCCCTTCAGAAGAGAAAAGCTTGGTACCCACCATCAAAATATAATTCCAGAAATTAAGAACATGATGGTCTATAAATATATTAATAGAATTTACATGTTTATTTAATTCATAAAGGAAGGAACCACCAGGATGGTTAAATTGGTTCAAAAACCTAATGCAAATGATGTGAAAATTGTAGACCGGAAAAAACCTACCAGTTAATATATTACTTCACAGAATCAGAACTTTATGACTAGTAAACGATAATCACACAAAGGAACATTTTCCTAGAGGATAAGATAACCTTTGAGTGGGCTTTTAGAGTGTATCTGAAATAACATGTAGTTATTCCTTTAAATGATTTCCAAGCTTCAGACAGTGTCTATTAACTGTCCCTGATCATCATTTCAAGCCTGGTAAGATGTACATCAGTGGGTCCGTGCAGTTGGGGACACAGTGGGCTGGTTTTGTATTCCATCTGAGGAGTCAGAAATACAATTGCTAGGCCGGCAGGTTGCTGGTGTTTGAGGCAAAGAGAGATGACCATGCTGGCTGTCCTGCATTCTCACAGTGTGGCAGGGAAAGTATGAAAGAGCATTTTCTGTAGGTCTGACATGGAACATGTAAAAATGTAAGAGAAAGTAGGTCATTTAAAATTTTATCCAGGAGAACCACTGAGACCCTGCAGAGAGAAAGAAGAATGATCAGTTGATGCTTAGGGGTTCAGGAGGCAAAGGTCTAAGAATGCATGGCGTGCATCCAGAGCAAGGCAGGTAAGAGGTCCTCAGTGGAATGATATACTTTCAACACCTGTGAGGTTCACACCAGGCAAGGCAGGACATTTTCGTTTTAACCCTTACCCTTTCCTGTGATCCTAATGTAGGCAATCAGTTAGACTAAAACATGGATGGATGATGCAGAATGGAAACCCAAGCTTTTCTTAAAGGTTCTGTGACTTCAGGCTTTCCTGCATTCAGGAGGTCCAACCACTGTGAAAAAGAAAAGCCTTAGTGCTAAGTCACATGTGGAGTTTTGACAATTATGTGGGGTTGAACCTTTTTATTACTCATCTAAGAGTTTCCTCAGCGATCAATGTAAAGAAATAGAGGAAAACAACAGATTGGGAAAGACTAGAGATCTCTTCATGAAAATTAGAGATACCAAGGGAATATTTCAGGCAAAGATGGGCTCGATAAAGGACAGAAATGGTATGGACCTAACAGAAGCAGAAGATATTAAGAAGAGGTGGCAAGAATACACAGAAGAACTGTACAAAAAAGATCTTCACGACCAAGATAATCAGGATGGTGTGATCACTCACCTAGAGCCAGACATCCTGGAATGTGAAGTCAAGTGGGCCTTAGAAAGCATCACTACGAACAAAGCTTGTGGAGGTGTTGGAATTCCAGTTGAGCTATTTCAAATCCTGAAAGATGACGTTGTGAAAGCGCTGCACTCAATATGCCAGCAAATTTGGAAAACTCAGCTGTGGCCACAGGACTGGAAAAGGTCAGTTTTCCTTCCAATCCCAAAGAAAGGCAATGCCAAAGAATGCTCAAACTACACACAATTGCACTCATCTCACACACTAGTAAAGTAATGCTCAAAATTCTCCAAGCCAAGCTTCAGCAATACGTGAACCGCGAACTTCCAGATGTTCAAGCTGGTTTTAGAAAAGGCAGAGGAACCAGAGATCAAACATCCTCTGGATCATGGAAAAAGCAAGAGAGTTCCAGAAAAACATCTATTTCTGCTTTATTGACTATGCCAAAGCCTTTGACTGTGTGGATCCCAAGAAACTGTGGAAAATTCTGAAAGAGATGGGAATACCAGACCACCTGACCTGCCTCTTAAGAAACCTATATGCAGGTCAGGAAGCAACAGTTAGAACTGGACATGGAACAACAGACTGGTTCCAAATAGGAAAAGGAGTATGTCAAGGCTGTATATTGTCACCCTGCTTATTTAACTTCTATGCAGAGTACATCCTGAGAAACGCTAGGCTGGAAGAAGCACAAGCTGGAATCAAGATTGTCGGGAGATATATCAATAACCTCAGATATGCAGATGACACCACCCTTATGGCAGAAAGTGAAGAGGAACTCAAAAGCCTCTTGATGAAAGTGAAAGAGGAGAGTGAAAAAGTTGGCTTAAAGCTCAACATTCAGAATACGAAGATCATGGCATCTGGTCCCATCACTTCATGGGAAATAGATGGGGAAACAGTGGAAACAGTGTCAGACTATTTTTTGGGGCTCCAAAATCACTGCAGATGGTGACTGCAACCATGAAATTAAAAGACGCTTACTCCTTGGATGAAAAGTTATGACCAACCTAGATAGCATATTGAAAAGCAGAGACATTCCTTTGCCAACAAAGGTCTGTCTAGTCAAGGCTATGGTTTTTCCTGTGGTCATGTATGGATGTGAGAGTTGGACTGTGAAGAAAGCTGAGCACTGAAGAATTGATGCTGTTGAACTGTGGTGTTGGAGAAGACTCTTGAGAGTCCCTTGGACTGCAAGGAGATCCAACCAGTCCATCCTTAAGGAGATCAGCCCTGGGATTTCTTTGGAAGGAATGATGCTAAAGTTGAAACTCCAGTACTTTGGCCACATCATGCGAAGTGTTGATTCACTGGAAAAGATTCCGATGCTGGGAGGGATTGGGGGCAGGAGGAGAAGGGGACGACAGAGGATGAGATGGCTGGATGGCATCACCAACTCGATGGACATGAGTGTGAGTGATCTCCGGGAGTTGTTGATGGACAGGGAGGCCTGGCGTGCTGCGATTCATGGGGTCGCAAAGAGTCGGACACGACTGAGTGACTGAAGTGAACTGAAGAGCTTTTATTACCTGTGAGGGACTAGGAAGTCCTGAGAACCACCACAGCTTTCTCCAGATAGTGCCAACCCAGTGCAAAATAAGGTTACTTGATGAGTTGGGCTTGCTTAACGAAAGTTAAGTGTTTGTGTGGTTTGTGTGTGTGTGTGTGTGTGTGTGTGTGAGAGAGAGAGAGAGAGAATGAATGTGTCTTTTTGAGCACGACCTTGCAGTTATTTTTTGAAATCAGTTAAGTCTGTGCTGTCAATTTCTTCACAGTTAATTTTTATCTTTTTAAATTGACTATTTCCAGTTCAGAAAACTTGCATTCAGATCTTGTCTTCAGATTAGCACAATAAAGCATGGATTTGCCAAAATCCTCAGGAATACCATTCCCTCCCTTGATATAGACGTGGCAACCTATTTGCAGAATAGTGTGTCAGTTTTGCTGGTATGTCAGTTAAATGTACTCTGCTTCAGCAGAAAAGATTCTCTCTCTAGAGGTGTTACTCCTTTTACATGTTCAGTTTGTCACGAATCATGTTTTGAAAGACAAGCACATCCTTTTTTTCACTTTACTATGTAACTTGGCATGGGATTGTTTTTTGGCTCTGTTTTGTTTTGCATAAGTGTGCATGAACTAAGATATTTTCCTAAATATAAGTATGATAATGTCCATCTAAAGTTTTTGAAAAGTGCCAGGATAATTTATATGATATTTTTATGAGTTTAATTTTCTATTGCTCCAGTCAATATGTTGCAAAAACTCATTTTTGAAGTAAAATCAGTGCTGTACAGAAGTGATTAGCGTTTTTACACAACAGACTGCTCTACATTGAGTTGGAATTGAAGTTTGTTTACTGCCCTCTCTGTCTGGAATGCTTCTTGCCTTGGCTGCCGCATGTCTTCCTCTATTATTCAGAGACTTCTCTGATAATCTAATCTAATTTGAACTCTTAATTATTTCCTATTTCTTGATACTTATTCTTAAAAGCCCCTGACCACTAATTATATGTTTATTTATTGTCAAATAAAATATACATTTGACAACAGGAGGGGCTATGTTTTCTTCACAGCAGTATTTTCAGAACATGGAACAATGTTTTCAGGACCTGGAACTCAAGAAATATTTGTTGAATAAATAAATGAATGAATGGATGAATGAATGAAGAGAAGAATGCTGTAAATAACTTCCTGGCAATTCAAAGAGCACAGCTGCCTGAAAAATACAGTCCTGCACAAGAAACTTCTAGTAGTATTACACATTCACTTGAAATTTGTCATTGCACTAGATTTAAAGGAAGGACTTGGTGAATTTATACCATGAGCACTAAGATAACAACCATAGCTGCAAAATCACCACTATTTTTCAACCATTTAGTATTTACTGTGGTTTAGTGCTAAAAACTTAACATACATTGTTTCATTTAATCTTTCATGTTACATGATATGTGGGCTAAACCAATGATTACCTTATGTAACCAGTTAAACTGGGCCTTACAACTCACTCAAGGTCCCACAGCAGTTGAGTTATGGCAGGACCAGGACTCAAACTCAGCTCTGCCCTTATTTCTAAGTCCAGTCATAGCCGCATGGCTATCATTGTCCTTTCTCATCTATGCTGGTTATAATCTTATACAGTTGAATCTACCAGGTGAAAACATTTGATGTGTTCTTAAATAGGTATTGACAGGCACATTAATGTGGAAAGCAGTGGTGCAAGAGTTAGTATCTCAGGTATTGCTTAGCAGTTGAGATTATTAGTCCAGTAATAAGATTCAGTGTGGAATCTTAGCTTAGACATTTTTTAGACTGACTGCAGAACAAACCCCTGATGGTTCAGACAAAAGAGTTTGCCTGCAATGCAGGAGACCTGGGTTCAATCCCTGGATTGGGAAGATCCCCGGAGGAGGGCATGGCAACTCACTCCAGTATTCTTGTCAGGAGAATCCCCATAGACAGAGGAGCCTGGGGAGTTAAATCGTCCATGGGGTCGCAAAGAGTCGGACATGACTGAGAGACTACGCCCAGCTCAGCAGAACAAACCAGACATCCTATTTGCAGCGTAAGTAAAAACAGAGATTAAAAACTACAGCATAGGAAGCCAAAAATAAGTTCACCACAGGTGACTCTCTGGAAGGGAAAAGTTGAGAAGTGTGAGTTGATTGTGAGAGAAATGTCTCTCTCAACTCTTACACCCCCGCCCCCCATGTGTCGTATATTTGATATAAGGAAAAGAGAGTTTTAGGCTTGTCAAAGACTCAGATTCTAGTTCTGACTTTGCCTATTGTGACCTTTGGTAAGCCACTGAACAGTATGTATGTGAGAGTTCTGAACTGCTTGGGTTAATTCTTCGTGGGTCTGCCATTTGCTAGCTCTGTAATTTTGTGTTGTTATTCAAACTTTGTAGAATATAGCAGGGGCTCAGTAAGTGTTAGCCAACTGTTACCCACTCGGGCACAAAGCTTCCAGCACTCGCCCTTTCCCTTTTCTCTTTCTCTTCCGCTCTCTCCTTCTTCCTCCTGTTCTAAAGGGCTCCCTTGCTCCCTCTGCGGGCCGACGGCCACAGTACCAAGCCTTCTGGTTGCTATGGGTACCGAGGTAACGCGGTAACCAAGGAGACCAAGGCGGAAGCTCTGGGCTGCTGGCTGCGGCTTGCTAAGGTGACGCCGACGTCTGGGGGCTCCAGGTGGGTCGGCTGGTTGCGGTGGCGGCGGGCGGTGGGCTTCGCAGTCGGCTTAGCGGGCAGCGCGCTGGGTGTGGGTGGTGCAGGAGCGGGTGGGACAGCAGGAAAGGAGACTGGACTGCGGGGGAAGCTGGGGGTGCAGGTCCAGGAGGTGTTAGTTGAACACCTGCCGTGTGTCTTACACTGGGCCAGGCACGCGGGCTGCAGGAAGTGGCTTGACTTCCGGAGTTGAGCGTCTTTTCTCCAAACAAAAGACTTTACAGGCAGTGATGCTCTTGGATTCATGAACGAGGGTGAACCCCAGATAGTGAAACGTGGAGCTTCTTCACGTCACTTGTACCCTTTCTATAACGCAGACTTCTGGAATGAAGTCTTTTGAATCTTGAAAAATTTGGTGCCCTGACAAATCATTTTCACGCCTCTTTTGTAACCTTCCTTCTTCCCGGGCAGCCACATGCAGGCACTTCATTCTTAGAAGTCAACTCTTCCCAAGTAAAGATCTTGGTGAGGGGTGCCAGATTCCTGAGAAATCTGAAGCTGTGGAAGTTTTTTCTTTCTTGTCAGCGTTAGAGGAGCTCAGATATATACGTTCACTTACACATGTTTATATATGCAGAGATAGCAAGGCATTAAAAAAGTATAAAGTTAGCTACCCAGGATTAGAACTATGCTAATTGTATGTTTATGGAAGATGAAACACACACACACACACACACACACACACACACACACACACACACTCCTACCTCTGCTTCCCTCTAGCACCTTGCCTAGAGTCTGCGAGAGGTCTGTCCTGACTTCCCATAGTATTGCCAGTTGTGTCATAAATTAATTATTTGAAAGAATCTCGGTCATTTCCTTCAAATCACTTAATACTTCCCACAATTACTTGCTTTTACATTTTTTCCTACCTCCATCAGAGTGTAAGTTTAATCAGGGTTAGTACTATCCTTGCCTGGTTCACTTTGTTCCTCAGTGCTTTACCTGGTATATGACACATGGAAAAAAGAAAACAAAATGATCTGTTGAAGTAGAAAAGAGGGTGTGTTTGTTTTAATTTTTTTTTCCACTGGGTAGATTATTCATTGAATTTAAAGCAGTGGGAAAAAATCAAATACTAAAAACTAGCACATTATTGGAGAAGGCAATGGCACCCCACTCCAGTACTCTTGCCTGGAGATCCCACGGACGGGGGAGCCTGGTAGGCTGCAGTTCATGGGGTCGCTAGGAGTTGGACACGACTGAACGACTTCATTTTCACTTTCATACATTGGAGAAGGAAATGGCAACCCACTCCAGTGTTCTTGCCTGGAGAATCCCAGGGACAGGGGAGCCTGGTGGGCTGCCGTCTATGGGGTCGAACAGAGTCGGACAGTGACTGAAGCGACTTAGCAGCAGCAGCAGCAGCAGCAGTACTTTATTACTGATAGTACACTGTGTGTGGGCACTGTACTAATTGCTGGGGATTCAAAGTTCAATGGTAGGTCTGCCTTCAAATATTTGGGATACCTGGGGAAATAACCTTTATATAAACAAAGCAGCAAATAAATAAATAACACATGACAGCATATAGTAGCAAATGATGTAATACACATTATTACACATGTTCTTACAGGAGAGAATCTCACTTCTAATGGAAGAAACCTTCATGATAGAGGTGGCCTTTGAACTGGGCACTGACAAAATAAAAGCTAGTAGCTGAAAAAGTGGAAAATAAGGCATAAGGCTTAGGAAGATTGGAGTGCATAATGCAGGATCTTAACTACTAAGCAGAGTAGCTAGGTATTTTTTCCCTGTGTTTAGGGAGAACTATTTAGAGACTAAATACATGGGAGTAATTTGTCATGCACTAGGGTTTCAGTGGTGTCTAAATAAATTGCTGTAAAATTTAGAAAATAGTTTTCATCAAACAGTTCTTTTTATGACAGGTTAAGTGTACAACAGTGGGAAAAATCTGAATGATATAGATTAGTTATTTTAAGTTGTAGATTTTAAATCCAAAGAGGATCTAACAGGACTGAGAATAAAATCATAATTTCTGGTTTGTCACCAATATTTGATGGGTGCCTTAATTTTTCCAGGCCTGAAAGATATTCACAAGAGAACACCTTGGATAACAGTGGCATGTATAAGAATGGATGGGAGAAATAGACTATCAATATATAAAAGGACTTAAGTTTCTAAAAGGTATGGTTTATAAATTTAGAACTTATTATATGTAATCACATAAAGTATTAGTTGATATAGAGGTAATAATAATTATATATTACTTTATTATTATGCCTTTCAAATGACTTTTTAAGCTCCAGAAGAGTTTAAGTCTGACCCAGAGGCTCATTATGTTAAAAATAGACTTGAAATCAGAGCAGCTATGAATAAAGCAGAGCCTTGCTGCTCCCCTCACTTACTTCTCAAGGTAGTTTCTAAGACTACCCCTTTCCCTGAACCCTGAACTCTCTGAAGCCCTTTAGGAGCTCACAGCTTTATACCCACGAATCAAAGACCTTTTGTTTGATATTCTGCAAATTAGGGAGGAGGAGGCCCACAGCATCTTACAATGGATAAACAAAAAGGCTCAGACCCCTCTCACACAAAGGTCTTTTGAGTGTAAACTCAGTATCTTTTAATATTATCATTTTTATTTTATTTAAGAAATATATTAACATGTAGTTCATTTACTGTGTTGTGTTGGTTTTCAGGTGTACAGCAAAATAATTTATATATATATATATGCTCTTTTTTAGATTCTTTCCATTACAGGTTATTACAAGATATTGAGTATAGTTCTCTGTGCTATGCAGTAGGTCCTTGTTGGTAATTTATTTTGTATATAGTAGTCTGTATATTTTATCCTTTCTTCTACCCTTTCCCTTTTGGTAACCATAAGTTTGTTTTCTATGTTTGTGGGTCTCTTTCTGTTTTGTAAGTAAGTTCATTTGTATAATTTTTTTAGATTCCACATATAAGTGATATCATATGATATTTGTCTTTTTTTTTCCCCTGGTGGCTCAGACAGTAAAAATTCTGCCTGCAAAGCAAGAGATCCAGATTCGTTCCCTGGGTCAGGAAGATTACCCCAGAGAAGGGAATTGCTACCCACTCCAGTATTCTTGCCTGAAGAATTCTATGGACAGAGGAGCCTGGTGGGCTACAGTCCATGGGGTCGCAGAGTTACACAATACTGAGCAACTAACACTTTCAGTACTTCATTTAGTATTATAACCTCTAGGTCCATTTCATTCCTTTTTTATGGGTAGTAACATACCATTGTCATTTTCACAGGACTACTTTTCAGTTTTAGTTAGAAATTATTTTAAAAGGATATCTTACCCCTTGATGTAAAGCTGAACTTTTTCAGTTTTTTGTAAATGAAACTGCACATAGAAGGTAAAAAGTGGGTGACCTGGGTGCCATTTAGTGCTGTGAGGGAGTGCTTAATTATTTTAATTGGCTTAAATATTGAATGCAGCCATTATATTAATCCCTGGTTTACTTTCAGGGCCCATGGTAGGAAAAAATGACATGTACTTATTTAGTAGGCCACTCACAAGCACAAGATGTTATGCTATGGATCGTGTGTTTATAGTCCTTTCTTTAGCTTTTAAAAAAGATATTAGTTGGAGATCAGCCCTAGGATTTCTTTGGAAGGAATGATGCTAAAGCTGAAACTCCTCATGTACTCCTCAAGTACTTTGGCCATCTCATGCGAAGAGTTGACTCATTGGAAAAGACTCTGATGCTGGGAGGGATTGGGGGCAGGAGGAGGGGATGACAGAAGATGAGATGGCTGGATGGCATCACTGACTCGATGGACATGAGTCTGAGTGAACTCTGGGAGTTGGTGATGGACAGGGAGGCCTGGTGTGCTGCGATGCATGGGGTCTCAAAGAGTCGGACACGACTGAGCGACTGAACTGAACTGAATATTATATTTTAATATTAAAATATATTGCATATGTAATACATATGTATTTAAAATAAGGATCATATCAGATAAAATATTATCATTTTTTATATATTTAAGCAGTTTTAATTCAATTCATTTTCATTTAACATTTCTTGCTTGGGTCTTTAATTTCTTAGTACTATGGTAAACATTTTAATCTATTCAAAACAGCTTGCTTATTAGACCCCTTTGAAAGTGAAAGTGAAAGTCACTCAGTCGTGTCAGACTCTCTGTGACCCCATGGACTATACAGTCCATGGAATTCCCCAGGCCAGAATACTGGAGTGGGTAGCCTTTCCCTTCTCCAGGGGATCTTCCCAAACCAGGGATCGAACCCGGGTCTCCGACATTGCAGCCAGATTCTTTACCAGCTGAGCCACAAGAGAAGCCCCTTAGACCCCTTTTAGTGTGTACTAAAGTAAGGAAAAATCCTTATTTATTGACTTTTAAATCTTCAGGTCTAAGATTATCTGGATGGTTAGAAGAATCAACTAACCTTAGAAAAGATAAGTTTTCCATTACATGAAAACAGTGGTTTCCCAAATAGCCCATTCTGCCAATAGTGTGATGTAAATTGTCTTAGCTGAGGGCAACTTTTGAATACTTTGAGTTTCCATTAGTAAATTTCTTGTTTCTATTTTGTGGTGGCAGGCCTAGATCTTTGGATTGCTTTCCCAAAGTGGGAACTTATGAAAAAGGATCATTTAGAACATCATAGGCTGGAGGGTTCCCTTTTCTCCACATCCTCTCCAGAATACATTGTTTGTAGATTATTTTGATGATGCCCATTCTGACTGGTGTAGGTGATACCTTCACCATTGTAGCTTTGATTTGCAGCGCTGCACTCAATATGCCACCAAATTTGGAAAACTCAGCAGTGGCCACAGGACTGGAAAAGGTCAGTTTTCATTCCAATCCCAAAGAAAGGCAATGCCAAAGAATGCTCAAACTACCGCACAATTGCACTCATCTCACATGCTAGTAAAGTAATACTCAAAAATTTCCAAGCCAGGCTTCAACAGTATGTGAACCGTGAACTTCCAGATGTTCAAGCTGGTTTTAGAAAAGGCAGAGGAACCAGAGATCAAATTGCCAACATCTGCAACATAGAAAAAGCAAGAGAGTTCCAGAAAAACATCTATTTCTGCTTTATTGACTATGCCAAAGCTTTTGACTGTGTGGATCCCAATAAACTGTGGAAAATTCTGAAGCAGATGGGAATACCAGACCACCTGACCTGCCTCTTGAGAAACCTATATGCAGGTCAGGAAGCAACAGTTAGAACTGGACATGGAACAACAGACTGGTTCCAAATAGGAAAAGGAGTACGTCAAGGCTGTATATTGTCACCCTGCTTATTTAACTTCTATGCAGAGTACATCATGAGAAAAGCTGGGCTGGAAGAAGCACAAACTGGAATCAAGATTGCCGGGAGAAATATCAATAACCTCAGATATGCAGATGACACCATCCTTATGGCAGAAAGTGAAGAGGAACTCAAAAGCTTCTTGATGAAAATGAAAGAGGAGAGTGAAAAAGTTGGCTTAAAGCTCAACATTCAGAAAACGAAGATCATGGCATCTGATCCCATCACTTCATGGGAAATAGATGGGGAAACAGTGGAAACAGTGTCAGACTTTATTTTTGGGGGCTCCAAAATCACTACAGTTGGTGACTGCAGCCATGAAATTAAAGGACGCTTACTCCTTGAAAGGAAAGTTATGACCAACCTAGATAGTATATTGAAAAGCAGAGATATTACTTTGCCAACAAAGGTTCATCTAGTCAAGGCTATGGTTTTTCCAGTGGTCATATATGGATGTGAGAGTTGGACTGTGAAAAAAGCTGAGTGCTGAAGAATTGATGCTTTTGAACTGTGGTGTTGGAGAAGACTCTTGAGAGTCCCTTGGACTGCAAGGAGATCCAGCCAGTCCATCCTAAAAGAGATTAGTCCTGGGTGTTCTTTGGAAGGACTGATGCTGAAGCTGAAACTCCAATACTTTGGCCACCTTGTGCAAAGAGTTGATTCATTGGAAAAGACTCTGATGCTGGGAGGGATTGGGGGCAGGAGGAGAAGGGGATGACAGAGGATGAGATGGCTGGATGGCATCACTGACTTGATGGACATGAGTTTGAGTGATCTCTGGGAGTTGGTGATGGAGAGGGAGGCCTGGCGTGCTGCGATTTATGGGGTCACAAAGAGTCAGACACAACTGAGGGACTGAACTGAACTGAACTGAATAATGAGCAATATTAATCATCTTTTCATGTGTTTTTTGGTCATCTGTCTATTGGTGGGGATCCAAACTGATGCAGTCATTATGGAAAACAGTATGGAGATTCCATAAAAAACTAGGAATATATCTACCATGAGCCAGGAATCCCTCTACTGGGCATATACCCTGAAAAAACCACAATTCTAAAAGACACATGTACCCCAGTGTTCACTGGAGCAGTATTTACAATAGTCAGCACATAGAAGCAGCCTAGATGTCTAAGGGAGATGAATGGATAAAGAAGTTATGATGCTTTTATACAATGGAATGTTAGCCTTAGAAAGGAAAGAGTTTGAGGCAATTGTAGTGAGGTAGATGAACTTAGAGCCTCTTATACAGAGTGAAGTCAGAAAAACAAGTATCATATGATAACACATATATATGGAATCTAGAAAAATGGTACTGATGAACCTAGCAGAGAACAGACTTGTGGACACAACAGGGAAGGTGAGGGTGGGATGAACTAAGAAAGTAGTGTTGAGATATATACACTATCATGTGTGAAATAGTGCTGCTGCTGCCGCCGAGTCACTTCAGTCGTGTCCGACTCTGTGCGACCCCATAGACGACAGCCCACCAGGCTCCCCCGTCCCCGGGATTCTCCAGGCAAGAACACTGGAGTGGGTTGCTATTTCCTTCTCCAATGCATGAAAGTGAAAAGTGAAAGTGAAGTCGCTCAGTCATGTCCGACCCTCAGAGACCCCATGGACTGCAGCCTTTCCGGCTCCTCCATCCATGGGATTTTCCAGGCAAGAGTACTGGAGTGGGGTGCCATTGCTTTCTCTGGTGAAATAGTGGGAAGTTGCTAAATAGCACAGGGAGCCCAGCCTGGTGCTCTGTGATGACCTAGAGGGGTAGAATGGGGAGAGGGGATGGAGGCTCGGGAGGGAAGGGACATATATATATAATTATGACTAATTTGCATTGTTGGATGACCCAAATCAACACAACACTATAAATTGACTTTTCACCAATTAAAAAATAAATAAAATGAGAAACAAAAAAACAAAATACATGAGCCATTCTGGGTCATATTGTGTATATGTATCTGGGGGAGAACAAAGTTGAGGACAGAAAAATGATGCAGTCTAGTAAGTCAGGTAACAAGAAAACCTTCCAAGCAACTATTGAACTTTTGCTATTCAGTTACAAGAAAAAAAATTGATCAAAGGACATATGGAATTATGAGGTTTGCTTAATAGTTTATGTGTATTTCCCTGGTTCCATTAGGAGACTCAAGTTTTGTGTTTTGCTATTCTTCCTACTCGCGTTGTTATATCCTTGTTGTCCCAAGAAAGGTGACTAATTCTCTGTTGGTTTTAGGAAAGGAAATAGGCAGAACAGCATGACTCACAATTTTAATTTTCCTTTTTTCTTCATTCAAGAAATTGACTCATGTGTGTGACTTGATAAAACCTTTAATTGAGAAGAAGCCTTACTAATTGCATTCAGTGAAGCAAAATGCCCACTGAATAAGACTATTTATTGGTTAAGTAACATTATCAGCAGAGCTGTAAATCTGAATTATCTCACCCTAATGAAATTTACAGATTTTTCTTTCATTCATTTCAGTCTTCATGTATCCATTCAGCTTTATGCATAATGTACATACACATATAAAATTGTATTGTATATATCAATGCATAAATGAAACTAAGTCAATTTAAGTTATTGTAATTAATCAGACATTAATTTGGGGCATTCTTTTTTTTAATGATAATGATTACATTATGTAACTTTTCATGGAAAACTTACTGACAGTAGACTGAGGATCTGGCAGTTGGATTTCTGATAAAAATCAAAAAGGGATATACAGACTATGTTACTCTATGTTCTAGAATTTTTTAAAAGGTATCTTTTGTAGCCTCTGTTTGATAGAAATGAGACAAAAGTTTTACCTACAAAGAAAGGATAGGAGCAAACCAAATTTGGTTTTTCATTCCTGTGATTTCTTAGTTCTCTTTGACACTGATTTCAGCTTTGAAAGACAGGATTGGGTGGTGGAGAAATGAGTCTGAGTTTGTGTCTCTCCTAGTACTTTCTCCTTTCAGAATGTCCCACGGTATTGTCTTTATTTGTGTGATATTTCCCTTTGATTGTGAGTTCTTTGAGGGAAGAAACCATGTCTTATTTACCATTGTGACTTCAGGACTCGCAATATGCATCAGAAAGGAGCAGCTGAATAACTGTTGATTGAAGACACAAATAAACCTAGCCTTATTATATAGCCATTATGTTACTTACAATGTAAAATTATTTTGTATAATTCCATTTTTGAATTCTCTTCAAAGAATAAATTCCTTCAGAATTTTTCCAAAGTAGTAAAAATCTACCCTTCTAGGCTCGATTTGATTTCTGAAGGCAAGTAACTTGAAACTAGATTTGAGTGAACAGAACAGTTGCTCCTGCCGGACAGTATCATTTTTAGTTTTGAATGAGGAATAGCAAAGTAGATTTGTGTGTTTGTGGACTCAGCAGACAGTCTCAAAAGAGACATTCCAAAAATGTTTTATCAGTGGTTGCATCATTGAAATTATAAAATAATCCCCCAGAGATTTGATTCATTCGATGTGTGGACAATAGATTTACACTTAATTATTCCTATTTTGTTATACTTGATAGTGTATTTACTCAGGGTTGGGAAGATCCCCTGGAGAAGGGAAAGGCAACCCACTCCAGTATTCTGGCTTGGGAAATTCCATGGACTGTATAGTCCATGGGTCGCAAAGAGTCGGACGTGACTGAGTGACTTTCACTTCACTCACTCTTATTCTGATGTCGTCTCTCCTGAGTCTTTGAGCAAAGCTTCCAGATTTATTTCCTGTTCTTCCTTATAAAATTTTCATACTGAATTAAGTAAGTCAGACAAAGAAGGAGAAATATCATATAACATCCTTTATACGTGGAATCTAAAAAGAAATGATACAAATGAACTTACTTACGAAACGGAAAGAGACCTACAGACTTGGAGAACTAACTTATGGTTTCAGCGCTGGGGAATGGATGGGAGAAAGGGATAGTTGGGAAGTTTGAGATGGATATATATACACTGCTGTGTTTAAAATTGATAACCAACAAGGATCTACTGTATAGCACATGGAGCTCTGTTCCATGTTGTGTGGTGGCCTGGGTGGGATGGGAGTTTTGGGGGAGAATGATACACGTATATATGCGGCTGGGTTCCTTCGCTGTTCACCTGAGAGTGTCACAACATTGTTTGTTAATCGGCTATTGAAGGAAGTGAAGGAAGTGAAGTCGCTCAGTCGTGTCCGACTCTTTGCGACCCTGTGTACTGTAGCCTACCAGGCTTCTACGTCCATGGGATTCTCCAGGCAAGACTACTGGAGTGGGTTGCCATTTCCTTCTCCAGAGGATCTTCCCGACCCAGGATTGAACCCAGGTCTCCCGCATTGGATGCAGATGCTTTACTTCAGTACAAAATAGAAAGTTAAAAAAAAAAAGTTTTATAAGGAACTCTCATTAGCTACATTCTGTATTCTGCATTCCAAATGCTTTAACTAGTCACTTAAGTCACCCATATTGGGCCTTAGCCTACGTTTCCAAATTTACACCTACTTTCCCCTCTCCATTCAAGAGCTGCTTTCCCCCGGCAGTGAGGAAAGTTCATCCAATCCACATGTTCATATATTAGCCTCCTTTCACATTAAAGCCCCAGGTTAAATGCTAGCCAGCTTGAATTCTCTTCTTTGGCTCCCTTCTTATATCTGTAAATTTTATAGCCTTTGTAATTCCTACCTTGTTTTATGGTGTTTATATATAGATCTTTTGTGCCCTGTTTGACTCTACACTATGTGAGCCAGAAAGCAGATCTTCTCCTTGAGTCCTTCATATCTCTCAGTTTAGTGCTGTGTGTATAATAGAGCCTTAATTAATATTTGTAGGGGTTATGAGCACATATATAAAATGGTATCAGATAGTTTGAGTCTTTATACTATGGACTCTATGATATTGCCTCTTATATTTAAAAGTGTCTGAACTTTGAAAGTTTTTATTCATATAAAAATCTAATAATTGTGCATATGCTGTGCTTAGTTGCTCAGTTGTGTCCAACTCTTTTGCGACCCCATGGACTGCAGCCCGCCAGGTGCCTCTGTCCTTGGGGATTCTCCAGGCAAGAATACTGGAGTGGATTGCCATGCCCTCTTCCAGGGGATCTTCCCAACCCAGGGATCGAACCCAGGTCTCCCGCATTGTGGGCGGATTCTTTACCAACTGAGCCACCAACTGAGCGATTCAGTGATTCAGCGTTACAGAGTAAATGATTCTAGAACCTTGAATAACTTGGATACTCAGGAAATAGGGTGTTCTGAATAACTTAATTTTCTGGTTAACTTGGAGTTAGGCAAAAAATCTTTTTTTGTTTCATTTCTTGTTGAAAAATTCTTTCTCAATATGCTAGTTTCTGATGGTAGCAAAGTATTGTTACAGTTTTTTGATAAATGAGATTATTAGGCTGCCTTAGGGTAATTACTGCATACCTTAATTCTTATTTTACATTATTATATATATATATATAAAGTTTTTGAGCTTGAATTGTGTTTTAAGGTTCTTTTCACTATATTTAGCTCTGGATTTTATTTTTGGCTGGGAACAAATATCTGATATATATATTTGTAATCTTAATCATAGAAAGAGTCAGAATATGTGCTTTTTTTGTTTTAATGATTTTAGTCTTCACTTTCAGTTGAATGTTTCCATAGTCTTGTGCTATGTAATTATTGGTAAAATTTTTGTTCCATCAGATATGTTATAGCTATAGCTATATTAGTATGTAGTTATTTGTATAACTTATATATAGCATATATAATAATTTCTTGTTGCTTAGCCTTTGATTTGACATCTTCTCTCAAAATTATTTCTGGTTTAAAATTTTTCCTGAATTATATGTAGTTTCAAATTTTTAATGTAATCATTTTACCTCTGAAGTAATTTGTTCCTTTTTCAGAAGTTTTCACAAATCACAATAATTTTTAAGTAATACTAAGAAATCATGAACACCAAAGATTTTGTGGTTCTTCCATGGGGAAAACCTGGAAATTCTGTAAAGCTAAAATATAAGTAAGTGCATATATGTTTATTACTTAAGTAGAAGAAGTTGCTAAAGTTTCTATGTATTATAATTTAAATACTTTTCACGTGAAGCTGTTAGAGTTGAAGTAAAATTTTGTGAATTCTCATCTCCATTTTCTTCACATTGCTGTATTTTTATAAGAGAGTAGGTTTGAAAGATTATAAATCTATCATGGTTTAAAATGAGAACTAAAAATATTTATGGCACAAGAATCTATGAGAATTGGGACCATCAACTATTGAAGCAATTTAACAGAAAGTTACTAATTTTACTAACACTTATTCAAAATTATAAAAGAATCACCCTGAAGAACTGAAAGCAATTGAAATTGAGAGAGACTGTCAAGGTGAGAAACCTTTAAACGGGGAAAAGAAATCACTAACTAAGCTGAGTTCCCTGCACTCTACAGCAACTTCCCTCCCATTAGCTATTTTACACATGGTTCAGTTCAGTTCAGTTCAATCGCTCAGTCGTGTCTGACTCTTTGCGACCCCATGAATCGAAGCACGCCAGGCCTCCCTGTCCATCACTAACTCCTGGAGTTCACTCAAACTCATGTCCATCAAGTCAGTGATGCCATCCAGCCATCTCATCCTCTGTCGTCCCCTTCTCCTCCTGCCCCCAATCCCTTCCAGATTCAGAGTCTTTTCCAATGAGTCAACTCTTCGCATGAGGTGGCCAAAGTACTGGAGTTTCAGCTTTAGCATCAGTCCTTCCAAAGAACACCCAGGGCTGATCTCTTTTAGAATGGACTGGTTGGATTTCCTTGCAGTCCAAGGGACTCTCAAGAGTCTTCTCCAACACCACAGTTCAAAAGCATCAATTTTTCAGCACTCAGCTTTCTTTACAGTCCAACTCTCACATCCATACATGACCACTGGAAAAACCATAGCCTTGACTAGACGGACCTTTGTTGGCAAAGTAATATTTCTGCTTTTGAATATGGTATCTAGGTTGGTCATAACTTTCCTTCCAAGGAGTAAGCGTCTTTTAATTTCATGGCTGCAGTCACCATCTGTAGTGATTTTGGAGCCCCCAAAAATAAAGTCTGACACTGTTTCCACTGTTTCCCCATCTATTTCCCATGAAGTGATGGGACCAGATGCCATGATCTTCGTTTTCTGAATGTTGAGCTTTAAGCCAACTTTTTCACTCTCCTCTTTCACTTTCATCAAGAGGCTTTTGAGTTCCTCTTCACTTTCTGCCATAAGGGTGGTGTCATCTGCATATCTGAGGTTATTGATATTTCTCCCGGCAGTCTTGATTCCAGTTTGTGCTTCTTCCAGCCCAGCGTTTCTCATGATGTACTCTGCATAGAAGTTAAATAAGCAGGGTGACAATATACAGCCTTGATGTACTCCTTTTCCTATTTGGAACCAGTCTGCTGTTCCATGTCCAGTTCTAACTGTTGCTTCCTTACCTGGATATAGGTTTCTCAAGAGGCAGATCAGGTAACGTAATGTATCTATTTCAGTGCTACTCTCTCAGTGAGTATACCTATGGCTGATTCATGTTGATGTATGGCAGAAACCAACATAACATTGTAAAGCAATTATCCTCTCATTAAAAAGAAATAAATTTTAAAAAATTATAAAAAAATATATCAATGCCTACCCTTGCACTTTTCAATGTTAAAGGACATTACCTTGAGTCAGTTCTCCTAGGAAGGGTACCTTCTGTCCTAGATTGCCTGGAAGATGCATTCAGCCTGAACCAAGCCATTCTGGGTATTGTGGGAATTTCAGGACTTGTAGGGGTACCAAAAGGTTCAATGCACTCTTTCCCTTTGAGGTCATCTAGAATCACTGGAAATTTCCAAGGCCTTTGTCTCAAATATTATTCAGAACCAGCCAGCATGGGCTAGGGGCAGAGTATTGATTTTTTAATTTTAGTTTCTGAGTTCCTTGATCCAGATCAATAGTACTGTGGTTACTTAGTGTCTTTAGAGCTTTCCTAACTGTCACTTCACCTTTGAGATATTGTGTGTAAAAGCGTTGTGTCAACTGGAAGATGTTATATGGCATTATCATTATTAGGTTTATTAGCTTTTGGTAGGGAATGGAGCTATCTAATTGCTAGTATTACCAATTTTCCTTTTTTTAATGCAAAAGAAATGGACCGTGCATTTTGGTGAGGTGTTTTAAGTCTGTGTGTATTTACCTTTAAACATTCATTCAGCGTTTGTTAAGTACACATATTCTACACACTGTGCTAAGGAATGATGGATACAAAAGAAGGAAGTCCCAGTCTTTGCCCTCAGGTAGCTTGTGGAGGATGCGAATATATAAAATTGTATCTACAGAGTCATATGAAACATGGTGTGATATTAAAGCACAGACAGTTATGAGAATATAGCCCAAACTGCTAGGGCAGAGGTGAGGAGGTCTTCAAGGTTTGTCTGAAAGATGCAGTTACTTGGGCGGTTACTGGGTGAAATGTGTGCAAAGGCACGCAGACACGTAGTCTGGGGACTTTCAGGCATAGCCAGTTCGCTAAGATTTATAGAACAAAATTGGAGAGAATTGCAAGTCGCCTAGTTAATAAATTAATTTGTATGCCACACTAAGGAGTTTAGGATTTGTCTTGGAGATGAGGGGGAGTCACTGTTCCCTGGCCTGTATGTCTCCTTGATTCACCCATGATTCACAACCTATAGAGACTAGGCTTGGATCCCCCATTCTAAGGTCATTGCTCTGGAGTTTCTTTTCTTGCCCTTTCCTTGTTCCAAGTTTTTTTTTTTTTTTTTATGTTTGACATTGTCTTCACAGGTGTCTTAATATTGTCTGACATGTTAGAGTTCTCCAACTCCTGTCTCTGTTTCCTAGCCTCCACACAGTTTTAGTGGGTTGTTTCTGCCTCTCAGATTTGCATGTTGACATGGTCTCTGTAGGATCAACTTCAGCTGCCCTTCTGGGTCTGCTGTCTCCAGGAGGAATCTTCTATCTTGTTCCAGATCCACAGAAGCCCACAGAATCAATTTGACCACTTGGTCAGGAGGCTAGTTCCTTTTTTACCACAGTGAGAATTTCCAAAACATTAAAATTTTGTAAGCAAATAAGTGACACAGTCACATTTGTGCTTTTTGAACTCTTTGTCTGGAGGCCATGTGGAAAGTGTTGTAAGCCACTGAGACTTTGGGCCAATAATTCTGAACTGTGCCCACAGCCCACCCCAGAGTGACCTCGTTCAGGAAACAGCTCCTAGGGTTAGCTCAGGTTTCTTCCTTTTCCCTTCCCTGATCAGTCTTTAAGTCCAGTTAATTTTGTTTCCTTATAGTTCTCGAATGTTGCCATTTTTGTCCCCACTGTCTCCATCTAGTCAGACCAGCACAATATTAATAGTCTCCTAACTGGCTTCCTTACTCAGCTTTGCACCCTCTAATTAATATTCCATGTGAAGAAGGCTGAGCGCCAAAGACTTGATGCTTCTGAACTGTGGTGTTGGAGAAGACTCTTGAGAGCCCCTTGGACTCCAAGGAGATCCAACCAGTCCATTCTGAAGGAGATCAGCCCTGGGATTTCTTTGGAAGGAATGATGCTAAAGCTGAAACTCCAGTACTTTGGCCACCTCATGCAAAGGGTTGACTCATTGGAAAAGACTCTGATGCTGGGAGGGATTGGGGGCAGGAGAGGAAGGGGACAACAGAGGATGAGATGGCTGGATGGCATCACTGACTCGATGGACGTGAGTCTGAGTGAACTCTGGGAGTTGGTGATGGACAGGGAGGCCTGGCGTGCTGCAGTTCATGGGGTCACAAAGAGACGGACACGACTTTGCGACTGAACTGAACTGAACTTTCCATTTATCTCCCTGGACTTGGGGTCATATCTTTGACTCACTTACTCTTTGGTGACTGATCACTACCTCTGAATTATTTCCCTTTCTTATCTTCTTTATTTTTATTTTGGTTCCTTGCCATAGCACACATACCCAAGTAGCCCACATTGCTTAATTATAATAAAGCACCAATGAAATAATGAAGAGATTTAAACTCATGACAGATAATGAAAGCTAGAGAACTAGGTTGCTTTACTTTTACAAAACAGAGAGAGTGAGTGACTAATGCTGACAAGAGAACAGAGTTGTAAGACAAAGGAAATCAAGCTGTCAAAAGCTTAATGAGACTCAGACATTATTACAGAATCTTTTGTACAGGAATCTGTTAGGGGGGCTCTGCTCTATCCTCAGAAAGTTTTCTTTTTGTTGCTTTCCTTTGTGGAAACAATCAGTGGTGCTTGCCTCAGTTTCCATTTATCCCTTTGATGGCTCCTCAACCAAAACTCTTAACAGGTCCTTTTTTCCTAATAGGCTCCAAGCAAACTCTTCTCTCTTTCTTTCTTTCGTATTGTACATGCATGGCATAAAGGTAGAAATTTATTGAAGTTTTCCAAGATGATTTATTTAGCAAAAATATGTATTCTGCCTATACAGAATAGTTATTTTAAACACTGTGATTCAAACTACTTGAATCCTTTGAAGGCAGTATGAAAATTAGAAAATGATTTTGAGTTTATTTTCTATTTGTGTGTCATGGATATTTGTGCATATATAAAGACATAGCTCATGCATAAAGTGAATATTATTTGGAACTTCTAGCAATGTATTATGAAAAACAAAAGTCCAAGATTTGAAGTTGTACCTTGCTTGAGGAGAATATTAATTGATGGCAAATGCTAGCTTTAGAAACTGTATTTCAAAGACAAAAAAGGAAGTAGTTAAAATATGCTATCACATATTTATTACTCCTAATTTTAATTACATTTTTTATTAAGGACAAATAGGACTATAAAATTATTTTGCCTTTTTTCTTTTTTTTGGAAGGGTTTGTTTGTTTACCTCAAATGAAATTTTACATTTAAATCATCTGCACTTAAATCTTGTTCAGAAATGCTCAAGAACTGAGAATGGAGAAAGTACAACTAGAGTTGGAGAACCAAGAGATGGAAAAAAAACTACAAGAGTTCCAATCAACAAGGAACAAAGAAAAGGAAGAACGAGGGTAGGTGACACTTTTAAAGAATTTTAGAGAAATAAACTGATTTCCTTATTATAAGCTGAGGTCCTTATGTCAAGAACTGTTTTATGTTTATGTCAAGAACTTCCAATTCTTCCCTGGTGACTCAGACAGTAAAAAATCTACCTGTAATGCAGAAAAGCCGGTTTCAATCCCTGGGTCAGGAAGATCCCCTGGAGAAGGGAATGGCAACCGACTCCAATATTCTTGCCTGGAGAATTTCTTGGAGAGGAGCCTGGCAAGCTCCAGTCCCTGGGGCAGCAAAGAGTCAAACATGACTGAGCGACTAACAAGTTCACTTTTTTTTCCTTCCAAAGATGATCTGTTCTGAATGAATCCTTTTAGGTTTTACTGATGAACAAGCAATATTAAATTGCCCCTCATTTTTCTAATTTTGTTCCCTTCCTCTAAACCTTATTTGGTCTTGCACGCATGTCTGCTAAGTCGCTTCAGTTGTGTCCGACTCTTTGCGACTCTGGATTATAGCTCGTCAGGCTCCTCTGTCCATAGGATTCTCCAGGCAAGAATGCTGGAGTGGGTTGCCATGCCCTCCTCCAGGGACCTTCCCGACCAAGGGATCAAACCCACGTCTTTCATGTCTCCTGCATTGACAGGCGATTTCTTTACCACTACTGCTGCCTAGGAAGCCCACACTTTCTTATTTCTCTTCTTACAGTACTCTTCTTAACCATTTATAGTTTGGAATGTTGGGGCTTCCCAGGTGGCTCAAAGAATCTGTCTGCCAATGCAGGAGACATAAAAGACGTAGGTTTGATCCCTGGATTGGGAAGATCCCCTGAAGTAGGAAATGGCAACCTGCTCAAGTATTCTTTCTTGGAAAATTCCATGGACAGAGTAGCCTGGTGGGCAGGCTACAGTCCATGGGGTCACAAACAGTTGGAAACAACTGAGTGACTGAGCACCCACATATTGAGAACAGCAGTGCAAAGTTTCTCTTTGCTTGCAAGCCAGAAAGAAAAACACCAATACAGTATACTAACACATATATATGGAATTTAGAAAGATGGTAACAATAACCCTGTATATGAGACAGCAAAAGAGACACTGATGTATAGAACAGTCTTATGGACTCTGTGGGAGAGGGAGAGGGTGGGAAGATTTGGGAGAATGGCATTGAAACATGTATACTATCATGTATGAAACGAGTCACCAGTCCAGGTTTGATGCACGATGCTGGATGCTTGGGGCTGGTGCAATGGGACGACCCAGAGGGATGGTATGGGGAGGGAAGAGGGAGGAGGGTTCAGGATGGGGAGCACGTGTATGCCTGTGGCGGATTCATTTCGATGTTTGGCAAAACCAATACAATATTGTAAAGTTTAAAAATAAAATAAAATTTAAAAAAATAATTAAAAAAAGAAAAAAAAAAGAAATATTCTGAAACACTAAAAAAAAAAAAAAAAAGTGCCATCAACAGGTGATTGCTGGTTTATGAGCAGCATATTTTTATTTATTAAAAGACTTTTGGGATAGGGATTTACATCCACACAGATAAGAGTTTTCAGACCCTCAAGTATGTTTGAAATATTGTTAGCAAATATGCTTTAGCTGAAATTTTATTAATGAGAACTTTCTAATAATTATGCTTGCATACCTGTACTAACTTTATGGAGAATTTTGCTTTGTTGTAAAAAATAATAAATATAATTAAAATCAAGTATAACTGATAGTTATATAATGAAAGTGATCTCTTCTTCTCTCCAGGCTGACTCCCAGCCCATTTTGCAGTACCACTTTTAACAATTAAAATGTTTGTCCCCACAAATGTCTTGTACAAGCCTGTATATGTGTGTGTGTGTGTATGTGTATGTATGTGTGTAGGTTTGTATTTGACATGTCTTTTACATTTTTACAAGTGAGGTCATCTATATAAATATGTGAATGGATTCACATTCTACTTTTCTCCTTGCTATTTTTGCCACTCTTGCCACATCAGCACACGGTGATCTCATTGTTTTAATGAGTGCATAATATTTCTTTGTGTGGATATAATAGCACTTATTTTTCAGATCTTTATTAAGTTTTTAGTATTTAGTGATTATATATGCTGTCATGAATATGCTTCCACATATATTTTTGCCTAAACATGTAAGAGTATCTATGGGACAAGTTCCTACACTTGTAATTTTAGATCAGAGTATATGGCAGCTTACCTTTTGGTAGATACTGGAGAACTTTTCTTTCCAATAGACTGCAAAAGTGTCTAACTTTTTTCCTGTAGAGAATGAGGGTGCATTCATGTACTTTTGGTGTTACTAAAAGTCTGGTAGCCAGACTCTGTGTATTCAGTTTGCTTTGTTTAGTACTCAGGTGATGATCATCAAATATCTGTGAAGTACCTTCTGAACCATTAAAGAAAATTCAAAAGTTTATTATAGTTTCAGTAGTATTTATCTTTAGAGACTAAGTCTTTGAAAAAATGTTTATGACAGAGCTAAGTCACTTGAATTGTGTCTGATTTTTTGCAACCCTATGGACTGTAGCACCCACTAAGCTCCTCTGTCCATGGGGATTCTCCAGGCAAGAATACTGGAGTGGGTTGCCATGCCCTCCTCCAGGGGATCTTTCCAACCCAGGGATCAAACCAACGCCTCTTATGTCTCTTGCATTGGCAGGCAGGTTCTTGACCACTAGTGCCACCTGGAAGCCTTCATGACACATACACACATCTAATAAGCAAAGCATTGGCTTTTTTTTTTTTAAGAAAAACTAATTTTATATTGGAGAGCATTGGTTTAATCAAAGATGTTTCAATGAGGTACATCATCCCAGGTGACAAAGTTTATTGTGTGTCTTGGTGTTCTTATCCTAATGATCCAGTGGCCAGTTCTCTCTTTTTTATTGTTGTTTTGGGGGTTTTGTTTTCTTTTTATTGTTTTGTAAACTTCACTGCTTTGGACTTAGTTTGGGCTCCTCAGCGGACTATGAATATATCTGTGAAATGGAGTTCCTGAAATTAGCCCCCAAGAGTGGTTTCCATTAGTGGAGGAACCTTTTCTAGATGTTTTCAAAAATGTTCTAAAGCTTGACTGGGTTTTCAGAATACTAAAATGCTTTTCTAAGGTCACATAGATAGTAAATGTCGTAGTCCGAATGAGAACCTGCCACTCACTGGTCAGGAAGATGGAAGTTTGGTTTTCCAGTCTTGGTTTTATTTATTATCTTTGTGATCTTGGGCAACATTTTTCTCATTATTGTTTAAAATGGGACTTGGGCTACCTGCTCTGTTGACTTCAGAGGATTTTGTGAGGCTCAAATGAAAGTGCTTTGAAACTATAAAATGAAACCTTTTGCCTTCTTAGCAATCTCTGTTACCTTTCACTGTGGGAACTAATTTGAAGTCTTAATAAGGCATTCATCACGTAGTCGATCTGCTGAATTTGGGTCATATTGCTTTGTTTCGTTTTTCTCTTTACATTTGTGAATACTTAGCTTTTAAAACTACATGGCAATCTGTAAAATTTCTTATAAATCAGTAAAACTATCTTTAGTCACTGTAAATGTCTTTAAAAATGAAATTCTTCATCTGTGTTTGGACATTTCACTTTTATTCATTTCTTTTCAAATCTTCCAAATATAGTAGAGTTATATTTTTAGAATTATGTAATTTTAGAATTACGGAGGGTATTGTGGCATTATTGATATTTCATTTTCATTTTGTGGTGGTCTGTTACATGTTAACAACTGAATTTCCATTTCCTGAAACAGGGAAAATATATTTGTTTTCATTAAAAGGAGAAATGTATTTAGTAATTACATTTTGTCTTCCGTTGATATATATTGAAGGTCAAGTGGATACCATTGGAAATCTGGACAAGTGGGCAAATTGGGTAATCAATCATACACAATGTCACAAAATAAAGGAAATGTTATTAAGGTAAGAAAACACTATTTGATTCTCAAGCAGTTTGCTAAGAATATATAAATTATTTTTTAAGATCTTGCCTTCCCTTCCATACTTAAGAACCTACAATTCTTATTTTTAAAAGCTTTACATATTATTGGATTTTGATTAAATTTTATGGGTTAATATGCAACTTTCACTGTTTAGATATGTTTTTGGTTTTCATCTGCACATTGAATTTTAAAAATTCACCTTCAGTTGAATTTTTCTAAATTCGGTTTCTCCTTTCGGTTCAGTTCTGGTTTTCAAGTATGGGAAGCAGAACTACATAGTTCTGTATTAAAGTTAAAGTGAGGATATTTGATATAACAAATGACAGACTTTTTCTGCCTTTTTATTGTATCACATTTATTTAATATGTTCATGTTCTGCTTGAATAATAATTATTCTTAAGTTGTTGATTCCATGTGTGAAGATACCCAAGGGAAAACTGCTTTAAAATTTCCCAGCTATAGAATTTCTTTATCTTTACTGTGTATTGTAAAATATAACATTATATTTAAGGTTAAAAGAATAGGAGTATCCTTATGTAGTGAAAACTGTTTTGCTTCTGTATTCTTTAGTACAAGATCCGTGACTTTGTAAGTTTTAACTTATATAGCTTTTTCCTTTTTATATACCTATCATTAAACTTTCATTGGACCAGTTGGCATCTACAAATATCTTATTCGGCACTTTTAGCCTTTTTGGCTTTGAAAAAGCATTTTATTCTTTACTGTCTTTCTCTTACTGAGATATGTGACTTTAATTTTTGAATTAAAAGTTTTATAATCCACTTTGCATTTTTCATTATCTTTCTGAGACATTGTTCCAGGCTTTAGATGTTGTTGTAAATATATTAAAAGTGCTGACTCTTTGTGATTATTGATTTATTTATTCAATAGCATTTATAAGTTCCTTCTTTGTCTCATAGTGAATTGTCCTTGTTCTCAAGGAGATCCTTATGTAATGTAGAAGACAAGGCACATATGAAAATATCTACAGGAAAAGTCACTATGTAATTTTTGCCATTTAGTGTATGAATCCTTTGTGCTTGGGAAATGATAGTTTACCTCTGAAATATTTGAGAGTGTGCTAGATATATTTGTTAGGAAAATTGATGAATAAGTCATAATGCCAGTTCCCATAAACCTCATAATTGAGTAGGAGGGTGAAAGCCTGGGGTAGGGTGGGGAGGCACAGAAGGTGGGAGATAAAGGAAGATTGGACAGGATAGGAGGAGGACTGAAAACCAGACTCTGAGTCTTGACTTTTTTCACTGGGTGAATGGAATTCCCTAAGAGTTTTGAAGGGAAGTTTAAGGTAATGATGTGTATTGGCTGATCTTCTCAACATCCAGTGCATTTGGAGTTTGTAAGTAGAGTAGAGAGCAAGTGATATTCACATTCTTTTGATCATGTACCATATCAATAAAGAATTCATTTTGAGCATGAACTTTCTATTCACAATTTTTTATTTGCTTATAGATATAATTTATTTATATGCATACTAATTTACTAATATGTCATGTGCATTGTAAAACAAAATATGGAAATTAATCAAGGATGATATAAATATGAAGAGATGTTTCTTTTTCTGTCTTTGGTCTTCTCCTGAGCTCCCTCAGGCATGCATGTATGCTACTTTTGCCACTGGTACAGAAACAGAGAGACTACTTACAAGACTATTAAAAGGTCAGATGAGAAGAGTTTGAATTAGAATGTAGTGAAAGAAATATAAAGGAAACATGGAACCAAACATGGTGAGAAAGGAAAGGAGAAGTAAAATATGTAAGTGATATTCCAGAATGAATTGCCTAGGAGATAGAACAAATAATGGAGCTGGAGAAAAATTTCTGGTGTTTAGATTTAGGCTTCTTCCTTCCTTTCCTCTTTTTCTTTTCCCAGACCTATTGAGGTATGGTTGGCTAATAAAATTATATTTAAAGAGTACAACACGATGGTTTAATATACATATACATTGTGAATGGATTAGCCCCATTGAGTTAATTAACATATCCACATTTGCTTTATTTTTTATAAGCACATTTAAGTTCTACTTGTAAAAATTTCAAAGACTTAGAGTTTTGTTTACACTCTAATGTGCTGGCTGAAGCTGAGAGAGTAAATATGCCGCCTAAGAATTTATAAAAAAGGAGAAGAAAGGTGTGAAGGATAAAGGGCAGGTATGAAGGATAAAGCTCAGAAAATATGGAGGCAAAGAAAACTTTAATATTTGCTCACTACCTGTTTTTTACCAACCAACAGTGCTTTTCCTGTTTTATCTCTTTGAGTGCTTGTATCACTCTTAAGAGACAGTTGCTCTTTTTCACAGTTCCACAGATGAAGTCGTTTAACACCAAAAAAGTTGAATGACTTGCTCATGTCAAAGGTCAAGGCCAAGATTTGGAATGCAGGTTTTCAGGCGGCTAGTTTGGCACCCCACTCCAGTACTCTTGCCTGGAAAATCCCATGGACGGAGGAGCCTGGTAGGCTGCAGTCCATGGGGTCACTAGGAGTTGGACATGACTGAGCGACTTCACTTTGACTTCTCACTTTCATGCATTGGAGGAGGAAATGGCAACCCACTCCAGTGTTCTTGCTTGGAGAATCCCATGGACAGAGGAGCCTGGTGGGCTGCCGTCTATGGGGTCGCACAGAGTCAGACACGACTGAAGCAACTGAGCAGCAGCAGCAGCAGCTCTAAGATAATTTGCCAGCCCTCTAGCGAAAGGAGCCTGAGAGGAGAAAGCATGGGAGAAATAGAGTCAAAGTAATGTAATTTCATAGGAGTAAAAGTCAAAGAGAACATCTTTAGAAAAAAATGGAGAAGTCAACTTTGACTGATGTATTTGTAAAGAAAAAAGTTGAGTATAGTTTTATTCCGATGTTTTTCAGCTGGGGGCAATTTTGTCCCCCAGGAGACACTTGGCAATGTCTGGACATATATTTTGCTATCACCACTGAGAGGGATATTTTTGGCTAATGTGTAGTGGCTACAAGTCAGGGGTACTGCTGAACATTAGACAATGAGCTGGGCAGCCCTCATAACAGAGAATTATTTGGCCTAAAATAGTGGTACCAAGGTCACAGAATCCAGTGCTAGACAATTAAGATTAAAGTCCTGACTCATGTAATTAGTTTTGTGATTTTAGACAAAAATTTAATCTTTTTAGACAAAAATCTAACCTGTAACCTTTCTTGGTCTTATGTTACCATGTTTGTAAACATGTGTAACAGTACTTGCTGACTACTTCACAGAATTTTGAGCAGTGCATGAGATAATATGTGTGAAACCAATTGTAACATGAACTGAAAATCATGTTAAAATGGTTATTTATGGAGAATGAGAATTTTTAAAAACAATACATTTGATTTGATGGTTGGGTTGTCATCAGATGTAAGACTTTATTTCAAGTTGTTGAAAAAGAAAGACAGGTGGCAATGAGTAAGGGCTAACATTTCAGTGAACATGAGAGCAGAGGGTGACCTGTCAAGGGTTTAAGAGGCTCAAGGAAATACTTTATTATGTGGGAGATGATGGAGCCAGTTTGTAGCTGAGGGATAGGTTGACTAGTGGAGGAAACACTGAAGATTAAATGAGAGAGGTGCCAGTTGCTTGGGGCTTTGAAAAGATGGCTCCTTGAGGAGGGCTTGACCGAAGGAAAGAAGGCATATTTCCTTGAGACAGGAAAGATGGAAAACAGGTGACAGTAATGGTACATTTTTTAGAGGTTGCTTTTGACAGGCAGTCAGAGAAGGCAATGGCACCCCGCTCCAGTACTCTTGCCTGGAAAATCCCATGGATGGAGGAGCCTGGTGGGCTACATTCCATGGGGTCACTAAGAGTCAGGCACGACTTCACTTTCACTTTCACTTTTCACTTTCATGCGTTGGAGAGGGAAATGGCAACCCACTCCAGTGTTCTTGCCTGGACAATCCCAGGGACGGCGGAGCCTGGTGGGCTGCCGTCTATGGGGTCGCACAGGGTCAGACACGACTGAAATGACCTTAGCAGCAGCAGCAGCAGTTTGACAGGCAGTGAGGCAGGAAGCTTCGGAAAAAGTCTTTTATAGGAAAACCTCAACCTTCTTAGTAAATTTGAAGGCAAGATCAACTGTTCATATTAAGGAAGGGAAATGGGGTTGAATTTGAGTTATTGGGAATGGAGAAGATCTGGAGTTGCCACTGTGGGAATTACGTTTGAGGTTTAGTAACAAATGAGCAAATGGGTTGCTGAAGGGCCATAGGAGCCCAGTAGGCTTGTTCAGCCTGGATTTGTAGAGGACCCAGTAACTAATGGGGCTGCCCTGGTGGCTAACATAGTAAAGAATCTGCCACCTGTGTGGGAGATCCAGGTTCAATCCCTGGGTCAGGACGATCCCCTGGAGAAGTGAATGGCAACCCACTCCAGTATTCTTGCCTAGAGAATTCCATGGACAGAGGAACCTGACAGGCTAAGGTCTAAGGGGTCACAAAGAGTCAGATACAACTGAGCAACTCACACTTTCAGTTGCTATTATTTCATCACAGTGATAGGAAATTATGGGATGTTTAAAAGGGAGGAGGTAAGGAGATTGTGGTTAGCGCTCAAAGAAACTCTGGGATTTTGAAGGTGTGGCCATTCAGCTTGCTGCTTAGGTCCAAGGTTTGGTCATAATGGTCAGGGGGCTGAAGAGGCACTTTAGAAATGCATAGCAGTCAGCGTGTAGGAGGGTTTTCAGCATCAGAATGTCAGGTGAACACAGACATTGAGTCTCCAAGACCATCACCTTAGAGAAGTGATGGAGAGAAATACTGAGCAGACTGCTGAGGTTCAGGTGGAAGAGGATTCTGGGTACTGGTGAAGACAGTGAGTGGATGGTGGGAACTTTAGTAGAGGCAACTTGGCTGAACGATGAGAGCAGAACAGTGTTCTGGAAGCAGCACTGAGGAGCAAACAGGTAGAACATTTTCCTTCTCTCTGGGTGAGTGCAAGGGAATAGAAATGTAGCTAGTCCCTCTGGAGAGTCCTGTGGAGAAGGTTGTGTGTGAGAAAGGTGGGTCCAGTTACTGTGACCCATTGGAAGAGATATGTTAAGGAAAGGTTTAAGGCATAATACAGTTAAATGACTATTTAATAAGGGTTTCATGGAAGGGTGGGGCATCCTGGATGGAAGGAAAAGTAGTGGAGAATGGCAAAGGTTAAGTAGCTAATTGGATTAAGAATGAGACTTTTGGAAAAAGTGGCTTGTGGAAGGTGCGTGGGCCCAGCATGGCAGTTTTAGGACATTAGTGGCAGTTTGCAGGCATTTGTGAATGCTAGGGAGGCCGATGAAGACAGCATAGTCTGACCCCAATGGCCCAGAGGATATGTCTGAGCTGCTCAGCTGTCCTGGCCCCTGATGGGACCCCTTTAGCATCTCCTGGTGAAGGCATAAGTTGGCTAATGAGGTATATAGCTTCAGTATATTGAATTCCTGATGTTTTATGTATACACACATATATATCCTGGATGTATACATAAAACATCAGGAATTCAGGATATATCCATATATATATATATGGATATATGTATATGTGTGTGTATGTGTTCTCAGTCATGTGAGCATTGAGTCCTGTGAGCATATAGTACATGGGGATCATTGTTTGTGACCCCCATGGACTGTAGTCCACCAGGCTCCTCTCTCCATGGAATTTTCCAAGCAAGAATTCTGAAGTGGGTTGCCATTTGCTACTCCAGGGGATCTTCCTGACCCGGGGACTAACCCATGTCTCTTGTACCTCCTGCAATTGGCAGGCAGATTTCCACTTTGCTACCTGGTAAGCTTTTGGAGTAGGGTTGGACCAGGGATACATACCCACACACGCATGAACAACATGTGTTTATGTGTGTGTGTGTGTGTGTGTGTGTATCCCTGGTCCAACCCTACTCCACCCTCATCTTTTTCCCCGATAGATAAAAATCAGACTTAGGAGGAAATTCTCTTTACCTAAAAATAGCAAGCTAGCAGTTTGTTTATTGAAATATTGTATGCAGTTTGATTCATTTGAAGGAAATATGGCTGTATTCACAGAGCTGAAAAATATTCACAATAACAAGAACAAGTTACAATATGTCCCTAATAATGGGTTCATTCAGTTTTAGTATGTCCATTCTGCCCAGGTAGCCTATAACCACATGTTTCAGTATATCATTAAGGTAATAATATTGCAGAATTTGGTTATGAAAAATGGGATTAAATTATCTGTAACTTGTATAACACTGCCAGTTTACAACTAAAAGTGTTATTCACATTAAAAATGATTATTTCAATTCTATTTTCTAGTCTGCTGTGTTTGGTACATAGCATCTGAGCAGCTCTTTAAAGAATGTGAGAAAACAAATGCTCTTTTGAAGCAAAACCACTGGATTTACTGAGAATAATTAGGCCTAAATTTTCAAAGATAACTGCAGTGGTACAAGCTGTAGACATAGAGGCAACCATTGTTCTCATATTCTCATGTGCGAATTGGGCAATTGAGCATGGAAATTGAAAATTGAAAATAAGGCATGAATCGACAGTGTGTGTGTAAGTGTGCACCATGCTCTGTGAATGTCTTTGTACTTCAGGTGTTGGTTTTAATAAGACCGAAACAGGTACTTGCAATCGGCAAGTCTGTTTCATTTCTTAAAATCTGAAGATCCAAGGATTTTAGGCAATTATTTATTTGAAATACCTAGCCATAATTCTTATGTACTCAATTTTTTCGGCTACACCTTGGGAAAGTCTGGGATAACAAATAATATATTTGAAAAAGGCTATGTCTATGATGCTTAAATGCATAGTTTTCTAAATTGGGCAAATACAGATAATAATGTTAGCTTTTTACAGTTTTGTGAGCAGAATAGCTCAGTCAGAATTCAGTTTAGATTCAGTCTACACAAATATTAGACTTTGTGTGTTTCAGAAAGATCAGAGATGGAAAAGGCATACTGAGCCTTTATAATATTTAAAAGCTAGTGCTTTCCTAAAATCATTTCATAGATATGTGTAACTTTTGTTTAAAGATAATTTATGACTTTTTTTCTGAAAATTGGCTTATATATGTTTCAAAAATATATTTTCCTTTTGTGAATTTTCTCTTGATTTAATATATATTTGCAGTAAAGATGATCTATTATATTATTCTTTGAAAATGTTTGTTTTGTTCAAGATGCAGCAAAATGTTATGGCTTTATAGTATTTTTGTTAGTCACTTAAGCTTTGAATTATACCTGAAAAATAGTATCTATTTTGTTAATACAGTTTTCTGCTGGAAAAGTGAAATTAAAATTACTGAAGGAGCAGCTTCAAGGTAAACAGTTTACACTGTGTTATTAGGTATTATAGATATAATTATTTTTTAACCTTTGACTTACATAGAAAGTTGAAGTTCTAAGACTATTCATGCAGTATAATGACTCTAAACCTCAAAATGTTGACTCTTTATCTGTGATATTCAAAATATATTTTATCTGTGTTTTGGGGAAGGACACTTATTTTATATCAAAAATCAACTTATGATATGACTATAATAATAGTATTTTTGAAAGATGAGGACTTACATAGCATTGCTCCTTAAACTTTATTAATATAATATCTTAAACAGGAAGAAAATCCTAGCAGTATAAAATTATAAACTGAAATTTTACTCTAGGAAATTAAAAGAACATTGAAAATTGCTTTTTAAAGGAATTTAAAAATAGTAAAAACAAATTTTGAATTTATGGTAATTCTAAAAGAAATGAGATTTCTAATATAGAGGATAAACATTTAATTTGAATAATTAAGATAATTTGATAGAATATGTTCTAGAAATACATATAACATTTATTGTAAAAGTTGTTCTGTATTGGCTTCAGTTTCATCCAGAAATGGGACAGAACGCTATAGGAATTCTATCCAAAGCACAGTTTTTAGCATTCTGTAATTTTATGTGTCTAGTTTGATTGAGCTTACAGCAGAATGTGTATGGGTGGCTGTTTGTGGCCCCTGGTCACAGAGGGTGGGAGGGAGACTGTGGGCACGCCAGTCTACTGGGGAAATTAAACTTGGCTACATGCCATTCTTATTGGGCACCTGATATGTATACACTATTTGAGAATATAGAAATGTGCATAATTTCCTTACTTTATCAATCAGAAAACTGAACATTGTATTTTAATGTGATTGGTCTTTGTTTATTTTTCCTTTCAGGACCAGTGAAACAACCACTAAATTATAAAATGGCAAATTCTTCTGAAAGTGACAAACCCAAGATAAAAGGGAAGGCTTGCGGGCAGTGTGAGAACAAAGCTGCTCTGCTAGTACGTACACTGGGATAAAATCTTGGAGCAGAACTCTCACATGGGCTCATACACTTGTCCCGGCTTAAGCGGCTTTGGTAGCCACGCACTTTTCCTTCATGACCCTTGCTAAGAGTGAATTGTGCAGGCTGCTGGGAAAGGCCAGTGCTAAATGATGCGCTGAATCTCAGCTTCTCATTCCTGTTTAAGAACATGACCTAATTCTTGTCTCTCTCCCTTGATCATGCCTATCAGCACACAAATATGCTGCATTATTTTCCAAACCAAAGAAGAAATTCTTCTTTGATCCCCAGATCTGCTCTTGCATCCCTTTCAGTAACACTTCTGAAGAGTTGTCTGCACTTACTATCATTGTATTCTCTCCTCCCATTCTTTTTTTTTTTTTAAATTGAGTTATAATTTACCTACTGTGAAATGGGCAGATCATAAATGTGTATGTCCCCATCAAGAAAATATAATACCTCAGAAGGTTCCTTTGTACCTTTGCCAATTAATTCCCTTTACAAAACCAACTACAATTTTGATTTTTAGCAGCATACCTTTAGTGGTGCTAAACTTATTCTTGGAATTTATATAAATGGAATGATATGGTATATTTTTTCTGTGTAAGGCTTTGTTAGGTTTTTTTGTATTCTTGACGCCTGAGTTTTGGAGTGCCACAGGGCTTAGTCCACAACCTCTTTTGTAGTCTATTTATGTGGTTCTTTAGTCATTCAGTCATGTCTGACTCTTTAGCAACCTAGTCCATGGGACTTTGCAAGCTAGAATATTACAGTGGGTTGCCATTTCCTTCTCCAGGGGATCTTCCTGACTCAGAGATCGAACTTGTGTCTCCTGCATGACAGCCAGATTCTTTACTACTGAGCCAGCAGGGAAGCCAGTCTATTTGTACTTACTGTTTGAATAGTTTCATCTACTCTCTTGGCTTTAAAGACCATCTCTATTTTGATGGTTCCCAAACTTATTAACACATTTCTAATTAATATTTCCCCCCCCTGAACTTTCAACTCAGATACTTGGATGGCCAACAAAAATCACTAATTTAACATGTTCAAAATTCAACTCTTCAGATCTCCCCAACAAATTTTTTCCTTACCAAGGTCTCATATCAATTAAGGTCAATTCAAACTACAGCCTTTTATAAAACAGAAACAGCTGAGTTGTACTGTCTAGTTCTGTGAAGCTGCTTCATTCATCAATGCAACATTTATCACTCTTTCAGTTCAGTTCAGTCTCAGTCGTGTCCTACTCTTTGCGACCCCTTGAATCGCTGCACGCCAGGCCTCCCTGTCCATCACCAACTCCCGGAGTTCACTTAGACTCACGTCCATCAAGTCAGTGATGCCATCCAGCCATCTCATCCTCTGTCATCCCCTTCTCCTCCTGCCCCCAGTCCCTCCCAGCATCAGAGTCTTTTCCAATGAGTCAACTCTTCGCATGAGGTGGCCAAAGTACTGGAGTAGTGTATGTTTATTTTCTGTTTACCTACGATGTAAACTTCATGAGCGCATGGACTTTAGTTTTCTTCACTGCTCCACCACCTAGAATTATGCCTGCAATTTATTAGGTACTCAGCCCATACTTGTTGAATGTGTTTGTTCCTTTAGGGCTTCCCCAATGGCTCAAAGGGTAAAGAATATGCTTGTAATTCAGAAGACATAGGAGACGTGGGTTCAGTCCCTGGTTGGAAAGATCCCCGGAGGAGGAAATGGCAATACATTCCAGTATTTTTGCCTGAAAAATTCCATGGACAGAGGAGCCTGGCAGGCTCCACAAAGAGCCATGGGCCCACAAAGAGTTGGACACGTTGAGTGACTAAGCACAACACACAAGCATACACATTTCTTTAAAACGTTTCTATTATTGAAAACATTGTTATCATTGAAGCTAACTGAAAGAAAGATATCCAATATCTTTTGCAATTAAAATATCACACACACTTTGGAAGCAGTTTTTTCTCCAAAGAATGTAATGTTATAACTAATATTTGTGGGTTACTATAACTAATATTTATTATATTTTCAGAGAATTTAGCTGTAATCACTTCTGATTTAAGATTGTATTACTGGCCTTATTTCATGGTAATTTTAACTGAACTCAGAATTCTTTCTAGTAAAGAGCTAATAATACTAAATGTAAAACCCTGGCTCTTGGTATAATGCTGTTACAATTATATAATACTTCTTTTCTTCTTACTGATGTAATGGTGGACAACAATATGAGGAATTTTAGAAAGTTATACCTACCCTGAAATGTTTAGAAAATATAAGCAAGTGCTAATATTCCTGAAGCTTGAGATATGAAAACTAAAAGGGACTTAAGGGCAGAACTGAATTGTTTGAATCCACTGTTCATGATCTGAAAATCATTTGGCATAGGAGCTATGAGTCAATATTTCTTATGACTCCTTTTCTATGTTGAACAGTGTATAAATACCATGGAATTTGAAAAAAAAAGGCACATGTAGATAAGACTTGACTTGGAAATAAAAAATCTGTTTTTCCAGGGAGAAGGAAAAGCAAGCAAAGGACATTCCAGACAGTATAAATGGCACCTGCTTTGGCTGGAAAGCAGAGAGTGACAGTATACAGTGATTACAAAACTGATCTGCCTGAAAACTGTTGTAAATAGAAGCCAGGATTTAGGCTCTAACTTAAGAAAGGATATTGTTTGATTTTAAATGAAAATAACATCCCACCATGCTTTTTAAAGCACAATGCTATTTTTTTAAAAAAATTTCAAGCTTGGCAAATGTAATGAGCTCTGTAGTGTTGAATTCTAAGGTTACCTTGTGTTCTTAGCTTCCATCATTCTAGATGGTCATGCTGATTAGATAATCAGAGTCAACCTCTCTATATCTTATGGCATGACCTTCATCAGGGAAGATTGTATAGGGATAGGAGGTAGGGATTAAGAGCTTGCCTTTTGGAGGTTGGCATTTCAACTTTACCTGTTGTTAGCTCTGTGACCTTTAGCAAATGACTTAATTCTTTTATATTTCTGTTTTCTCATTTGTAAAATGGGATAAAACGGATAACAGTAGTCTAGACCTCAGAGTTATTGAAGATAATGGTTGATGCATGTGAAGTATTTAGCATTGTGCCTAGCACATTAAGAGAAGGTAGTAAATTGTATGCCTTTTTTTGGGCACATTTTATATATGTTGTCTTCATATATATTGGTAGTAAAAATAAGCTCCTCAATTTGCAGATTTCTTATTTTGAAAATAAATTCCAGAGGCTTTTGGCTGTTTCTTTATGGCAAAAGGGAAATGGATAGTTGAAGATTACTTATTTGGCAAATGTGGATAATTTAATTAAACTTGGATTCTGAAGTCATAGCATAACTGACCCAGCCTTGATCAAATTAAAAAGTGATATGCTAGAACTGCACTTGGGTATTCCATCATTGACGAATCATCTGTGGTGGAATGAAGTCCTTATCTGTGTTTTTGCCAGCTATACAAACTGCCTAAAAAGATTTTCCAGTTGTTGGTCATTTTCCCCCATTTTTAAATCCATTGTGGATTTAAATTCATTATTTTAAATCCATTAAATCCATTTTTTAAAATCCAAATATGCTTGTATAACAAAATATATAAGCTTGCTATGTGACTCCAGCTTTGATCTTCCAGTACAATATCCCTTTGGTTACTTTCATTAAAAATCTATTGTTCGCAAATATTTGGCCTAGAATTTTATGCTCAAGGCTTCCCTTGTGGCTCAGATGGTAAAGAGTCTGCCTGAAATGTAGGAGACCCAGGTTTGATCCCTGAGTTCAGAAGATCCCTGGAGAAGGAAATGGCAACCCACTCCAGTACTCTTTCCTGGAAAATCCCACGGATGGAGGAGCCTGGCAGACTATAGTCCATGGGGTCGCAAAGAGTTGGACATGACTGAGCAACTTCACTTTCACTATATGCTTAGACTGACATTCAGTCATCTATTGTAAAAATGGTGCCCAATATTTATAAGACATTCATTAAAATAACAGCTGGTATGTTGTAGAATATATTTTGAAACCATTAATACAATACTACTTCCATATGTGTATGTGAAATTACGGCTTTTAATTTGGTACTTAAAAATTATGGATTTAGTTGTATCTTCATTTACTTGAGACTATAGCTCTTGAAACAAGAATTGACAGGCTATAACCATTTCCTGTACTGGGATAGTACTTATTTTTCTTCCACTAAAATTATAAATCCAATTTTGTGTAGCTATAATCACACTGTTGTACCGTGGTGACGTGGTTCCCAAAGATGTCAATGCTGCCATTGCCACCATCAAGACCAAGCGTAGCATCCAGTTTGTGGACTGGTGCCCCACTGGCTTCAAGGTTGGCATTAACTACCAGCCTCCCACTGTGGTACCTGGTGGAGACCTGGCCAAAGTACAGCGAGCTGTGTGCATGCTGAGCAACACCACAGCCATTGCTGAGGCCTGGGCTCGCCTGGACCACAAGTTTGACCTGATGTATGCCAAGCGTGCCTTTGTTCACTGGTACATGGGTGAGGGCATGGAGGAAGGAGAGTTTTCTGAGGCCCGTGAGGACATGGCTGCCCTTGAGAAGGATTATGAGGAGGTTGGTGTGGATTCTGTGGAAGGAGAGGGAGAGGAAGAAGGAGAGGAATACTAATTAACATTCCTTTGAGCCTTGCAGCATGTCATACTCAACTTCAGCATAGACCATGCCATCATTTGACATATTGGATTTATTTTATTGCAGATTTTATCAAGGTTTCCCATAAATGATTAGTACTGCAATCAATGGTCAATGATTAATCATTAGTAATGTGGGTATGGGTAAGAGTTTAAGTTTTGAGTCAGACCCTGGGGTTGAAATCCTGGCTCCATTAGCTGTATGATTGGACAAATTCTCAATCATTATGTTCCTTTGTTGCCTCATCTTCACAATGGAGGTACAATGGTCATGCCAACCTTATGGGGTTCTTGTTAGAATTAAATGAGATGGAACACATGAAGCCCTTAGAACAATGAGTTAGTGCTCCCTGAATGCTGTGAATATTGTTATTTGATTCGACTCTTCCTTTTTAGTTTGATTTTAGTTACATAAAATTACTCTTTTAACATTTTTTGAGTAGTTTTCCTAACCATTTCATGTTTAATAAACATGGCTACATTATTGTAGATAACTGCATCATCATATGGGAATTTGCAATACAATTAAAAAAAATTAATGGACTCCTTTTGAGTTTTATTTTATTTATTTTTCATTGAGGTATAGTTGATTTACAATGTTGTGTTAGTTTCAGGTACACAGCAAAGTGATTTAGTTAAATATATATATATATATATATATATATATATATATATATATACACACACACTTAGTTATATATATTTTTCAGATTCTTTCCCTTTATAGGTTATTAAAAATACTGAGTATAATTTTCTGTCTATACAATAGGTCCTTCTTGGTTATCTATTTTATATATGGCAGTGTGTATCTGTTGGAGAAGGCAATGGCACCCCACTCCAGTACTCTTGCCTGGAAAATCCCATGGATGGAGGAGCCTGGTAGGCTGCAGTCCATGAGGTCGCTAGGAGTCAGACACAACTGAGCAATTTCACTTTCACTTTTCACTTTCATGCATTGGAGAAGGAAATGGCAACCCACTCTAGTGTTCTTGCCTGGAGAATCCCAGGGACAGGGGAGCCTGGTGGGCTGCCATCTATGGGGTCACGCAGAGTTGGACACGACTGAAGTGACTTAGTAGCAGTAGCAGTAGCAGCAGTGTGTATCTGTTAGTACCAAGCTCCTAATTTAACCTCACACCTTCTAAGTTCAGTCTACTTTTTTTCATCCATACACTCCAACCCCTTTTTACTCACTATGTGGTCTGCATCCAACAGCTGGTGGACATCACCTGGGAGCTTGTTAGAATGCAGGATCTCAATCCCGTTCAGACTTCCCAAACCAGAGTGTGTACTGTAGCTAATTCCCAGGAAATTCACATACATGGTGCAGTTTGAGAAGCGCCACTGCTGAATTGCACATCAGGCTACCACTGAACCGAACGAGGCAGAAGACCCTGATCTGTCACTCCCCAGTCTGCTCCAGCTGCTTTATGCTTATTGTACCCTAATACAATGAGAGAAGAAGGAGGGGAGAAGATTGGTGGGCATCCTAAAGGGGGAGGAAATGAAAGAAAGCTGAAGGCAGTGTGAGCTTCTTGACACAGGCTTCCTGACTATCTCCAAGTCTCGTGCTGTCAGTTATTCTCAACCTAGGCCAAACTCAAGGAAATGAGGGCTATTAGCCATTTGCACTATTTTTTTTATCATACTGTAAGAGGTGTTGGGGTGCCTGTACATCTACACAGTAGTAATTACTCTTGCAGTAAAAATTTCATTTTCTTTCTTCACTTTCACCCTTGCTCAGCACCATCGTAAGTAGAAGTATATCACATTTTCCAACTTCTCCACAAATTGAAAAAATTACATTTTAACAGCATATAGCATTTGCTAGGCAAATACACATTTGTGCATAATCATTTCGTCAGGCATAAGCATTGCTGACATGTTTTTTCTTATACTTTTTTTTTCCTTTGAGGAATCTTCTAAGTATGCTTTTAAAAATCACATTTTGAGAATCACCAGTGAAGCAGTGCCATTCAAAGAAGTCTGTGGGGATTTTTGGAGACGAATTATATATGCATCCTTTGAAACAAATTATGTCATGTAAATCCATACAGAAAGATAAAAGAACTCATAATGAAGTAGTTTTGACTCAGAGATAACACTTAATTTTTACCAGGTTAAGAAATTTGATCTGAGGTTGCTGGGTTTTAAAAATTGTACATATGTACATGCAACTAGCACTGAAGCCTACTTGCAGCTGTTATATTTATTTTGTCATGAGAATAGTTAAAGTTTTCAAGCTAATTTTTCTCAGTTACATCTTAACTGGCACAAATGTTGTCCTATTTCCTTGGGATTCTCAATTTCTTGGTGTGTAACTGGAGAAATAAAGATGAGAGCAATGAGTTCTTCACACATATGTTTTCTCAAAGTCATATTTTATGAGACTGTATGATTTTTCAATATCTTTTAAGGTATGCCTTGAATGTGGAGAAGATTATTGTTCAGGATGCTTTGCTAAAATCCACCAGAAGGGGGCACTAAAACTTCATAGAACAACTCTTTTGCAGGTATGACATCTTAAAATGCTCTACTTGTAGTGTGTTTATAAAATGTTTCACCAGGAAGACATTTAAGACCTGTTTAATTATCTAGAATTTAGGATGATTTGCATTAATTTCTAAAATTCTATTATGTACAGTCTTTACATGTAACTTAAAATTACTTGACAACGGTAATCTGGATTTTATTTTGCTGTTTAAACTGTTCTTTAATATAGCTCCTGAAACACTTAGCTTGATTAGAATTTTTGCATTAGGCATTCTAACTGTGAACTTGACATTTAAAACTTAGACAATATTTTTTTCTATTGTGGTTTCAAATGAACACATGATTTAAGTATTATTTCTATCTAGTTTTTAAATAGAAATCTCTTGCTTTCTTCTCATGTTTATTTAAAAAAAATAGTCTTTTATTTGTCTTCCCTCATTGTTGTTTAAGTAAGCTTATTTCTCATGTTTCTACTTTTCCTCCTACACATCACCAGCATTTATTATCCTCATGTAATTTTTTTTTTAAATACTTAAACTCAAACCCTGTCAGATGGCTTTAAGTTTCTAGTGCTTAAACAATAAATATGGCTAAATATAGACTTAACATTTTATGCCAGATACATTTGATGATGCCCTGGTTTGTCATAGATTTCACTTATAGTAAAGAGTTAGTGCTAGGCAGTGACCCTACACAGATCAGTACCACTAGGATCCTGCTCCTAAGGACCTGGAGGTAAGAGTGAGAACCCAGGACCTTGGGGTTAAGGGATTTAATATTATCTTGTGTATTTTATGATTGTCTATATTTGGAAAGATCACTGGTAGACTTCAATCATTACGTGTTGTTCAACATATATAAATATCAGTAGCTCTCACAGAGGCTGAAGACCTGAGTCATAACGGGCACAAAGCATAACACTGACCTTCCTTTTATCAGTATTTATCAAAGTCAGTTACTTATTTACTTTTGAGTTTAGAGCCTTCTGGCAGAAGTGATGGAGGGAAAACAAAAAGCCACTGTCTATTCCCCTGCCTCAGGAAGTATCGTACAACTGGACAGTTATAGGAAATTAAAATGAATGTACATAAAAGTGAGTGTAATAGTTAATAGATAAATCGTAAGAATTTAACTAAAGGCACTCCACTGTGAGGGTAAGGAGTATAATCACCCCACTGTGAATTCACATTAGAATTTTCCATTCAGCGATTTATTCAGCATATTTTCCTAATTGTCGGTCAGCAAATGTAGGCACTGTGCTAGCTGTACGGAGTATCAGTTCGCTTCAGTTCAGTCCTCAGTGTCCAGCTCTTTGTGACCCTATGGACTGAAACCCACCAGGCTCCTCTCTGTCCATGGGATTTTTCAGGCAAGAATACTGGACTGAGTTGCATTTTTCTCCTCCAGGGAATCTTCCTGACCCAGGAATCAAACCCCCATCTTGTCTCTTGTGTCTCCTGCATTGGGAGGCAGATTCTTTACCCCTAGTGCCACCCGGGAAGCCCTTCTTACCTTTAATCAATTGTCCCATTGACTATCTGTCATTTTCTTACTATTTCTGTGCACTGTTTAGTCCTTTGATTTTTTTTCCCCATCATTCTTCCCTGTGCATTAAGGTAATGTTTTTGATGCTGTTATATGTTGACCTGATGGTCATTGTTAAGCAGTGAGTATATATCTCTTTCTGCTTGGTGGTTTAGTCATATTAATCAGCCATAGTATTTTTAGTTCTTTACCATCTTTGGTGAAAGTCATGAGACTCTTTTTGGTCATCTGTAATTCACATGCTATTGTACATCAACTGTATCTTAATTTAAAAATATACATATTGTGGAAACAAAGAAAAAGAAGTAATGAGATTTTTTTCATTGACTGTTGAATTCATACTTAATCTGAGAATATATCGGAATATTAAGCAATACTATATAAAAAGCAAGCATTCTAGGCTAATGGCTGCTGTACTTTATATTATTTAACCTATGTTGGCATTTAAGAATGACCTGTTTTGAGTGTTGTAAACCATTTCAACCCCAGCCTACAGATCAGTGAGTCTTTACAAAGTTCACAGTCAGTAGTAACCATTTTGTTCTGGCCTATCTTGTTTCATTTAAGAGATAAATCCCTAAAAAATATCGAAGGCAAACTATTACCATTTCCATGTTGAATAAAATAATTTCAAAGGGTCTGTCTTTTGATTTATGATTGATTTATACTTAGAAGTGATTTAGTTAATAGTTAATTAACTATTAACTAAATAGTGAAATAGTTAATTATCTGCAAAATAATGTGTAAATGCATAGAGTTACTGAGGATGAAAATTCTACTTCTATATTTAGAATAAATTTTCAACAATAAAGGTTGAAATTAAAGATTTTCTCCACTGGGAAAGCCTCACATTGGTGAAAAATAAGGTCTTAATATATCAGGAATTTGTATTTCCTTTTAACAACAAAAGATCAAGCAGAAGAGATTTGGCAAAACTAATACAATTATGTAAAGTTTAAAAATAAAATAAAATTAAAAAAAAAAAGAAGAGAACAGGGTTAATTAGAAATAAAGGAAAATAGGGGGCAAAACAGATGAAAGGCATTCCATTTTGAAGTATGACATGCACAGAGGGAGGCTGGATTGAGTAAATCATTACTATACTCTGGTATGTATATTTTAAAAATTGGAATGGAGATTTTCTTAACTGGAGGAGAAACCTTGGGAAGAGAGTTGGTTAGTAATGAGACAAGAGATAATTGAAGTAGAATTTCCATGTTTTCTAGTATGAAGCATTTATGTTCATCCTTTTTATCTACAAGATAAGGTATGCCTATATAAATATGGATTATAAGTGGGAATATTTGTTTGTTTGAACATACTTACAGGAGAATAATTACCAGGCAGAACCTCAGTTATCATCAGAATACTATATGTTTTCTGACTTAGTGGTGGTAGAGTGTTTTCTTCGTTTGACAATGACCAGTACCAGCTTTTAGATTCACACTATCATTATTTGTTAATGTTTAGAATAATACAGTATTTTTCGACCATAGCTAGTCATTTAGATAATAACATGGTTACTTGATGATCTTAAGGTACCAATTTTAAATGCTATGTGCAGACATACTGTAGATGCTGTGTTGTGACACCCAGATCCTCCTCTTTAGAACTGAGAAACTCACTTCCCTAACCTCCTGGAATGCTGTCTACAGGTAGATCATAGCAGAGTTTCTTCCCATGAATTGCCTTTGCCTAAAGAGAACTGCTGAGCTTCTCTTGTGGCTCAACTTGTAAAGAATCCACCTTCGATGAGGGAGACCTGGGTTTGATCCCTGGGTTGGGAAGATCCTCTGGAGAAGGGAAAGGCTACCCACTCCAGTGTTCTGGCCTGAAGAATTCCATAGACTATATAGTCCTTGGGGTCTCTAAGAGTTGGACACGACTGAGCGACTTTCACACAAAGAGAACCGCCACCTCCAAGTTTACACTCCATTTCTGGAGGCAGCCCATCCTCTGGTCAAATATCTGGTCTAGGTTAGGGCACAAATTCTCAGAAACCCATTGCCTCAATTGAGGACAACTCAGATGGACTATTACAGCTCCTCTTTGGGGGTTGACAAGTGCATATAATTCAGCTTTCCTCTTTGCCCAGTTCTGCTGTCTTCACTCTCCCACAGCCCACAGGTATTATTCTCAGAGCACACCCCAGTAGAAGTCAGGCAGGCAAATCACAGAATTTGTTTCTTGGTGAACTGGAAATGTGACAGTATGTAATATAGAGTAAGATTATAGATGTTTGTTGGCCAATTTTAGAATGTATTGAAATTTTTGAAGGGCAATATATCACATCTCCTTCACTTTCCAGATTCTAAACCAATTGAGAAATAGGTATTAGAGTCAGAACATATAAATCAAAATATCAGTTCTATTATTGATACAATCAGAATTAGTGGTTTGTAGCACAGGTGTTGGGATAAATTCAGCTTACTGATGCTTCCTGAAATTTAACTTTTTGTCCCTTTTCCCAGCCCTCATATTTTAGACATTTCCCTTTGGAAGGGCAGGCTCAGTCTCTAAGTTCTACTCTTTGTGACTCCATGGACTGTAGCCCACCTGGCTCTTGTGTCCATGGGACTCTTCAGGCAACTTACTGGAGTGGGTTGCCATTTCCTCCTCCAGGGGATCTTCTCCACCCAGGGATGGAACCTAGTCTCTATTGGCAGGCGGATTCTTTACCACTGTGACACCAGGGAAGGTGGCACCGCAGGATTCACCCAGAAAAAGCCCTTAGTGGAGATCTAGATTGGAAAACATCTTTCTCAGGGCAGGCAGCCCTTGGAGAAACCAGGATAGGCAGAGGTGAGCATGCTCTCTTTTTCTTCCCAAAGTCTCACAGACAAGAATAGAAATAGAAGGATGGGGAGTACATGTTCCCTCAAATTAAAGTCCAGGTAATGTCAATATCTTAACATTATATAGCAATATATACATTTGTTATTTATGACTATAGTTAGCACTATACAAAAGAAAAAATAAAATATTGAGAACATGTATATATAAACAACTATTGGCTCAGTTTTTCTTTTCTTTCTTAAATATGAATAATTCCATATAATTCTGAACTGTCAAAGGATTTTTTAAACTGTTTTCTTATTGAACATTTTCTCCTCTATATCTTCTGTTAAATTTCAGATCTTCTAAGGAGAGGAACTATTTCTGTCTTGTTCATCATTATATTCTTAGTGCTTAACATCATAGCTGGCATGTAAAAATCACATTTTTGAATGAATGAAAGAAAACATGAATAAATTCTGACAGATACAATCAAGCTCATGAAATAATTTAAGACTACATTTTAAGTGGCACAGTTTCTTTTTCTCTGAATTTTGAAAACCAAAAATTGCATAATTAATTACATGGTACGTTAGTAAGTTATGTTGGTGAAGGGTTAAGAAAAGCCTTTCCTCTTGTGTCTGAGATTTGACCTTTAGTTACCTTTCTAGCTCTTCTCCCCACCCCACCCCCCGGGAAACAGATAAAATTCTTAATATCAACTATGTTTCTAGATCATATATTCATAGAATGACTCTGGGTTGGCAGATTGCCTCTAACATGAGGGCTGTAGTTATTAATACCTGGGGTAAGCCATAGCTTTCCCAGTGCAGTGTGGGGAGCTATGTAACCAAAGCCCCTGTGGGGCTTCAGAACCGTCAGAATGGGAGGTCTGTCCCTCACCTCTCTGAGTGGTACTTCTGTGTGAGTTATTGCAAGACTCTCACCAAAAAATAACAGCTGATGCCATCTCATGGGCAAACTGTTGTTCCTGTCCTTAACCTTCTGAGCAGACTGTTGCCAAGAGTGGTTTGATGACAACCTGGTGAGTCTGAAAGTTTAATTTACTCAGGTAGACTCCAGGAAGGATGGTCAATTAAGTCTTTGATTAACTGAAATTTCAGAAAACGGAATGATGTTATACCCAAAAGATAAATAAAGGACACATATATAGACATCACTGACAAGAATTTTTTTAAAAAGTTTTTATTAAGATGTAACTTACATACTCTACAACTCCATGTGAAGTTTGCAATTCAATGGATTTTAGTATATTCATGGATGTGTGGTCTTTGATGACTAGCTGCTTTTTAGGTTCTATCTATGTTGTGGCATGTATTAGTGCTTCCCTTATTTATGGCCAAATAACATTCCATTGTATGGATATACCACATTTTGTTTATCCATTCGTCATTTGATGGACATGTAGCTATTTCTACCTTTTGGCCATTGTGAATAATGCTGCTGTGAATATTTATGTACAGGTTTTTGTGGGGATATGTTTTAATTTCTCATTGCTATATCTCTAGTATGGAATTTCTGGGTTGTAAGATAACTCTAATCTTTAATTGAGGAATGGCCAGAGAGTGACTGCTCCATTTCATACTCCTATCAACAGAGTATGGAGATTCTGATTTCTCTATGCCCTAGCCAACACTTACATCTGACTTTTTGATTCTAGTAGCCTAATGGGCATGAAGTAGTATCTCACTGTGATTTTCATTTGCATTTCCCCCAATCAATTATGTTGAACATCTTTTCATGTGCGATGGCACCCCACTCCAGTACTCTTGCCTGGAAAACCCCATGGACGGAGGAACCTGGTAGGTTGTAGTCCATGGGGTCGCGAAGAGTCGGATGCGGCTAAGCGACTTCACTTTCACTTTTCCCTTTCATGCATTGGAGAAGGAAATGGCAACCCACTCCAGTGTTCTTCCCTGGAGAATCCCAGGGATGGGGGAGCCTGGTGGGCGGCCGTCTATGGGGTCGCACATGGTCGGACACGACTGAAGCGATAGCAGCAGCAGCAGCAGCATGGCCATTTTATATCTTCCTTGGAGAAATGTTGATAAGGATTTTGTGAAGACAGTTTCAGAATTCAGGGCGTGTTTTAAATATGGGTACATTTTAATACCCTCTACCTCAGTGAAGTTGTATCTGTGATGATGATATTTTTAGATGCCATACTAAGAAAAGCAAGGGAAAGGGAAGAGACTAAATTTGAAAGGGGTGTGAAAAGTGAGAGTAAGACTTCTGCTATCACCAGTGAAGAATTGGAAGAACATGAGTGGTTTAGAGAGTATATTACAGAATAAAGTGACAGAGTAACAGATGCAGTGGAGAACAAAGAAGCAGTGCAAGGGTTTAATGCAGTGATGGCCCAAAGCCATCTCAAAGGGAAATGAGGGTGTTTCTATAATATTTAGGCTAAAAGAATCTGTAAGATAAAACTCATATATGCAAGCTCAGGAACTTACAAAAATATTGGAAGGATCAGATTAAATGACAACAAATATGAAAGTATCCTGTTCATAGGAGGTACTCCATACATTCGGTTTTATTAGTCAGGATATAGTATTTAAAGAAATTTAATGTTAATTGTTAGACCATCCAAATTTAGAACCTAGGAAACAAGGTATATTAATGCTAATGAGTCAAAAGAGGGATAGTTTGAGGGACATTTTCAAAAGTATTGGAGTAATATATATCTTGGAAGACTTTTGTGGGAATACAGTGAGGTAAAATTTTAGAGAAATACAGACTTCCTCCATATCCAAACAGAGAATAATTAATCTCAATAATTAGAGGGGGCAGTAAAGATCATTAATCTGAGAACCCATGACTTACCAATAGAATATGACAAAGGTGGAGGGGTTTTGCAAACATAATTATGGTTCCAGATAAGTTGATGTTGAGTTAGAAAAAGAGAGCTGATTTTGGATGGACCTGACTTGGTCAGATGAAAGCCCTTAAAAGGGAAACTAAGGCCCTTCCTAAGTCAGAGAGATCCTCTTGTTGGCCTTGAAGAGTAACTTGCCCTGGACTGAGAGGGTCTGGGAGAGGCCTCTCCTAGTGACAAAGTATGAGCAGCCTCTAGGAGCTGACTGTAGCCAGCCAGAAAATGGAACTTCAGTTCTGTAGCCTCAGGAACTGAATTCTGCCAACAACCTTGTAAGCTCAGAAGAGAACCCTAGACTCAGGAAGGAACGTGTCCTGGCCCACACCTTGACTGTTCTCTTCTGAGACCCTGAGCAGAGCATCCAGTTAAGCTGGACTTAGACTCTGACCCATGGAACCCATGAGATAATAAATGTGTGTTGTTTTTAAAAAATCATTAGTCTAATCATATGTCTGAACCTTTAGCCAATCACAATGATGCTGATTATTTGAGGAATCTTTATAATTTGCAAGTACTACTTACATTGTCTTAGGTTTTTCATGGAGTCTGATAAATTTTACAATAATTTTTTTTTTACTCTTTTTATGTTCATTTGTATTTATGAGATAAAAATCATCAGTTGTGAGGTAACAGTATTACTATGTATAATAAAATAAGTGGGCAATTATTGATTGTTATTTATTGGTGAGTTTATTCTGATATGCCTAAGTGTGTTAGTTGCTCAGTCATGTCTGACTCCTTGTGACCCCATGGACTGTAGTATGCCTAAAAATCTGTTTTTCAAAGTATTGCATATTAAATCACTTTTTCTTCATGTATCTCAAATATGCATAATTGCTGAAAGCAGCTAACTCATCTGGATGCATTGTACATGTAATATTAGTTGAAAACAATAGTACTTGCTAAGATAATTAATATAGTACATAATTATATGGCATTGAAACTGCAAATAGAAAGCAGATTGCAGGTGTGACTTTCCTACTTTGTTTTCTTGTTGCTATTCTGGCTCTTTTAAGATTGCTCTCTAAATAGAATTTTTAATGTTGCAATAAAATTTGAAAGGCTGAGATCACATTTTGTTATTTTTTTTAAGTGTCAAGTGATTTAAAATTTTTGAAAATATATTATTTTTTGTGCTATTACATTTATATGCTATATTGTCTTATTTTTAAATAGTTTAATTGCATTTAGTATTTTATTTCATTATTCTCAATTATTTTTAAATAGTTTAATTGCATTTAGTATTTTATTTCATTATTCTCACACTTTATTATAGTACTAAATATTGAGTCCAGATTACTTTTATTTGACATTTACTGTCTATTGAATAGTAAATTGCATTTATAATCAGAGGCATGTATCCAGGTGCTTGCTTATTTTTTATTATGTCTTTATGTGTCAAGGAGGAATAATAATACATAAATCTTTGATTAATAAAACCTATAGTTTCCATTAGACCTTTAGAGGAAAGGAAAATCTAAGGGTTCTTTAAGTTCTACTTAAAGTTATACTGAAAGAGTGCTAGAATAAGCAATAAACTTCAGTCACATGAATGTCACACTTTCAGGATTTGATTCCTATCTAGCTTGCACTAAGTAGTTCTTTATACCACTGACATTTTTGTACTACTCATGCAGATTCCATATCTGTTTTTAGAAATATGATGAGCAGTGGATTTGAAACATGATTCTGTTGTGAGTCCCTCTGCTGCAGTTTTCTTTCATCCTGCAAATAATTTAGTTTTCTCCTACATATATTTCTACATATATTTATATGGGGACTTTTATTCAAACTCTGTTCTTCTTTCTGGTGTCTGCTAAATGGAAATTCCTTTCCTTGTTTCTTTACCTTTTAGCTGGCCTGCAGTTGACCTTTTTCTCTCTTTCTTTTGATCCTAACAGTAGATGAAAACTTTGCTCAAGCCATTTATTTAGGTATCTTTTATTTCAAGTTTCATAGAAAATTCAGTATTGACCCTATGGCAAAGCCTATTTTTAGGAGAAGGCTCTTGAGAGTCCCTTGGACTGCAAGGAGATCCAACCAGTCCATTCTGAAGGAGATCAGCCCTGGGATTTCTTTGGAAGGAATGATGCTAAAGCTGAAACTCCAGTACTTTGGCCACCTCATACGAAGAGTTGACTCATTGGAAAAGACTCTGATGCTGGGAGGGATTGGGGGCAGGAGGAGAAGGGGACGACAGAGGATGAGATGGCTGGATGGCATCACTGACTTGATGGATGTGAGTCCGAGTGAACTCCGGGAGTTGGTGATGGAGAGGGAGGCCTGGTGTGCTGCGATTCATGGGGTCGCAAAGAGTAGGACACGACTGAGCGACTGATCTGAACTAAACTGAAGACTACCTGTAAAGATGGATTCATTAAAAGTAAAATAACAGTTTTCCCTAAGAAAAGAGTATATATTTTAATAATGTGAAAAAACTGGGAGATAAATTTCATCTTAATCTTGGAAAAACAGCAACAGGGTCTTTGTTCCCTGCCCAGGAATTGAATCTGGGTAACCTGAATGAACACTCGGAATCTTGGCCACTAGACCACGAAGGGCTAGAGGCTAGAAGCAAAGTTCCCCTGGCTCTTCTTGCCCTGTTTGAAAAATGAATTTCTCAAGGAGGCAAAAACTGTAAAAATAGGCACAAAGTTTATTACTAGAGACACAGCACAACATGGGGGGACCTCACAGAGAAAGACTGTTTATTTAGGACAGAAGCAAGGCAGAAATATACCTCAGGAGAGAAAGGGTGTGGGCATCTTTCCTAATGAGGAGGAGTGTAGTAAAGAAGCAGTTAAATCACTGATACAGGGCAGTTCTTCTGGGTCTTTGCTTACCTTTGGCCAGTTATCTGGATTCTCTTCTCACATCCGACCTGCTCTAGGACATGCCCCAACATGAAAAAGTGGAAGTGAAAATTTAATCACTCAGTTGTGTCTGACTCTTTGTGATCCCATGGACTGTAACCTACCAGGCTCCTCTGTCCCACAGGATTCTCCAGGCACGAATACTGGAGTGGGTTGCCATTCCCTTCTCCAGGGATCTTACCAACTCAGGGATCAAACCTGGGTCTCCTGCATTGCAGGAAGATTCTTAAGACACTCCCCAACATGAGTGCGTGTCTTTTTGCCAACATGGATTCCAGCATAGAGGGTAGTGGAGGTTTGACAGCACCTATTATGGGTTGGTGCCTCCACCCTTTTGACCCCCAAGGAACCTTTCTGCACAGATGCAGTCCAGGAGGTCTCTTTGACCTCAGGAGTGGTTGTCTTATCTCTTTACTTCAGTAGCACTCAGCTCCTGTCAGTAACTTGGTCCTTAAAGTGTCTAGCAAAATCAAAGCTCCAATTTTCCTCTGCTTGACAAACAGCAGCTGTCCAGCCCAGGGGCCCATTTACCATCTACCTCAAACTTTTTCATTCCTGTTTAATGGTTAGGATGTTCATAATTATGCATTTTTTATAAATAATTTTTACTTTGCAAAGATATTTTTACTAGGTGGAAATTTAATGGGCTTGTTGCATCTTATTATTGATACATGATAATTTGAGAAAATTTATCTGCTTGATGTGGTTAGTAGTCCTTCTTTTTTACATAGCTCCTGACTCAGAGAGGTTTAGTCTGGTTTGATAGTGTTGATTTTAGATAACAGAATCCTTATACTATCATCATGCACTGTATTTAATGTAATATATAAATATAAATATGCTAGCCACATTAATCTGTGGAGGAGATTTCTTTGGGTAAATATACCTTGAGCAAATATTTTGATGATTTTTAATAAAAAGTATATTTTACTCTAAAGCATAATTCTTCAGTGTACATGTATTACTGCCATAATACAATATATGGTTTCTAAAAACTTGCCATTCTGGATAATCCCCTACCTAACAGGGCTCCACATATAATTAGAGTTAGGGAAAGGCCATTCAAATTCTATGAGACTTTGTAATCAAAGCCCTAACAAAAACAGTAAACTCTCCATATAAAACCATTGATGCATGGACCTTGAGGACTTTTGCTTCTTTTTCTGTGATACAGGTCCTGGTAGCAATTCACATCTAATGTCATCATTTTGCTTAAATGGAAACTCTGAATCAAACTGCTGTCTCCTTTATTAATCCATTATTTAAAATCAGAGAGAGTATCTTTATAACATCTTTACCTGATCAATTGTGTCTGACTCTTTGCTAAGCCATGGACTGTAGCCTGCATGGAATTCTCCAGGCAAGAATACCAGAGTAGGTTGCCATTCCTTCTTCAGCGAATCTTCCCGACCCAGGGATCAAACCCAGGTCTTCCTGCATTGCGGGCAGATTCTTTAATGTCTGAAAATGAAAGTGAAATGAAAGTCACTCAGTCTTGTCTGACTCTTTGCGACCCCATGGTCCATACAGTCCATGGAATTCTCCAGGCCGGAATACTAGAGTGGGGAGCCTTTCCCTTCTCCAGGGGATCTTCCCAACCCAACGATCGAACCCAGGTCTCCCGACTGCAGGTGGATTCTTTGCCAGTTGAGCCACAAGGGAAGCTCATTTCAGAAGATACTGTCTGAAAGTATCTTTATAACTTCTTTATCTGCACTCACATTCTTTCCAGATAGCTTAACTTAGTGGAATGCATGGTCATTAAAGTCATTAAAATAGTCTGTATTCCCACTGTGGGGGGAGGTATTTTTATAGATTTTCAGCTTTTTCCTAGGGTCTTTATATATTGTTTAGATTTTGGCTTTAATTGTGAGACAGCTTGCCCCTGATTACTTCAAAACAGTAATGTTGCTGGAAAGGAAAACTTAAGAATCAATACAACTCCACAGTTATATTGACATCATTCCCCTATTTACCAATTGCATATGAGGTAATTCACATCAAAGAAACCAGAACAAACTGTACTTTTGAAAAATATTCTCGATGTGGGAGAAACGTGTTTTCTCAAAAAGTAAGGCCAATAAAACCTATATGCATACACATATTCCCTTAAAAAATTCCATTAGTGCTTAATTGGATCTTCCTGAAGTGATTTTTATAATTAAAAGCTATCTGAATTCCAACTGTGTTCAACAATCCTTGTAACCAGTGAATCCATAATGTTTTATTGGGTTCTGTGCATTTGGAACACATGTTTTCCCCCTGTGTTTCTGCATATGTGTATACTTCTGTCTCTACCTCTATTATTTGCCTCTATTGCGCTGTACTCAGTTGCTCATCCGTGTCTGACTTTTCTGACCCCCTGAACTGTAGCCTGCCAGACTTTTCTGTCCATGGAATTTTCCAGGCAAGAATACTGGAGTGGGTTGCCATTTCCTTCTCCAGGGGATCTTCCCGATCCAGGGATCGAACCTGCCTCTCTTGCATCTCCTGCATTGGCAGGCAGATTCTTTACCTCTGCGCCACCTAGAATACAAATGACATGACATCTCTTCTGCAACTATTAGAGTTTTCATTTTTAATACAAGGCTGTGGTTGCGGTAAATCTCTTCTAAAATTGTGGAACTGGAAAATCAATGAAAGTTAGCACCATGAAAAGAGAAATTTGAACATTTTTTTTCAAACTTAGAAAGTAACATAGATCTAAACCATGTGTGAAATTCATTGACCTGGAACTTCTGGATCATATAAAGAGGCCTGGCTATGTCAACATGATCATTAATATTTATTGCTGGTGAGCCAGTGTTGGGGATGATGCTGGTAGAGTTCTGAAGCACTGACACTACATAAAGTATATCATTTTTCTAACTAAACTAAAACTTTTACTCTTGTACCTTAACTTCTATAAGGTGCCATCCATTCTAAAATGCTATAAAATATCAGCCCTCTTTACTTTGATTAATGATACATTGTCAGAGTGATGAATTCTTCTAGAGTGTAATTTGAAAGATAATATCATTCTCGGGATAAAAAAAAAGTTCAAGTAAGAATTTAGAACAGTTACCAGATGAAATCCTTACCATCATGGAGTGTAGCGAAGGATGTGGGGGAATCTGGAAATGCTGGCAGTAAATCACATTCTTTGGCTTTAGTTTAAGCTTCCATCTTACAGTGAGATATATGATTTACTATGTGTCCTGAAGGCTGTTTTAATTTGATTTTTTAAACATTTTTAGTATGTGGAGAAGTTGCACAGATAAATTTATTCAATTTCAGTCTCCTCTGCCTCCTGTTTCTACCTATTAGTACTACTGTAGGTAAATTTTCATATTTAAAAGATGGAAATGCAATTATCTTTGAGTTTTAAAATTTGAAAAGATCTTAATAGATATCTGATAGCATTATGACACTTGATATTATAGTTATCTATTTTAAATATTTTATAATATTAACCTTTACATTCTTGTTCATTGGTTACTTATTACATAAAATGATAGTTGTCATATTGTTAAATGGAAGATAATGTGTTTTGTGTTGCAAATCTAGATATATCCTTGTAAGCAGAGACAAAAGGCTGCAGGATATATGTGTGTTCTCAGTTGCTCAGTTGTGTCCGACTCTTTGAGGCCCTATGGGTTGTAGCCCGCCAGGTTCCTCTGACCATGGGTTTCTCCAGCCAAAAATACTGGAGTGGGTTGTCATTTCCTTCTCTAGCAGATCTTCTCAACCCAGGGATCAAACCCAGATCTCCTACATTGCAGGTGGATTCTTTACCACTGAGGCACTCAGTGATGCTCTCAGTGATTGCAAAAACCCAAAACACCTCCCATGTTTCCAAATCTCCTTGCCTCAGTTGGGAAGCACTGGTCTTTGTATTAGTTAGGTCTCTTTACACCAGCTTGGGCAGAAAAGAATTTTTTCTTGTTGCTAATGACCTCACAGATGTCTTATTATGTGGGAGTAGGGGTGATGTAGCTGAGTCATGATAAGAACCAAAGCTGATATTTTAAATTGCTGAACGCTCAGGCAAACTCCTTCTTCCACCTTTATTATTTTTTCTTGTGTGTCTTCTCTAACTTTTTCTTGTAATTAGCAAATTACAAAGATACATAATTGAGGATCAGTGACAGGGAGAACAATGTTGCTTTCTTGATTTTTAGATCTAAATCTTGATGAGCTCAACCTGGTGCTCATTTCTTGTCCAATGAACGATGGCCCAGAGGGCAGAAATATGTTGAGTAATTGTAACCTCCTTGCTGGGACTGGTGATGATGAGCACTGCTATGGATCAGGAAGAAATTGTGATAGAAGGGGACATGACAAGAGATTGAGCATTCACCCTAATGCAAATCTCTGATGTAGTCAGCCTAGTGAAAAAAGAAGCTTCCTGTCTGTTGATTTCTTTTTTAGTCCAAATTCCTTTTATTGAAATTTAATTTAAGTGCTATGAAATTCACATTGTAATGCACAGTTTAATGATTTTTAAAGTAAATTTACAGGTCCGTGTAATAATCACCACAATTGAGTTTTAGAAAATTTCCATCACACCAAAAATTTCCTGGTCTTTTTTTTGCAACCAACTCTTGCTACCACTTCTTGTCCCTGGCAACCACTGGTCTGTTTTTTGTTGCTTTAGATTTGTCTTTACTAGAAATTTCATAGAAATGGAATCATTCCTATTCAGTCTTTTGTGTCTGATTTCTTTCACTTAGCATAAGATTTCTGAGGTTCTTTTGCAGGGTAACATGTTCATTGTAATGGTTTATTGCATTCTGACTCTGAATGATATTCCATTGTATGGATGTATCATATTTTCTTACTGCCGTCATCAATTGAGGGGCATAGATATTTTAAAGACTTTTGGCTGTTAGAATAATGATGCTAGGGATATTTGTGTACAGGTCTTTGCACAGACTTATATTTTTATTGCTCTTGTATAGATACCTAGGAGTGGAATAGTTGAGTTCCAAGGTTAGTATTTGTTGACTTTTCAAGAAACTACCAAAAGAACAGAATACAGGTATTTCCTTCTCTGTTTTCTAAAAGTGTTTTTTATTGGATTGGTTTAATTTCTTAACTGTTGGATAGAATTTGCAGGGCAAGCAACCTGAGTCTGGGATTTTTTAAATGGGAAAATTTAAATTGCTAATTCAATTTCTTTACCATATTATTCTATTTTTTTTCCTTGAGTCAGTTTTGGTAATTTATTTCTTTCATTGAATTTGTCCATTCAATGTAAGTTGTCCATTTGTTGGCCTAAATATTTCAAATTCTACTATAATCTGGAAATTAGTGTAGGTCTATAGGAATGTTTCTTATATCATTATAGATTTGTTAATTGATATTTCACTCTGCCCCCCACCCCACCCCTTGGTCAGTTTAATAAAGGTTTACAAATTTTTATAAATTTATATTCAACATTGATGTTGGAGAAGATAAATTTATCTCCAACTGTGGTGTTGGAGAAGACCCTTGGACTGCAAGGAGATCCAACCAGTCAATCCTAAAGGAATTCAGTCCCGAATATTCATTGGAAGGACTGATGCTGAAGCTGAAGCTTCAGTACTTTGGTCATCTGATGTGAAGAACTGACTCATTGGAAAAGACCCTGATGCTAGAAAAGATTGAAGGCAGGAGGAGAAGGGGATGACAGAGGATGAAATGATTGGATGGTATCACCAACTTTATGGACATGAGTTTGAGCAATCTCTGAGAATTGGCGGTGGACAGGAAAGCCTGGCATGCTGCAGTCTATGGGATTGCAAAGAGTTGGACACGACTGAGTGACTGAATTGAACTGATAAAATTTTAAGTCTTTCCAATTTTAGTTGCATTGATTTTTTGCAATTGTTCTTATTTCATCGATTCTGCTCTGATCCTTATTTTCTGAATTCTACCTCCTTTTGGACTTTTTTCTTTTCTTTTTCAACCTTCTTGAAGTGAAGCTTAGATTGTTGATTTTAGATCTTTCTTGCTTTCCCAGAAAGCTATAACTTTCACTCTAAGCACTGCTTTTCCTGCATACCATACATTCTGATATGTTGTGCTTTTATTTCTAGTCAATTTTCTAGTTTTCCTTGTGATTTATTTTTCATCCAGAGTTTATTTAGAAATAGGTTGTTCAGCTTCTAAATATTTTATGATTTCCCCAAGTTATTTATTCCTGATTTATATTTGTTTATTGAGATCAGTGAACATACTTTCTATTTCAATTCTTAATGAATTATTAATACTTATTTTATGTGGAGCATATGTCTGTCTTGGAAAATGTGTCACATGATCTTGAAAAGAATTTGTGATCTGATGTTGTAAGGTTGAGGGTTCTTTAAATGTCACTTAGGTCCAGTTACTTGAGATTATTAAAGTTTCTAAGTACTGATTCTCTGCCTAGCTGTTTCATAAATTTATGAAAAGGAGGTATTGAAATTTCTAATGAAACAGCTCGGCAGAAAATCAGAAAGTCCGTAGTGTTAATTACAGTGTTAATAATGTTGCTATATATGATTTTATGCTTTCAAAAGAAAGACAATAAAGGACAAAAAAATTAATACATCTTTTCCATTTACTCATATATTTATGCTTCTGGGTTGCTGTCTTTCTTCTGGTAGATTTAATATCTTTCAGTCTTAAAACCTTTCTTTAGTATTTCTTGTCAGGCCGATATGCTAGAAATGAATGATCCTTTTACTTTATCTATTGAGAAATGTCTTTATTTTTGCCTTCATTTTTAAATGATAGTTTTCTGAATGTAAAATTATCTTTGGCAGTTTTTCCTTTCAGGACTTCATATCATTCTACTACCTTCTGGGTCTCCATTTTTTCAGATATGAAATCAGCTTGTTATTCATATTGATGCACCCTTATATGTATTGAGTCCCTTTTCTCTTGTTCCTTTCAAGTTTTTCTGTTTGTCCTTGGCTTTCATAATTTGATTATGGTATGTCTTGGTGTAGATCTCTTTATGTTTGGCTTTCTTGAAGCTTGTTGAGCTTTGTAGATTTTTGCAGTAATAGTTTTTCATCAAATAAGAGAAGTTTGGGGCCCTCATTTCTTCTTATTTTTTAATGCTCATTTCTTTTCCTCTGATACTTCCACTAAATGTATGTTGGATGCTTGATGCTGTCCCATAAGTCTCCAAAGCTGTGTTTATTTTCTTTTCAATTTAGGTGATTGATCTTGGTTGGTCTTCAATTTAATTGAATTTTTCATTTCAAATCTATTGTTAGTTTATATTGGTCATACTCAAGAATTTTCTTTTTGTGTGTGATTTCCATTTTTAAATCAGCCCTTGTATAGCTCTCATTTCCAGGTTTATCCCATGTAATGTTTACCTGGTCCACTCCTCATCCCAACTGGGACCAAAACCTCAGGTTGGTGGATCCATAGGTTTTCCTCATTCATTTATAACCAAATGTTCTAGTTCACTGATAATGCCAATGTAACTTTAAGACTCTCTCCTCCACTGGAATCAGGTACACTCCCTGTTCGCAAGGCCAGTCTTGACTTAGGAATTGAGAAACCTGGGAAGGAACATTTAAGATAGGAGCAAACCCACGCAAGTAAGCCTTATACTTCAGAAAATTCAGAGTAGTTTTTTAATTTTTTTAAATAAATATCAGTTTGTTCACTTTTGGTTGATTTCAAGAGTTCTGAAATAGTTTTTTTAAACAAATTTATCCAGTTTAGTATTTGTTTTATGGTTGTAGAATTATGTACTGACCTCTTCTTTGTTCCATAGCCAGAGATCTATTGAATTTGGCAGGAATTCTATTCTCTGGATATTTAAATTATATTTCTTATTTACAGAAAAATAGTTTGCTATTGTAATCTATAAAAAGACAGCAGTCATTTGAATGTCCTGTTTTATGCCATCCTTTCTGCTAAGTGTTTTTCATATAAGATATGTATTCATAACAGCTATCCTAGGTAGAGACTGTCTTCATTTTACAGGTGCAAACATTTAGGCTTAGAGAGGTAAATAATTTGCCCTTTTCTGGTGTTATTAAAAGTGCCATTGATTTTACCTGTATTGACTTTGACTCAGGTCGCTTGGGTATAGAAATGAATGTTCAAATGGAATTTTCAGTCATTTTTATCTCAGTAAGTCAGTTAAATTAGACTCAACCACCATTTCTCAAGTACTTGTCAGCATCAAATGATGTCCTAGTTGCAAAGCATGAAGGACAGGGCAGCAGAGATATTACATGGCCCCCTCTCTCAAGGAATCAAGGGATTCATCATCACAAAAGAGAAGATAGATATTTTCAAATAACTGTAACACAATTGACTGATAAGTGTTCTGACACAGTGATTCTCAAACCTAATGTATGTTCAAATTACAGATTAAACTGTAGATTTTGATTCAGTGAGTCTGAGTAGGGCCTGAGATCTCATATTTTTAGCAGGTTTTCAGATGATAGTGATACTGCTGATATATAGATCACACAGTAAACAGCAAAACTCTAGCATAGATGTAAGCTGGGAGTTATTAGAGCACACAGAATTCATGGGTTTTTTAAAAAATTTGCTGTGGTTAGTTGAGGAAGAAAACTTCATCTCCGAATGATAAATAGTTTGCTCTTGGAGTGATGTCAGCATCATGGTAGCAAAAATCCACAACAAAGTATTAGCAAACCAAATATAATGCATTAAAAGGATCATGTAAAATGATGAGCTGGGATTTATTCCAGGCTTGCAAAAATGATTCAACATTTTCAAATCAACCAACATGATACAACACAGTAACAAAATGAAGGATAAAAATCAAATAATCATCTCAGTAGACACAGATAAAGCACCCAACAATATTCAGCATCCATTTATGTTAAAAAAAATTTAATAAAAAGGTGAAGTGGGAAATGGGTACCCACTCCAGTGTTCTTGCCTGGGAAAATCCCATGGACAGAGGAACCTGGCAAGCTATAGTCCACAGAGTCTCAAAGAGTGGGACGTGACTTAGTGACTAAACAACAACAAGTAATATACCTCAACATAATAAAGGCCATATATGACACATCCACAGCTAACACCATATTCAATGTTGTTGTTCGATCACTCAGTTGTGTCCAACTCTTTGCGACCCCATGGACTGTGGCATGCCAAGCTTCCCTGTCCTTCACCATCTCCCGGAGCTTCCTCGAACTCATGTCCATTGAGTCAGTGATGCCATCCAGCCATCTCATCCTCTGTTTTTCCCTTCTCCTTTTGCCGTCAATCTTTTCCAGCATCAGGGTCTTTTGCAGTGAGTTGGCTCTTAACATCAGGGGGGTGTGTGTGTGTGTGTGTGTGTTAAATTGCTTCAGTCATGCCAGACTCTTTGTGACTCTATGGACTGTAAGCCTACCTATGGGGCTCCTCTGTCCATGGGATTCTTCAGGGAAGAATACTGGACTGGGTTGCCTTGCCCTCCTCCAGGGGATCTCCCTGACCCAAGGATTGAACTCGGGTCTCTTAACGTCTCCTGAATTGGCAGGCAGGTTCTTTACCACTACTGCCACCTGTAAAGCCCTTTTCACATCAGGTAGCCAAAGTATTGGAGCTTCAGCAGCAGTCCTTCCAATGATATTTAGTGTTGATTTCCTTTAGGATTTACTGGTTTGATTTACTTGATGCCAAGGGACTCTCAAGAGTCTTCTCCAACACCACGTTTTGAAAGCATCAATTCTTTGGCGCTCAGCCGAAGAATTTCATACTCAATGATAAAAACCTAAAAGCGACCCCTCTAAGATCAGAAACAAGACAAGGATGGCCACTCTTACTACTCTTATTTAATACAGTATTGGAAGTCCTAGTCAGAGCAATTAGGTAAGAAGAAGAAATAAAATACATCTAAATTGGAAAGAAAGACATTAAGCTGTCACTATTTGAGGATGTCATGATTTTATTGAGAGGAAACCCTAAAGACCTCACTGAAAAGCTCTTAGAATAGTAAATAGGAAACATGCAGTAAATTTGCTATCAGTATAAAAAAGTTGTGTTTCTATACACTAACAACAAAATTTAAGAGAGAAATTAAGGAAACAATTCATTTACCATTGCAAAAACAGCAAGAAATACCTGTTGCTGTGAAGTTGCTCAGTCGTGTCCGACTCTTTGTGACCCCAGGGACTGTAGCCTGCCAGACTCCTCTTTCCGTTGGATTTTCCATGCAAGAATACTGGAGTGGGTTGCCATTTCCTTCTCCAGTTTAACCAAGGAAATGAAAAACCTGTGCATGAAAATTATGAAGATCTTGTTGAAAAAAATTGAAGACACACACACAAAAAAGGAAAGGTATTCTGCACTCATTGGAAGAATTAACATTGTTAAAAATAACATACATATGATATATTTTTCACATATCTAGGAACTTTGAAGTATTATGGTGAATTTCCAAACTTAATGATTCTGTTAAATTTTTCACCTCTTTAGGAGATAGATAGTTTAGGTTTGTTCTATAATTCTGCTTTTATAGAATATTTTTAACTTTGTTGCTAAAAATCTTGTGATTTTTTCCAAAGTCCACATTACCTTTCAACTCCCCTCTCCCCTGCAATATGTAGGTGAAATGAGTGAAAGGAGTATGTCTATTCCTCTCTTCATTATGCTTGTACTTGGTCAAACATGGAAATAAATAAGTACAATAAAGTAAAAACAAAAACTCAATCTCACACCTCCCACTCCATCCCACCCCTCTAGTTTGTCACAGAGCACCGGTTTGAGCTCCCTGAGTCAATTATCCAAATAAATTAATTAAAACACACACACACACACACACACACACACATTGAGTTCTAACCACTGGGATGCTAGGGGATTCATCAGTTTTTGTAAATAAAATTTTATTGTAACACAGCCACAAGATAAAAAAAAAAGTCCAAACTTTAACCTAATCTCCACACAAGTGATTGTATATATGTATATTATATATGAAAATTGTTAAGAGAGTAAATTCTAGGAGTTTTCATCACAAAGAAATTTTTTTCCTATTTCTTTAATTTTATATCTACATGACATGATGGATGTTCACCAAACTTATTGTGGTAATCGTTTCATGATGTGTGTAGTTTTGTTTAATGGAAGGAACAATGTTCCTATCTATTATTAAAGATACAATTTAATAATTTAAGTTTCAGGAAACCAAAAATAAAGCACGTTTTCTGTGTAAGGTGGTCTCCCCTGATAGCTCAGCTGATAAGGAATCTGCCTATAATGCAGGAGACCCTGGTTCATTTCCTGGGTCGAGAAGATCTGCTGGAGAAGGGATAGACTACCCATTCCAGTATTCTTAGGCTTCTCTGGTGGCTCAGCTGGTAAAGAATCCGTCTGCAATGTGGGAGACCTGGGTTGGGAAGATCTCTGGGCTGGGAAGATCCCTGGGTTGGGAAGATCCCCTGGAGAAGGGAAGGGCCCCATGTACAGTCCATGGGGTTGGAAAGAGTAGGACACAACTAAGCAACTTTCACTTTCACTTTTTTCTGTGTAAGGTAAGACATTGTGGGAAAGAAAATTCACATTGGCATTCTGTTTATATTGAATTAACAGAATTTTAAGATGTTTAGATATAGGGTTCCAATGTTTCAGCTATTCATGACTTTTACTTTATCTTTTAGCAGTAAATTTAACTGAAAAATAAAATTATTTTTTGGCCATTTCGTGATCTCTTAATATGTTACCTAAAAATGTTATAAGGATTGTTGAATTATTGTTAGCAAGATTCATTTTAAGACAGGAATAATCTTTGTTCTGTTACTTAAATATATATGCTCAAATGATAATTGTGTCTTGATAATTTTATATAAAATTAATACTATTGCTTTCTGATATTTTTCAAAATATAAGGTATAAACTATAAGTTTTAACCACCTTTGAAATAAATAATATTTTGTTGTAGGGAATTTAAAATTAGGTTAAGTTGGATTACTTTGCTTAAAAAGATATTTGTTAGAGTACAGGTATTTCTGGAAAAATGAAACATCGCCATTGGCTTAATTTCCTTTTTCTTTTTCTTGATAAATCAGTTTTATTCAGGTTTAATTTATGAACCACAAAATGCACCCATTACTTCTGTGTTCGCATTGTTTAAAAATTGTAACATACAAACAATATAAAATGTTACCATCTTAACCATTTTTAAGTGTACAGTTCAGCAGTGATCAGTATGTTCATATCATTATGTAAAATGCACTCTTTTGAAGTATGGAGTTTAATTAGTTCTATGTTTGTCAATACACTTGTGTAACCTCCAGTATAAATTAATACACAGTCTTTCTATCACTCCCCCCAAATTTTCCTTTGTGACTGTTTATGATCTTCACTAACTGCAAACCAAGTAATAGCATCAAGAAGGCAACAGGTCCTGGCAGGGATTTGGTGTAAATGGAACCCTTGTACACTGCTAGTGGAAATGTAGATTGGTTCAACCACTATGGAAAATAATATGAGTTTTTCTCAAAATATTAAAAATAGATCTACCGTTCAATTAGACAGTTCTACCCCTGAATATATACCCAAAGAAAATTAAAAGAGGGTTTTTAAGAAGTAGGTACAAGCCTATGTGGCATCACTCACAATAAGGAAACAACCTAAATGCCAGTCAATGGGTGAATGGATAAAAATGTTGTGATTTATAGACACAATGAAGTATCATGCAGCCATGAGAAAGGGGGATTATCCTTTGGCCACTGTGACAACATGGATGGACCTTGAACAGTTTACGCTGATATATGTCAGACAGAGACAGAAAAATACTGTATGATATCCTCTATATGTAGAATCACAAAAGTCAAACTCATAAAAAACAGTGAGTAAGGTACTGTTTACGAGGGTATAGTGGAGTGGGAGGATGAGTAGTGTTGTTTAAGGATACAAGCTCATAACAAGTGGTGAATAAGCCATGGAGATCTAATGCACAGTATAGTCAATATAGACAACAATTGTGTATTATAAATATGAATTTCTTTTAAAAAATGAGGACTGCCTAAGTCTATAAAGGCTTTTTGATAATCCTTGGGAAAATTTAGAGCTGATGTCATAGGTCTGTATATGGCCAGTAATATGTGTGCATAGGTCATATTAGTCATTTTTTATAGATAAATTTATTAATTCAGTGTGAAATAACACTGGTTAATTTGATGTTCACTGATTTATTCCAAAGCCAGATTGCAATGAATCTTAATAGATTTACAAAAGGTCATAACTGGAAAGTGTCAATGTAGTCTTAGCTATTTAAATAGGTAACTAGATGAAAATTTTAGAATAGGGATATTTCCATGGGAGAGTGTAAAATAACCATTTCTGATCTCTGCTGAGGTTTGCTTCTGTTTTGAGAACATTTGTTTAAGAAGCAAAACCTATTCCTTGTGTACCTAATACCAGGTTTTCAGCAAGTCTCTGAAGGGTTTGCATCTTCCCTCGAGAGTTTATCTGATTCAAGCTCAGATGGGATCCAGACTCCTGCAGTGTCCTTGGGCAAATCAGGGTTATTGCAGCTAGAAAGCCCTTCAGAAAATAGGACCTTCCTGGGATTTGCCTGTTTTATTCTTCCAGCCATGTGAAGGCATTTGACAAGGTCTTTGAATTCTTTTTTCCCCCCTTATTATTTATTTTAATTCTGTAGCTCTCTCTGTCCCCTACAACACCTTATTTTTATGTTATTTTGCTATATTACTATTTGCCAGGCACTGTAGTAACTGTACAGAGACTTAAGAAGACATGATGTTTTTTCTTCTGTGAAGTTTTATGGTATAGATAGACATCAAAAAATGATTCAAAATCAATAGTTGTGTGGGGTTGTAAAGATCTCAGAATAAGAAGAGGATACAAAGAATGGACACCTCATGCAGCTAGGGGAGGAAGGAAAAGAAGGGTTCCTGAAGCTGTGGGAGTAACTTGGGGTGAATCTAGAAGGGAAGGTAGGGGTCTGCCAGGCAAAGGAGGAAATAAAGGAGGGAGGGCCTTCCTGGTATCTTATGAGCAAAGGCATGACAAAAAGAACTTGGAATTTAATAGGGCACTTCCTGATGTGCACTTTGAGTAGTTAATACTTGCTAAAGATGTTTTATCACCAAGAAAATACTCATTACTGCTTATTCAGACTCCCTCTACATCAACTATATTTAGTTCTTTAGCCATGATGTGCACAAAATAGCTCTTCTATCTATTTGGGGTCGATATAGTGGAAAGGCTATGAGTTATTAGAATTATACACACCTGGGGTCACTTCCCAGCTCTGCCACCCACTCACCATGTAACCACAATCAAGTTATTTAAACCCTCAAAACTTTATCACTAAAACAATGATAAAAATAGTTAACACTTTAGAGTTGACTTGAGGATTAAAAGATATGTTTTTAAGATACTTAAGATAATGTGAGCTCAAACTAGGCATTCAGTAGATGGCAACTAGTCACTATTATATGGCTGATATAAATGGCAATTTATATTTTTAAATATTGAACAAAATGCATTTAATTTTGCTAGTCATAGAATAATGAAAACATGATTTAATATATATAAATTACTTAGGCTGACATTGGGCTTTTTATTCCTATCTTTTTTTTTTTATAGGCAAAATCCCAATTATTATCCAATGTATTGGATGCTGCCCATCAGTTTATAAAGGAAGTTAATCCAGATGAACCCAAATGGGAGAATTGTTCTACAAAAGAGATTAGTAAAAGCCAGCAGAAAACCAAGTCTCCTGTTCTGCAGGGGAGCAGCTCTCAGGTAAATGGAGAAAAATACAGTAGACATTTTCTGTCGTACATGATCATGGAGACTGTCATTCACATACTAGAGGTTTAGAGTTTTAAAGATGATTTGATCACATTATTGTTTAGTATGAATTTGTTTTCTTATTAATCAAAAACATTTTTACTGTAAAAATCCTTTTGAGGAGATTGCTTTGATTTCACTGGCTGCTGGTTTTTTGAGGAATGATCTTTTGACTATATTGCTTTCCAGGCATTTTCACCACATCTGGAAATGAATATTTGAGAGAAACATAAGAAAATAACACAATGCAATATGGCAATTTTATTTTAATCAGAATCTCAGGGAGACTAAAAGTACAAAACCTTTCCAAGTGTTTTAAGTGACAGGCAATTTCACAGTTATTTAAAATCAGATTTATAACAAATTTTATGGTTATTCAAATTGATTACTGATCCTAGATAAGCTTATATCTACTCATGTCGGTATTTTAATAATAGACTTGTATTCATTCTTTGGCAGGAAACAAATTTCCTCAAATTCTGATCCTTGTAATAATCCTCATTCTTTTAGATGTCACTCACCTTTTCACATGGGCTTTCCTGATAGCTCAGATGGTAAGGAATCTGCCTGCAATGCAGGAGACCCAGGGTTCAATCCCTGGGTCAGGAAGATACCAGGGGAAGGTAATGGCAACCCACTCCAGTATTCTTGCCTGAAAAATTCCACGGACAGAGAAGCCTGGCAGCCTAGAGTCCATGGGAACACAGAGTCAGACATGACTGAGCGAATAACACTTTCACTTTCACCTTTTCAGTGTAGTTCAGAAATAGTGACTTGGCAGAACTCACACACACACAGCTTGTTACTTTATGACAGAGTCAGGCTTGAACTTCAGTCTGTTGAGTTTTAAACCCTTGCTCAGAGAACATAAAAGAAAACTATCTTTATTAGTAGGATCCCTTTACAGCAGAGAAACTATGCTTGAGTTGTCTAGAAAGAGTAGCATTCTGGTGGGGATTTTGCTAGTAGACCTGCCAAGAGTGCTTGTGAAGAATCATTGAATGAGTTGCAGCCTTATGATTAGAATAATAATATGCTGAGGACCAACCATGTGCCAAACACGGTTCTATGTATTTTATGTGTATTATCTCTTTTTTATCCTTTTTTAATTGTTTCTTTTTTTCAAATGAGAAAATAATGTCAAAATATAGTTTTTTAAATTGCCCAAGATATCATTGATTGTGGAACTTCAGTTTCAACTCAGACCTTATAACTCCAAATTACCTGTTTTTAATCACTACCCAGAGGCTGAGATTTTAAGGGTTTTGCCTTCATGCTTGTCATTTTATCTAACTTCTCCTACCAATAAAAATAGTAATAAATCAATATCCTCACATTTATTAAATATTATATGCTAGGCATTGAGCTTAATCCTTTAGTTTCTTTATCTTATTCAATAATGACAATAACCCTATAAGTTTTGCATTATTATTATCTCATTTAACAGATGAGAAAGTCAGAGAGGATTTAAGTTACTAGCTGTACTAGAAAGCTATAGGGCTTACTCCTTGGCCTGAGCTTTTAATCCCTAAATTAAATGCTGCCTCTTGTTCCCATCAGTAACTGTGTCTGCTCTATAGACCCGCCACCTCTGGTCTTAACCTAGAAACTATTAATTCAGTGGTTTCATCCAGGAGTGCACAGTAGAATCAACTGGAGAAACATTGGGGAAACACCTGTGACTGAGTTCAGCATCTCTGTTGGTGGTCCAGTCATGTGCTTTTAACACCTGCTCATCCTGTTGAGTGCTCCTGGTTGGGCATTATTGCTGCTGTCAACCTGTATACAGTGCACACATTAAGAAGTACCCCTGTCATATGCTTGGTACTCCTCTGTGCTGAAGAGCAGAGTTTTTCCAACTGCAATAAACATCACAAGTACTGTGTGAGCTTTTTGAAAATGTGTACTCCTGGCTTGCCACTCAAATTTGGATTTTTTTACATTTAGGTTAGGGCCCAGGAATCTGATTTTTTATTTATTTACTTTTTAGGACTAAATGTTTTAATTTTTTTTTAAACTTTAAAGTTTTTATTTTGTATTTGAGATATAGGCAGTTAATAATGTTGTGGTAGTTTCTGGTGAACAGTGAAGGGACTCAGCCATCCATATACACATATCCATTCTCCCCCAAACTCCCCTGGCATCCAGGCTGGCACATAACATTGAGCAGAGTTCCATGTGCTATAAAAAAAGGTCCTTGCTGGTTAACCATCTTGAATATAAGTGTATTCATGACCTTACTAAAGTCCCTAAGTATCCCTTCCCCCTGCCCCGGGCAACCATAAGTTCATTTCCTAAGTCTATGAGTCTCTTTCTGTTTTGTAAGTAAGTTCATTTGTATCACTTCTTTTTAGATTCCACATATGAGGGATGTCATATGATATTTCTCCTTCTCTGTCTGACTTATTTCACTCAGTATGACACTCTCTAAGTCCATCCATGTTGTTGCAAATGGCATTATTTCACTCTTTGTAATGGCTAATAAGGAATCTGATTTTTAATCAGCCTACCCAGCAACTTGAATGCCTGGAAGAATCAAAATAGTGGATTCAAGCCAGTGGATATCCTTGGAAGGGAGTGCAGTTCATGAAAGCTTTCATTTTAGACTGAAACCTGAGCTTGAAGTACTGACTCTGGTTTTCTTACAGTTTATAGTTTTGGAACATTGGGTGATTTACTTAGCTTCCCTTTCCTTTTCTGGAAAGTGGGGATATTAAAGCATATTTTGCAGGGGTATATTTGGCCTAGAGGGGCCACATATGACAGCTGAAACATTTAAGAGTGAATATACCATCCTCTGGCTTTTTCCTATCCTGTCACTGCTGTGTGGAAACCAAGTATTCCATAGGCATAGCTGTAAAATGCAAATGTCTTATGTCTCTTATTCACTGCTTGAAAGGGAGCTGCCCTGGAGAGCTTCTGTAATCACTGGAACACTCAATTCATTTTGCATAAAGCACTGAGTTTTTAGTGCTTCTTCATGAGTGTAGTGCGCACACACACACACTGCTTACTACTGAATACGTGTAAATACCTTCTCACATACTTCTAAGACTCAGTATTTCCAAGCTAAATTCATCACCTCTTCTCCCAACCTGTAGATAATTACTGTTGGTGACAGCTCTCTTCAAGCTTTTCAAACTGGCAAGAACAGTTGTTTTCTATAATCATTTATCTTCTTCCTTTGTACTTCCAATCAGTTACCATATCTTAAAACCATCTGAAAACCCTTGAGTATTTGGTTACTTCTATTCTTACTGCTCTTCCAGATAGTAAAATTAACGATTTCTTAAAGAGCAAAAGGTTTATAAAGTGAAAAGGGCATTTAGTTCTCTCCCCTTCTGGAAGTTAATAATAATTTCAATTTTGTAGGTATGCATTAACAGAAATACTAATATGTTGTATGCTGCTATGCAAACAGACTTTTTACTCTTAACAATATACTATTGTTATTCATATAAGTATATCCCACAGCCTTCTCATTCTATATGAAAGTGAAAGTTGCTCAGTCCTGTCCGACTCTTTGTGAGACATTTTGCAAAGCCCTGGATTGTGGCTTTCCAGGCTCTTCTGTTCATGGAATTCTCCAGGCAAGAATATTGGAGTAGGTAGCCATTCCCTTCTCCAGGAAATCTTTCCAACCCAGGGATTGAACCCAGGTCTCCTACATTGCAGGCAGATTCTTTACTGTCTGAGCCACCATGGAAGCCCAAGAATACTGGAGTGAGTAGCCTATCCCTTCTTGAGGGGATCTTCCCAACCCAGGAATAGAACCGGGGTCTCCTGCATTGCAGGTGGATTCTTTACCAGCTGAAATACTCCATTTATTATATATGAAATAACTTTTTAAGCTATGTTTTCTGTTCCTCAGTATTTACACTATTTCAATCTTTTGCAAGTATGAAATATAGTATAAAGAATAATTTTGAAAAATACTGTTTTGTATATGTATGTGTGTGTGTGATAAAATCCTAAAATTCCTAGGTGAAGAGGGTTATGTGTTTGTAATGCTGATATTGACAAATGGATGTGGATTTTAATTGGTTTCCTTGCATTTGAACTCACTATTCTCCAATTTCTTTCTCTCCCACACTACTGTGTGGGATTCTACAGTAGCTTTGCATTTCCAGTATACTTAAGTGTAATTTTCTCTGGATGGTGGGGGGATCCTTCACAATCTGCCTCTGTTCATCTTTCTACCCTTAATATTTTCTCAAATCTCACTTTTTGCTCTGTGAATTTCCCTGGTGGCCGAGATGGTAAAGAATCTGCCTGCAATGCAGGGGACCCAAGTTCAATCCATGGGTTGGGAGCATCCCCTGGAGAAGGGAATGGCTACCCACTCTAATAGTCTACCCACTCTATCATTCTTTTGCTCTAGAATACTGCCCTTGCCACTTTTTGCCCATGGGATTCTTGTTTCTCTGAGTTAAATTTTTGTTCTTTGCTTCCGTTTCTATTGTGGATTTAGTAACCTGTGTTTCATGGCAATGACTAGCATAGTGTTTGTAGGTTCCAGACGGTTTTTGTTTATGTTGAATTTTATATATGCACATATTTAACAATCTTCTCTCAATTGTTCTCTAACAATGTGCCTATTTATTTTGCAATTAAGTGCTGAACATAGTGGATTATACTGTTGTATCTAGAAGGTACACACGGAGCTTTAGCCATATGATCAGTGTAGGTAATCCACACTTTATAATTCAGAACTGTTGCGGAACTTATTTTGCTTTAGTTCTCCAATTTTGCTGTTTTCTCTGATTCACTGGATAACTGCCAAGCCGTACCTTCATTTTCTTTTGTGTATTCACAGTAAATCTATATTTTGTACTGCATTCTCCTTTCTCTCCAGCATTATACTGAAAAGCAGGCAATGTTTCATATACATTAATTGATATGTCCATTCATTCAACTGACTTTTAATGAGCACCTGCTTTGTGCCAGTTACTGCTCTTGGCCCTGAAGAAACAGTCAACGTTCTTGATCCCATTACATTCTAATGGGGAGAGATCAGCAGTAAACACACATGTAGAGTAAATTCACATGGATGTAAATTACTGGGAGAAAAATAAAACAGATAAGGGATCTGAAAGTGGGGGAAATGACTTTGTTTTTATGTCATCAGTAAGGTCATTGCTTATTCTCTGAGCAGGTGACATTTGAGCCAAGACTGAATGAAATGAGTGGAATGACTGTATAAAAATATGGAGAAGGATCATTTCAGGCATTAGCTACAGCTAGTACGAGGCCCTCGAGTGGATATGCTTGATGGGTTCATAGAATTGCAAGAAGAGAAGTTTGGCTGGAACATGGTGAATGAAGGGGAGAACTGGAGGAAGTGGAGTGAAAGGCAGGGGAAGACAAGCTTGTGTACAACCTTCTAAGTCCTGGTAGGAACTGAGGGTTTCACAGTCTTGGAGGGTTTGGAGCAGAGGAACCATCTCAGATTTACATGGTAATGAAACTGCTCTTTCTGCTGTGGGGAGGTTGCAGGGAGCAGGAGATTGGAGAAGTAGGGTTAAATACAAGGCTGTCACTGCTTTCCAGAGAAAACCCTCATGAATAACATAGTGACAAATCCTCAGTCCTGTAGGCTTTAGCTTTAATATTTTCCAAAGATACCATATATAACTGTCTGTAGAGTTTTAAAGAAATCAGAAAAGCACATAAATAAGTACAAATAAAAAAACATTTGAAGTAAAAAAAAAATGTGTGATTTCACAATGCTCAATAATCAGTGTTACCTGTATTTTAAGATACAGAACATTTGGTAAAGCACACTTAGATATACTTTTAATTGGTTTAGGTAGAAGATCCAACAACAAAAAAAGAAGAATGTGCGAATCCAAGAGACAAGCCCTTGTGTGAAGTGCCTTTCAATGAAGAAGCTTCTGCCCAATCCTTTCAGAAAGTTTTAAGTCAGTGGAGAACTGGACATCATGATGACAATGAGACACAGAGCTTACATGCAGCAAAATCAGGTACAGTTTTTTTTTTAAATAAAGTGAATGCTGTGATGTATGTTGGAGAGTGTTTTGCCTATGTTCTCCTCTAGGAGTTTTATAGTTTCTGGTCTTACGTTGAGATCTTTAATCCATTTTGAGTTTATTTTTGTGTATGGTGTTAGAAAGTGTTCTAGTTTCATTCTTTTACAAGTGGTTGACCAGTTTTCCCAGCACCACTTGTTAAAGAGATTGTCTTTAATCCATTGTATATTCTTGCCTCCTTTGTCAAAGATAAGGTGTCCATAGGTGCGTGGATTTATCTCTGGGCTTTCTATTTTGTTCCATTGATCTATATTTCTGTCTTTGTGCCAGTACCATACTATCTTGATGACTGTGGCTTTGTAGTAGAGCCTAAAGTCAGGCAGGTTGATTCCTCCAGTTCCATTCTTCTTTCTCAAGATTGTTTTGGCTATTCAAGGTTTTTTGTATTTCCGTACAAATTGTGAAATTATTTGTTCTAGCTCTGTGAAGAATACCGTTGGTAGCTTAATAGGGATTGCATTGAATCTATAAATTGCTTTGGGTAGTATACTCATTTTCACTATATTGATTCTTCCAATCATGAACATGGTATATTTCTCCATCTATTAGTGTCCTCTTTGATTTCTTTCACCAGTGTTTTATAGTTTTCTATATATAGGTCTTTAGTTTCTTTAGGTAGATATATTCCTAAGTATTTTATTCTTTTCGTTGCAATGGTGAATGAATTGTTTCCTTAATTTCTCTTTCTATTTTCTCATTATTAATGTATAGGAATGCAAGGGATTTCGGTGTGTTGATTTTGTATCCTGCAACTTTACTATATTCATTGATTAGCTCTAGTAATACATCACAGCAGGATTATCTATGACCCACCTCCCAGAATATTGGAAATAAAAGCAAAAATAAACAAATACGACCTAATTAAACTTAAAAGCTTCTGCACAGCAAAGGAAACTCTAAGCAAGGTGAAAAGACAGCCTTCAGAATGGGAGAAAATAATAGCAAATGAAGCAACTGAGAAACAACTAATCTCAAAAATATACAAGCAACTCCTGCAGCTCAATTCCAGAAAAATAAACGACCCAATCAAAAAATGAGCCAAAGAACTAAATAGACATTTCTCCAAAGAAGACATACAGATGGCTAACAAACACATGAAAAGATGCTCAACATCACTCATTATCAGAGAAATGCAAATCAAAACCACTATGAGGTACCATTTCATGCCAGTCAGAATGGCTGCGATCCAAAAGTCTACAAGCAATAAATGCTGGAGAGGGTGTGGAGAAAAGGGAACCCTCTTACACTGTTGGTGGGAATGCAAACTAGTACAGCCACTATGGAGAACAGTGCAGAGATTCCTTAAAAAACTGGAAATAGAACTGCCTTATGACCCAGCAATCCCACTGCTGGGCATACACACCGAGGAAACCAGAATTGAAAGAGACACATGTAACCCAATGCTCATTGCAGCACTGTTTATAATAGCCAGGACATGGAAGCAACCTAGATGTCCATCAGCAGATGAATGGATAAGAAAGCAGTGGTACATATACACAATGGAGTATTCCTCAGCCATTAAAAAGAATACATTTGAATCAGTTCTAATGAGGTGGATGAAACTGGAGCCTATTATACAGAGTGAAGTAAGCCAGAAAGAAAAACACCAATACAGTATACTAACGCATATATATGGAATTTAGAAAGATGGTAACAATAACCCTGTATACGAAACAGCAAAAGAGACACTGATGCACAGAACAGTCTTGTGGACTTTGTGGGAGAGGGAGAGGGTGGGATGATTTGGGACAATGGCATTGAAACATGAATAATATCATATATGAAACGAGTCGCCAGTCCAGGTTCGATGAACGATACTGGATGCTTGGGGCTGGTGCGCTGGGATGACTCAGAAGGATGGTACGGGGAGGGAGGAGGGAGGGAGGGTTCAGGATGGGGAACATGTATATACCTGTGGCGGATTCATGTTGATATATGGCAAAACCAATACAATATTGTAAAGTTAAAAAAAAAATCACATCTGCAAAAAAAAAAAAAATAAAGTGAATGCTTTAAAATAAAACTGATTTTATGTCCATTCTCTGTGAATATAAATGCAGTGTTCAGAAGCTATTAACATTTGGATAATAGTTTGATATAACTCTTCAAATAGTCACACAGTAGTCACTGTGTGACCATTGGTTTAGTGGTTTAATATTTATAGAACCCTGAGTGGGCTTCTTTGCCTTTTCATAAGTGTTTTTGACTTATGGCAGAAATCCAAGAACAAAAGAGCCTCTTGATGAAAGTGAAGGAGGGGAGTGAAAAAGTTGGCTTAAAACTCAAAAAACTAAAACATTCAGAAAACTATGATCATGGCATCTGGTCCCATCACTTCATGGCAAATAGGGGAACAATGGAAACAGTGGCAGACTTTATTTTTCTGGGCTCCAAAATCACTGCAGATGTTGACTGCAGCCATGAAATTAAAAGACGCTTGCTTCTTGGGAAAAAAAGCTATGACCAACTTAGACAGCAAATTAAAAAGCAGAGACATTACTTTGCCAACAAAGTTCTGTCTAATCAAAGCTTTGGTCTTTCCAGTAGTCATGTATGGATGTGAGAGTTGGACTATAAAGAAAGCTGAGCGCCAAAGAATTGATGTTTTTGAACTGTGGAGTTGGAGAAGACTCTTGAGAGTCACTTGGACTGCAGGGAGATCCAATCAGTCAATCCCAAAGGAAATTAGTCCTGAATATTCATTGGAAGGACTGATGCTGAAGCTGAAACTCCAATACTTTGGCCACCTGATGCGAAGAACTGACTCACTGGAAAAGACCCTGATGCTGGGAAAGATTGAAGGCAGGAGGAGAAGGGGATGACAGAGGATGAGATGGTTGGATGGCATCACAGACTAGATGGACATGAGTTTGAGGAAGCTCTGGGAGTTGGTGATGGGCAGGGAGGCCTGGTGTGCTGCAGTTCATGGGTTCTCCAAGAGTCGGACATGACTGAGTGACTGAACGGAACTGAATTGAATGGGCCTTAGGGATATATTTGCCTTTGTTTCCTGCATAAATTCAGACTATCAAACGAATAGAGAATTGGAATCTTTCAGCTCCTCCTGTTGTAGCAGAAAGTTTTTGTTAGAACAACTGTTCCTTTATTGAACTGTAATTACAACATATAAAACAAGAGGATCTATGAGACAGTAAAGTAAATAATTTTTTTTTATATGTGTCTTGAGAAATATATTTCAAGGACTGCTGTGAAGTTCAGGGGGATAATTAATTTTTCTTGTTTTTCTTTCCTTTTGAAGAAATATTTCTTGTTTTTATTTTTCCTTGGTGATTTTTACAACCATATTCTAGACATTGAAGACCTGGATGACTGAAGTGTGCAGAGTCTTTGCTTTGTTTCCCAGGTTCTTTTGAGGGAAATCATACTTTTAGAAGTATTTAATTTATTAATTTTATTACTCAGAATCTTTTTGAGCTTTCCAACTGCTTTTCATTAAAGACAAAATGCTAGATAATAAATTTAAATCATGTAGCTTAGTTGAAAGTGTTCAATTTTGTGGTTTCTATTTTCATTCTTTTTTCCAATGAGGGAACTCTCCTGTTTACTGCTCTTTTGAAACATAGTTTAATTCCTAATGTCAAATATCATGCACCTTCTTCACAATTAGAATTTGATTTTCTTCTTAATAATGTTCTTTCTTTCAAATATATTCCCTATATTTGTTCATGATACATCAATTTTGTTAATATTTCCAAGATTTTGTTTGAATACCCTGTTTTAGTATGTACCTCGTATTATTCTCAATGACTCTTATTTTATGTGCCCTTTTTTTGTGTTTTCACATTTTTATTTATTTTTTTACTCTTCTACTTTGAAAGGGACTAAGTCTTCTATAGAAATACCTTTATGATTGGTGCACTCTGAAGACATAGTATTTAAAAATGATAGAAGAACTGATGTGTTGTAGCTTTCCTCTATAGGCTAAAGATTGTGGACGGAGATACTTAGATGGAATTGACTGCCTAGTTTCAAAGGAATCATAGCAACCTGGAATGGTAGAGGCCAGAAGTTGGTATATAATTATCAAAGTTTTAGTGAAAAAATTACCAAAATAAGGGATAAGGAAGACTAGTAATTGATTGTTTCAGTTCACAGAGATCTGTGATACTAATTGGGGTACATAAGAATGAAAAAATCTTGTATACTCTCCTGTTTTTTTCTGAGTAGAAAATTTCTATCTGATGCAGAGACCCATCTTAAGCTACTGTATTGGGAATTCAGAGTTTTTATAAAGTTCCCAGCCCTAAGCCAGGCCACAGATCTGAGGCCCCTTGAGATAGTTGCTGGGTCCTTTTGCAAAGTTTTGTAGTGTAGCCACAGGGTATACTATGCATCTTCCTCTATAACTTCACTACAGAATTTACAGCTATTTACCAGGAAAGTAAAAGTGTGAAAGTGAAAGTGTTAGTTGCTCAGTTATGTTTGAATCTTTGGACTGTAGCCTGCCAGGCTCCTCTATCCATGGAGTTCTCCAGGCAAGAATACTGGAATGGGTAGCCATTACCTTCCTCAGGGGATCTTCCTGACCCAGGGATTGAACCCTGGTCTCCTGCATTGCAGGCAGATTCTTTACTGTCTGAGCCACCAGGGACATCACCAGAATAAACATGCAGTGAGGAAAGACAATGCCCAAACTTCCCTGGGTCTGAACTGACGGTTATCTCTGGAGACCCTTAGTACCATCATAATCCACCAGTCATTGTTAGAGATTTATAGAAGTAGAGTGATAGATGGAGTCTTGTCTTTATTGTGTCTTGTCTATGGGCCAGTGGGACCATTATGTGGTTATTTTCCCAGTTTTGATTATATAATGGAAATGGATATACTTAGTAACATTAATAATGCCTATATTGATGGTCTGACCTGTGGCATGGCGATTGTTATGGTTGTAACATAAGTAGAAGACCCTAGAACTGTCTTCCTTCTTTGTCAGTGTGCATGCTAAAATACCATGCTGGAAGCAAAACCAGGGTTTGCAGTTTCTGGGAACTGCAAAGATTAATGGCAACATCAAAGACTTGAAAGATGCAGGAATACTGCTTTTTATTATGATGGTTTAGTCGCCAAGTTGTGTCTGACTCTTGGCGACCCCATGGACTGTAGCCTGCCAGGCTTCTCTGTCCAGAAGAATTTCCAGGCAAGGATACTGGAGTGGGTTGCCACATCCTTCTCCAGGGGATTTTCCCACCCAGGGATTGAACCTGGGTCTCTTGCATTGTAGGCAGATTGTTTACCAGCTGAGCTACCAGGGAAGCACATTTCCATTTAACTTGTGTATTTGGTACAAAAGCCAATGATCTTAGAAAATGACTGCAAGTTAGAGTAAACTTGATCAGATGATGATGATACAGGTCATAGTTGCTTTACTGGATGTAGCATCTTTACTGGAGAAAACCAACACATTCTCTATGGTTGGAGGAGAGACAACTACTAACCTAACCCAGGGGCTAATTTTTTTATAGTTTTCTATATCTATCACTTTAAATATTTTAAGCTTTGAGGTCCACTCATAAGGGTCATACAACTCTGCCATTGTAACATGAAAGACAATATATTAAGAAATGAGTGTGACTGTTTTCGAATAGAATCTTGTCTTTGAATGTAAATTTGAATTTTATGTAATTTTCATGTGTTGCAATATATTATCTTTGCTTTGATTTTTTCCAACCATTAAAATATGTAGAAACTACTCTTACCTTGAAAGCCATACAGAAATGGTGGGCCACATGTGGTGCAAAGGTTATAGTTTGCTGCTCCAATATCAAATATTATTCTTTTCTATTTATATCAATGAATATAATCAGAAATAGTTTAATATCATATGGCAGATATCATGGTATACATTCACAATCTTGCTCCAGACCTCCATTAACTCTCCAGCTTTCTAGCATTATATAGTCCCAAAGAACCTTGATTGTCTTGCTATTGCACAGAAGATAATGCTTGATTATTAGATTGATGTCATGATGCTAAGTGGATTTGGTGAACAGAGAGTATCTGTTACAGAATGATTATATTGGACCCTTTCCATCATGGGCAGTAATTTGTTCTCACAGAAAGAAGCTACGTATTTCAGAAAAAGATTTGCCTTCTCTTCCTTTAGTGTGTCTGCCAGCAGAAGCTTTATTTGTCACCATGGTATCTCACACAATGAGTGTCAGAGAGCAAGACACTCATTTTTTTATGAAAGAGGTATAGAAATAGGCTCATACCCATGAAATTCACTCGTCTTACCATGTGCAGCACTATCCAGCAGGCTTTATAGTTTTATAGAACGGCCTGTATGGGTTCAGTATGGGTTCCAGTTGAGAAACATCATCTTGTGAGTTTGGGGTGCTTTTCCTTCAGGGTACTGTATATTACATGAAACTCCAGCAGAACCTCCATTAAACAGGAAGCTGAGACTACCCCTTGCCATTGGGGGCTCATCACACTGAATTAATAGTCAGCAAGTGTCACTGTACTGACCATGTTGTTTCAGCACAAGCATGAAGGAACGCTTGGATTGTTATCATACAGTCAAGAAAAGATAGACTTTATTTGCAAACAAATTAGCAGCAAACAATAGTTTTCCTGTGTTCAGTAATAATGTTCATTGGAAAAAAATATGGTAGCCCAGTGAAAAGAAGGGTATGGTCTTGAATCTTTGGCAATGAAGATTTGAGACAGTCTACCAGCTAAAAGGTATCAGCAGATAGTAAGGTGAACATCGAATAGGTGGTGAAAGAAGGAAGCTATGGTAATCAAATGAAGGTAGGATTCAGTTGTTATTGTTTAGTTGCTAAGTCATGTCTGCCTCTTTTATGACCCCATGGATTGTAGCCTGCCAGGCTACTCTGTCCATGGGATTTCCCAGACAAGAACACTGGAGCGAGTGCCATGTCCTTCTTCATGGGATCTTCCCAACACAGGGATTGAACCTGAGTCTCCTGCATTGCAGGTTGATTCTTTACAACTGAGCCAAAACCAGCTACAAAATGAAGAATGATGGCAGCTATGTTTTATGTTGAGTAATTCTTTTTTCCCCCTGTTTTTCCTCCATACTAATATGACACATACTGCTGGTATCTAACATTTAAATTTAGTTGGAATTATCACTACATTGAAATCTGGTGGCTCAGCTGGTAAAGAATCCGCCTGCAATGTGGTAGACCTGGGTTCAATCCCTGCATTGTGAAGATCCCCTGCACAAGGGAACAGCTACCCACTTCAGTATTCTTCCATGGAGAAGTCCATGAACTGTATAGTCCATGGGCTCATAAAGAGTCAGACATGACTTAAGCGGCTTTCACGATGATACCCAGTGAAAACTTTGTATTTTCTATGTGCTTCATACTATAGAACTTTGTGTTTTCTATGTGCTTCAGACACGACTCAGGTTTTTTGTTGTTTTGTTTGCTTTTTTTGCTGGTGGTAAAGAATCCACCTACTGATGCTGGAGACACAAGAGACACAGGTTCTATTCCTGGAGTAAGAGGTGGCAACCCACTCCAGTATTCTTGATTGAAAAATACCACGGACAGAGGAGGCTGGTGGGCTACAGTCCATGGGGTCTTAAAGAGTCAGACATGACTGGGCACACTACTGCTACTGCTTGCTTTTTGCAGAGAAATGCACATACAAATGGAGGTTTAGATGCAAACTAAGTAGACTGTCTCTCTGGATTCATTTTCTCTTATTTTTACCTGATTCTATGCCTCTTAAATTGAAGAAAGTAGGGAAAACCACTAGACCATTCAGGTATGACCTAAATCAAATCCCTTATGATTTATACAGTGGAAGTGAGAAATAAATTTAAGGGACTAGATCTGATAGAGTGCCTGATGAACTATGGACTGAGGTTCGTGACATAGTACAGGAGACAGGGATCAAGACCATCCCCATGGAAAAGAAATGCAAAAAAGCAAAATGGCTGTCTGGGGAGACCTAACAAATAGCTGTGAAAAGAAGAGAAGCAAAAAGCAAAGGAGAATAGGAAAGATAAAAACATCTGAATGCAGAGTTCCAAAGAATAGCAAGAAGAGATAAGAAAGCCTTCCTCAGCAATCAATGCAAAGAAATAGAGGAAAACAACAGAATGGGAAAGACTAGAGATCTCTTCAAGAAAATTAGAGATACCAAGGGAACATTTCATGCAAAGATGGGCTTGATAAAGGACAGAAATGGTATGGACCTAACAGCAGCAGAAGATACTAAGAAGAGGTGGCAAGAATACACAGAAGAACTGTACAAAAAAGATCTTCATGACCCAGATAATCACGATGGCATGATCACTCATCTAGAGCCAGACATCCTGGAATGTGAAGTCAAGTGGGCCTTAGAAAGCATCACTATGAACAAAGCTAGTGGAGGTGATGGAATTCCAGTTGAGCTATTTCAAATCCTGAAAGATGATGCTGTGAAAGTGCTGCACTCAGTATGCCAGCAAATTTGGAAAACTCAGCAGTGGCCACAGGACTGGAAAAGGCCAGTTTTCCTTCCAATTCCAAAGAAAGGCAATGCCAAAGAATGCTCAAACTGCCACACAATTGCACTCATCTCACACGCTAGTAAAGTAATGTTCAAAATTCTCCAAGCCAGGCTTCAGCAATACATAAACCGTGAACTTCCAAATGTTCAAGCTGGTTTTAGAAAAGGCAGAGGAACCAGAGATCAAATTGCCAACATCTGCTGGATCATCGAAAAAGCAAGAGAGTTCCAGAAAAATGTCTATTTCTGCTTTATTGACTATGCCAAAGCCTTTGACTGTGTGGATCACAACAAACTGTGGAAAATTCTGAAAGAGATGGGAATACCAGACCACCTGACCTGCCTCTTGAGAAACCTATATGCAGGTCAGGAAGCAACAGTTAGAACTGGACATGGAACAACAGACTGGTTCCAAATAGGGAAAGGAGTACGTCAAGGCTGTATATTGTCACCGTGCTTATTTAACTTATATGCAGAGTACATCATGAGAAATGCTGGGCTGGAAGAAGCACAAGCTAGAATCAAGATTGCCAGGAGAAATATCAATAACCTCAGATATGCAGATGACACCACCCTTATGGCAGAAAGTGAAGAGGAACTCAAAAGCCTCTTGATGAAAGTGAAAAAGGAGACTGAAAAAGTTGACTTAAAGCTCAACATTCAGAAAGCTAAGGTCATGGCATCTGGTCCCATCATTTCATGGGAAATAGATGGGGAAACAGTGGAAACAGTATCAGACTTTATTTTTTGGGGCTCCAAAATCACTGTAGATGGTGACTGCAGCCATGAAATTAAAAGACGCTTACTGCTTGGAAGGAAAGTTATGACCAACCTAGATAGCATATTCAAAAACAGAGGCATTACTTTGCCAACAAAAGTCCGTCTAGTCAAGGCTATGGTTTTTCCAGTGGTCATGTATGGATGTGAGAGTTGGACTGTGAAGAAAGCTGAGCACCGAAGAATTGATGCTTTTGAATTGTGGTGTTGGAGAAGACTCTTGAGAGTCCCTTGAACTACAAGGAGATCCAACCAGTCCATCTGGGAAGAGATCAGCCCTGGGATTTCTTTGGAAGGAATGATGCTGAAGCTGAAACTCCAGTACTTTGGCCACCTCATGTGAAGAGTTGACTCATTGGAAAAGACTCTGATGCTAGGAGGTATTGGGGGCAGGAGGAGAAGGGGACGACAGAGGATGAGATGGCTGGATAGCATCACTGACTCGGACGTGAGTCTGAGTGAACTCCGGGAGTTGGTGATGGACAGGGAGGCCTGGCGTGCTACGATTCATGGGGTTGCAAAGAGTTGGACACGACTTTGCAACTGAACTGATCTGAACTGAACTGATGCCTCTATAGGCTGACTCTAGAGACTGCATCACATAGCTTCCTTGTTCTCTGGCTTCTAGTTGGGTTTGGCTAATTGGAGACACTAGTAAAACATTGAAGGTGAGAAGAAAAGGGTGAGGTATCACTCTCCCTCTATTTGTTGATGTACTCAGATTTTGCAGTCACTGCATTGTCCGCCTATGTTATTAGCAACACTCAGATTACTTTTTGTTCACAATTATTGCCTTCCATAACTACTTACAACGCTTTGTCCTCTCAAGCCTAAAGTTGGTAACAGCTTTCCACTATTTTTGGTCTCTGAGTGCTTCAACATTGCTTGTTTCCTCAGCTCTACTCCCTGATTATAAGTTAGTTCCTTCATTTGGCCTTCTTCAAATTAACCCTTTGAGTTTTCTCTTTCCTGTTAGGACTTTGACTTATACTAATGATCAAAAACAGGATTTCTAAGAAGCCAAGGTTCAAGTTGAGGTCTAGAAAATGAGTTGAAACGTAGAGACAGATTAACATGTGCAAAGCACTCCATGATGGAGAGTTCCATATTGTGTTAATGGAACTGAAGGGAGATGTGTGTGGCTGGATCTTAGAGAACAAGGGAAACTGTTGTAGCACAATTAGTTAGAGGGGAATCACAGTGTGGTTGTTGTGGAGAAATCATCAAGATGAGAACTTCTGTTGATAAAATATGTGATTATTTTGCCTCAAAGTATTATAAATATTACTGTTTTTGTGTATGTATATGTTTATAAATATTTCCCTTTTTCTAAGATAGTAGGTAAAAAGAATATTTATAAAATTTATATAGTTTATGGAGAAAAACAATGCAGTAAGAACCTCTTCTCACCCTCTTCCCTCCCTCTAAGTGATTATCACTAGCTTGGATTTTGTATTTTCTCATTCCCTTAATTTCCTGTGGTTTATTGTATGTATGCTTCTCTAAACAATATATTATTAAACTAGCATGTATTTAGCATGGTGGCAGAAAGTGAAGAGGAACTAAAGAGCCTCTTGATAAAAGTGAAAGAGGAGAGTGAAAAAGTTGGCTTAAAGCTCAACATTCAGAAAACTAAGATCATGACATCCGGTCCCATCACTTCATGGCAAATAGATGGGAAACAGTGGAAACAGTGTCAGACTTTATTTTTTGGGGCTCCCAAATCACTGTAGATGGTGACTGCAGCCATGAAATTAAAAAATTAACTACTCCTTGGAAGGAAAGTTATGACCAACCTAGATAGCATATTCAAAAGCAGAGACATTACTTTGTCAACAAAGGTCCATCTAGTCAAGGCTGTGGTTTTTCTGGTGGTCATGTATGGATATGAGAGTTGGACTGTGAAGAAAGCTGAGCACTGAAGAATTGATGCTTTTGAACTGTGGTGTTGGAGAAGACTCTTGAGAGTTCCTTGGACTGCAAGGAGATCCAACCAGTCCATCCTGAAGGAGATCAGTCCTGGGTGTTCATTGGAAGGACTGATGCTGAAGCTGAAACTCCAGTACTTTGGTCACCTGATGCGAAGAGTTGACTCATTGGAAAAGACTCTGATGCTGGGAGGGATTGGGGGCAGGAGGAGAAGGGGATGACAGAGGATGAGATGGTTGGATGGCATCACTGACTCGATGGACATGAGTCTGAGTGAACTCCGGGAGTTGGTGATGGACAGGGAGGCCTGGCGTGCTGTGATTCATGGGGTTGCAAAGAGTCGGACACGACTGAGTGACTGAACAGAATTGAACTGATGGGCTTCCCTAGTGACTCAGCAGGAAGGAATCTGCTTGCAGTGCAGGAGACAAAGGAGACATGGGTTCAGTTCCTGGGTCTGGAAGATACTGATGAGGAGGAAATGGCAACCCACTCCAGTATTCTTGCCTGAAATATTCCATGGACAGAGGAGCCTGGTTGGGCTACAGTACAAAGGGATGCAAAGAGCCAGACACGGCTGAGTGACTGAGCACACACACAAACACTGTGTAAATGGAAAGCTAGTATATTATTCTTTTACAACTGGTTTAATATTTTCAAGATTATTTACTGAGATTTACCCATAAAGATGTGCATAGCTGTATTTCATTCATGTCACTGCTTAACAGTTCTCTGCTTATACCACTGTTTACCTGTTTAAACATTGACGATTGTCTGGGTTGATTCCCATTTGGTAGAGGAAAGAGGTTGAAGTATTTACTCTCCTTCTTCTTCATGTGCTGAGATTTTTGCAGTGACTGTATTCTCTGCTTATGTTACAAAGCAACAGTCAGATGACCTTTCATCTACAGCCATTGCTTTCAATGATTCTTACAAAGTTTTCCTACATTGTTCTCTCAAGTCTAGGGTTGGTAACAGCTTTTCATAATTTTTACTTTCTGAATGCTTCAATATCACTTGTTCCCTTAACCCTACCCAGCAAACACTGCTGTTAAGAATATTCTTGCCCAGGTCTCCTAGCTCTCATATGCACACTTTTCTGGGTTCTATTCCTAGGAGTAAAATAGCTGGGTTATGGGTTATCCGTGTCTTCACCTCTACTAGGTAAACTTGAATTATTTACCAATGTATTAGTACTCCCTCTTGCAGTGTATAAATAGTCTGGCTGCTTCCCATTATCACCAACACAAATTGGCAGCTTAAATAAAAATTGCTGGCCTGATACAGATGAAATTGTATATATAATTTGTGTACCTCACTACACATGACATTGTGTTTTCCTATGTATCTTGGCCATTAGCTTTGAATTTTCAAGTTTCCTAGTTATTTGTGTTATTGATTATGTTTTAGTGAACTCCAAAATCTCATTTCCTTCAGTGTGAAAGGCAAGTACTTACAATGACCTAGAAGGTTCACTAATATTACGGCTTCCCTGATGACTCAGTGGGTACAGAATCTGTCTGCAGTGCAGAAAACCCAGGTTTGATCCTTGAGTTGGGAAGATCCCCTGGAGAAGGGAATGGCTACCCACTCAAGTATTCTTGCCCAAAGAATTCCATGGACAGAGAAGTCTAGCAGGCTACAGTCCAAAGGATCGCAAAGAGTTGGACACAACCGAACGAATAAACACACACACAACTGGCCTGTTGGTTGTTCCTTAAACACTTTGGGCAAATTTGTATCTTAAGGCTTTTAAAAGCGTTGTCTATTAAGCAAAGTACCTATCATTCCTTCAGTATAAACAATGGAACATCTTACACTAAAGGTAGCCAGGGAACCATTAAACAAGGGAGCAAACCAAAACCTAAGCTATAGAGCTTGCATGGCATTGCTCAGGGAGGCATGCCTCATAAATCCATGTGTTCTAGATTTGTTTTCTATAAACAACTTCAAACAAAGATTATCCTGCTTAATGCATTACATAGCTAAAGACTCTTTCTAGAAAATATCATTAATCCATTTGCCAGAAGGTCTGCTGCTACTGCTAAGTCACTTCAGTAGTGTCCGACTCCGTGCGACCCCATAGACGGCAGCCCACCAGGCTCCCCCGTCCCTGAGATTCTCCAGGCAAGAACACTGGAGTGGGTTGCCATTTCCTTCTCCAATGCATGAAAGTAAAAAGTGCCAGAAGGTTTAGTTAGCATATTCACAATCAAGTTAACCCAGGCCACCTGTCATCTTATTTCCTGGGAATGTGCCATTGTTGATGGGAGGAGAGTGGGGCACAGGCCAGCTGCTTCATCTCCTTCCTCCTCATCACCCTCCTAAACTTGGGGATTATTGGTCAAGTCAGTGGCTTGACTTGGCCAGAAAAAAAAAAAAAAAAAGTCCTCATTGTTTTACTTTCAGCTTTCCTGTTGGGATTTTTTTTTTCCCCCTCACGAAAAGGAGGACTTACAGTGGAGGGCTTTTCTTTCTCCTATGACTTGGTCTCCTTGACTCCTGCTCTTTTAGTTCATGTATCCTAGTGGTGGTTCTCAGTTGTTCAGTCGTGTCTGACTATTTGCATGCCAGGCTTCCCTGTCTTTCACTATCTCCTGGAGTTTGCTCACATTCATGTCCATTGAATCGGTGATGCCATCCAATCATCTTATCCTCTGTCATCCCCTTCTCCTCCTGCCTTCAATGTTTCCCAGCATCAGGGTCTTTTCCAATGAGTCATCTGTTCGTATAAGGTGGCCTAAGTATTGGAGCTTTAGCTTCAGCATCAATCCTTCCAATGAATATTCAGGACTGATCTTTAGCATTGACTGGTTTGATCTTGCAGTCCAAGGGACTCTCGCGTCTTTTCCAACACCACAGTTCAAAAGCATCAATTCTTTGGTGCTCAGCCTTCTTTATCAGACAGGGCTGAGTGACTTTCACTTTTCAGTGACTTCCACTTTCTCAGCCTTTATGGTCCAACTCTCACATCTGTACATAACTACAGGAAAAAGCATAGCATTGACTATACAGAGCTTTGTTGGCAAAGTACACCTTCTAATTGCTTTATTCAGCACTCTTCTATACTGTGGAAAGAACAGGAGTAAATGACACATTCTTTTGGTTTATTTTCATTGTTGGCATTTGGCCACTTCTAAAAGCTATTTATTAAAACCTGCAGTATGCACTTGGGATTATTCTCTAGTTTCAGTCTATAAAAAAATAATTGTTTCCCTCTTTACTGCTTCTCTATTTTCTCCAAGATTTTTCCTGCTATTATGGTCAGTTTGGAGAAGGGTCTAATATTTAGGAGGGTGGAGAGATGAGAAAATCTGGATTTACACTGCTCTTGTTTTTTTTTTTTCCCAGAAATCTCCACCAGTTTTAAATATGTCTGAATGGTGCTTTTAATTTAGTAGTACTTCAGAAACATCTTAAGCATCTGGAAGTAAATTGCCATGTAGATATAAATTCATGAGGACAGTTGTCTCCTCCAGGTGCCATTCTGAGTTATTTATTTTCTATTTCCCATAATGTGTAAATATTATTGTCAGTGGCTGTAATACATGCCTTTCTGTGTGTATGCCTTTATAGAATATATAATGAATCTATGTTTTTTTGTCTTTGTTGTGTAAAATAATTAGCTGCTTTAAAAACATTCTGAATCATAAGATTTCTTTCCCAAGAAATGATTGAATAAAACTATAAAAATATAATACATCACCAATATTTGGCATTTTTACAGCTTTTAAGCCTAAAACTTTTGATTGTATAGACAAATATCAAGGCACCTTTGCCTCAAAAATGATGAGCTCTGTATCTTGAGAGATATGGTAATTTGTATCCTAGGTTATATTAATTATGCATATTATGTTTTTTTTTTTTTTAAGATTCGTTGGAAGAATGTGAAGTACAAACTAATCTGAAAATTTGGACAGAACCACTTACTATTGAATTTAAGGAAGATAGTCTATCCTACATGGAAAAATTATGGCTTAAAAAACATAGAAGGTATTTTCTAATTTTTTTTTGCATTATCAATAAGAAATGTAAAAGCTATTTCTGTTTCTTTCTTGTGTGACATGCTTTTTTTTGTAGCAGTGTTATTTATGTACTTCACATCTGTGTAAATAATTTTAAAGCAATATTAAGTCCCTGTGAAGCTTCTACCATACTGATAAGAATTTTAATTCAATTTATGTACATAATGCATGATTGATTTAGGGTCTGTCTAAATGAAAATATGTATGTGGGGAAAAAAAGGCACAACTACAGTACATAATTTTTTAAAAATAGCAAAAATAATGCAATAAATGAAAGCTTACTTTTAAAGGTGGTTTTTGAGGCTATACTCTTCAGAAACTTTGAAGGTACTTTTAAGTTAACCAGACTTTTAATTTTATAGTTTTATTAATAGTATTCAAATGTATTTTATTCAAAAACTGTATCATTAACTGCACCATTTCATAAATTGTTCAAAAGTTAAACTATTAAATATCAAACCAAAACGATTGGGTACATGTTGGAGTTGTTCATAATTTTACCATGATATAAGAACCATAGCGGGAGGTACCTTTAAAGGCCAGGAGCTTGGTTTGCCCTGTAGCAGTGAGACTCACACTTGCCTGTGAGTCAGCTAGAGACTATGGCAAAATATAGATTCTTCTTCAGTAGGTATGGGCCAAGCCTGAGATCTTGCATTTCGGAATTTCTAATAGCTCCAATGTGATATTATGGATAATGCTAGTCTCTGAACCACATTTTGGCATGTGAGGTGTTAGAAAACATGTCTAGAATATACCAGAAGAGTGGTTTTCAAACTCTTGTTTCACTTCCAGTAATGCAAAACCATCTCCTGAGATGGCTCACTCCATCTTTGGAACATTCTGCCTGCTATAGTATCTCCTAGTGAACTGTCACTTTTTTTCTGATTAGTTGCTAAACTTGGGCCCAATTCTACCAGTTAAACAAGTTCAGTTCAGTTCAATTCAGTCGCTCATTCGTATCCAACTCTTTGTGACCCCATGAATTGTAGCACGCCAGGCCTCCCTGTCCATCACCAACTCCCAGAGTTCACTCAAACTCACGTCCATTGAGTTGGTGATGCCATCCAGCCATTTCATCCTCTGTTGTCCCCTTCTCCTCCTGCCCCCAATCCCTCCCAGCATCAGAGTCTTTTCCAATAAGTCAACTCTTCACATGAGGTGGCCAAAGTACTGGAGTTTCAGCTTTAGCATCAGTCCTTCCAAAGAAATCCCAGGGCTGATCTCTTCAGAATGGACTGGTTGGATCTCCTTGCAGTCCAAGGGACTCTCAAGAGTCTTCTCCAACACCGCAGTTCACAAGCATCAATTCTTCAGTGCTCAGCTTTCTTCGAAGTCCAACTCTCACATCCATACATGACCACAGGAAAAACCATAGCCTTGACCTTTGTTGGCAAAGTAATGTCTCTGCTTTTGAATATGCTATCTTGGTTGGTCATAACTTTTCTTCCAAGGAGTAAGCGTCTTTTAATTTCATGGCTGCAATTACCATCTGCCATGATTTTGGAGCCCCCAAAAATAAAGTCTGACACTGTTTCTGCTGTTTCCCCATCTATTTCCAATGAAGTGATGGGACCAGATGCCATGATCTTTGTTTTCTGAATGTTGAGCTTTAAGCCAACTTTTTCACTTTCCTGTTTCATTTTCATCAATAGGCTTTTGAGTTCCTCTTCACTTTCTGCCATAAGGGTGGTGTCATCTGCATATCTGAGGTTATTGATATTTCTCCCCGCACTCTTGATTCCAGCTTGTGCTTTTTCCAGCCCAGCGTTTCTCATGATGTACTCCGCATAGAAGTTAAATAAGCAGGGTGACAATATACAGTACAGACCAAATTGACTTTCTCCTCTTCATGATATCCTTTCCTATTTTAAAATCATATTTAAAATTCACATCATATTTCAAATCATATTTAAATTCATATTTTAAAAATCAGTCTTCATGCCTTTTTTGAAGCTTTTATTTAACAGATTACCATATCCCTTCAACTGTTTTTCATGGATGTATTCCTTTTCTTTCAATTTTCTTATTTTGAAATAAGGCATGCAGTTAAGAGTTACAAAGCAGTATGAAGAATTTCTACATATCATTCATTCAGCATTCCCTAATGGCAACATCTTATATAATCATAGCATATATCAACACCAAAATATTAACACTGGTACAATATGAATGACTAAACTACACACTTTATTTGAATTTCAGCAGTTTTTCACTAACATCCTTATTCTGTTTCAGGAGTCAATTTAGGGTCTCACAGTGCGGTTTTGTCCTATCTCCTTCTCCACTGCAACTCCTTGCTCTTTCCTTGTCTTGCATGACATGGACATGAGTACTTGCCAGGTGTTTCATAGAATATACTCAGTGTGGGTCTAGCTCCTGTTTTTTTATGATAAGATTGAGGTTATACATTTTGAGGAAGAATGCCACAGATAGGAGGTGCCTTTCTTAGTGCATGATATCACATGCTTGTACTGTCGGTAGATCTCATCACCAGGTTGTTAACCTTGAACACATAGTTGATGTGGTGCTCACCAATATTCTCTGCTATAAAATCACTCTTGCCTTAATAATGAATGTCGTGGTCTGTTTGTGCTATTAGAATACCATAGACTGGGTGGTTTATAAAGATGTTTGTTTTTCACAGTTCTTAAGGCTGGGAAGTCCAAGATCAAAGTGCCAGCAGACTTGGTGACTGGGTTGTCTTCTCACTGTGTCCTCAAAGGGCAGAAGGGGTGAGAGGTATCTCTTGGGTTTCTTTTATAAGGGCACTAATCCCATTCATGAGGAGTCTACTGTCTTGAAGAAATCGCCTCCCAAATGCTCACCACCTAGTACCATCACCTTGGAGGTTAGAGTTTCAATGTACAAATTTTGTGGGGACACAGACATTCAGAACAGAGCTTTATGCTCTTGGCCTTCCACAGTTTATGACCTTCCCATTTAAAGAATATTTTCATTCTGTCCCAATAGACTCCAACGTCTTAAGTCGTCCCACTGTCACCTCAAACTTCTAGTCTTAATTCTAAAATCTTATCTAAATATCATCTAAATCAGATGTGGGTGAGATTCAATGCATGATTCATTCTGAGACAGATTTCTCTCTAACTGTGAATCTGTGTAATCAAATATGTTCTGTGCTTCTGAGATACAAAGGTGGGACAAGCATAGGATAGATATTCCTATTCCAAAAGGGAGAAATTGGGAATGAAAAAGGAACGAGTCCTGAGCACGTCTGAAACCTAACAAGACAATGCTGTTAGACCCTCACTCTTGAGAATTTTCCTATGTCAGTGCTCTGCTGTGCAGGCCCACTGGGTGGAGAGCCCTCTTCTGGACGCACTGAGGCAGTGGTGCTGCCTTGAGCCTTGTGTGGCAAGGGCTGGCCCCCAAGGTTCTGGGTGGCTCTACCTGTTTTGCCATCCCCATGACTTTGGGTGGCCCCATTCCTCTGATGACTCTGAGATGGGTCACATGGTTGTGATTCCCCTGACCTGGAATTATGACTGTTCTAGTCTGGGATCATAAGGGCAGCCTTACCCTCAGGGTTTACTAGACATTACTGTATTGGAGATTCTGTGTTATGGGAAGGATTTTTTATTATTTAGTTGCTAAGTTGTGTCTAATTCTGTTGTGACCCCATGGACTGTAGCCCACCAGGCTCCCCTGTTTATGGGATTTCCCAGGCAAGAACGCTGGAGTGAGTTGCTATTTCCTTCTCCAGGGGATTTTCCTGACCCAGGGATTGGATCGAGCCCACATCTCCTGCATTGGTAGTTGAATTATCTGCTGGTGAGCCACCTGGGAAACCCAATGGGAGGGATAGCCTTGATAATTTCTGAAATAGCTTCAGGACCACTCTTCCATTTTCTTGGGTAATAGCTCAAGTCTTCTGTTTAGATGAATGAGTGATCTCCGTTAGATGATCCTTTGGACATATACTGGTACTTTCTGTTATACGTTTTAAAATTAATATTTTCATTTCCTTCAAATAAATATCCAGAAGTGGAATAAGTAAATCATATGGTAGTTCTATTCTGTTTTCCATAGCAGGTGCACCATTTTTCATTCCCACCAACAGGGTATAAGTTTCTTATTTCTCCTTATCTTCTCCAGCATTTGTTGTTTTCTAGTCTTTTTTTTTAAATTTTATTTTATTTTTAAACTTTACATAATTGTATTAGTTTTGCCAAATATCAAAATGAATCCGCCACAGGTATACATTCTTAATGACAATAGCCATTCTAGCAGGTGATATCTCATTGAGGTGGTGTCTCATTGTGGTTTCAATTTGTGTTTCCCTGATGATCAGTGATGTTGAGCAACTTTTCATATATCTGTTGGCCATCAGTGTGTCTTGTTTGGAAAAATGTCTATTCAGATTCTCTGCCTATTTTAAATTGGGTTGTTTGGGGTTTTTTTGGTTATTGAGTTGTATGAGTCATTTGTGTACTTTCAATGTCAATTCCTTATTAAATATATGATTTACAAATATCTTTTTTCATTTGATAGGTTGTCTTTTCATTTTCATTTTGTCAATGTTTCCTTTGCTGTGCAGAAATTTTTAGCTTGATGAAGTCCCACTGGTGTAGTTTTCCTTTTTTTCTAGTGGATCTTTTAAATGCTAGGAAAGTTTCATAAAAGGGATTATGCAATTTGTATTTACAGTATTTTAAGGATGGATATTATCAATTAGTTGGTATTTCTACTCCAATCCCCCTATTTTAATTATATCTGCTTCTCAGGTCTAGCTGATCATCAGAAGTATGGGGGCAAGTGAAAATGCTGATTTCTCTACCCAACCTCAGACAAATCAGTGTTTTTAAGGATCGTCTGAGGCAAACCTAAAAATCAATGTTTTTAAGGATTGTCTGAGGCTTTGCATTAAAAAAAAGATTTTCTCTGGTGATTCTGAGGCTAACAGGCCTGTAGTGATTCACAGAATAAATTTAGAACACTCATTTCAAGAATGATTTGGTCAGGTTAGTTTCCCCAATGAACTGGTCAATGCTGGGTATATATTTGTTTAAATTTTAAAAAAAGGAAAATCTGGTGAGGTAATCCTATTTTAAAGCATATGTCGTCTTTTATTTATGTGGCATGATCTTTTAACAAAGCAATGGTGCTAGGGTCTTAATATCCAGAATGCAGACTTAGTTTGTTCACTAGCTAGTTGTTTGTTCATGGGCAAATCACTGTAATTCTCTTGGTCCACATTTTCTCACCTGCAAAACACTAAGTTTGAAATAGATCTAAGGGGCCCCTTCAGCTCCAATACTCTATTATCTGGACTCTACAAGGCTTTGGTTCAGAGTTTTGCCCCTAAAGTTTGATGTTTTAACTTCATGAAGGAGTATATAGATTTGAGTACATGTATGTGTATCAATAATTGAATTTTTATAAAGTATTTTCACATCAAACTGGAAAGAGTTTTCCAGTGGCCAGATGCCAGTTTGTCTTTGACCTTTACTCTCTAATATTTTCCATCATTTAATTAAATTGTGGATGTAACATGACATGCTCTTCAAAGCTGGATAATATATAAATATTTTGGAGTGTACTGACATATACATTGCATATATTGGGAAAACTCACAGTCACAATTTGCCAGGAGATCATTAAATTTTTGGTGTCTTTACAAATTGTGAGAGAGGCAATATAGCAAAATGATTAAGAACATGGGCTTGGGGAGGCAGACTGCTTGGATTCAAATTCTCTTTGCTGCATTTACTCACTGAATTACTTTGAACACGTTGGTTAACTTCTTTGTGCTTCAGTTTTCTCACCAAATTAAGATAATAATAATGCCTATTTAGTATTCCTATTAAGATTCAGTACCTCAAATGGTTTAGAACATAGCTTGGAACATTTATTTAAAAAATATTGATGTTACCTGTGGATATTATTAAGAAAGCCCTGACTTTTATATGTGGAACTCCACAAGCATTATATAATCTAGAAGGGATGTGCAGCTACTTACTTTCTCAGTTAAAATGTGACTCCCTTCCCCACTGCTTTGGAATATCTTTTGGGATCAAATGCCCAAGACCTCTAAAGATTCCCATGCTTCATTGCCTTGTATGTGAGACAGGCCACATCAGACCTCATTGTTAATTAGGTGAAAGATGCTTCAGCCACAGCACCTCATGTTCATAGAGTGGAAACCTGTTTTATCACCCTGTCGGCTTGGTGGACGTTTAGAAAAATATCTTCAGTTCCCTTAGAACTTTTCAACATATTTCCAAAGCTGTGAGATGCAACACACCTTTGTAAATTAGCTTTTTTAACAGCGTGATGTTTCATGGACTCCATGTGTTTTTTGCAAGAACATTGGATTGTATCATAACTTTGATTTTCATCCTAAACAGAAAAACAGTAGGATATGCAATTAAAAATCTTGTGTGATGTTAATTTGATTTACAAAATTGTTTTAGTAGATTATGTTATGCAGTTGTACATTTCTTCTGTAAATTAGAGGTATAGCTATGATTTTCCTTATTAATTTTGTAGACTCATTTGTTTGTGAAATAAATTAAGATCTCATCCAAAGAAATTTTAGATAATGTACTTTAGGCTTTTAATTGCTTCTTGTTTTGTAGAACTCCACTGGAGCAACTTCAAAACATGCTACCAGACACCTTCATACCTCAGTGTAAAACCACGAGTGAGGCACAATGTTCTCAGAATGAAAATGATGAAGATAGTGATGGTAAGTTCAGCCTTGATTAGATATTTTTGAATTTACTATTTCAACTTATATACACTGAGCATTAATCAGCATCTTCTTTTGGTTTCCTTTACTGTATCATTCTCACTACACTGTACACTATTTCTAGATCAGAATGACACACACTCTCCTTCCTATTCTCTAGATGTAGCTTCTTTTATTTTAAATAGCTTCATTTAAAAATTGAATGCTAAATAATTTACTTGAGCTGGGAAAATTGAGAGTATTTATACCTTTGAGTGGCTGCACAGAAGAACATTCTTCCATTGTTGTCTGTGTTATTTGAAGATGAATTATCAGGTAAGGTATACTCTGGATGATATTATTTTTAATCTTATTTTCTAGTTGAGGATATCAAGATACAACCCCCAGCTCTTTTTCTGCCAATAGAAGAATTAAACATAGAGAGACCTGAACCATCTCTAAAAATAGTCGAACTGGATGATGTAAGTGCATAATGACCACTCATATTACTTAACAGAGAGGAAACTCATAACACATAAATAATATGTACTTACCAACTACATATTATTGTCAGCAAGATAATCTTTCATAATTAAGCATAGTTTAATAGTATAAATTTACAAGTGTTTTAACTTAAATATGCTGGTAGGAATACAACAGACTATTATTTTAATGTAGACAGTAAATTTGTGAGCTAAATTGATATTGTGTCATAGTATGGGAGATAAGAAGATATTTCAATCTTTTAACTTGTAGAGATGGTGTTTAGTGTTTATTTTATTGAGTGGCCAAAAGGTTCGTTCCCAGATGAACTTTTTGACCAACCCAGTATTTAGTTTTCTACGTTATCATGCTTTTAAACAAAGATTATTCTCATTATATGATATTTATTTAATAAAATTTTTATGCATTTAGTTTGTTGAATGTCATTTAATAATTTTTATTTAAAGGGAAAAGAGTTTTAAGATTTAATGGATTTAGTATAATAATAACTTGAATATAAGCCTCTGGAAAATACCAAGTAAAATTAGCTGGAGCCAGAGTAAGTCAGAGCTACAGCTCCCAGATGAATGCATTTCTGACTTTCTCATCCTCTCGTAACTGAATATACCCACTGTCCTCAATATTGCTCTTTCTATGGTTGTCATAGTGAAGGAATACAATAGAGGAAGTACTTTTTGACATACTACTTTCTTCTTTAGGTTAATAGCTTCTGCAGTGTGCATGTGTGTGTGTGTGTATGCATAGCAACATATTTATTTCTGCTTTGGATAAATGGAAGTTTCTGAACAAATTAACACATACATGCATGTATATTTGTGGCTGCTCTTCATTAAATTGTTGCGGCATAGAGTAAGCTTATGACATGCTGGTCAGAAAACTGAAAACATCTACTTGGCACTGAGGGCTTCCCTGGTGGCTCAGTGGTAAAGAATCTGTCTGCAATGCAGGAGGCCTGTGTTTGATCCCTGGTTGGAAAGATTCCCTGGAGAAGGAAATGGCAACCCACTCCAGTATTCTTGCCTGGGAAATCCCATGGACAGAGGACCTTGAACTCCATGAGGTGGCAAAGAGTTGGACACAACTGAATGACTAACATTCACACTTCACTTGGCACTTTGTAGTTACAAAATAAAATCTAAGTTGTTATGTTTGGCTCTGGGTGTGATAGTGGTGATAAGATGAACTATACAGCAAAAGCCCTCAGCAATTATCTGTTGAATTTGTTTAGTTCTCTTGGAATTCATGTTCTATGGCCTATAGTCAGCGAGTTTATGACATTTTTTGTGAAAAGAAAAATTCTCTAAATGCTGTGAATAAGTTAGCTGGTTAATGTATCATAAATTAGCTAAACATACTAATATTATACAACATCCGTTTAAGAAGACCTATGAAGTGGAATTTGAAGAACCAGGAAATGCCGTGCCTTATAAAGTTGAGTTAGCAGATGCAGACAGTTCACAAAGGTAAGATATTTCTAATTCACTTTTGATGCTTGTTAAACACTCACAAAAAAATTAACTATCTTTTGAGAAGTTCACAACATAAAAAGCATATGAATTTAATGTTAGAATATATTTTACTTAAGCCATCTTTAAATTTGGGTACAGTATTACTGGGCTTTCCTGGTGGCTCAGTGGTAAAGAATCTGCCTGCAGTGCAGGAGATGCAGGAGACGCAGGTTCAAGCCCTGGGTCGGGAAGATCTCCTGCAGAAGGAAATGGCAACCCACTCCACTATTGTTGCTTGGGAAATTCCATGGACAGAAGAGCCTGGAGGGCTGTAGTTCATGGGGTTGCAGAGAGTCAGACGTGACTGAGCATAGCACACAATATTACTAATATTTATCAGCATTCAATAATTAGAAAATTATCTATAATCATATGTTTATGCTTTACCTAACATCTGGATTATTTAATAGATGCTTCAGAATTTAGGAATTGTCATTATTTGAAGTGACTGACCAAGTCTTATATATTTCATATAAACTTTCTTACTTTCTGCAAAGATACTCTTTGGATTTTGCTTACTTCAGTTTGTTATGAACCCTAAATAAAAATGTATACTAATGATTAGGTTGAGAGACAAAAAAAAGCCTCCAAACTATAGATTACTTCTTAGGTAGATTTTACTGTGTGATAAATAAATGAATTATAATGATTCAGGTTGTAACTTTAAAAAAAATTTTGTCATTTTGAATGAAAAACAACATCTTGCTGTATCTACTAGTAATATATAAATTATTCCAAGTCCTCTCTGCTGTTGAAACCTTGGCTAGGATTTCAGGTGTTTTGACTGCAAAGTATTAAGTTGGGTAAACAGCAGAATGAAGCTTCTATTAGGTAGCCCCTACACCGATTCTTTGTTTATATGTTCAGATCACCTTAGGCCCCTGTCAGTATTTTGGAACAGCAGTGGGCCTAAGTGATGCCCTTGGACCTGAAAGTATTCTGGCCTGGAGAATTTCATGGACAGAGGAGCCTGGCAGGCTACAGTCCATGGGGTCGCAAAGAGTTGAACAGGACTGAGCAACTTTCACTTTCACTTTGGACACATAGACCCAGATATCTAGCAGCAAATGTGCTTTTGGCAGGAGACAACCAGATTCTGGTCAGTAGGTAAGAGGTTTATACTTATACGCACTACTGTAAACCAAGGAAGTACAGCATGTCTACTCTCTAATTTGATTCTTTTATATATTTTATCACAAGCCTTTCCCTTGACCTCCATGTTAGACAAGGCAGAGAGTTACTGATTATGGTTTGGCAGTAGTTTTGCATATTAGGTTTGGAGGTGCCCATAGAGCTTCTTTTCTAGAAAAGTCATAAAGGGTCATATGTGACACAAAAGAACCTTTTTGGTCAAGCATAATCCATGAGTTTTTATGGTGGTACTATGTAGAGCTTGCAGCTTCCCTGGTGGGCGCAGCAGTAATGAATCAGACTGCAATGCAGGAGATCACCTGCTAAATAGGAAATGCAGCTTCCTTCTCTGGGTGGGGTAGATCCCCTCGTGAAGGAAATGGCAACCCACTCCAGTATTCTCACCTGGAAAATCCAATGGACAGAGGAGCCTGGCAGTTACATTCCATGGGGTCACAAAGAGTCAGACACGGATTAGTGACTAACCCACCCACTACCATGTAGAGCTTACATAATATCAAGTATTATTAAATTTAACTCATAGAAAGTGTTATTCAATTTTAACTATGCTTATATATGGTAATCATCATTAAAACTGAGATATAAATACCACATAAAGCTTTTGAACCCATATAGTCATGATGAACAAATAAAAAGTTTATTTAAGCAATAAAATCTTATTTTCATCAGCTTGATGAGATTGAAAGATATCTCTTCATTTTTAGAAGAAAGACCATAAGAAATTAAACTTTAGACTATTTTTCACTTTAGACTATTTTTTAAAAAAGAAACTTTCAATGAAAAATTTGCAATTAAATCAGGTTTGTTCCAGTTGCCTATTTCTTTTAAATTCATAATACTGTTAAGATACTTGCTGTTTCAGAATGCGTCTACAGTATGTTGAAACAAGTATTAAATTAATGTGGATAACCCTATTTCCTTAAGGTTTTACTATATTTTACTATATTTAGTTTTACTATATTTTAAGGTTTTACTATATTTTACTATATTTAGTTTAATAAGTTTTACTATATTTAGTTTAATAAGCTGAGTTTTAAAATTTATTTATAGTTTATTTTTATTTATTTATAATTTAATTTATTAATTTATAATAATAAGTAAGTTACTATATTTATTTCAATAAGCTGAGTATTTTAACATTTTTATGTATAATTTCTTTCAACTATATTCTCTTGTTTGTCCCTAAACATTAAAGTCACACATTTCGTGATTATCAGAATGCTTTTCTGTATGAAAATGACATCCATCAACATCATGTATTTACCAACAGAAAATCTGACCTCTTCCACCTTCATCTGAGTAACAACTCTTTTTTTTGTAAAGATAACTCAAAAGGTAACTTTTTTTCATTTTTGCTTAATATTATTAACAGTGAATATTAGTAATTTAATATAATCAATAGGTATTGCAGGTTATATAAAGCTTTGCCTATTTTGCTGTTCTTGTTAAACCCAGAAAATTTGATACTCAGAACATTGGTTGAAAATATGTAATTTTCTATCAAATATTCTTTTTAGTTAATGGATAATGGTATTTGTATTCAGAGAAAAAAACAGCTAATATAAAACTACTCTGAAAGTTATACCTGAGCTATCATTTAAAAGTTTACATGGTTGGGCTCTTAGGGACAGAAGTCTGATTGGCATGCTTTACTTTGTTCTCCCTTGCACTATTTCTTTTCCTAAAATATTTAAGTTGTAAAGTTTCACATAAGTGATAAAACCAAACCAATACAAATCATCTCTTTATATAGCTACATTGTTATTACTAGTTGTACCCTGGGGATCTATAGATTATAATACTGTGTACTAATGTCTGGTTTTAATTTCCAGATGCTGAGATCATTTTAAAGACAGTCATAGCAAAGTATCCTGGCCCGGGAGTCAGATTTTGTTTTCATTTCTGCCTTAAATCATTGTGTGACCTTGAACATATCACTTCCTTTCTTAAGTCTCATTTACCAAAACTAAAATATAGGAATTAGATGATTTCTAATCTGCTTTTATCTATTTAGGATTTTATTTTATCCACTTAGATTTTCAGAAAAACCAATAAATATTACTTATGTGAAGAATTTGAGAGACCAGAGATCATTACTTAAAGTAACTCACAGTAAAACTGATGATTACCTTTTCATTGGGTAGCAGATGGTAGAGAACAGTGATTTAAGGTAATCCTGCTGATTTTAACATATTTGGCTACTAAGCTTCTAAATCATATGACCATGAACTATTTCCATATGGGAATTTAGGCCTTTGCAGGGCTCCAAGTCTAGGCCATAAGCTATTTTTAACCTTCCTGAAGCATGGTGTTACAACTGTGTTTGGGAAAATGATAAATACAAATGCCCATTATGTGTTACTTTAAAGATTCTTGATTTATTTAAATAGACTTTATTTTTTAAAGCTGTTTCAGGTTCATAGGAAAATTTAGCAGGAAGTACAGAGTCTCCATTTACTCTCAGCCTCCACAAATTCATAGCTTCTTCCACTACCAGCATCTCAAACCAGAGTAGTACATTTGTTATGTATCATTTTTACTGAGAGTCTTTTTACTGAGAGTGGTTACGTTAAGATTCTCTCTTGGTGGTGTACATTCTGTGGGTTTGGACAAATGTATAATGACTTGTAACCAACATTATGGAATAATACAAAGTTTATAAAAACTATGTGTAAAATTTGTATAAACTTTGCCATAAAAATCCTCTGTGCTCTGCCTTTTCACACAACACTCCTTCCTAATCCTTGGCAACTACAGATGTCTTTACTCTCCAGTTTTGCCTTTTCCAGATGGTTATAGCTGAAATCATACAAGTCTTTTCAGATTGACTTCTTTTACTTAATAAAATGCATTTAAAGGTATCCTCATGTATTTTTGTGGCTTGATGACTCACTTATTTTTATTGCTGAAATGGCAACCCACTCCAGCGTTCTTGCCTGGAGAATCCCAGGGACGGGGGAGCCTGGTGGGCTGCCATCTATGGGGTCGCACAGAGTCGGACACGACTGAAGCGACTTAGCAGCAGTAGCAGCAGGATTCCATTGTCTGGATGTACCACGACTTATTTATATGTTAACTTATTAAAGGACATCTTGGTTGTGTTCAAGTTTTGGTGATTGTGAATAAAGCTGCTACAAAAATCCATATGTGAGTTTTTGTTTAGACATAAGTTTTTAACTGATTCAGGTAAATAACAAGGAGCACAGTTGTTGGATCATGTGGTAAGAAATATATTTAATTTTGTAGGAGACCACCAAACTGTCTTTCAAATTGACTTTACCACTTTTAATTAATGAGTCTTACTGTTCTTCACATTCAGTCTCAATGTTCTTCACCATTCAGTATTTGAAATGGTCAGAGTTTTGGATTTTTGTGATCCTAATAATTATATGGTTCTTTTCAGTCTGTCTACCCTCTGATGGAGAAGGATAAGAGGCATATGGAAGCTTCCTGATGGGAGAGACTGACTGAGGGGGAAACGGTCTTGCTCTGATGGGCAGGGCCATGCTCAGTTCAGTTGGTCAGTCATGTCTAACTCTTTGTGACCCCATGGACTGCAGCACTCCAGGCCTCCCTGTCCATCAACAACTCCTGGAGTTTAGTCAAACTCATGTCAATTGAGTCGGTAATGCCATCCAACCTCTCAGCCTCTGTAGTTCCCTTCTCCTCCTGCCTTTATATCTTTCCCAGCATCAGGGTCTCTTCAAATGAGTCAGTTCTTCACATCAGGTGGCAAAAGTATTGAAGTTTCAGCTTCAGCATCTGTACTTCCAATGAATATTCAGGACTGATTTCCTTTAGGATGGACTGGTTGGATCTCCTTGCAGTCCAAGGGACTCTCAAGAGTCTTCTCCAACACCACAGTTCAAAGGCATCAATTCTTCAGTGCTCAGCTTTCTTTATACTTCAACTATCACATCCACACAGGACTACTGGGAAAACCATGCCTTTGACTAGATAGATCTTTGTTGGCAAAGTAATGTCTCTGCTTTTTAATATGCTGTCTAGGTTGGTCATAACTTTTCTTCCAAGGAGTAAGTGTCTTTTAATGTTTTGGGAGCCCCCCCCAAATAAAGTCTGTCACTGTTTCCACTGTTTCCCTATCTATTTGCCATGAAGTGATGGGCCCAGATGCCATGATCTTAGTTTTCTGAATGTTGAGCTTTAAGCCAACTTTTTCACTCTCCTCTTTCATTTTCATCAAGAGGCTCTTTAGTTCTTTTTCACTTTCTGCCATAAGGAGGATGTCATCAGCATATCTGAGGTTATTGACATTTCTCCTGGCAATCTTGATTCCAGATTGTGCTTCATCTAGCCCAGCATTTCTCATGATGTACTCTGCATAGAAGTTAAATACGCAGGGTGACAATATACAGCCTTGACCTACTCCTTTCCCTATTTGGAACCAGTCTGTTGTTCCATGTCCAGTTCTAACTGTTGCTTCCTGATTTGCATACAGATTTCTCAAGAGGCAGGTCAGATACTCTGGTATTCCCATCTCTTTCATAATTTTCCAGTTTGTTGTGATCCACACAGTCAAAGGCTTTGGCATAGTCAATAAAGCAGAAATAGATATTTTTCTGGAACTCTCTTGCTTTTTTGATGATCCAACAGATGTTGGCAATTTGATCTCTGGTTCCTCTGCCTTTTCTAAATCCAGCTTGAACATCTGGAAGTTCATGGTTCATGTGTGGTTGAAGCCTGGCTTGGGGAATTTTGAGCATTACTTTACTGGCATGTGAGATGAGTGCAATTGTGCAGTAGTTTGAGCATTCTTTGACATTGCCTTTCTTTGGGATTAGAATGAAAACTGACCCTGTGGCCACTGCTGAGTTTTCCAAATTTGCTGGCATATTGAGTGCAGCACTTTCACAGCATCATCTTTCAGGATTTGCAATAGCTCAACTGGAATTCCATCATCTTCACTAGCTTTGTTCATAGTGGTGCTTCCTAAGGCCCACTTGGCTTCACATTACAGGATGTCTGGCTCTAGGTGAGTAAGATGATATCACCCTTATGTCAGAAAGTGAAGAAGAACTAAAGAGCCTCTTGATGAAAGTGAAAGAGGAGAGTGAAAAAGTTGGCTTAAAACTCAACATTCAGAAAACGAAGATCATGGCATCTGGTTCCATCACTTCATGGCAAATAGATGGGGAAACAGTGAAAATAGTGACAGACTTTATTTTTTTGGACTCCAAAATCACTGCAGATGGGGACTGCAGCCGTGAAATTAAAAGACACTCCTTGGAAGAAAAGTCATGACCAAACTAGGCAGCATATTAAAAAGCAGAGACATTACTTTGCCAACAATGGTCCATCTAGTCAAAGCTATATTTTTCCAGTAGTCATGTATGGATGTGAGAGTTGGACTATAAAGAAAGCTGAGCACTGAAGAATTGTTGCTTTTGAACTGTGGTGTTAGAGAAGACTCTTGAGAGTCCTTTGGACTCCAAGGAGGTCCAACTAGTCCATCCTAAAGGAAATCAGTCCTGAATATTCATTGGAAGTACAGATGCTGAAGCTGAAACTTCAATACTTTTGCTACCTGATGCTAAGAACTGACTCATTTGAAAAGACCCTGAGGCTGGAAAAGATTGAAGGGAGAAGGGGATGACAGAGGATGAGATGGTTAGATGGCATCACCAACCTATTGGACATGAGTTTGAGTAAACTCTGGGAGTTGTTGATGGACAGGGAGGTCTGGCATACTACAGTCCATGGGGTCACAAAGAGTCGGACATGACTGAGACACTGAACAGAACTTAACTGAATAACTGTGTAGTGGTATCTCATTTTAATTTGAAATTCTCTAGTGACATATATTGTTGAACATCTTTTCATATGCTTATTTGCCAAATATGTTATCTGTGTTGAGTTATCTTTTAAGAGTTTTGGCCCATTTTTTAATCGGGTTGTCTATTCTGTTACTTTGAAATTTTAGAGTTCTTTTGCATATTTTAGATTGCAGTATTTTATGTATGTGTTTTGCAAAAATTTTCTCCAAGTATGTGGATTATCTCCTCACTCTCATAGCAGTATCTTTCATAGAACAGAAAATTTTCATTTAATGAAATTGAGCTTATCAATTATTTCTTTCATGCATCCTGTCTTTTGTGTTGTATCTTAAAATGTCATTAGAATAGCCAAGATCATCTGAATTTTCCCCTATCACCTAGGAGTTTTATAGTTTTGCGTTCTACATTAGTTTTATTATTTCTTTGTGTTAACTTTTTTCAAGAGAATGATCTGTGTCCGGATTTATTCTGGGGCATGTGCATATTCACATGTTCCAACACCACTTGTTGGAAAGACTATCTTTTCTCCATTGTATTGCCTTTACTCTTTTGTTAAAGATCAGTTGATTATATTTATGTGGATCTATTTATGGATTCTCCTTTTCGTTCCACTAATCTGTTTTTATACTTTTGCTCATATCACTTTGTCTTGATTACTGTGTTGTTTATTTGCTAAGTCGTGTCTGACTCTTTTTTAACCCCATGGTCTGTAGCCTGCCAGGCTCCTCTGTCCATGGGATTTCCCAGGCAAGAATACTTTAGTGGGTTGCCATTTCCTTTCTGGAGTATCATCCTGATCCAGATATCAAAACTGCATCTCCTGCATTGGCAGGCAGATTCTTTACCACTGAGTCACTAGTGAAGCCCCTTGCTTAGTATAACTGTATGATAATTTTCTCAGTTGTGTAGTGTCAGTCCTTTGACTTTGTTCTTTTCCTATATTTTGTTGCCTGTTCTGGGTCTTTTGCCTCTGCATATAAACTTTAAAACCAATTTGTCAATATATACAAAATAGCTTGTTGCGACTTTGATTGGGATTATATTGAATCGGTAGATGAAATTGGGAAGAAGTGACATCTTGACAAATTGAGTCTTCTTATCTATGAATGTGAACTAGTGTGAAAAAAAACACTTATTTAATTTTTTTTATTTCTTTCATCCAGTTTATTTTTTTCATCCAGTTTTCCTTATATAGGTCTTGTTTGTATTTTTTTTTTAGATTTATACCTGAGTATTTCAATTTCATGTGCTAATGTAAATGGTACTGTGTTATTAATTTTTAATTTCACTTGTTCATGTTAGTGTGTAGGAAAGCAAATGACTTTTGTAAGCTCAACTTGTATCTTCAACCTTGCAATAAGCACTTATTAATTCCAGGAGTTTTTTTTGTTGTTGTCAGTTCTTTTGGATTTTGTACCTAGACATTCTTGTAATCTATGAACAAAATCAGATTTATTTCTTCCTTTTTGGTCTGCATACCTTTTATTTCCTTTTCTTATCTTATTGAATTAGCTATAACTTCCAGTACAGTGTTGAAAAGGAGTGGTAAGAATGGAGATCTTTGTTTTGTTCCTGATATTTGAGATAAAGTTTTTAGTTTCTTATTATTAAGTATTTTGTTAACTGTAGTTTTTTGTAGGTAGTCTTTATTAAGTTGAGAAAGTTTCCCTTTATTTCTAGTTTGCTGAGGATTTTTATCATGAATGAGTGTTGGATTTTGTTGAATGCTTTTTCTGCATCTGTTGATATGATCCTCTGATTTTTCTGCTTTAGCCTCTTGATATGACAGGTTAGAATAATTGATTTTTGAATGTTGAACCCAGACAACTATTTTTTATGACTTAACAGGGCTTCTAACGAATAGACTAAATTAAATCATATCTGTACTTTCTGCATCACATAGTATGCATTATTAAAATGTTGTGTTCTCACTTTTCCAGCAGCAATAAATCCCTATAATGGAATTTTACAATCTAGCAAAAATACTGTAGAGGTTAGTTGTAGACATTTACACTTAGGAAATGACATCTCCTTCCACACACACAAAAAGAAAAAAACCTAGATTCATATAATTTATTTTCAAGCTTATTAGGAAAGTACAGCATTTTCATAAAAGTTTTATTACATTGAATAGGTTTCATAAAGGTTTTCTATAAAATATTTTTCTGACATACAACTTATTACATTTCTCACAGTACTTATGCAATTTAGAGGTGATAATTGAAAATGGAAGTTCTAAATAGTATGTGCAATTGCTGAGTTATATAAACATTTGATTGCAGCAATGGGCTGTAAGACAGAGTTTATTTCATGGAAGACTATTTTAGTTTATAGCTTCTACTATTTTACACAGTCTATTTATACAGATAAGATATGCATATTGGAAAGAGAATATGGACTAATCAGAGGAAGCTATATTTAGTTTGGATGAATATGTGTATGTGGTAATGAAAACAATATGGTGTAAATTTTTTTTTTTTAAGAATTTTATTCTTAAGAAAATCTAGACTCAAGTTTCATAATCCTAGTTTCACATTATAATCACCTGGAGAGCTTGGTGGGGGAGGGGGGAAACAAACAAACAAACAAAATGCTTGATTCCCACACTCAGTGTTTGATTTAACTGGTTTGGGGTCAGGCCCATACACTGACAGTTTTAAAGAGTAACTTCAGACGACTCCATTGTGCATCCAGGTTGAAAACCAGTGATCTACCCCAAGTGATTTATTTAAAGCAGACATAATGAGGTGGGTGACTAATATAATCTAGCTCATCTTGTAGCTTTCCAGAGGCAGGTGTCTCAGCACAAACGTTGTCTGTGCCCCTAACTGCTGCAGTTCTTTCATCTGGCAGACTTCCCATGGCCCTCTCCTCATCACTAGTTATGCTAAGCAAAAGAGGTAAAATGTGGAAAGTAAGGTTTTCTCTGCATTGTTTCTCCTAAATTATTGATATAAAACTTGAGTGGGAGAGAGGGTAGAAAAGTAGAAACTGAACCTCAGGCTGAAATGGAAACGTGTCAATTTCAAGATTGCATCATAAAGTAAAACCTTGTCTCCCTCCGTTAGTCTAAATCATTTAAGTCTGAATATATAGGTAAATTAGGATTGTCATTTATGAACATAAGCTATATAAAAGTCTTTAAAACTGAGGACTCAGTAAAGAAAATTGATTTTAAAAATAGTGTTTAATGATAAATATTTATACCACAGAAGTTTTGGTGAACAGTTTAATCCATTTATTTATTTATAATTATTTACTTAACTTTTGTAAATATGTGTTTTCAACAGCAGGAACTTCACACACAGATTTTGATATCTTTGTGGATCCTGACACATACTCTCCTGCTATTGAAAAATTAGAGGAAAACATTTTTTTTGAGAGAAATTTGAAAGAGGAAAGCATAGATATAGAAAGTAATAAAAAGCATGAAGATTCCCACATACCTCTTGAGAGCAAGGATTCTTTGCCAAGTACAGATTTAGAAAAACCCTGCATTAAGGAGAAATTATCTGAAGAGGACAAGAAATCCTTGGAATTCAGCAACCTGCATGAGAGGCCAAACTTTGAAGATTCTAAAACTACAGAGTCACCACTGGTAAATATCTATTATCTTTATTGTATTAAAATTTTATAATTATCATCATAAAAAATTTATATTGACACAGAATATTCTTAAATGTTACTTCCTATTGAATTTAAAATGTACAACCTTATAGTTGAAGAGTAACTCGTATGGGAAAGAATGTAAATGATTTACAGAAGAAATTCTAATATGGTAAATGCCATTATAACAAATGACTTTCTATGACAAATAATTTAAGGCCCACCTCATGCACCATAGTATGAGTGCTGTTACTTTCCTAAATGAAATTCATTATTATGAATAATTTAGTATAATAAATCCTCTCTAGCTTTCTACTCTATAGTCACTGGTTAAAATGAAAAAAAAAATTGCAGTTTTGTAGATAAAACTAGTTTTGTGGCTTAATGTAAACATAACATTTAAAAGGTAATTCTTCAGGAATATAGCTAATAAAGAAATAGGATATAGTTTTGTTTCTTCTTAGAGGAAAAAGATAAAGTAGTTTATTATTGCATTACTGCCAAATTTAAAAACTATATTTGAATCTCTGTTCTATGTACTAAAATCTTAAGTGATTATAATTATTAATAATAAGTTATTTAAAATTTGGACAAATTCAATGTTAAATTCTTTGGAAATTGGGCAAGTCAAATATTTTAACAAGATTTTAAAGTCATTTGCAATGAATTGCCATGGTACTTAAACTGAAGATAGGACCAAAGAGTTACAGAATGAGTATTAAGCTGCTGCTACTTCTGCTCAGGGGATTGAATTTCTGTACCTACTTAGTGATAGGTCTTGTTCCTTCTCAAAGTGAGAAATTAGAACTGAGACCTCTGCAGAAACCTTAGATCCCTAAAAATCTGCTCTGTCTCTGAAGGAATACACAAGGAGACATACTCACAGGTGCAGGATGAAAGGAAACTACTTTCCGCAGGGCATCAGGCCTAAGTCAGTAAATACCTTATCTGAAAAAATGGAAACCTTAGGCTTTCATCTAGTTTCAGTTTAGAGTTTGACTATACATTTCTTGGAATCTGAAAGTTCCAAGTAAGAAATGTTGGAATCTGCAACACTAATGTTGACCTGTGTCTACTGATGCCCTGATATATCTGACAAAAGTAAACCTCAGCCCCTGGTAGAAAGACATTCCCACAATGTAGCCCATAATAAATTCCCCCAAATCAACCTCCACTTCAGCTGAACTTCTCCCCTTTCCAACAAAGAAAACAATTGATCATGGAATGAATTTCAGCAAATAGAACAAACAAGAACTCTGATTTTCCAGTTTCCAAAGGGCATCATGCCTAGAGCTAAGTGATACACACACTGTGTGCTGTGTTATCCAGAGGAATTTTGGATACACTCAGATGTAATTATAGTAAATAACTTACATTGTAATAGTGTATGTCAACTTCAACACAATAATACAATTAATTCATTGAAGGCAAAAGGAGAAGGGAGGTGGCAGAGGATAAGATGGTTAGATGACATCCCTGACTCAATGGACAGGAATTTGAGCAGATATCAGGAGATGGTGAAGGACAGGGAAGCCTGCCATGCTGTAGTCCATGGGGTCACAAAGAGTCAAACACTACTTAGTGACTGAACAACAACAGCAATTAATGTTACATATAAAGACTAACATATATACTGTAGTATAGATACCTGAAGCAAGTCTTTTAAATTACTACTATTGTGTGATAGTTATATTATCTGTTGTACATATCTATATAAAACATTTCATTATTAAAATGGAAATGTTAAAAAACTACTAATAATTTTGAAATCTTATACTACTGTTGTAAAAAGAAAAGTGGTAAATGATTGCATCATAGAGCACACTGCTTTACACTTAGTTGTAGAATCTACTTTCCTTTCATCCCAAATGACTATGCATGAACTTTTTACTTTCCTCCTGCCCTAGGAGAAACAATTCCCTGAGCAGAAACTGTTTAGAAATCTGCTGTGATCCTGTAGAAAATTCATTAGTGAGCAGTAGGGGCAGATGTTAGCAGTGGCATCCCTTCAGAGTTTGAGACAGTACATTTAGCACTTCAGTCTCCAGAAATTGAGTTCTTCATAAAAGTATGGAATTGTAGTTAGTTGTAGAGCAGCAGCAGTGAGGTGGAGGCACTTGCAAGGAAGAGTATGAACTAGTCAGGACCTCTTGGTTTTAAATGTGGAACCATCAGTTGTTAACTAGATGAGATTGGGCAAACAAACAAATTCACTCTCATTGTTCTCTGTTAACCTAAGCTTTAAAAAAAATTTCCATATTTTCAAATGCCTGATCCAGATATGAGCTCCATCAGAACGGCTTCTGTGGATTGGCGATCAGTGTCTGGGAGAGCCAGTGAAGATGTCATGAGTAGGGACTTGGACTTGCCTTTGAAGGAAGTGCTCTATTGGTCCCTAGCTTCAATTTGTAATGGTTTATCATTTGTATGACTTATCCATTTGAATGGAGTTATAATAATTTTAATTGTGTGATTAGCACCTTGAAACAGACTGCGTTTGGGCATTATTTAGATACATGAAGGAACTGTTAAATACTGATGGCAACTCTAATGGCATTTTAAGCCTATCTAGAGCTCTCACTGGGCTTCCCCAGTTGCTTAGTGGTGGAGTCCACCTGCAATACAGGAGATGCAGGAACACAGGTTCAATGCCTGGGTCCGGAAGATCCTCTGGAGGAGGCCGTGGCAACCCACTCCAATATTCTTGCTGGGAAAATCCCATGGACAGAGGAGCCTGGAAGGCTACAGTCTGTGGGATTGCAAAGCATAGGACACAACTTAGTAACAGCACAGCACAGCAGCACAGCCTTCTCACTGGTACATCTCTAATGTTTTCTACCAGATTCGTGTACTTGATAGGCTTCCCTGGTGGCTCAGAGGGTAAAGCATCTGCCTGCAATGCGGGAGACGGGGGTTCGATCCCTGGGTCGGGAAGATCCCCTGGAGAAGGAAATGGCACCCCACTCCAGTACTCTTGCCTGGAAAATCCCATAGACTGAGAAGCCTGGTAGGCTACAGTCCATGGTGTCGCAAAGAGTCGGACACAACTGAGCGACTTCACTTCATGTACTTTATAAATCTCATTTGTATTCTTCCCTAGGATGAAAGCATATCAAAATAAGAGTTCACACAGTAGTAGGGGAAGCCTAGGCTTTAAATCAGCGACATCTATATATAGAATCTAGGTCTGCTAGTTTTTTAGCTGTATAAAGTTCACAAATTACTTAGCTCACTCTTGACTCAGTTTCCCCTTGTATATTTTCTTCACAGTGAATGTTTTGTTAACTTGGATTTTCTCTGTGACCAAGATCAGATCAGATTTGTTTCCATCCAGTATTTTGCTTTCATCTTTGAATTTATTTTACATATAGTCAAAGACACTAATCAAAAGCGTAACATATGAGAAGGAGTCTATTTTCCAGAGTAATTTATGTGCAAAGACACTGAGGGAAGAAAATAAGGAAAGAAAAGATAAAACTTAATTTTTCTTTTAAATGAACTTCAATCCTCCTTAGATTTAATGGCAACTTTCAGATCATTACCGTATTTGTGGTTTATACATTTTTCCAAGCTTACTTTGTATAAATGTTGTGTAACAGTTTATGTCTCCACAACTAGAACCTAAACTTTATGTGGGCAAAATCCATGCTAAAAACATAGTGGGTGCTCAATGAATGAATTGCTACTTTGTGTGGATAAGATAAAATAAACTTAATTTTGTTGAATATTTTGTTTCCTAGTTGTTACAAGAAATAGCCCTCAGGAGTAAGCCCATAACTGAACAATATCAAGGACTTGAAAGATTCTTTGTTTTTGATAAAAATGAAAGACTCAACTTACTTCCTTCTCATAGCTTAGAATTCAGCTCCTCCAATACTAGGATTACAATTGCAGGTAAATTCAGACATAAAATCAGATGGCCTGTGGACCAAGCTAACAACTTTCTGACATATTTTAAAAAACAGTCTGTCAACATCTTAGGTAATACTGAGTAATTCCGTTTACCAAATGAAATGGTTTTCTTCTTTTCTAGCTGGAATTATTGACCCTATGAGAGTTACCAAATATTAATATTTATATTTAAGGCAACTGTCAGAAAACATGGCTATAATGAGACTAAGAGAGATTATTTTTAGATATTAGAAGTGTGACCCTTAATCAACTAATAGTACATCTTCAAATCACTTGATTAACTGTTAAGTGTTACAATTCTTAGATGCCATCTTAAAAGCAAATCTTAAAATCTTAGGATTGTGGAAATGCACAGACATAGCCATCATGATTTCCTTTAAAACTCAGGTCTGGGTATCACGTGCAGTCTTAGATTTCTTATGTATTCAAATATATTTTTTCACATGCATACTATTATATTTTATGTTATATTGCATGTATATTTTTAAAAATATTTATTTCCGTTCACACTTGTACGTGTGTATTTGTGCAACCTCCTTGCTGTTTATAATTCACTCCTTTTATTGTATAATTATGAGATTTTTATCTTTCATAATATACACCTCACTGTCATAAATGTTTTCTCTTTAGCTAAATATTATCCAGTAAGACAATATATAATGAATCAACAACATGAATGTCTCCTCTTTTTCAACTTTATGTAATTTTTGCCATTTTACAATTTTAGGAGACAGAGAATGGATCCCAGAGCATAGTGTAGGTGCATATGCTGATAACACAGTTGCCTTAGGTGTTCTGAAGTTTGCCCAGAAACCGTCAGCAAGGAGAACACAGCAAAAGACTGGTAAGATTGACTGTAAGGCTGCTGTGCCATATTGTAGCTCAGTATGTTTATTAGTTTATCTCTTAGTACTTTACTAGGCACCCGAAGATTCATTTTGTCAGTTATTTAATTTAAATTTATTCATTTAAACTGTCCTGGACTTTTCTTCCAAAGCCAAAAAACCAAGAATAGTCATTACTCCTCTCAAAAACATAAATTTTACTGTCTTAGCTATTTTCTGCCACAATGTACTAGAGAATGATATTTTTAAAATGTAGCTCAGGATAAGGCATATATGTTTTGAACAACCCTTATAAAATACACACCGAGTTTCATTACACTTTCAAGAAACAGTATATTTATACTAGATTTTGTTTCCTCCTCTACTTGATTCAAATTATGATCGCACTGGGACGACCCAGAGGGATGGTATGGGGAGGGAGGAGGGAGGAGGGTTCAGGATGGGGAACACATGTATACTTGTGGCGGATTCATTTTGATATTTGGCAAAACTAATACAATTATGTAAAATTTAAAAATAAAATGAAATTAAAAAAAAAATTATGATCACGCAAAGCCATGAGATTGCTGTTTGCTGCTGTGGTTAAGACACTGCTGGTTTAAATCTAATGCTTAATGTGTTGGCCCTGAAATCTTGATTTCAGTCTATTAATTCTATTTTCTAGCCAAAATAATTTTGAGATTTTCTATACGATAACTTTTGACATATTGAATGCTCATTGCAGTATTTTTCTAGTAAGTGCACGCAGAGAATTTTGACATCATTAAAATCAGTAGTGTTACTGGTTATTGTTATCTGAAAGTACCTGATAAAGTAGGTTTGCTTTGTGCTCAATTTCATATGAAGTTGCAGTTGATGACTAATGAATTAAGACAATTCAACATGCATGGTGAGTATGACGACACTGTGCTGGGTCCTGGGGAAAAGAGTTGCCTGAGTCATGTTCCTTGATCTTGGGAGCTCATGATTCAGGAGAAACATTTGACAGAGGGGACTGTTTGACTTCATCTGAAGGCCAACTTCAAGCCAGAAATTTAATTACGTATGATTTGTCCATATATGTAAGATTTATATTTCTCTCTTGCCTTAAATCCTATGATTAAAACAACTTGGCCAGCTTAGATTCTTTCCATATGCGTTTATGTTGAGAAACTGTCAGATTTTAATAGGCTTTTTTTTTTTTTAGTGGAAAATCCATTCATGTATGATAAATGTTTTTTGGCTCTATAATTAGATATATCAAAGGCTGGGGCAGCTTTGAAAATTCTGGCTGCTTCCTTCTGAGGCAGTCAAAGGAACTTTTTAAAGTCACCATAGATAAAAACAAATTCTCATGTATGCCATGAGAATTTGTTACTTGGGCAAATCTTTATAAGTAAGTAGCCAAATGCCTTGAAGTATCCATTTGCCGTGATCTGTTGAAGTCAATAATTTGCTATAAAAAACATTAGAAGGAGCACCTGCTTGAGGCATGGTGATATAACATAAGCCACCTTCCCAGAAGCCTGAGAGCTTAGAGTCCAGTTCAGAGGCTCTCAATGTCAGCGTGAGTGTAATCGCCTGGGAAACTGTTGTGGCATTCCTAGATCTTACCGTTAGAAATTTGGGGTCGTTAAGCTGAGATAAGGTTCAGGGATTTGCATTTATTTTATCAATGATTCCACTTCATGCCAACGTATAGTCCAAAAATCATACTTTGAGAAAACTGCTGTATAGATATGTTGACTATGTTGACTGACATAGTCAGTCACTATGTCGCATCTGACTCTTTGCCACCCCATGATCTGTAGCACGCCAGGCTCCCCTGTCCTTCACTTTCTCCCAGAGTTTGCTCAAACTCATGTCCAACCATCTCATCCTCTGTTGCCCTCTTCTCCTCTTGCCTTCAATCCTTTCCAGCATCAGAGCCTTTTCCAATGAGTCTGCTCTTTGCATTGGGTGGCTAAAGCATTGAAGCTTCAGCTTCAGTCCTTCCAATGAATATTCAGAACTGATTTCCTTTGGGATTGACTGGTTGGATCTCCTTGCAGTCCAAGGGACTCTCGAGTCTTCGAGAGAGTTCAAAGACTTCAAACTCGAAGAATTCGAAAGCATCAATTCTTTGACACTCAGCCTTCTTTTTGGTCCAACTCTCACATCTATACATGACTACTGGAAAAGCCATAGTCTTGTAAATACATAAATTATACCATATGTAATAAAAGGTCTATAAAAACATGAATAACATGCTTCTGGAGACTGATAGGTAGCTAATAATAGTACATATGATCAGTTATAATAGAGGTTGATGCATGTGCAGTTTTTAGGAATGGAAGTGGTAAAATAATTGCTTTGCCATTGAAACCTATCTATATGCATGATTTTAGATGGTAGGTGAGATTTCAGCCAAATCTTAAAGAATTGTTAAGACTTCCCAGTTAGAGGTAGAAGGAGATAACTACAGAGATAGTGACCTGAAATAAAAATGAAAATTTCCTGACTATGCCACAAGTTACAGAAATCTTATATTCTGAGTTGGTGCCAGTATATAAATGAATTACTCTTTCTGTAAGACTTTAAATTTGTGAATGTAAAAACATGGTAGCTATGAAATACATGTGTGTTTTGCAGCAAGTCCATTGATTCTGTCCACCCACTGCCAAACCTATGTTTCCCCACCCCAGCTTCCTCTCTCTGTAATCTGAGGAAATTATAGATTAACCCTGATCACAGTTATACTATAAATATAACAAAATAAATTGTCCTTGGCATTAGTTCAAGAATAATATGCTATAATTACTAATAAGACCAGCAAAATATTGGGATGATAATGTAAAATAGTGGTTTGGATTATATTAATGGGTATAAGAATGTCAATAAAGATATAAAAAATATTAATCACTCACTGAATAGACTTTAATACAATAGTAATTATTACTGTTCTAAATAAAACATTAGAATTGGATGAAATATAAGCAGAGTAACCTGCTTTTTGCAGAGTGTTTCAATAATAAATAACATTCTGACCAGAGGACTTAATATATTTTCCCCTGGATAAAGGTCACAAAATATATTTGTCTTATAATATTCTTGCTCCACTGTGTAAATTACTGAGAATTCATACATTAGAAAATGTATTTTCTAAGTGCTCCTGAAACATTTATGGAAATATTATTTACATTGCCAGTGATGGCGTAAGTTATTTCCAAAAGGTTACTTCCAAAAGATTATGTTTATAATCTACAAACTTGGTTTATAAAAAAGAAAAAAATATAGGATGATCCCTTAAGTCATGACATTTTTCATTTGTGCCTGTCTTAACCATGTCTCTAATCTTAACCCTAACAATAATATTAATAATCTTATACAGAAACATTAAAGGAAATGACATATTCATCTAAATGAACAAAATAAATAAAACCAAGGACCAAACTGAAGCCTCTCTGTCTTTCTATGGTTTATGTGCATTAAATTACACTTTTGAGTAAGAAAAATAGTCTCTCTCTTTGCTGTAGATGGGTTTGATAAAGGACAGAAATGGTATGGACCTAACAGCAGCAGAAGATATTAAGAAGAGGTGGCAAGAATACACAGAAGAACTGTACAAAAAAGATCTTCACAACCCAGATAATCACAATGGTGTGATCACTCACCTAGAGCCAGACATCCTGGAATGTGAAGTCAAGTGGGCATTAGAAAGCACCACTACGAACAAAGCTAGTGGAGGTGATGGAATTCCAATTGAGCTATTTCAAATCCTGAAAGATGATGCTGTGAAAGTGCTGCACTCAATATGCCAGCAAATCTGGAAAACTCAGCAGTGGCCACAGGACTGGAAAAGGTCAGTTTTCATTCCAATCCCAAAGAAAGGCAATGCCAAAGAATGCTCTAACTACCGCACAATTGCACTCATCTCACACGCTAGTAAAGTAATGTTCAAAATTCTCCAAGCCAGGCTTCAGCAATACGTGAACCGTGAACTTCCTGATGTTCAAGCTGGATTTAGAAAAGGCAGAGGAACCAGAGATCAAATTGCCAACATCCACTGGATCATGGAAAAGCAAGAGAGTTCCAGAAAAACATCTATTTCTACTTTATTGACTATGCCAAAGCCTTTGACTGTGTGGATCACAATAAACTGTGGAAAATTCTGAAAGAGATGGGAATACCAGATCACCTGACCTGCCTCTTGAGAAATTTGTATGCAGGTCAGGAAGCAACAGAACTGGACATGAAACAACAGACTGGTTCCAAATAGGACAAGGAGTACGTCAAGGCTGTATATTGTCACCCTGCTTATTTAACTTCTATGCAGAGTACATCATGAGAAATGCTGGGCTGGAAGAAACACAAGCTGGAATCAAGATTGCCAGGAGAAATATCAATAACCTCAGATATGCAGATGACACCACCCTTATGGCAGAAAGTGAAGAGGAACTCAAAAGCCTCTTGATGAAAGTGAAAGTGGAGAGTGAAAAAGTTGGCTGAAAGCTCAACATTCAGAAGACGAAGATCATGGCATCCGGTCCCATCACTTCATGGGAGATAGATGGGGAAACAGTTGGAACAGTGTCAGACTTTATTTTTTTGGGCTCCAAAATCACTGCAGATGGTGATTGCAGCCATGAAATTAAAAGATGCTTACTCCTTGGAAGGAAAGTTATGACCAACCTAGATAGCATATTCAAAAGCAGAGACATTACTTTGCCAACAAAGGTCCATCTAGTTAAGGCTATGGTTTTTCCTGTGGTCATGTATGGATGTGAGTTGGACTTTGAAGAAGGCTGAGCGCTGAAGAATTGATGCTTTTGAACTGTGGTGTTGGAGAAGACTCTTGAGAGTCCCTTGGACTGCAAGGAGATCCAACCAGTCCATCCTAAAAGAGATCAGTCCTGGGTGTTCTTTGGAAGGAATGATGCTAAACCTGAAACTCCAGTACTTTGGCCACCTCATGTGAAGAGTTGACTCATTGGAAAAGACTCTTGATGTTGGGAGGGATTGGGGGCAGGAGGAGAAGGGGATGATAGAGGATGAGATGGCTGGATGGCATCACTGACTCGTTGGATGTGAGTCTGGGTGAAGTCTGGGAGTTGGTGATGGACAGGGAAGCCTGGCATGCTGCGATTCATGGGGTCGCAAAGAGTAGGACACGACTGAGCGACTGAACTGAACTGAACTGAAGCATATCTGACCCACAGCTGTGTACTTTTTTTTTCTCAGTTGGGATCTTAACCTCTAATACGGTGGCAGCCAGATGTTGTTATAAGAGTTCAGCAAATGTTCGTAATCTCCTGAATTTTCTGAAGGGCATATATATATTATGTTAAAATTTTTTCATCTCATATTTCTCTGTGTTGGCAGAAGTCCAGTTCTTCTTAATAACATCTTTCATTTATTTTAACGAGATCTAAATTCCTTTAAATTGTGATTGAGATGTGGCACAGTAAGATAGAAGGTGTGGTTTTCTCCATAGATCTAGAAGTTTCTATTTTTTTAGCTGAATTACTGTATTACTGTTTATAGCTTAATTATATACTCTCTCTCCTGTACTTCTACCATTACTGTTTCTACTGCTGGTTCACTTATAAAAATGGCAGATTTGTTATTCTTGATGGCTTTAAATAAAATATTGATTCCTTACAAGTAAAATAATTCCGACTTCTAGTCATTAAAATAAATCTTAGGGATATTTACTTTTTTAAAAATACATAGGCACATTTTTTTAGTTGTTTTTCTTTACAATTATCTCTGAGTGCAAATAGATGCAAAAAGGTTAGACTCTTAATTTATTTACAATTTCATTCCAACAAAAATTGTTTTCAAACTTGATTTCTGAGACATGTATTAAAATTGGTACCCTTTGGGACTTACCTTAGTCAGATTTAATTGCTTAAATAATTACATACTGCATTAGGATTCTTCTTAGGGTACTAGCTACCTTCAAAGTAGATCTTAAAAAAAAAAGACAAACTCAGTAATCATTGACTGTTTATTACATAACAATTGCCTGTAGCCACTCTTCTGAATTTTACATTTTTCTAGAAGTCAATAGAGTGGGCATAATGTTGTATGACATATATTCAGTCAAATAATAATTTTAATGATAATGGCCATAGCACTTCTTTAAAGAATCCAACATTTTACACAAAGGCAATTTGTATTAAGGGAATACAAGATTATCTTATAAATTATTTATATTTAATATACATGTATTTATCTAAATCAAAACAATGATTCACTATATTAAAAATACACCTGTGCTATGAATATATAAATTTGTGCCTTTAATATTCCCCTCAGTTCAGTTCAGTTGCTCAGTCATGTCCGACTCCTTGCGACCCCATGAATTGCAGCACGCCAGGCCTCCCTGTCCATCACCAACTCCAGGAGTTCACTCAAATTCATGTCCATCGAGTCGGTGATGCCATCCAGCCATCTCATCCCCTGTCATCCCCTTTTCCTCCTGCCCCCAATCCCTCCCAGCATCAGAGTCTTTTCCAATGAGTCAACTCTTCGCATGAGGTGGCCAAAGTATTGGAGTTTCAGCTTTAGCATCATTCCTTCCAAAGAACACCCAGGACTGATCTCTCTTAGGATGGACTGGTTGGATCTCCTTGCAGTCCAAGGGACTCTCAAGAGTCTTCTCCAACACCACAGTTCAAAAGCATCAATTCTTTGGCGCTCAGCTTTCTTCACAGTCATTCCCTTGGCCTTTATTAAAGAATCTTGTGAGCAATACCAAATGATATATATAGTTATGTTTTGCTAGTATAAATTTTGAAGGGAGTTTTTTTTATCCTACTATGAAAGAACCACACATATTGAAGAAACCAACTAAGTCAGCCTTTGAAATAGATCAAGACAAAATGGTGACTGCCCTGGTGGAACAAAGTACTAACCTGACTCAGATCTCTGCTTCTGGAATTTTTCCACTGAAGTGCCCTATAAAGCAGCTGAGAGTGAACTCATATTTAGGAAAATTAGAAATGTACTCTCAATTTTCTTTAAATCCTTTGTTTTTCCAAGAGATTTTGCATACTGGTCTCTTTTGTTTCCATATCTGCTTTAATAGATGAATGTACACACCATCAAATAAAATGGGATCGTTAGGAAGTGGTACCATGTTTATCCTGTGGGGTTTTTTCTCTTACAAGGCGCAGTGCAATATTGTCCTAGAATTTAAGAAACATAGCACAGTGGTTGGCCATGGAGTAGATGATAAGATTGGCATGTTGAATTGTTCTAGAATTGACTGGGCTTACAGATTTTTGTTTTACTTAATATTGAAATTAGCTTACCTTTCTGTGAATGTAGACAAAATGAGGGAAGAATAACCCAAAGTGTTCTTTATAACACAAAGAAGGTAATTTAGGATTCACAAATGGAGGTAAAGCAAAATACATGATAATCTAAAGTTCATTTTCTCATAAATTCTGTTGCATGAATTTAACTGAGTTCAGGAGGCTAATATTCTGTATCTTTTAAAACATTCATTCAGAATTTTAAAAATGGTTGATTAATCTATTTTTTATTTTAGGCCAGATATCACAGAGACCTTCAACAGCAAATTTACCACTTTCCAACTCTGTGAAAAGACGTTCCAGCTGCTTTTCTTCTTCTCATCCCCGGTCTAGAAGTGCAGTTGCTCAGTCATTCTCTAAAGCTGCTTCTGAAATTTCAGAAATTGAATATATTGACGATACTGACTATGATGAGCCTTCCTTAGATGACACTGATGATCAGCAGACCTTAGACAGTTTGGAAAAAGAATTAAATGAGCTGAGAAATCTTGCAGGTAATGCTATTTTTTTTTTTCACCATAAACAGTATTAACTTTGCCTTATACCTGATTCTCCATGTCATGCTCCAAGCAAACAAACTTTTCCCTTTTCCTCTTTAAACCATCAACCTTTGTGTTTGTTTTCTTCACTATCCTCTGATGTCACTCTGAAAATGTTATAGAACTTGTGTGTGCCCAGCCATATCAGAGATTATCCCCTTAGCTCATATAATTCACAGTTAAGTGGTCTTAAGGTCCTTCATGTGGACAGAAAAAAAATTTTTTTTCTCCTTCCTACAAGCTCACTGAGTGACTAATCTCTTATAAGAGCCACTGCCCAATATTGTTGGAGACAAGAGCTATTCCATCTGATCTTTTGAAGCAGTATTTCTCAAGTTTCAGTGTGTACATAAATCCCCCAGGGGTGTTGTTATAATGCAGGTGTATGTCTGGGGTGGGATGCAAGATTCTGCATTTTTACTAAGACGTCCCAATTTTGAGCTTTCTAGAAATTTTGATTGTGGCATTCTTGTCTATTTTATCTTTAGAGTTCATTGGCAAGTTAGATTAATTTAGCAATTTTTTCCCTCTGCACTTAGGAGGCATTTCTCCATTGTCTTCCGTCCCTGGATAATGTGCTAGTTAGTACTTTGGCACAGTTTCTCCATTTAACTTTTGTTCGGTTGAATTTAATTGTCAATTTTTTTTCCCACTTGGTAGAGCTTGTGGTAGCTCTATTAACTGAATCCTGTTATGTTGGAGAATGCCTGCTACCTTTGTATTTGAATGTCAAATTTGACTGTGGGTATTCTCCTTGTGTCTGGGCTTCCCAGGTGGCTCAGTGGTAAAGAATCTGCCTACCAATCAAGAGATATGGGTTTGATCCTTGGGTCAGGAAGATCCCTTGGAGAAGGAAATGGCAACCCATTCCAGTTTCTTGCCTGGGAAATCCCAAGGACAGAGGAGCCTGACAGGCTACAGTCCATGGGGTCACAAAAGAGTTGGACATGACTTAGCGATTAAACAACAATAAAATCTCCTTGGGTCATTTTTCTCTTAAACCTTGTACGCACTGATTCATCCTTTCCTGGATCTGAATTCTGCTGTAAAGTAGTTCGAGGTTTCTCATTTTTACTTCACTCTCTTTTGCATGTGACATGCTTCTTTCTTGATTGGATGTTTGGAGAATTTTTTTTCTTAATATTTGAAATTATTGGGCCAGGATTGTATTTCAGTATCAGTAATTCAGCATTTCTTAAAGCATAGAAGTTCCTCTTTGTTTTCAGAGAAATTTTCTTCTGTCATATATTTGAGTTGCTATTCTGTTCCATTTGGCTTTTTGCTGCTGAGAAACCTGTTTTGTTTATGTCGGATCTCTTTACGATGTTTACTTATGTTTCTTCAACTGTTTTAAGCTGCTTTTATTTTGCTTTTTATTTACTGTGATTATCTCAAGTTTGTCTCTTATATCAGCATTTCAATTTTTAGCTGGTTATAGGCCATTCTTTATGGATTGACCCAATAAATTATCTCTTTACAGGCATTTTTTTTTTTTTTGGCAATTTTTACTTTGATATAATTTAAACTTAGAGAACTGCAAGAATGCAAGAATAGTACAAGGAACTTCCATATACATTTCACCCATTTCATGACCTGTTTGTCTTACCTCATTTGAATGTATGTACACACACACACACAAATACAACTCTTTTTCTGAACCATTTGAGAGAATGTTACAAGAATCATGCCCCTTTTCCAAAAATATATTTTAGTGTATTTCCTACAAGCAACAGCTTTTTCTTGTGTAACCATAGTACAGTGATCAAAATCAAGAAATTAAACATTCATACATTGTAATTCTCTAACCTTCAGTACATATCTAAGTTTTTTAAATTGTCTCAGTGATGTTCCTTATAGCATGTTTTTTTCTGGTGCAAGGTCCAATCCAGGAACAAGTTTGCTTTTCCTTTTTGACGTCTGACATGTTGCTGTTTGATCTTTTAGGTTAGCTTTATTCTTTTTAAAAATGTCATTCTTATTATTTATTCTGTAACCAAAGGACTTATGAGGGAATTTTCGTAGGGTCTTGATCTGTTATCTACCAGCTTGCTCTTTCACGTAATTGTTTTTTGTGTGCAGTGGATTCTTGGATTCCAGTTTGTTTGCTGTCATTTCCTCACGTCTTACTTGTTCACATGTGTTGTGAGTGGCTTTGCTCATATCTTCTGTCTTTTCTGATACAGTGAGACTGCATTCCTCTAAAATCTACTCTCTCCTCTCTGCTTGTGCTAGATGTGTCAGTCTTCTCTATGGAGCTACTGTTTGTGAGTTGGCTGTTGACTCTTTTCTGTATCCCGCTGGCTCAAAGGCACAGGGAGAATAGATGAAGGATTGAAGAGTTCAGCTTCCTTTATTGGAGGATCTGGGCTCTCTTGTCTTTTTCTGGATTTTATTGAATGCCAAACTTCACTGGACCTGATTTGAAGTGTGTTTTGTCTCTGTTGGGACACCTGCGGGTGTGTGATTTTCTTGCCTCCACTAAGATATTATGGTGGATGTTCAGGGCTTAAAAATATTTTCAACATTTTCTCCTTGCTTTCCCCTTACCCACTGCTTTTCCCAATTTCTTGTGGTACTGGTAAGACTTGTGAGCACTTTAGATGCCTCTACTTTTCCTGTCACTAGTTTGTGTGCACACTGAGTGGGAAGGAGAAAGGGTGTGGACAGCGTAGGCCCCCAACTGTACCTTAATGAATCTTCTGTTTATTCCTTTGGTTGTCCCTTGTCAAGGTTTATGTGAATTTGTATCTCTTCCTTTGGTTCCATTTATGATTTTATTTTATTTTTAATTTTTCTCCCTTTCCTATTCACTTCATTAGGGATTGGGGAAGAAGAAATTGTGATTCATCTTTACCTAGTACTCACTTGCCTGACTCTGCTTTACTAAAAATCAAATATAAATATGCTTGGAGGTAATTCTCATGTCAAAAGTCATTTCTAGGGACTTCCCTGGAGGTTCAGTGGTTAAAACTTTGCCTTCCAATGCAGAGGGTAGAGGGTTCAATCCTGGCTGGGGAGCTAAGATCCAACATGCCTAGTGGCCAAAAAACAAAACAAAACCAGAAGTGATATTGTAACGAATCTAATAAAGGCTTTAAAAAAATGCGTCACATAAAAATACCTTTAAAAAATTAATTCTAAAATGAAGCATATCAGATCTGAACTAGATCAAAAGGATAGTAATACAATTTTTAATCAGAAGATGAAGGTTGTCTTATTTGGTAAATTGGTCAATTTCATTATTTACAAATGAAATACTTTACAAACATACTTGTTTGTCTCTAACCTCTCAGCTTTTTTATTTCGTTTATCAGGTTTTCCTTATGTGCTTCACCTTTCCCCTGTCACTCATTTCCTCATACACCCACACCAGTATTTTCACCAAAACACATACCTTTTCATACATTAAAAGCAAGTACACACTACAGAGCCTGTGAACTACCAGAGCTTTTTGATGGGTCAGGAGCAGAATGTAATCACTTCCACACAGTCCCCTGAGGAATGGCTCTCTTTCTATTTGGGAAGATTGGCCTTGGATGAATGCACAGCTTTGGAGACATTCACCTGGAGCTGAGGAAAGAAGAGGACTGCACATCAGCTAAATTGTCCCAACAGTCAGGGAGGTGACAGCTGCGGTGGTGCAATCAGGCTTTATTCTAGAAAATTCATTGATTCTGCACAGACTTTTATATTCTGTTCAGCATCAACGGGTAGAAAAATTCCACCTACATGTCACTACTCATGGTGAGTTCTGAAACAACTCTCAAGGAAGTCTGGTCTCACACAGATACAGCTATACAACTGTACTCATACAAATGTAAATGGGTGTGCATTCCCATGAAAGCTGCCTTTTTTGTAAGCAACAAACGTTATGACTAATTTTATGTCAGCTCTAGGATACCTCCACTTCCTCCAAGGTCTAGGAAAAGAGCCCTGCCAAAGAGTCTGGAGAAGAGGACAGGAAATAATTACATTGAGTAGTGTTTCTCCTTTGACTCCAATTGCTGAAGCTGACAATAGAGTCATTTCGTAAGGAAACAGGCCAATGGGAGCTGAGGATATGTGTGTGTGTGTATGCAGGCTGAATCAGGAAACAAAGAGCAGCAAAGCAGGGTGGTTGAGAGCCAGGCTCTAGGACCAGGGATTTGGCTATGAAATGTGGAGCTACGAATTCCCAGCTTTGTGACAACAGACAAATTATTATACTTTCTTAATCTCTCTCTGTATCAGTTTCCATGTATGAAAGACGAGTATGAGAATAGGCCCTATCATAAATTGTTCAGTGATTGGATTTGAGTATATATTAAATACTATATTTATAAAAATTTTGCACACACACACACATCTGCACTTTAACATTGAAGTGCTTAGCACATAGTCTGTGCTGAAAACACTGTTAAATTATATAAGAAACCAGTGGGCAGTGCTTTTGACATACAGTAAGCTAAGGTGCTCTTGGCAAGTCCAATTTTTAGTCAAAAGCTGCTCTTAGCAAGTCCAACTTTTAGTCAAAAGCATATAAAATCTATTTCTATTCTAGAACCATGTTTTCTTCTGATCCACTTTGAGAATTATAGTTAGCTCTAGTTCATGCTGTATAATTATTCCTCCACAAGTACCTTTGTAAATAACACTAAATTCTACTTATGCTCTAGTATCTCAGTCATGTCCGACCCTTTGTGACCCTTTGGACTGTGGTCTGCCAGGCTCCTCTGTCCATGGTATTCTCCAGGCAAGAATACTGGAGTGGTTGCCATTTCCTCTTCCAGGGGACCTTTCAGACCCAGGTATCAAACCTGTGTCTCCTGTGTCTTCTGCATTGCAAGTGGATTCTTTACCATTGAGCCATTACCAAGGCATTTTTGTCAGTTTTTGGATATTGTTATAGCCTGAATGGAGAAGACAATGGCAACCCACTCCAGTACTCTTGCCTGGAGAATCCCATGGACGGAGGACCCTGGTGGGCTACAGTCCATGGGGTCGTGAAGAGTCAGACACGACTGAGCGACTTCACTTTCACTTTTTATTTTCATGCACTGGAGAAGGAAATGGCAACCCACTCCAGTATTCTTGCCTAGAGAATTCCAGGGATGGAGGAGCCTGGTGGGCTGCCGTCTATGGGGTCACACAGAGTTGGACACGACTGAAGCGACTTCACAGCAGCAGCAGCATAGCCTGAATAATTTGGATATATCAGAAGATTTGCATTATGAGAAAATATCAGTAATCAAATGCAATAAAGCATTCACTTCTTCAGTGATTAAAAATTATTGTTTGGGGCCTTCTCTGGTGGTTCAGTGGCTAAGGCTGTGTTCCCAGTGCAGGGGGCACAGCTTAAGTCCTTGCTCAGGGAACTGAAATCCCACATGCCACACGATGTGGCCAAAAAGAAAAGCCTTATTTGTTTTAAACTCATTCTTACTTGTTTGAGTTTTTGTGGTCCTTAAATTCCTTTGGCAATCCTATGCTTGTACGAGTCTGCAGGTACTCAGCTGAGTAATTAAAGACAGAAAACTTTTCCTTAAATAAGAAAGAATAAAAATCTACCTGATACTAGTACAAACTACAGTATGAAGTAAAATAGTGAGGCAGTGGTTTCCTGAGTAATTAGAAGGTTGACCATCAAGCAAGATATTAAACTGTAAAATGGCTAGTCAGAATTATAGTCAGCTAATTAACTAGATAACCCTTGTAAAGACAGTCAGGTGAAATTGAATTAGAATGGCAATTTTTTTGCTTTAGAGTATCTTGGAATTTTAGGGGAAAAAATTGGGTGACATAAAAAAGTGAAAGTCAACATATTAAAAACATTCTGATGTGGGAATATGAAGCCATTCAATGAGTCGTAATAATCATTGTTTGTTCTTACATTAACTGTTGCTCCATTTGATCTTCATAGCTATCCTGTTGGTAGATGGGTGAGGAAGTGGTGCTTTTGGTCTCCCCTGTGTGGCTACAGTAACTGAGACTCTGGATGGTGCAGTGACTGCCTCCCCTGGGTGCCCAGAGGCACCCACGCACAAACCCAGTCAGGTCTGCCCCACGTTCCTTTGTCTGACCCCCAGACCTGTGTGCCACTTAAATAATTTGACATTCTTCCTTCAGATCACTACTGTGATCACTTGAGAGGCAGAAGGTGTTGGGCAGAGTGAAGGCAAAGGAAAGAAGGGTTGAAGGATAAATGAGGCAAGACAGTGGAGGAGGGGAAACAGGCTGGCGGGTTGGGCATGGGCTCACAGGTTACAGGGGGAGGCTCCTGATGGTCGTATCTCCCGAATATTGGGATGTCTTTTGTATGTGTATCTAATCCTTTAGAAGTGGTGCTTGTTTTTGTTGTTGTTGGTGAATTATTTACTGGGAAATTGTCTGTGTACTTTGTTTCTGTTCCTTGAAAGGGATTAACCTGTCATTTGGTCCTTCCTTTCCTCTTTACTTCATTTCTTTATTCATGTGTATTTATTTCCCTGTAGAATAAAGTTTTATGTATGTGTTTTAAGTGACCTGAGTTTTAGAAATACACTGTGGAACTTTGTATATAGTCAATTTTCCCTCTTTGCCATTCTTTATTATTGCATTTAAGAGATTCTTTAGTGATCAAAGAACATACACATACCCCGTTTATTCCAGGGATAGGAAAGATTTAACCTCAATCCACTCTCAACAATCAGCTGGTTTGACAGTTATAAAGTAAAATCTCCAATGGAAATATCAATGCAATCTTCCCTGGTCCCATATGAGAAAAATCAGAACACTTGGGTTTTTGTATGGTTAACCTTTTAGATTTTAACACTAACCTGCAGTAGGGTTTTTGTTAAAGTTTTATTTTTTTCTGCCTTGAAAGTCAAATGATGTCACCTCTGTTCCTGTTAACTGCAATTAAATAACTCCTCCTATTAATTCTGAAATAAAATTTGAGACTGAATAATTATACAAAAATAGTCCCATTCTGTTTGTATAATTTGAATTAGCTCAGTATTCATTCAGTTAGGACTTGAAAGACTAATAGAGACTTGAAAGACTAACCTCTCCTGGTGGGATTCCTTAGATCTAAGCATCAGTATTGGGTTAGCACTGTGGTTCTGCCAGTTCCAAATCCTGAGCTGACTACTTTCCCACGGGTAACATTCTTTTTCGTGTGGTATGTAAAGGGACCTTGTATACCTGTTTTCATTCACCTTGTTGGGGAAAAAAAACACCTCCTTGTGGAGAAGATAATAGCCTAATGCTAAATAATTAGATTCTGGAACATAGTGATTTATGAATGTGGTGAGCTGAAAGAGCTTAGGTTGAGTTCCAGTTCTTCTACTTGTAGTTGTGTGAACAAGTTATCAGTCCCTAGTGGGCCCTCGATTTCCTAATCTCCAATAAGTGGGATGGGACAAAAATTTTCACTAAGGAATCTTTTGTTTTTCTCAAAAGTAATCTTATAAAGAATTCCCAAACATAAACGAGACCAATGAAAGCTGTCTTGCTTGCTTTGGGGTGGTGGGAGCAGAAGCCTCAACCCTCAGCCTGCCGGATTTCTCTACGTATTGTCATTGTGAATGTTCTGGACTTTGAAGGACACTTACAGTTGTAAATGTATGGATGTCTATCTTCAGTTCAGTCACTCAGTCATGTCCGACTCTTTGCGACCCCTTGGACTGCAGCACGCCAGACCTCCCTGTCCATCGCCAACTCCCAGAGCTCACTCAAACTCATGTCCATTGAGTTGGTGATGCCATCCAACCATCTTATCCTATGTGGTCTCCTTCTCTTTCTGCCTTCAATCTTTCCCAGCATCAGGGTCTTTTCAAATGAGTTCTTCGCTTCAGGTGGCCAAAGTATTGGAGCTTCAGCTTCAGCATCAATCCTTCCAGGACTGACTTCCTTTAGGATGGACTGGTTGGATCTCCTTGCAGTCTAAGGGACTCTCAAGAGTCTTCTCCAACACCACAGTTCAAAAGCAGCAATTCTTCAGTGCTCAGCTTTCTTTATAGTCCAACTCTCACATCCATACATGACTACTGGAAAAACCACAGCTTTGACTAGATGGACCATTGTTAGCAAAGTAATGTCTCTGCTTTTTAATATGCTGTCTAGGTTGGTCATAACTTTTCTTCCAAGGAGTAAGCGTCTTTTTATTTCATGGCTGCAGTCATGTGATTTTGGAGCCCAAGAAAATAAAGTCTGTCACTGTTCCGACTGTTTCCCTATCTATTTGCCATAAAGTGATGGGACCAGATGCCATGATCTTAGTTATCTTGCAGGAGGGATATTCTAAGTTCATTTTTGTAGGGGAATCTCTGCTTGCTCACAAACTTCACGTTAATACTAACCACCCCCAATTATCTTCAGTCAGGGATTTAATACATGCAGTCTGGTGTTTGGTCCTTCTGATCCTGTCACTTTCATTAAAGTGAAGGGAGGAATGTGTGCTAAGTCACTTCAATCGTGTCTGACTCTGAGACCCTGTGGACCGTAGCTGGCCAGGCTCTTCTGTCCAAAGGTTTCTCTAGGCAAGAGTACTGGAGTGGGTTGCCATGCCCTCCTCTAGGAGATCTTCCCCACCTTGGGATTGAACTCCCCTCTCTTACATCTCCTGCATTGGCAGGTGGGTTCTTTCCCACTCGCACTACCTGGGTAACCCCAGGAATAACAGCCAGTAATTTTAATAGTTTTAAAAGTCACCATATCTTGGGGCTGGTACACTGGGACGACCCAGAGTGATGGTACAGGAAGGGAGGACGGAGGAGGGTTCAGGATGGGGAACACGTGTATACCTGTGGCGGATTCATGTTGATATATTGCAAAACCAATACAATATTGTAAAGTTAAAAAAGAAAAAAAAAAGAAAAAAAAAAAGTCACCATAGCATAACCTCATGTAGAAGTTAGATGTCTCTGACAACATTATGTCTAATGTAGTCATCATATTTACTTCTATACTTGATATTTTGGTAGTTCATGTAAGGAAGGTATTGCTTACACATTTGCTTATTGAACTTGCACTATTTGTCCTTACTCAGGCTGAATTGGGAGAAGGCAATGGCACCCCACTCCAGTACTCTTGCCTGGAAAATCCCATGGTCGGAGGAGCCTGGTAGGCTGCGGTCCATGGGGTCACTAAGAGTTGGACACGATTGAGTGCCTTCACTTTCACTTTTCACTTTCATGCATTGGAGAAGGAAATGGCAACCCACTCCAGTGTTCTCACCTGGAGAATCCTAGGGACGGAGGTGCCTGGTGGGCTGCTGTCTATGGGGTCGTACAGATTCAGACACGACTGAAGCGACTTAGCAGCAGCAGCAGAAGGCTGAATCACAGGCCAACTTCAGGAAAAAGAAGATTTAAGGCTTTTCCCCTTTCACATACACATGGTTATTATCTACCCAAATAAAGCAAGGCAGTCTAAAAGAAAGAGTAGCTTTTCCAAAACTAACCTTTGCCTCAGACTGCATGGGGGCAAACCTTTTATTTCTTAGAAGACAAAAAGATATAATAAAGTGTTCAATATTCAGGCAAGTTGAGGAGTTGCACAATATTGTGAGTTTAAAAAAAGATTGCTTGTATTTCCTTGGAACTTTGTAAATTTTCAGAGCATTTGTCACTTAAGTATAGTATATGTTAAAAATCAATGTGGCTAGGCAAAAGAAGTCAGACTGCTGTTTAGTTGCTAAGTCGTGTCCAACTCCTTTGAGACCACATGTACTGTAGCCCACCAGGCTCCTCTGTCCATGGAATTTTCCAGGCAAGAATACTGGAGTGTGTTGTCATTTCCTACTCCAGGGATTGAACCCCAGTCTCTTGCGTCTCCTGCATTGCAGGCAGATTCTTTACCACTGAGCCACCTGGGAAGCCCCTATCCTTGTACTGCTTGAAGTTTACTGAGTAAACTTTCAGCACCATATGCTCTGTATTTGTTTCTTGAATTTACGTGTTGACAATGCATGAAATAAAATATTTCAGATCCTTCAGAAAAACTTTACAGCCTAACCTCAGAAGAGTTACCAGCCTTCAACAACCATTTGCTGAATATAAGTCAGACTACCCTAGATTTCCTTAAGACCTCATGTGCGAGGGGTCTCTGTGGATTTGAGGAACAAAGGTAGGTTAAATATGGTGCTTATATGTACAAAGAGTGCATCGTAAAATTTTTGACAACCCCCAACTAGTTACCTTTACTACATAAATAAAGATTGTCCTCATGTGTGTACTTATATGGTTATTCTTTATAAAATGTTTAAGTGCTTTGCTAACCTAATATCAGGATTTAGTGAAAGGCTTATGAAGTTGTTGCTTTAATGTGAAGAGATAATTCTCTGCTGCACAATGTGTGTCAGGAAAATGAAAAGACGTTTGGAATTTAATAATCCTTCACTATTTCTTCTTATATTGAAAAACAGTTGCCTTACTTGCCTTCATTAACTTACTGAATTTCAATATTTTACATTCATAGACTCTTACTCAATGTGAATAAAGTTTTTAGAATAGAATATTGAGAAGTCTCCTTCTTGAAATCAAGTCTAGATTGTTAATGATATCATTTTAATCTATATGACTTCATTCTTCCCTTACACAGGATAAGAGCATTTAGAGATGGTGATCAGTTTATAAGGAACATTGGTAAAACTAATAAATCTTCAGAAAAGTAGTCTATCATGTCAAGGTGTTATGGTCATATTAGAATTCCCTGAAAAAGGAAGAGTGATTCTTCTAAACAGACTGAGAAAAAAGTAAAATAAAATCCCCTTGAATTGTAAATTCTTTTGACTTGTTGAAGTCTACTATTGTAGTAAAAAGGAATCAAGAGTTCATATTCTGTCTTTCTAAAGGAGAAAATCATTTATCTGTGGTCCAAGGATTTTTCCATTTCTAACACCACTTACATTTCTTTTTTTAAAGGGATCAGAATAAAGTTGCTATTTTTTTCCCTAAAAATAAACCAAAGTTACTAAACCAACTTCATAAAAAGAAGGACGTTTAAGACTAAATATAAGGGGATTATATTAATAGAATAAAGCACAGTTATTTAAAATTAAAAATTTCATGAAAAAGTTATTACCTTTGTCCTTCTTTTCTCTATTTACACCAGTGAAAGGTTTTTTTTACTTTTGTTTTTAATCACATTTAAGATCTGAACTGGACCACAGACAAGAGTTTACAAAATGCTGGTTTAGCCTGTTTGGGGCATAAACTCCAAAGATGAGTTCTATCCATCACAGGGTGAAATATTTTATATTATTTAATAGTGTACCTGGGCTGAAATTTTTAATAACTTGGACCAAAATATATGAACTATGCGGACTCCTCTCTGTGCCCCCATACTACTACTTACCCCAAGCCTCAGACGGCAACACGCTAGAGTTTCCATGAGTTCCTTTTCACCATAAGATGCAACAAAGTAAAAGAACTACATAGTTGCTGTCATTAATTTTGGCTTTGGCATATCTAGACTGGCTATCCACATGGTCCTAAGTGATTTATCTGGCAGCTTATTCATTGGGATTCAATATAATGATAAATGTTCTTAACAAGAACCTGGGGGCTCTACAAGTTTCTGAAGTATTCTTCTGAGGTATCATCAATGAAAGATGCAACCAGAGACCATGAAATCTTCTCTCCTTGGTTCCACCGTGGCTTTATCTCTTGAGAGAGGAAGAATGATGAGAATCACAGAGGCTTGCTTTATTGGGCACATTGAGAATTATGGTCTCAGTCTGAAACAGCACCAACCCCCTGCCCAATGTCTGCCTGCCTCCAATTACTTCAGTGTGTGTAGTATTGATCAGAAGATAAATGAAGAGTTGAAACCTGGTTCTGTATATTGTGTATTGACCTTTTAATGTATTTCCAGCTCTTCTGAAAAGGATACTGGAATCCAGTCTTTGCTGACAGTTTCTGAAAGCAGTACGGACGAGGAGGAAGAAGATTTTCTTGACAAGCAACATGTCATTACACTCCCCTGGTCAAAGAGTACCTAGTGGTCATTCATTACTTTTTCCATTTTGTACCCAGAGTAAAGCAAACCTGATAAAAGTTATCAAGTGATTACCTGTCCGGGTGATAGAGATTTTTGATTATTGTCTCTGATATTTCAAGGTTTACAGACTAATAAAAATTAGTGAAATTATAAGTTTAAGGGCTTTTTCTTCCAAATTGCAGATTACATTAGTAACATTCAATGAAATTTTTAAAATAAGTTGTAACTGTGTCTCTAAGAACTTATCAGAAGGTAGTACTGTTGCATGTAGGGGGACCCCTTCCAGGGACCGAAACTGGGCTCTTGTCTAACACTCGGAAATGAATTGTCCGAGGAGACACATGTGCTGACAAAGCAAGAGATTTTATTGGGAAAGGGCACCCAGATGGAGAGTAGTAGGGTAAGGGAACCCAAGAGAACTGATCTGCCACGTGACTTGCAGTCTCAGGTTTTATGGTGATGGGATTAGTTTCTGGGTGGTCTTTGGCCAATCATTCTAATTCAGAGTCTTTCCTGGTCACATGCATTGCTCAGCCAAGATGGATGCTAACGAGAGGGATTCTGGAAAGTGGATGGACACGTGGTGTCTCCTTTCAACCTTTCCCGAACCCTTCCAGTTGGTGGTGGCTTATTAGTTCTGTATTCCTTATCAGAATCTCCTGTCATAGAACAACTCATGCAAATAGTTACTATGGTGCCTGGTCAGGGTGGGCGGTTTCAATCCGGGTGCTTCCCCTAAGAGTACATGATTATCTTTTTAAAATTAATTTATTTTTATTGAAGTATAGTTGATGTACAATATTATATAAGCTAGTACATGCTTCGGAGAAGGCGATGGCACCCCACTCCAGTACTCTTGCCTGGAAAATCCCATGGACGGAGGAGCCTGGTAGGCTGCAGTCCATGGGGTCACGAAGAGTTGGACACGACTGAGCGACTTCCCTTTCACTTTTTACTTTCATGCCTTGGAGAAGGAAATGGCAACCCACTCCAGTGTTCTTGCCTGGAGAATCCCAGGGATGGGGGAGCCTGGTGGGCTGCCATCTATGGGGTCGCACAGAGTCGAACACGACTGAAGCGACTTAGCAGCAGCAGCAGTAGCAGTACATGCTTATCTTTAAAATAATGTTTAATTGTTAAATTATATTTTAAATAATTGTGTCACCAATGTACATTTGATGGCCTAGTTATACTTGGCAGTATCACTGAGACTGGAATCCATTTTTTACTTTGATTAGCTTTTTTCTTCTTCTTGGGGTTTTTGACATTTACAGGTGTTTTGGTAGCATCAAAAGTTGTTGCTAGAAGAGAAAAAGAGGACCTGAAATAAAATGAACATGATATTTGCCATTTTCTGTTATGTTAAATAGTGGAAATATCCCTTAATTATCTAATTTTGGGATGGCCAGTGTGATGGTTCATTTTATGTAGCAACTTGGCCAGGCTAAAGTACTCAGATATTGGTTACACTTTATTTTAGATATTTCTATAAAGGTATTTTTCAGGTGAGATTAACATTTAAATCAACAGACTTTGAGTAAAGCAGATTACTGTCCATAGTAGACTGAGGTCCTCTAAGGAAGAGAGAATTCTGTTTCAGACTACTTTCAGGTGAAGCTAAAACATCAACCCTTCCCTGGTCCCAAGCCTGTAGATTTTGAATTTGGTAGCCATCACAACTGGTTCTGTTCCTATGGAGAAGTACAAACTGTGTTTCTCTGACTAGTACAAACACAGTCAGTATGGAGGATTGTTGTGGTAGGTTAAAAAAAAACCCCAAAACTACATTTCAAAGTGTTTTGCTAGTCCTGAGTGGTAGTGGACCCTGGGGTTGGTTTGTATTCAACGTTTCACATAATTTTATAATGCAAGAGCTTCAAAAGGGACAGAAGATGAAAGGAGAATAGTTTTGTGGATGTCACTTTGCAATGTCTTTGGACAATTTCTCCTTAAGGCATTTGTTGACTTACCAGAGAAACATCCCTTCAGCTTGGCATAAGCCTTATGTCATCACCACAGCATAGACGTATCTCAGGATTCAAACTCTTTTTAATCTGGGTAGTATTCTAAGATTCTAAATTCTGAGATTCTGGGTAGACCCCATATAGACTGATGGTTGCTTAGTGTAAATCTATCTTTAATACTTTTTTCATGGCATCAATAAATTGTACTGGCATTCGCACACACCATCTACTTACAGGGTAGAAAAGGACGATACAGAGATCTATCAGCATTTCTATGTCTTTTAGCATACAAATGCCACTTATAAAAAGTGACTTACATAAGTGGACACGAAGTAACCAGGAAAGCCAATCATACTATCAGAATATAATTTTTCAAAAGAAATAACTTTAAGAATGTGAGTCCTCAGCATTGCTATTTTTCTCTTAGCACTTCTTCCATCACAATCCCAGAGAGAGACAACAGCAAGTCAGACTTGAATCTTTTATCATTTGTGTCAAAAGCCCTTGTGGTGTCTTACCCTGAGGCTGATTTTTAGTATCTGTAGTTTAGTATCTGTAGAGGATTTCCTCTTCACCTGTTCAGATAGGAAGAGCTGCTATTTTTCTTTTCAGTGTGTCTGCTCAGGTTTAAAGTTTCTTGGCTTTTCCTCTCCTCCTTTGCTCTAAGACATCTTCCTTTCCCTTTTAATGAAAAAGAAAATTGTTTCTCTGGGTGCAATTTGTAAAACTCTATTTTTTTTTTTTTTTTCTCGGACAAAATGGCAGGAGATGTTATCCTATTCTCATTAGGAAAGTAGGCCCACTACTTTTCCTTCTGTGCATTCAGTCATGGCTTGAATCTTTTATTAACTAGCTCAGAAGGAGATTTTATAATATTCTATTACTTTTTATAATGTAAGAATTTTGAAGTAAAAATTAAGATGATAATTAGTTGTCATTGGTGCGTTTCTGGCCAGAATTTGAAATAAGGAATGAACCATTGATTTTGTCATTTGACTTTCAATATAACATTGAAATTAAAAATGAGGGTCCTCTGGGGCTGAGCAGACCCCATACTGCCTTTATTTGCTTCCCATAACCACACATTTAGAAAAGTTCCTAATTCATTCGTCATTAGTCTAATGAGGAAATAAAAAACTAAATAAGATTAGAACCGTTGCCTGAAGCAACTTCAGTGTGTTCTCTCATCTGGGAGATCAAGCTTAAAATCATTGTTAAAGGCATGAGCCTAGTTCTCACTGTGGAATTGAGAGAGTTACAGACATTCTAGAAGAATCACAACCATATTCCCAATTCTGGAATTAGTACAGTGTGCCTTTAGAAACTCCTGGACAAGTGATAACATGATTTTACATGCATATTGGGATTTAGCAATTTATATTCAGACTTGCCTCTGGTGTACAGCCAGAGTAAATCCTGTAATTTTACAATTCTGGCAATACACATGATGGAAACAAAATTAAATTATAGTTTATAATTTAATATGTCTTTTGATACTTGTTGAAGTCATCCATATTTGGTGCACTCTGAATGTGTCACACAATGCAGGCCAGTGGCACACCCCACGCTTAAGACCACTTCATTCTGTCTTATACAGGAGGGGCAAGAAAATTTTTTCTTGAACAGATGAAATACACAATGGCTCCATCTCTATAATAAGGCACTGAAATATTTTAAATAATGCCTTGATTCAGAAAAACCAGTCCTCTTTGTCCCTATGATTCAGTTGTTGGAAAGATCTTGAGCAATGCTTATCTCATCTTGACTTTGGGCACATGCCATTTTCTCAACTCCAAGGTCTCAAAATGTACCTTCTCAAGAGACTCTTAACTTCTATCTAAATTAATTCCTATTATTCATTTTATTCCTTCTCATAGTGTCCTACTTTTTCCTCTGTAGCACTGATAATTTTTAATCTGTTTGTGTGTCTTTTTAATGTATATCTCTCAACTAGATGATACAGTTCAACAGAGCATGGAGTGTACCTATTTTGTTCACCACTCTAAGTTTAGCCCCTATCTTATGCCTGGCTGAGATTGAGTGGTCATTAGTAATGAATGAATGAATTAAAGAAAAAATGTGCAGGGTCCAATTGATAAGCTGCCTCAATCCCTAACTTTTCCCAAGGAAAGACAGCATAGTGTATATAGTGGGAGAAACACAGCTTATCAGGTTACACTGTTTACTAGCTGGCAGATCACTTGGTTGAATGTGATCCTTTTCTGAATTGGAGAAAAAGATACTGACTGGCTTGGCTTAGCTCAAAAGATGGTGTGAGTATAAAATGTATTGAGTGCAGAAACCCTTTGGGAACTAGAAAGTGCTGTGCCATGCTAATTATCATAATTTCTCATGTGTTTACCCTACGGTCATTGAATATACAGACAAATTAACGGGTGGATTAATTAGTGAATTTAGGACCAAGTTGACATAAATGATCTATGAAAATCACTCAGTATCAAAAATGAAGACTGCATGAGTGAGTTGGACAATTAGATTGAATATTGTATAAAGCTGGCATTGAAATCTAAATATCTAAATTTAATTAAAAATATTTCGGAAACATTATTTTCTGTTTATAGATTTCTTCTATCATGTGTAAATTCAGAGTTTTTAAATATTAAAATTGCACTGGTACTTATAAACACTGTGCATCATACTTCCAGAAAGGAGAAATTTTGAAAACACACTATTTATACCTCCCCAAATTTGTTTTTATAGAGCATTCTGTTTCATCATAATTTTCATCCATGGTTATTTATTACTAGCCACATTTGCATGAAAACAGTCTTTATTTCCTCAGAGTTCATCTGTGCCTGTAGTTTATCCCCCACCTAAAGTCATAATTCTTTGTTAGTGACACCCTGATTGTTTGCTGGGTAAATGATTATGATGTTGCAAACAGGATTATGGCTTTAGCTGGGGAATAACCAGCAGGCATAGACGAACTTTAAGGAAATAAAGATCCTCCTCTTTTAATGCAAATGTCTTTCATAGTTAAGGAAAAGGAGAGAATGTTCTTAATGTTCTCCATGAGGTGACAGTTATGTTTAAAATGAAAAGATTTAATTGATTGATGGGATTATCTTCTGTTTCTTTTTTTCTTTTCAGATACATATACAGTACAATAACATTTATGGAAATGTAGGTGTGAAAGGGCTCTTTTTATGCCCTTATTTCTGCCAGAAGGAAGCAATAGGTGAATCGTTTTCTATTCAGAAACAAATACACATTATTCTACATATAAATGCTTAGCAAAGTTTCTAGGAGGGAAATGTATTTCATCCCTATTTATTATTAACTGAACCGTATATATTCTAAATAACTCTGAAAGAGATGTTTTAAGGTAAGTTTTGATATAATTTCACGTTATTTAGGTAATCGTCATACTTTTATCGGATAAGGTTTTGTCCTTGTTTATTCAAATGACCGGAGTTCTTTGACAGCTTCTATACTAAAAAAATGAAAACTGCAAGTGGAAGCATGAGACAAACAGATACACATTTTAGTTTTCAAAAGTAATCATCACATCTTTCTCCTCTGACCTCTGTGCCATAGCTCTGGAAGAATATCTTGTAAGGTAGACTACTGAATCTGTTAGGATTTTGTTTAACTTTATACTACAGGAAACATCAAAGAACAGTGGAATAACATGGTGTTTACTTCCTTGTATGTAAAGTCTGGGATTAGGCAGTCAATAGTTGACTGGGTTGTTTCTATCCTCAAGGTCCTCTCATCCTAGGAGATGCAATTTTTAGCCATCACCAGCTGAGTTTGAGGCAACTAGAAGTAGGGCAGTGGGAGAGCAAAATAGGCGCTTCCTCAATGAGGCAGCTTCCTTGAAACTAGTCTCTCTGGAAATCTCACACAATACTTCTGCTTATATCTCATTGGCCAGAACTTAGCCATATCTAGATGCAAGGGAGCTTAGAAATGTAGCTGCTTAAGTGGTTGTGTTGCTGCTCAGAATAAAACTGGGGTCGTGTCACTGGGGAAGATGGGGAGAGCAGATACTGAGGCAACTGGCCTCTCTGTCACAGAATGCTATTCTCATCCTTGATCCACAGCTTCACGCTCTCAGAATATATGGATTTTGACATTAATGTGATTTGAAAATACATGATAGAAACCAACCTTTTGAGATTTAAATCACTCAAATTTAAGAGACACAGACTTAAATCATTCAATTTCTTATAGAAACCATACTTCTTTTTTTAGTCTGAAAGACATAGTGGAGTTACACAAACAGACACGTCATCATTATTCAGCTTCAAGTTTTCACCTTAGGACTTCTTGAAACACATTCTACATCTCTTTAAAGTTCAGTCCTTGGGCTGGTGCCCAAATCCAATCTGCTTTGGCAAAGACTCAGTGCACTCTGTTAAAAATACTGTGATAGGAAATATTTGTCTCAAATGAATGTTCCAATAGTAGGCTATTTTGAAACCTATGATGGAAATTTTCATAAGAATACACAGAGAACAAATATAAAATAATTTCTTCTTATAGGACTGTTGAATATTTGTACAGTAGAGCCAGAGATTACAGATGCTCTCAGAGATAAAGCCTCAAGGTTATGTTCCCATAGGGCATTGCTGAAATCCTTTAGAATACATATAAAATGAGAGATTAATTGCTTTCAAACTGAGTTCTGGGGACTCTTAGTGTTTCTTGATCTGGTTGGGGAATATAAGTGGGATTGAGTTGCCCAACAAAAGCATCTGTAGTTGGATATTTTTTATATGAAGGGGTTCTTTGTAAGACTAAAGAAAGAATTCTGTGAGAAAATTTAGAGATCATTGGTCTAGTGTCTGGGAAGATCTCTGAAGACCCTTTCAGGCTGGTATTCTGGGATTTATGTTGTCACGGAATATTAGATGTTAAGACCCATGACTGGATTTATATGTCTTTGGTTTAAGACTAGACTCTAGAGAACTATGGAGGGAAGACAGTTTCTCCTGCTCAATTTACTGGAAGGTATGCAAACATTGGAGAAGGAAATGGCAACCCACTCCAATATTCTTGCCTGGAGAATTCCATGGACAAGAGGACCTGGCAGACTCCAGTCTGTGGGGTCGCCAAAGAGTTGGACACAACTTAGTGACTAAACAACAATCCAAACATTATCCACCCTTAGTCAGCTGCCTGTATTGCTAACTGACTTCTAGTTAAAATTTTTTTCTTCATACACAAAAGCCCACTCAAAATACTGAAAGTAAAATGGGCTTATTTAATAAGAAGTGGAATTGTGTGGAAATCCAAGAACAGGAACTGTAGAGGAGTTGACCTCACAGGGACTTAGACTTGAACTTGAGACAGTTTTCTTTCCACATAGTTGTGGACACTCATGGGTCCCTGATTTGAGGCGGGAGGTGGGGGGGGGTGGGGAGGGTGGTGGGGGGGTGGTGGGGGGGTGGTGGGAGGGGGGCAGTGGGAGGGGTGTGCTCATTATCTTTGTTTCTCCCTACTGATTGGCTTCTTACTTTCATTTGTCCTTTCTGCTTATGCCCAAGGATTTACTTTATTAATTACAGACCTCTCACTCTTCTCACAGCCTCCCTCAGCCCTATTCAGACAGCTAACACTTTCAGTCTTTTGAGTTGGATTTTCAGTTCTAAATCTAGAGAGAGAAGCTAGATTGGTCTGGTTTATATTTTCAAACCAGGTAATGTGATAGCCTAAGGAGGGCCCTGGGCTGGGTCAGGCTCAAATAATTATTTCCAGACCTTGGAGAGGGAGTGGAGAAAGGGAAGGGCAACTTGTTATAAAACAAGGCCTCTGCACTCAACAGGCCCAGGGCAATGGTTTAAGGCTGTTTTGAAAAGGGAAGTGAGTCTGGTATGCCACAGACCTCCCTGAAAGGCCCTCAGGGAAGGAACGCAAAGTCAAAGAGAGGAGGTTTGTAGGACACTTGTAAAAATATTGGAGTGGGTGTGAGGAGAGGGACGGTAAAGGGGGGAAAGGGGGGGCTGGTGGCAGGTCAGGACCCTGATGTATGGGAACAGTGCAGGTGGTACCTGGTCTCAGACAGCAGCAACCTGCCGTTCAGGGGCTCTTCCTAGACCTCCTCCAGGGCATGTTCCCAAACATGACCAGAGTATAAATATTACTCTATTCTCAAAGAACCATTGCTGAAAATGAGTAACCTGAACCTTTGGTCTAAGTTTTTTTCCCTGATGTCCTCATCACAACACTTTTTCGTTTCCAGGACTGATCTACTTGACATCTATGAAGTGAAATTTCACACCGAATCCTCCTTGGGGCACAGTATTCTCTGGAGGCCCCAGTGGACTCTCAGCAGCAATGTTACAAATGTGGCAGGTACCTCTCCTTGGCTTGCCTGCCATCCAGAGCCAGATGAGTCTGACAGCCTGTCTCACACAGAGTCCCCTTTATTGGTTTTTGAAATAGTCCCATTTTGTTCTTTATAGAGGAGGAATGAAACCTCAACCAGATGCTTGTGATTGAAATAAGGGATAATGATGATAGAACTTTTACTAAGGTTATGTCTCCTCCTGTTATCAGATAAATACCAAGGTGAAAATGAGCCGTTTAGCCACAAACAAACATTGCACTAGGGGTAAATGGTTTATTTTCCAAGTTTGAAACAATCATACTTTGACAGCATCACTCTCAAGATTTTAGGTTTATTATAACATCATTAAAAACACATTTATTTGGTATTAGTGAAACCTAGTTCATTGCACTGTTACATAAAAGATAGATTTGACATTAAGCTAGTTAAAAGGTCTCAATTTAATTTTTCATATTTCTAAAAATATTTTCTGACTCACTGAGACTTCTTTAAATGAATAAAATTTTATTTTTCTATAAATAAGATTGATAGATTATAATTGTACCAAATGGTCAATTTTTTTTGTGTATGGTATCTTCTGTTCTAGAAATAGAAATGCGTCAGTTTCTCAACTAGATTTAGAGAAATTATTCAGCTTGATTCTACAACACCAGTGAAGGTAAATGGCACTTCAGGAGAAGTGTTTTTGCATTTTCTTAATGGAATCCCAACTGTACAAAATTTAAATTGAGCTTAAGCTATTCCCCCCTCCCCCCCCCGAAATGAATACCCATTTCAATACTCACCACAGATTTAGTAGGAGATTTGTTAATAAAGGGGCTTCCCTGATAGCTCAGTTGGTAAAGAAACCAACTGCAATGCAGGAGACCCCGTTCAATTCCTGTGTCAGGAAGATCTGCTGGAGAAGGGATAGGCTACCCACTCCAGTATTCTTGGGCTTCCCTGTGGCTCAGCTGGTAAGAAATCTGCCCGCAATTCGGGAGACCTGAGTTGATCCCTGGGTTGGGAAGATACCCTGGAGAAGGGAAAGGCTACCCACTCCAGTATTTTGGCTTGTGAGATTGCAAAGAGTCGGATGACTCCGCGACTTTCACTTTGTTAATAATGGAGATAGAATTCCTATCTCTTGTTCAATTCAAAAAGTTCCTTTTAGAGAGGGGACAGTATATTGTTATGACTTCCATTGAAAAAGAGACTTCTTTGAACCCATATCCTCATGAGCCATTCCCCTCATAATCACTTTTGCTCCCTCTATAGTAAAATTTCTCAAAAGCGGTATCAATGCCTCACCTCCTGCGTTCTCTTTGACCTATGAAATTAGGCTTTTGTTCTCGCCACCTAATCATAATGTTCTTGTCAATAACAACCTTCATTTCTCTCAGAGCTCGCCTTAGCCTCTCAGCATCATTTGATGTGGTTGACTCCTCCATCCTCTTTGAAACTGTTCTTTACATTATCATTGGGGACACCACAGTCTCATGAGTTTTTTTTTTAATCTTAGTGACTGTACCTTTATAGTGTTGTCTGAAATTCCTTTTACTTTTCTCAGCATCTGAATATCATGGATATTCCCTGAAATATCAGGGAAAAATCTGTGGCCTCCTAGATCTATATTTTTTAAAAGTGATCCTTTCCATTCTGAAATACATAATTTCACCTTAAAAATCATCCCTTAACTCCGAATTAGGATATTGGCAGGTCCAAAAGAGAACTGTTGATTTTTCGCGGCAAACTGGCTCCCTCTTCACTCTTATTTTTCAGTGACAGCACTGTTCACCTCATTGCTCAAGCTAAAGGCGCCAGGAGTCACCTTTGAATCTTCCTTCTCTTTTCAGGCGTTAACCCATTCTACAGTAACTTCTGTTAATTCTGTCTTGAAACATGCCCTCAAAATTTCCCATCCAACTACCTCCTCCATCACTCCCACCCAATCCACTCCTCTCGCACTGGACCCAATAGCTTGACTTCATAAAACAGCCAGCATTATCTTTCAAAAATGAAAATTAGATCACATTGTCTCCTCAGCTCAAGCCCCTCCTTGCACTACAGTTAGAACTAAAGTCAAAGATTCACAATGTCCACCAAAGCTTCATAAGATCAGGCACATGCCTCACTCTACAGCCTCATGGCCTACCCTTCCTTGAGCTCCCTGTGCTCTGAGCTGTTATTTGAACTCAAGAAGGTTCTAGCTTTAGGACCACTATACTTACTCTTCCATCTGTGACACCGACCCCCCACCTCCCCTAGATCCTTGCAAAGTTTCCCCTTTCAGTTCAGATCTCATCTCAATTATCAGTCAGAGTAGTTAGTTTCTGCTGCTGCTGCTTAGTCCCTCAGTCTTGTCTGACTCTCTATGGCCCCATGGACTGTAGCCCACTAGGCTTCTCCATCCATGGAGTTTTCCAGGCAAGAATACTGGAGTGGGTTGTCATTTCCTACTCTAGAGGATCTTCCCAACCCAGAAACTGAACCTGTATTTCATATCTCCTGGATTGGCAGGTGATTTCTTTACCACTAGTGCCTCCTGGGAAGCCCAGAGAAATTTCACTGGTTTCTTTATATAAAGGAGCCACATATGTCTTCACTCTACCCTCTTATATACTAAACATTTTTCCTACTATTTTACAGAAAGCATTGATTCACCTTTTTATCGACATTCTCAGAATGTAAGTTCCCTGAAAGCTGTCTCATTCATAACTGTGTCACCAGTGTGTGTCTGGCACAGAGAACATTAATTGGTTAATATCATCATTAGTGAATACTGATTGAATTAAAGATTTTTTTTTCTTGGCAAAGATCTGTAGATAGGTGTTGAGAAGAAATTTTCTATGGCAACTTTCTAACATACATTGAGCATCATAATGTAAACATTTTCATTGCCTTACAACAAGGATACCTGGTAAGTACTACCAATATTCCCTATTTTGCATATGAAAAAATAGACTCTCAGGATGATTAAATAATGTGCCCTAGGCTACTGAGCTAGTAAGTGAGGATGTTGGATTGGAAATATAGGTCTTCCCATTCTTGGAGTCTATACTTGCCAATGTGTACAATACTTCCTTTCTACTTTTTTTCCACTTTGCTGCTGCTAAGTCACTTCAGTCGTGTCCCACTCTGTGCAATCCCATAGACAGCTTTTTCCACTTTAGTGAACTTTAAAAAGAGAGTTTACTGTTGATTTATGGAACAGACCTTAATTTCAGGTGCTGGGATTGGATTTTTTCATAGTAAAATATTTGAATGTAGCTTTGTTATAGTTTAATTCTTTAAAATGTGTGTTCTTGAAAAACAACAACAACAACAAAATCTCTTCAATTGCCTTCAATAGATCTTGGCTGAATAAAATATCAACAGCAAAATTTAGATGTTTGGAAATATTTATACTCTTGGGATCACAGCGGTCATTTTTCTCCTAAAGGTTGTGTATGTAGTTTTGTCAGTGGTAAAAGGTGGTTGGCAGGGGAGCTAAAGCTAGTGTCTGGCTTTTTTTGTCCTTGGCTGTAGGCTCAGGTACCACTTGCATCATCAGATTTCCTAGTATTCCTGACCACAAAACAATTCTGTGAGGCACCTCATTTATATCAGTAGTCAGTATTAGCCCCTTAATAAACATTTTTGACAATCCATTATGTGCTAGGCCCTGAAGTAGGCTCTGGGGCTAAATGAATAAAGTATGAATCCTGCCTCAAGGAATTTGTGGTCTGATCCAGAGGATAGACACATGAATAATTGCACTAATGAATGTAGATTGACCTCACCTCTCTGAGATTTGTGTTAAGGACGTCTTCACAGATGAAGTGATCTTCAATTTGGGTCTTGAGAATGATTTAGATGTTGTCATCTCAGCCAAGACAGTTGGGTGGAGGTTGAAAACTTTCTTGGTAAAATTTATGCGACAGAAATATTCCTCCTAGAGAGGGCATCAGTTGCCTTTTGGGGTTTCTCATTAATAAGTTCAGTAATTATCATTTAGTTATGTATTCAGATAATTTATAGCTTGAAGATGGAAGATTCTGCATTTCCATGTACTAAGTTTATCTTAAGTTTTGACATCAGGTGTCAGTATATTCTCTAAGCCCTAGGGATTTGATATTCTGCCCTAAAGGAACAGGAAACAATAGAATCTATTTTCCAATTTATACATTAAGTACTGATGACAGTATGGAAAAAGAACAAGGGGGATCTCCACTTATACACAGGGACAAGATGAAGGCAGTCATACATGGCAGCATGGCTAGAATATGTCACATAGCAGAACAGCAAGGCACTGAATTGTCTTCTTGAATTACCAGAAAAACAGATATCACCAGGGAACTCTAGCAATCCTGAGCTGTATTCCTTTTTTTTTTTTTTTTTAATTTTATGGAGGATGGGAAGCAGCATCTGTACTATTTGTTGTGATATTTATTCCCTGCACTGTCATATACAACTTAGATTCAACACAGATGAAAATATTTTATGTCGATATGTTTGCAACTCTGCTCCATGGAGCACTGGTAGTTCTAAGAAGACCTCTCAGGGTGGAGGACGTATGGGCAGGGTTGCAACCCTTACCTGAGTTTCAGTGCAAATACTCGACTTCTGTCTTTTCCCTATCACTAACAAAGTATAAGATTTTTCTCCACTGAAGATTTCTCATCTAAAATACTTAAACAACACTGTTCTAAGTGCTCTCTGATGAGAAAGGAGCCCTTATGACTGCTGTTCTAATTGAGTGGAATAGTACCCTGTACATGCTTAGAGTAGCATAATGCACAAATCCCTAAGATGGACTGCTGAGCACCTTGTTTTGGAAAAACTCACTTTGACTCAGAAGCTGAGTCATTGTTCTAATGATGTACTTTTATCAATTGAAGAAGCACTTTAACTCTGTAGCCTCTGGTTCTATTGAAAGGAGTTTAAGCAATAACCTCTTAATGTGTAAAGTGACTCTACAGCCTATTTTTATTCACTTCTAGTTGTAAGAAGCTGAAGAAATAAGAGAGATTTTTAAAAGTCTTTTCATTTAAGTGATATCCAAAATCAGAGGGGTTTTTTTTCTTTTCTACTTTTAGAGTCTTTGAAAGCGTTTTGGAAATACACCTGGAGATATTGGAAGGGTCCAGGACCTAGACCAAAATCATATTTCCTCTGTGGGACAGGCACTGGAGCTCAGGGAAGGTACCTTATCCATCTATAGGCAAAAAGAATGAGCCAGTCTTACACAGACACATGGGAAATAAAAGGGAGAACAAATAGCTGAGCTCCTGCCGACCCCTGGTATTTAGGACAGTAAATGGAGTAAGATAAAGGCAGAATGACAGCAAGAGAAGATCCAGGATGTTGAACAGATCATCAGAACACAGAGCTCAGCAGCAATGGGATACATGGAGGCTTGATCAGGGAATTAGATGGAGTGCATTTCTTACCTTGAGGTCTCTGGAATATGGTAGAAGCCATCCCTGAAGAAGCTCCAGGGAGTCTGTGAATCCTATGAAATTGTAAACTTGCATATGTTTGTACTCTGGAAAGAGTCCATGGTGTTCTTCAGAGTTTTAAAGTAATCTATAGTGTCCTCTTTGATTTCTTTCACCAGTGTTTTATAGTTTTCTATATATAGGTCTTTAGTTTCTTTAGGTAGATATATTCCTAAGTATTTTATTATTTTCATTGCAATGGTGAATGGAATTGTTTCCTTAATTTCTCTTTCTATTTTCTCATTATTAGTGTATAGGAATGCAAGGGATTTCTGTGTGTTGATTTTATATCCTGCAACTTTACTATATTCATTGATTAGCTCTAGGAATTTTCTGGTGGAGTCTTCAGAATGGCTGCGATCCAAAAGTCTACAAGTAATAAATGCTGGAGAGGGTGTGGAGAAAAGGGAACCCTCTTACACTGTTGGTGGGAATGCAAACTAGTACAGCCACTATGGAAAACAGTGTGGAGATTCCTTAAAAAACTGGAAATAGAACTGCCATAAGATCCAGCAATCCCATTGCTGGGCATACACACCGAGGAAACTAGAATTGAGAGAGACACGTGTACCCCAATGTTCATTGCAGTACTGTTTATAATAGCCAGGACATGGAAGCCACCTAGATGTCCATCAGCAGATGAATGGATAAGAAAGCAGTGGTACATATACACAATGGAGTATTACTCAGCCATTAAAGAGAATACATTTGAATCAGTTCTAATGAGGTGGATGAAACTGGAGCTTATTACACAGAGTGAAGTAAGCCAGAAAGAAAAACACCAATACAGTATACTAACGCAAATATATCAAACTTAGAAGATGGTAACGATAACCCTGTATGCGAGAGAGCAAAAGAGACACAGGTGTATAGAACTGTCTTTTGGACTCTGTGGGAGAGGGAGTAGGGGGATGATTTGGGAGAATGGCATTAAAACATGTATACTATCATATAAGAAACGAATTGCCAGTCCAGGTTTGATGCACGATACAGGAAGCTTGGGGCTGTTGCACTGGGATGACCCAGAGGGATGGTATAGGGACGGAGGTGTGAGGGGGGTTCAGGATTGGGAACACGTGTACACCCGTGGTGGATTCATGTTGATGTATGGCAAAACCAATACAATATTGTAAAGTAAAAAAAATGGAAAAAAATAAAATAAAGTAATTTATATATGAAAAAGTTTCACAATTTCTGGATGGTCCCCAAGGGTAGATTGGATTAAGGTAAAGGTAGACTTTGATGATGAGGTGTCTGAATAACAATCTGCTTCTCAAAGAAGGATGGAGAAGGACTTATAATGTGTGTAGAAGTCAGCCTACCAAAAAGGTTAGCTGGCCCCTGCTTTGAGAGAGATAGAGGAAATTAGGTGAAGTATAACTGTCTTTCCTGAAGGTTCTCCCTCTAGCCAGAGTTAGGGAAATTAACAAAGAGTACCACTCCCAGCTCATCAGGGGAGATCTGAACTGTTCCTCCTTTCCAGTATGTAGCATCTACAGTAACACAGGACTTAAGTTCTCTCCTGTGGTCATCAAATGCTTATTTAGTGCCTACAATATATTTGACCCTGTGTAGGCATATAATGGATTTTAGCTCTCGTGAAACTTATATTCTAGTAGAATAGATAAGATAATAAGTAATTATATAGATTGTTGTTAGAGATATAAAAGAAATAAGCAGAGTGCTGAGACTGTTAATTTGGACAGACTGAGTTAAGCAGACTGACTGCTGCTGCTGCTGCTGCTGCTGCTGCTGCTAAGTCACTTCAGTCGTGTCTGACTCTGTGCGACCCCATAGATGGCAGCCAACCAGGCTCCCCGTCCCTGGGATTCTCCAGGCAAGAACACTGGAGTGGGTCGCCATTTCCTTCTCCAATGCATGAAAGTGAAAAGTGAAAGTGAAGTTGCTCAGTCGAGTCCGACTCTTCGCGACCCCATGGACTGCAGCCCACCAGGCTCCTCCATCCATGGGATTTTCCAGGCAGGAGTACTGGAGTGGGGTGCCATTGCCTTCTCTGCAGCAATAGCAAACAAACATCCAAAATGAGTGGCTAGTTCACTGAAGCTTTACACTGTCATTTGAAGAGCAGGCTGATGATATTGCTTCCATCTGGGACATTATCAGTTAATATAGCATAGGGAAAGAGAATGAGGTAACCAGACCCTGCTTCTTTAAACTTTTAATCAGAAGTGAAACGTCACCTCCATACATATTTCTTTGGTTGAAGAAAGATAAAGAGTGAATCATCATTCATCATCATCTGGTCACTCAGTCATGTCGGACTCTTTGCAGTCCTCCAGGCTTCTCTGTCCATGGGATTTCCTAGGCAAGAATCCTAGAGTGGGTTGCCATTTCCTTCTTCAGGGGATCTTCCCAACCCAGGAATTGAACCTGGGTCTCTCATACTGCAGGCAGATTCTTTACCATCTGAGCCACTAGGGAAGCCCCCTATAATTATATATTTATGTATTTGATCTATTATATGTTTAATCTATACTATAAAATTTCTCAAATATATATTTTTGGTTGGGGTTAAAACTATCTAGCTACCTACTGTGATTTTTAACTTTTATAGACTATGAAATTAGACTGATTTGAAATTCACACCATTTTGTGGCTTGATATCATTCTGTGGTTTGATATTACTCAGAAGTGATGCCCATCATATCTGCAGAACAGCAAGGCCTTTAAGTATGCCAGTTGATACAAAATATATTGAATTAAACAAACATAAATTAATTTGCTTATGAGAAATCTGAAAATAATATAGTGAATGTCTTCAATTGATTTGCATTGGAATGTGATAGTTGGTTAATTCAGAGGCTTACTGGGTGACCAATCTAGCCCTGAGGTGGAGATAATGGACTGCTAATTGCATGCATTTGAGTCTGTTAATTTCCTGTTTCCCACCCGCTTTGTTCCCTCCCGTTGGCATGTCTGCCAAAGCAGATCAACCTGAGTTGCTGGATAAGGGTAAAGAGCTTAAGGCATTAAAATCTCCAGCCATTTCCCTCTCATATACTGCTAAATTTTTTTTTTTTTAGTTCTTCATAAAAGAAACATTGGAACAATTAGCTATCATAGCAAAATCTTTCTCTTTTAATGCCACATAGTTTACATGGAGCCCTTAGTAATGAGGACATACAAATTGGATCATGGGAATAACTAAGAACACATTTAGCAAGAAAAACAGAAGTTATGAAGTCTCAAGGGCTGTAAATACTTGAACTTGGACCAAGAAAAACATAAAATAATGATTTAAAGGCAGACATCTTGCCTGAATTTTCAAGTTGACCAATAGGTTATAAGGGGCATTTGATCATTAATCATACTTCTGACAGAGGAGAAAGTGTTAATAGAAAGTTAAGAGCAAGGATTGACCTGAAAGATCAACTTAACCCAAACCAACGATTTTATAATGGAAACTTGAAGACCAGAAAGATTAAGTAACTTGCCCAAAGTCATAGAACAAGTTAGAATCAGAGCTGGAACTAAATTTTAACTCTGGATTCTTATACAAAATCTCTTTCAGAATTTATGATTTCCTAGCATATTTCTCCCAGGAAAAATCCATTTGGTTTTTACTCCTTTACTGAAAAAAACTTTTTTATTGAGGACCTACTGTGTTTGGAAGTATGAATCAATATGCTCCTGACTTCAAGAGGCTTACATACAAGGAAGGTTGGGAGGATAGTATAGAGTAATGGTGAACTCAAGCAGAATGCCAGGTATGAGTGTGGAGTGAGAAGTCTAAGAGGAAGGCCATATTAGGGGTGGAGAGTTAGTCTAACGATAAGTAGATGATTGTTAGGTTAAGGAAAAAGAAGGTGGGACCTACTCTGGATGACAAGCACCTTCGTGTAAGATTTCAAAAGGTGTCCTCTTTGAGAAGTTACAGCCCAGTGGGCACATAGCTTGAATAATGGATAGAGGACTGGGTTTCAGCCCCAATTACTCCCTGTGCCTAACTTCTTATGTCAGGCACAGTCACCACAGCATAAGCTGAAGGATGTTCCATGCCCAGAGATCATACTAGGAAAAACTATATGACCTTTCATCTGTAAGGGCATTATTAATTTAAAAGAAATGGAACAAATCCTACTCCTTTCTCCTAGTCTTTCTCTTCCTAACTCTAACTCTCTGATCTGTCTAAATGCCAGAGAATGATATTTTGTATTGCTTATAATATACCTTAATTTACATAAATTAATATTCTGGGCTGTAAAAGTGTACTTATTACAAGTTTTGAATCTTGGCTCTACCAATTACTTATTAGCTATGTGAAATAGGGCAAGTTCAGTTCAGTTCAGTCTCTCAGTCATGTTCGAAATTTTGTGAACTCATGGACTGCAGCACGCCAGGCTTCCCTGTCCATCACCACTTCTAGAGCTTGCTCAAACTCATGTCTGTTGAGTCAGTGATACCATCCAACCATCTCATCCTCTGTCATCCCCTTCTCCTCCCACCTTCAATCTTTCCCAGGATCAGGGTCTTTTCCAATGAGTCAGTTCTTCCAATCAGGTGGCCAAACTATTGGAGCAAGTTATTTTTGTCCCATAAAATGCAGACAAAGCATGCAGTAAGATTCTTCTGCAATTTTTGTGAGTGTGTAAAGAATAATAATATCTAGTGTGTGCATTTTCAGTCATGTCCGACTCTTTGTGATCCCCTCAGACTGTAGCCCACCAGGCTTTTCTGTCCATGGAATTTTCTAGGCAAGAATACTGGAGTGGGTTGCCATTTTCTTTTCCAGGGGATCTTCCCAACCCAGGGATGGAACCCACATCTCCTACATCTCCTGCATTGGCAAGTGGATTCTTTACTACTGAGTCACCTGGGAATCCCAATAATATCCAGAGTGCTCCTCAAAGTGCTTGGTATAGAGGATGTGTGCTAAGACACTTCAATTGTGTGTGACTTTTTGTGACTCTATGGACTGTAGCCCACCAGGGTCTTCTTTCCGTGGAATTTTCCAGGCAGGAATACTGGAGTCAATTACCATGCCTTCCTCCACAGGATCTTCCTGACCCAGGGATCCAACCCACATTTCTTAGGTCTCTTGCATTTGGACAGGTGGATTCTTTATTACTAGCACCACCTGGCATATAGTAAATTGTGCATAATGTTAAGTATTAACATCACATTTGATTGATATAATGATTCTATAAAGTCAGCAGAAGTACATGAATATTGCATTTAACACATGATCCACATATCACTCAAGCTCTCACACCCAGTTAATATCTTTATGAGATCGATCATGGGTTATAGAAGCTCAGCACCCTTCTAACAAGTTGTTTGTGGTCCTCATGGCTTGCACTGTCATGGTTGCCTTGGCTCCTCCCTCTGCTCTTGAAGAGGGCTCCCTCTCACTGAGTCACCCCTTTTTCCTCTGCATCCATTACTATTTACCATCAACTATCAGTATAATGTAACTATATTACTTTTTAGTGTAATAGAACTTCCTCTGAAATTCGAAAAATTTGGTGAATGATCAAATTGGACCTTATACTACTGCACAATTGTACTCATCTCACATGCTAGCAAAGTAATGCTCAAAATTCTCCAAGCTAGGCTTCAGCAATACGTGAACCATGAACTTCCAGATGTTCAAGCTGGATTTAGAAAAGGCAGAGGAACCAGAGATCAAATTGCCAGCATCTGCTGGATCATCAAAAAAGCAAGAGAGTTCCAGAAAAACATCTATTTCTGCTTTATTGACTATGCCAAAGCCTTTGTGTGGATCACAATAAACTGTGGAAAATTATGAAAGAGATGGGAATACCAGACCACATGACCTGCCTCTTGAGAAACCTGTATGCAGTTCAGGAAGCAACAGTTAGAACTGGATATGGAACAACAGACTGGTTCAAAATAGGGAAAGGAGTATGTCAAGGCTGTATATTGTCACCCTGCTTATTTAACTTATATGCATAGAACATCATGAGAAACGCTGGGCTGGAGGAAGCACAAGCGGGAATCAAGATTGCCGGGAGAAATATCAATAACCTGAGATATCAGATGACACCACCCTTATGGCAGAAAGTGAAGAAGACTAAAGAGCCTCTTGATGAAAGTGAAAGAGGAGAGTGAGAAAGTTGGTTTAAAGCTCAACATTCAGAAAACTAAGATCATGGCATCTGATCCCACAACTTCATGGCAAATAGACGGGGAAACAGTGGAAACAGTGTCAGACTTTGTTTTTCTGGGTTCCAAAATCATTGCAGATGGTGATTGCAGCCATGAAATTAAAAGAAACTTACTCCTTGGAAGGAAAGCTATGACCAACCTTTTTAATATGCTATTAAAACGCATATTAAAAAGCAGAGACATTACTTTGCCAACACAGGTCCATCTAGTCAAAGCTATGGTTTTTCCAGTGGTCATGTATGGATGTGAGAGTTGGAGTGTAAAGAAAGCTGAGCACCAAAGAATTGATGCTTTTGAAGTTTGGTGTTGGAGAAGACTCTTGAGAGTCCCTTGGACTGCAAGGAGATCCAACCAGTCCATCCTAAAGGAGATCAGTCCTGGGTGTTCACTGTAAGGACTGATGTTGAAGCTGAAACCCCCATACTTTTGCCACCTGATGCGAAGAACCGACTCATTGGAAAAGACCCTGATGTTGGGAAAGATTGAAAGCAGAAGGAGAAGAGGATGACAGAGGATGACATGGTTGGATGGCATCACTGACTCAATGGACATGAGTTTGGGTAAACTCTGGGAGTTGGTGATGGGCCTAGTGTGCTGCAGTCCGTGGGGTCGCAAAGTGTTTGACATGACTGAGCTACTGAACTGAACTGACTAAACAGCCCTTCTCCCTCTGCATCCCCTACTATTTACCATCAACTATCAGTATACTATAACTATATTACTCTTTAGTATGATAGAACTTCCTCTGAAATTCAAAAACTTTGATAAGTGATCAACTTGGACCTTTAAGCTAACAGCTTAAAATTTATATTAACCCCTTCTCCTGCCTCACTGCAGAAATTTCCAGCGCTGTGACATCATATATTATGTCCCAGACTCTTACTCTTGCCATCTTGCTGTCATATCTCTTTTCTTTCCTTCTATTTCCTCCTTGATTTTTATTCCTCTTTGCACTCTCCCTTCAAAATTAAGAATGAAATTTTCATTTTCTCATGTGAAGAAACAACTAAGACTTATTTATTTATTTTGGTCTTGGCTCCTATTCTCAGGACCTTATCTCTATCCCAAGTATCTTATCATAGACCTTTTCTAAATAAAGACAATTCTCTTTCTGGACCTAGACCAGCTGTTAAGAAAATTGATTTTTTCTTTTGTGCTACCACCACACGAGGAGACTGAAGCACAAAAAATTATGTGGATTGATGAAAGTTACCTGTATGCCATTTAGCAGAAGAAGGACTTGAGCTGAATTGCTTTGACTTAAATCCAGTACATTTTCTGTTGTCTTCTTATTTAAGAAATATCTGTGAGATACTTCAGTGTCTTGTCTTTTGACATATTTATTGAGTATGTGTTCAGTTGAAGGCAGTATGCTAGGTATTAAAAGTTTTAAAGATGAATAAGATTTAGTCTGTGCTCTCAAAGTACTTAAAAATTTACTGTGGGCAACAGAATTCTTTACAGGTTACAAAGAAAATGGCCTTGCATTAACTAGACTAGTTTTGCTCTTTCCAAAATTACTTCTTGGGTGACTAAGACTTTTGCTGAAGCAATAGTTTATAGTTTTAAAAAAAGAAAAGGAAAAGAAATAAAAGAAAAAAAAGATAATCATATATATAGACAGATTAGTGCAGAAGTTCTTTGGCTTACCATTATAATACTTTCTTAAGCAGATGCTCTGATATTTCATGACTAATAATTTGATTCCTTTCTTTTTAAATTACCATGTATTGTTTTAAAGTTTAGAAGAATGTAAGGTGAAAATAAAATTAACCTCATTTACCCTACTCATTAATTTCTGTTAATTTTGGTCATATTTCCATTTAGTTTTTGTCATAACATATACCTATACATATAGCCAGAGGAGAGTCTTTTTGCATATAATTGGTGTAATAGACTAAATTATGTCCCTTCAAAATTCACATGCTGAAGTCACAAACCCCAGTATCTCAGTATGTGACCTTATTTGGAGACAAAGTCTTTAAAGAGGTGATTAAGGTAAAATGAGGCTCTTAGGATGGGGCCCTATGACTGTGTCCTTAAAAGCAGAAGAAGACACAGGAGCAAGCATAGGTAGAAGAAAGCCCATGTTGGGAGGTAGCCATCTGAGAGCCCAGGAGAGTGGCCTCAGGAGAAACCAAGTGCCAATATCTTTATCTTGGACTTCTAGTCTCTAAAGCAGTGAGAAAATTAATTTCTGTTGTTTTTCATGGCAGCCCTCACAGATGAATTCAATTGGTATCATGTCTTTTCCACAACTAATATTAGATCATGGGTGTTTTGCCATGTCAATAGAAATTCATGATGAGCTAATATGCCACTGAAGGGAAACATCATAATATAGTTAACTGTTCCCTATTGTTGGATAGTCAGCTTTTGTTCCTGTTTGCTAAGGAACTCTCAAAGTTCAGAATTAATGAAACTACGGGTCCCTTAAGGTGATCCAAATGGGACATTATTTGGGTGATTTTCTGTCAGTTTATTTAAACTAAGAATGGCAAAATAGGCATTCCACTTTCTACTACAAACAATGTTGTTTGATTATAGAGCCACCTCATTATTGCTGAAACAGTTCAAGGCCTGTCATGTGAACCTCCATACTCAGGGTTTTAATGACTCTTAAGACTTGATATGAAATGAAATTTTGCAGAATCAGTTTTTGTATTTTCTTTTTAAACCCTTCATTTCTAAGCTTTTATTGTGATTTGAATTTCCTCAAAATGATAAAGAGGATTACCAACAGCTTACATTTTCAGATTTTATCTTTGGATTTTTTAATCTAACAGCTTTGCTTTCAAATAGAATTTCGTAGACTGTTACTTGATCATATTGATTAGTTTAGCTTACTGCTGCTGCTGCTGCTGCTAAGTTGCTTCAGTCGTGTCCAACTCTGTGCAACCCCATAGACGGCAGCCCACCAGGCCCCGCCGTCCCTGGGATTCTCTAGGCAAGAACACTGGAGTGGGTTGCCATTTCCTCCTCTAATGCATGAAAGTGAAAAGTGAAAGTGAAGTTGCTCAGTCGTGTCCGACTCTTCGCGACCCCATGGACTGCAGCCCACCAGGCTCCTCCATCCAGGGGATTTTCCAGGCAAGAGTACTGGAGTGGGGTGCCATTGCCTTCTCCTGTTCAGCTTACTAAGTTGTTTTAAAACCAAACCACAGAGATATTACATCCTAATAAAGGTTGCATATCTCCAATAGCTGCTTCTCAGCTATTTACCCCACATCCTGAAAATACTTCTCACAAATCAGAATCGAAGAGAACAATTGCCCATTCTCTGCCCTGTTGCAGTATTTCATGCGGATAAGCCTTTCCTGAAAAGTTTGAAACGTCATAGCATGATAGGAAGACCACTAGACTGTTAGTCACAGTTGTGCATTAAGTTCAACCCTGCTTCTCTCACTAAGAAGCTGTGTGGCCTTGTATATCTCTAGGGACATCCTTAAAGCACATACTGATTACCTGGATGGTAAAGGTAGTGCTTACAGTAGGCTCGGTCTCTCCCCTCCCATCACAACTGTTAGTGACCAAATGCGACTGAGGAAGCACAGGTGCTTCACAAATCACAAATGTTAGTTATCCTTATTTCCTCGTATGTTGATGACCTACATTGACCTTTACAAAGAGAGAATACAGTGTTCGTGTGTGCATACTAAGTCCTTTCTTACAAAGAGAGAATACGGTGTGCGTGCATGCCTACTAAGTCATGTCCACTCTATGCGACCCTAGGGATTGTAGCCCACCATGCTCCTCTGTCCATGGGGACTCTCCAGGCAAGAATACTGGAGTGGGTTGCCATGCCCTTCTCCAGGGGATCATCCCAACGAAGGAATCAAACCTGCTTCTCTTCTGACTCCTCTACTGGCAGGGAGTTCTTTACCGTTAGCACCACCTGGGAAGCCCAGCACAATGTGCTTGATGTTTAAAATTGGAGGCCTTCCTAAAATAAAGAGAACAAAACCTTTCCTTGTTAAGGACTGTAAGCATTTTTCATGCTATCAGGGAACAACTGTCTGGAAGTTCATGTTCCTATCTGGAGAGTTGCATATTTTTCCTGTTTTGATGAGTTTTTTTTTTTTTTTTTTTAATTATAAACTATTTGAAATGCAGAGACACAACAAGCAACAGATTGCATTTCTTAGAGTTTGACTCACACTGTTATTTTTAGTTATTTAAACTTATTTTTAGACAATTTTGTTGGTGGTCAGTATGAAAACTTAGCTATACCCTTTATTTTAGTGCAATTTTTGCCTCAGGAGCTCCTGACTCATTTATATTGGTAATCTAAAATAAATTATCAATCAGTATAGGTTTAGTACATCATGAGAAACGCTGGACTGGAAGAAACACAAACTGGAATCAAGATTGCCGGGAGAAATATCAATAACCTCAGATATGCAGATGACACCACCCTTATGGCAGAAAGTGAAGAGGAACTCAAAAGCCTCTTGATGAAAGTGAAAGTAGAGAGTGAAAAAGTAGGCTTAAAGCTCAACATTCAGAAAACGAAGATCATGGCATCCGGTCCCACCACTTCATGGGAAATAGATGGGGAAAAGGTGGAAACAGTGTCAGACTTTATTTTTCTGGGCTCCAAAATCACTGCAGATGGTGACTGCAGCCAAGAAATTAAAAGACGCTTACTCCTTGGAAGGAAAGTTATGACCAACCTAGATAGCATATTCAAAAGCAGAGACATTACTTTGCCAACAAAGGTTCGTCTAGTCAAGGCTGTGGTTTTTCCTGTGGTCATGTATGGATGTGAGAGTTGGACTGTGAAGAAGGCTGAGTGCCGAAGAATTGATGCTTTTGAACTGTGGTGTTGGAGAAGACTCTTGAGAGTCCCTTGGACTGCAAGGAGATCCAACCAGTCCATTCTGAAGGAGATCAGCCCTGGGATTTCTTTGGAAGGAATGATGCTAAAGCTGAAACTCCAATACTTTGGCCACCTCATGCGAAGAGTTGACTCATTGGAAAAGACTCTGATGCTGGGAGGGATTGGGGGCAGGAGGAGAAGGGGACGACAGAGGATGAGATAGCTGGATGGCATCACTGACTCGATGGACGTGAGTCTGAGTGAACTCCGGGAGTTGGTGATGGACAGGGAGGCCTGGCATGCTGCGATTCATGGGGTCGCAAAGAGTCGGACATGACTGAGCAAATGATCTGATCTGATCTGATCTGATCTGATAGGTTTGTTCCTGTTTAGAACTGAGGATGTCCAGTCTTCATTTAATGTCACTAATTGGAAACCATTTGTAATGGAGTACTTACAAATTATTTCAGAATGAAAATATTTTTTGACTTTTCAACTGTTTAATGAGAAATAAGTAACATTTTTTACTCATGAGAAGATTTTTTTTCTTTTTAGTATTTGTCAAAGGAAGAAAAAGGGACTTGTATTAATGAAAAATGTTCCTGGCAATAAAATTCTCTATTGAGACCACTGAGTAGATCTAAAAATAACTTCTGCTTTGGAAATACACAATGGTGTTCCCATTTCAATCTACTTTTACCAAACCCAACCCTATTCTACCATAGTGACCTTGAATGGATATGAGAACCAAATATAAATTTAGATTGTGTTTGAGTTATTGCACAGTAGGGTCTAAATTGTACACTGTGATTCTTGTGGAGGTTTTTAAAAAATTAAACCATTCTTGGCCTGCTAAATCAGCACCCTTTGGTATGAACTATAGACATTCAGAACATGGGACTCCTGATAGACAGTAAAGTTAGAAACCACTGAATTAGGTAACTCATCCTTAAATGGGCTAATGATGCCTTCCTTTGGTCAAGTTCTTCTTTCTACCTAGAACATATCATCCTTTCCATCTTCTAAGGCCCAATTCAAAAGCCACCTTTCCATGAAATCAGACCTGAACCTTCCAGAATGGGAGGAATACCAATGAGTTCATATTCCTTCCACTTTGTTCATACATCTTTGGTGGTACATATTCTGTCTTGCAGCAGTTACAGGAGAGGTGTCTTTCTCATCACTCTAACTAATGTAGGTTCTCTGGGGCAGGGAGCACACCTTACTTCTCTTCTTCTAGCATCTGACTGAAGGTCCATACTCATTTTTCACGTTATCCTTATATATTGTGAATAATTCAATAAATATTCATTAAGACAAATTCATCAATACTTCAGACTTCAGGAGAAATTGGGGCAAAAGAGGAAGAAGGTTACTTATGCAATTATTTAGATAAAGTAGATTATAATTAAAGTAAAATTGAGTTTTTTTCAAAAGGACTGTGGAAATGAGGTGATAATGAAGATCCTGAGTAGCCTCTAGGAATAATTTTTCCAGATAAAAATTAGAGCAGCCAATTAAATTTTAATTTCAAGTAGGCAGGTGATTTTTAGTATGAGTATTCTCCTTGTAATATTTTGGGCAATACTCATTGTTCATCTGAAAGTCAAATTTAACTGGGCCTTCCCAAGTGGTGCTAGTGGTAAAGAACCCACCTGCCAATGCAGAAGATGTAAGATGTTTGGGTTTGACCCCTGAATTGGGAAGATCCCTCAACTGGGAAGATCACTTGGAGGAGGGCATGGCAGCCCACACCAGTATTCATGCCTGGAGAATCCCATGGACAGAGGAGCCTGGCAGGCTACAGTCCATTGGGTTGCAGAGTTGGACATGACTGAAGTGACTTAGCACACATGCACTGAGTTAAATTGTGAGTCCCCAAAATGTGTGCCACCCGGAACCTGTGAGTGTGATCTTGTTTGTAAATAGGGTCTTTGCATTGTAATCAAGTTAAGATGAAGTTCTATTGGATGATGGTGGACCTTAAATTCAATCACAAGTGTTTTTATAAGGAAACACAGACATACAGACACAGAGGGAAGAAGGCCAAGTGTAGATGGAGGCAGAGATGGGAATGATGATATTTCTACAAGCTAAGTAACACTGAAGAGTACTGGCAACCACTAGGAGCTGAAGAGTCAAGAAAGGATCCTTCCCCTGCAGAGCCTGCAGAGAGCGCCTGGCCCTGCTGACATGGTGATTATAAACTTCTAGTCTCCTAACTGGGAAACAATAAATTTTTGTTGTTTGAAGGTGCCCAGTTTGCGGCACTTTGTTATGACTCTTGAGAAAATGAATACACTGTGTGTCCAGCATTTTTATTTGCCAAATCTGGTAACCCTGTGGAGGATCTCTTCAGCCTCCTAAGAATATTCATTAATCATATTACCAGGTACCTCACAATAGCAGGGTGTGTTGTGACTATAGCCCTATATTCACAAAACATCCCTCATAGGCCATAGTTTCAGTGGAAATTTGATTATTGGAAAAGATGAATTTTTGAAGGATTCTAACACTAAACAAAAATCCACTGGTTTTGTCCATAATTATGTGCATATAACAAAATCTTTTAGAAATTTTACTGTTAGCACTCCTCAACTCACTGTATGATGAATAGAGTATGAGAGGCATGATGAAAGAATATGTTTCTACGTGTGATTCCCTAGGTCAAAGGGCACAGCAGAGGGCGTTAGTGGCCCACCTTTCAATCTCTTTGCCTACCCAGAAAGTCATCTGCAAACAATTCCCATACAGCCTGATGGTTTCCTGAGTTCTTCTGCCTCAAAATATTCTCTGAATGCTATAGTTAGCCTACTTGGCAACATAAGGCCAGATGCAAGGAAGTTCATGCCCACGAAGTGAACTTCTATCAGTAAAACGTGAGAGTTGATGGGTAAATCTTCCAGCTTCATCAGTTCTCAGTGGTACAACCATGAAACCTGTCTTATAGTCTCTCAAATGGTCCCCAATGTATTTGCAGCCAAGTTGCCCACAGAGGTAAACTGCTTATCAGCTCACACTTCATTGGCTTCCCCTGTTTCCCTGTCCTACTTCTCTCGAAATTACATACTAATTTGTGTCTAAAACTTTACTTCTGTTTTGTTTTGTTTTTTTGGTTGGTTGTTTTCTTTCTCTTTCTGCTTTTAGAAAACTTCAAATAAAAACTAAGTGACTGCTCATTTTAAAAGTTTTATGTTTAAAAATAGATACTGTTAAATTGCATTCCAGAAAGATTAAATCTGCATGCACTCCTACTATATGGCCTTTACTTTCATTTAAAAAAAAACAAAACAAATTAAAGGCTTGCCCAAACTTCTCAATCCTGTGTGACAAAGATAACCCTTGGCTGCCTGACAAGTGTGGGGTTCTTTTGCAGGTACATTATGCCATTAATGAGTCCAGAAGCTAAATTTTAATGAATTGCTCAAAAAGCCTAAGTCAAAAACTGGTTAGCTTTTGCCCAGTGGTTTTTAAAGCTTTGTGTCTCCATTCTGATCTGATAAGTATTTCCTCTATCATTTGGCTGGAAACCTGACACAATTTTAAATGGGACCTTTTAGACAAGACCCTTTCCATTTAATCTTTCAACTCTTAAAACATAACCTCACTATTTTATGGCTTCCATTTTAAGCTTTTCTCTTTAGAAATAGTCACAAGATCTATGCTAACAAAATTTTAATTGACCTTTAAAAGAGCTATGCCACCTTCAAATATAAATAGGTGAAAGTACTGTTAATTTTCTTGTCATAACCATACTAATACATTTCAAGGGTGTTATAAATAAATAACTTTTACATTTTAATTTTAGATACTCATGTGCTGCGATGATAAAATAGGAAAGGAAAAGGAGGTTTCCTTTTAACCTAAAGGTTATTATTAACCTAAAGGTTAACTTTAGGTTAATAATCCCCTTATATGAACTCTACCCACTTTTATTGCCATATGTAAAAAATACAGCAAACAAAAAGAGGACAGTATAGGAATGATTCTAAGAAATTATTTCAGTAAGTGGAGATAGACAATCCACACATTCCTATTCAAATAACTAAGATGTCTAGAAAAGGGTTATTATATTTCTTTCTCTCTTGGGTCTTGGATAATTCTCAAACAAAATGATAGAAAAATAAATGTCAATCTTCTAGAAGAGATCCTTCAAATGACTCTTTTTTTTTTTATCAAGCAATGAATCCTGGAAATAATTCCTTCAAGGTTGATTAATGAGATTTTTCTAAAATAGCCCATAGGTACCTATACACACTGAGCTACAAGACTGGTGTCATGAACACAGACATTTACCTTGGTCCAGCTCCAGCAGTTCTGGAGAATGAGAAAAGATTAAGTGTTAGTCTCAGTTATGCCCGACTCTTTGCGACCCCATGGACTGTAGCCCACCAGGCTCCTCTGTCCATGAGATTTTCCAGGCAAGAATACTGGATTGGATTGCCATTTCCTTCTCCAGGAGAATGAGAAAAGATTAACTCTCATAAAAAAGACAATGACAAGGAGTAAAGAGATAAACATCTAAATGTTTATGTTTGTGTTTTTGTGTGATATGCACAACTGCCTTTATTTATATATATGCTATAAAGCCAGTTCAGTCTAGATAAAGATGATTGAGGAAAACATTGAGATATCATTGGACTAGTTATTCCGTTGGACCAATTAGGGTAACTGAACAAAGAATGATATGTTGCGAGATGGAGAGATGATCATTTTTATTGTTTATTTCATCCAACAGTGTACCTTGCCTTTGTAGACTGCTTTAGATAAATGAGCCTTGATGGTGATAGCTTAGGTAAGATTTCTTATGTTAAAAATGTCTTTATTTTAATTGTGGTAAAAGCAGTTCTATTAGAAATAATGTGTAGAAAACCATAGCATGTTTATAAGAATCAAGAATTATTTTTGTTTGTTTTAAGATATCAGATTTGTGGTTACCAGAAGTGGGGATGGGGGAATTGGATGAAGGTGGTCAAAGACGGGAACTTCCAGTTATAATATTAGTACATACTGGAGATAGAATGTACAACATGATGACTACAGTTAACATTCAGTTCGGTTCAGTCACTCAGTCCTATCTGACTCTTTGCAACTGCATGAACTGCAGCACGTCAGGCCTCCCTATCCATCACCAACTCCCGGAGTCCACCCAAACCCATTACCATTGAGTCAATGATGCTGTCCAACCATCTCATCCTCTGTCATCCCCTTCTCTTCCTGCCCTCAATCTTTCCCAGTATCAGGGTCTTTTCCAATGAGTCAGCCCTTCGCATCAGGTGGCCAAAGTATTGGAGTTTCAGCTTCAACATCAGTCCTTCCAATGAACACCCAAGACTGATCTCCCTTAGGATGCACTGGTTGGATCTCCTTGCAGTCCAAGGGACGCTCATGAGTCTTCTCCAACACCACAGTTCAAAAGCATCAATTCTTTGGCACTCAGCTTTCTTCACAGTCCAACTCTCACATCCATACATGACCACTGGAAAAACCATAGCCTTGACTAGAAGGACATTTGTTGGCAAAGTAATGTCTCTGCTTTTGAATATGCTATCTAGGTTAGTCATAACTTTCCTTCCAAGGAGTAAGCGTCTTTTAATTTCATGGCTGAAATCACCATCTGCAGTGATTTTGGAGCCCAGAAAAATAAAGTCTGACACTGTTTCCACTGTTTTCCCATCTATTTGCCAGGAAGTGATGGGACAAGATGCCATGATCTTCATTTTCTGAATGTTGAACTTTGAGCCAACTTTTTCACTCTCCTCTTTCACTTTCATCAGGAGGTTCTTTAGTTCTTATTCACTTTCTGCCATAAGGGTGGTGTCATCTGCATATCTGAGGTTATTGATATTTCTCCTGGCAATCTTGATTCTAGCTTGTGCTTCCTCCAGCCCAGCATTTCTCATGATGTACTCTGCATAAAAGTTACATAAGCAGGGTGACAATATACAGCCTTGACGTACTCCTTTTCCTATTTGGAACCAGTCTGTTGTTCCATGTCCAGTTCTAACTGTTGCTTCCTGACTTGCATACAGGTTCTCAAGAGGCAGGCCAGGTGGTCTGGTATTCCCATCTCTTTCAGAATTTTCCACAGTTTATTGTGATTCACACAGTCAAAGGCTTTGTCATAGTCAATAAAGCAGAAATAGATGTTTTTCTGGAATTTTCTTGCTTTTTCCATGATCCATTGGATGTTGGCAATTTGATCTCTGGTTCCTCTACCTTTTCTAAAACCAGCTTGAACATCAGGAAGTTCACAGTTCACATATTGCTGAAGCCTGGCTTGGAGAATTTTAAGCATTACTTTACTAACGTGTGAGATGAGTGCAGTTGTGCAGTAGTTTGAGCATTCTTTGGCATTGCCTTTCTTTGGGATTGGAATGAAAACTGACCTTCTCCAGTCCTGTGGCCACTGCTGAGTTTTCCATATTTGCTTGCATATTGAGTGCAACACTTTCACAGCATCATCTTTTCAGGATTTGAAATAGCTCAACTGGAATTCCATCACCTCCACTAGTTTTGTTTATAGTGATACTTCCTCAGGCCCACTTGACTTCACATTCCAGGACGTCTGGCTCTAGGTGAGTGATCACACCATTATGATTATCTGAGTCATGAAGATCTTTTTCGTGCAGTTCTTCTGTGAATTCTTGCCAGCTCTTCTTAATATCTTCTGCTTCTGTTAGGTCCCCACCATTTCTGTCCTTTATTGAGCCCATCTTTGCATGAAATGTTCCCTTTTAACATTAGATGTTAATGTAGTTAACATTACTGTATGATATATTTGAAAGTTGCTAAGCGAGTAGGTCCTAAAATTCCTCATCAAAAGGAAAATCTTTCTTTTTTTTAATCTACATAAGATGATGGATGTTAACTAAACTTATTGTGTTAATCATTTTATGGTATATATATCAGTCATTATGCTGTCCTTAAATGAGCTTGCAAAAAGTTGGACATGACTGAGCAACTAATGGGGTTAGGGTAAATGTAGAGTGCTATATGTCAATTATTAATGCATCTCAATAAAAGCCAAAAGAAAAAATTCAAGTAAAAATGAGGTGAAAACTAAATTTAAAGAAAGGTGGAAAACAAATTTAAGCTAGCTAGAATGTTTCTAAAATGAAAAAATGTAATTAATCATAATTAAATATATTAATATTTCCCTATCCATATATTTAAAAATTAACCATTTCATAGATATGGCTGAGATAAACTAGAAAATAGCAGTTCATATAAAAACAGCAAAAGCTCAAGTGATATTACTTGACTCCCCTGTTTAACATGTGACTGTGGAAGAAAACAATGCCATAAAAAAGGAGATTTTTGGAGAGGTCTAAGGTGGCAGCAAAAGAAGATCCTGTACTCACTTCCTTCCACAGACACACTGAATCTACACGTATACACAGAGTAGTTTTTCCTAAAGGAGACCTGAGGACTGATTGAACAGCTTCTGAACATAGAGGGACTCCAAAGAAATGTGCAGGAAAGATGGAGACGTGGTATCCACAGGAAGCCCACCCCTGACATAGTGTCCTGCAGTAAGTAGAAAGAGAATCACTGAGGAGTCTAAGTGCAAACTTGCCTGCTCTGGGACACAGTGAAAAAACATCAGTTGTTAGGGCACCTAGACTAAATGGAAAGGAAATTCAATTAACAAAATGCTTGGGCAACTCCTGGGACTCTCTCCAAGGTTGGAGGCACTAGGCAAGCACCATTGTTTGTGTACCCTTAGGATGGACTCCATCCTGTGCCCAACCCAGGTCCTGCCAGCCGGCCAAACTGACATAGGTGTAGCAGTCCTTGGACTTCCTCTGGTCACACACACTCTAGCTCAAGTCATCTGGTACACGCAGTCTACACAAGGGATGCTTACAAGTAAGGGCACACCTTTAAGCCTGGGAGAGGTAGCTGTTTCACCCAATTCATAGAAACTATTCAGAAAGTGTAACAAAATGAAAAAATAAAAGAATGCGTTCCAAACAAAAGAACAAAATAAAACTCCAAGAAAAAAAATCCAAATGAAATAGAGATAAGTAATTTACTTAATAAGGAGCTCATAGCAATGGTCAGAAAGAGGCTCAGCAAACTTGGCAGAAGAACGAATGAACTCCATTTCTTCAGCAGAGTTAGAAACTGTAAGAAAGAGCCAATTAGAGCTGAAGAGTACAATAATGACATGATGGAGGTCATTGAGAAGAATGTATAGCAGCCATAGTAACTTTAACGACAAGTGGGCGGGAAATGATTGAAAAGGGGCTTTTGTGGTTTCAGACATATCACAGGCTTTCTGGTGTACATGTATCCTTTTTTACTGATTGCATACACTGTGGAAATCCAAACGATTTAGAGAGAGTGAAACTCCTGAACTTCAATGTTAAGTGAAGTCTTGGGTTTATGTGATGCCAGATGGTGTACACTCCTGTGACAACTCTTGATTAGTTTATATTGGAAACCGCTGCTTTAAATTCTTTGGAATGTAGAGATAGCTTGAGGCTTTCTGTAGGCCATTATAAACATCAGAATTGATGCATTTTAAGGATGCCATTGCAGCTTCAATTTTTACAGCACACATGACTATTTTTTCTCTAAGAAACGCCCAAAATATTATTGTCACAGCAGATGGTGTGACTCTACAATGTAAGAATTACTACGTATACCAGGAAGAAAATTAGTTTTATTAAATTTCAGTCTGATTAATACTGATGGTGATTAAATGTATACTTTCAACAGGGCCAGGCAACTTGAATTTCTATGTAAAATATTACTTGGCAAAAGATTAGTTTGGCCTGTGTTTTGTTTTCACATTATTAAGAACATTCATGATTATTTTGAGGATTCTTCATATTATTTTATGCTAGATAAGAAGGAAGGCTCTCAGTTTATAATTACTCAAAAGCAGATTGACTAACACCAATCTCTTGTTGCCAAGTTCTGTATCAATTTGAATGATTAACCTAAGAGTTAATAATGAATTTGCAATCAGTGACATGGATCAACTGTATTCCTAATAGAATTCTTTTCTCATTGGGAAAATTGTGCTATATTAGGAGAAATAAATACTAGGGGGAAACGAGTTGTCAAATTGTTCTGAAGCTTAGGAAAATATTCTCTAGTTCCTCCCAAGATTACACAATTTCAGGCAGAATCAATGACAAAAGAGGAAAACCATCTACCTAAGAATCATTGGCCTCACATAACAATCACTATCTGGGACTTTAATGGTAAATTTTGGGATCTGGTACTGCGTATCCTTGTGAGATAGATTAGAAATAGGTGCAAACTGTTTGTCACAAAAACTTTCCATTGAGTGATTGACTACATTTCCCCTTAGAATATGGCAGAAATGGTGGTGTGCTAGTTCTAGGTCAAGACTTTATGAAGACTGGACATTTCTGTTTCTTAATCTTAGAATTTCACTCTTTAGACACTCCTTAGGCTCTGAACCCCACCCTGAGAACTCAGCTTATGGAAAGAAGCTCTGGTTAATAGGCCAGGTGAGCTGTGAGTTGATGACCATGGGATGAGCCATCTCAACAGTCCAGTCTAAGCAAGCTTTCCTAGGACTAGAAACCAGCTCACGCTGCCTGGCATAGAAGAATCACTCAGTTAAGCAGAGTTAACCCACAGAAATGTGAAAGATAAAATGGTTATTGTTCTAAGCCATGAAAAAAGAAAAAAAAGGAAGCTATACAATTTAAAAAGCTGAGAGAATCACGACTGTCACCAATCCAGTAAAAGAACATATTTAGTCACTACTTGGTAATCTCCAAAATTTATTTTTTTACACTGTTTGGCATATACTATAATTGCCTCTTCATCTAACAGTGCTTTTTTAAAAATAAGGTTTTCAATATTGAGAAGTAAATTTATTATAGCTTAGTTAATCAAAATGTGTTTATTATCACTTTCACATCTCATTATTGGTAGTCCTACATTCGTAACTTCTATAATTGCTTGCACTAGGGTTTCTTGTCCAGGAAAAACCCTCAGGGAACTTCAGGCCTTCACTTTTCCCTAGAATGACCTCTGATTCTACAATTGGCCCAGCTCAACTAGTTCCTTGGAGCTGATAACTCTCTGTACACCATCACCGCCCCATCTTGGGTCATCCTTTAGGGGGAACGCTGCCATGGGACAAACAGCATCTAATTTCATGTTCTATTCTTTGGGGCCAAAGTTTGAATATAGTTACTTAAAAGGTCACAGGGGCAGGTTGTTGCTGGGGACTGTTACCTTTAAGGATTTGTCACTTTTGAGCCACCATATTTATCTTGGCAGCCACTGTTTTCAGGACAATTCTGGGAGCTGTCTGATACTTAAAGTCTCTTACTCTGCTTTCAAGCTGAGCCAAGCCTTCATGAAGACCTGTAGCTAATCCAGAAAGCCCCAGTAGACTCTTTGCATTGGGATGTTCTGAAGTTCACTTCAAAGGCTGACCAGCTCACGGGCATTTTCCTTTCAGTGTTCTGCACACCCACCCCCAGATCTTTATAGTGTGAATTTCAGTGAATATTTCTGTTTCAGAGAAGTGATAACAACTGACAAGTTGATAATCTCACAGCTGCACAAAACCTGTAGCAATAAAACCATGTACACTATTTGCAGTTTTTAAAATAAACTATATGATTTACCTCATTCTATCTTCAGAATCCTGTGAGAAGGTTATTACTAACTCCAATTTATTGATAATGAAACTGTGGTTTCAATTGGTCAGAATTGCTTAAATTTCAAATGATACAACTGTAATTAAAAGAAAAATGTTTATGGTTCCAAAGACAATGAAATTTTTCCCTGTACTATCTAGACATCATGCATACTATCCCAGAAATTTGTACATGAAATGGCAAGGTAAATGAGTAAGAATATTCATTGTATACATTTTATGGTAAAAAATAGTAGACTAGAAAATTAAACATCTATCAATAAGGTTTTTTAATTAAATTAAAGCACATGCTCATGAGATTCTATAATATTATCAAAATGTAAGGTGGGTCTCTATGGACCTAATCAGATATTTAGTGAAAAAGGCAATTACAGATTATTGTGCAAAATAAGGAAATATCTGCTAATGGTATACATCTGCTATAATGGACACATGTCATTATACATTTGTCTAAATTCTTAGCATATACTAGAATGAAATCTAATGTAAATCATGGACTCTGGGGTACAAGGGAACTCTCTGTACCTTCTACAATTTTTCTGTGAACCTAAAACTGCTCTAAAATATAAAGTCTTTGCTTAAAAGTATTTTAAATATCTATATATATCTTCATATATTTATATCTTTATATATATGTATAAAATGGATAATATGCTGGAAAGATTTGTACCTGTTTGTTGGTATTTCTCTGGGATATAGAGGGGGATTTGGTATGACATTTGCTTATTCAGTTCAGTTCAATCGCTCAGTCGTGTCCGACTCTTTGCGACCCCATGAATTGCAGCACACCAGGCCTCCCTGTCCATCACCAACTCCCAGATTCACTCAAACTCACGTTGTCTATTAGTGTATATTAAAACTGTGGTCAAATAATAGTTGATTTTTATGTTTTTTTTTAATGTTTTATTGTTTTGAAACTTTTGAAGAGTATGGCCCATTCCTCCTGGGCTTGTTGACATCTTTCAATTTGGAAAGTTGAACTAGGGTGAGCATAAAGAAGTCTCTAGGTGTCAACATGGAGAGAATTTTTTTTAAAGTGGCTGCATTGTGTTCAGATCACAAGAATCTGTTTTCTCTTCTAAAGCCTGAAGCCTTTCTCTGACTTCCAGTCTTCTGGAATAATGTAATCAGAGACTGTACGGGACAGGAATTTTGCCATGGCACAAATTGACATCTTAATTGGATTCACAACATGACATTGGCCTATCAGATTATGAGATGTGGAGGGGTTAGTCACTCAGTCGAGTCTGACTCTTTGTGATACTATGGACTGTAGCCTGCCAGGCTTCTCTGTTCATGGGATTCTCCAGGCAAGAATACAGGAGTGGGTTGCCGTGCCCTTCTCCAGGGGATCTTTCGGAACAAGAAATTGAACCCAGGCCTCCACATTGCAGGCAGATTCTTTATTGTATGAATCACAAGAGTATCCTAGATCAAACTTAATTCTAAGAAACAGACATTTAAAATATCTTATAATCTCCCCAATTGTAATATTCCAAGTTTGCTCCCATTCTTCAACACATCTCTCAATCCAAAAATGTAACAAACACCATCATAAGATTGAGAGAATCACATTTGTCCAGCAGATCCTTAATTTGTCCCTTCAAATTTCAAGGGGTTCCTCAACAACTTTTTTGGGGGTCTTTTGTCAAAAATCAGCTGCCCTGACCTTATATGCCGGATAGGAAGAAGCACACTCACGTCACCCTTTCCAGTACTGCCTTGTCTAACTTGGAGACACTAATGTGGGCCGTGGCAGTGAAGGCACCAAGTCCTAACCACTGGCCTGCCAGAGAATTCCCAAGAATCACTCTTGTTTATACAGGGATTCTAACGCAAACAGCCAGACAGTAAATGAGTAAAGGAAAGCCTTCCTGTAGATGAAAGGGTAAAGCCATCAGGTCTTCCATCAGCTGAAGGATGAGGAAATATTTTGTATTCTTAATATCTCATTGTAAATAGTAGATGTATGTCTGACTCTCAGTATCATAATAATGAACATTTAAAATTACTTTATGGATCTTTTTTTCTTGTGCTGATCACATTTATAACATTTATTCATCCTTTAAGATTTTGACGTACTCACACTGCCATGTGTAAAACAGATAGCTAGTGGGAACCTACTGCGTAGCACAGGGAGCTCAACCTAGTGCTCTGTGGTGACCTAGATGCATGGGATGAGGAGGCGGGGGGAGGTCCTAGAGGGAGGGATATAGGTATCCATACAGCTGATTCACTTCATGGAGCAGCAGAGACGAACACAACATTATAAAGCAACTATACTTCAATTAAAACAAAACAAAAGGGTTTAGTTTAGGCATCACAGTTAACCAAAGAGGTTAGTGGTGCTCTTAATAACAATTTCCTTGTACATAATTCCCTTTCAGGACGTTCACACTGTTTTACTCCTTCTCTCTCTCCATGCTGTCTTCTCCAATGACTTATGAAATCTTTTAAAAATACATATTTTATAATATTTACCTGTTTATTTCTAGCTCTCAGATGGATCAGAAGCATTAGATACTCAATAAGTGTTTTGATAAATGAACAAACTAAATCTTCCTCAATACCACCGTACTTTCTTGTGTCAAAAAGCTTTTTGCTCTCTTCCCACATGTTTTTCCTCCAAATAACTGATTTTAAGGTAGGTAGTTTCACTTATCCCAAAGAGTTTAACCATACTGTCTTTAACCTCATGCATATTTTTTTTTCTTTACTATAATCCCAAATTCTCTTCTTTATATTTGAGGTAATATATGGAACATATGTCATTCTGGAGATCCCTGGGATTCTCTCATGCTAGTTTTCTATTTTGAGACAATCTACCAGTTATTATAATATTGAAATATATTATTGATATTAACTGTTTTTTTAATAAGTTCCTGTTTTGTTATTCAATGCAAGAAATGGAAATCATAAATCATTTGCAAATTTTCATAAATACTGGTAAGTGAAATACTAGGCAGTTTTATGCAGAATTCCAATATTCATTTGTATCCTTTGCCACCTCAGATGGTAATATCATTTAGTATATATTTTTCAATATTAGTCTGCTGCAGACTTAGTGTTTGTTGGGCTCATTTCAATTTATTATTCAAATGCAAATTGGAACTGCCGAATTTTACATGACTTATAGCTAATATTCCAAATAATGTTTGCTTTCATTTTACTAAGCAGCAGCACAAGGGGATTTAGTGTGACAATGGAACGCAAAGCTTCATCATTCACAGTCAAAGAGAGATGTTTGATTCTGGCATCTCTGAAAACCTTCACTGCCAGTCACCAATTATCATTTTCCAACTTGTCAGGATTATTCCAGCTTTGCTCTGATGCATACACCATTCTCCTGCATTTAGCAGAATTGGCTCTGAGTACTCCAGATGGGCCACCCAATATCCAGGAACTATTCATTCTTCTGGGTTTGGGGTGGGAGAAGGTGTTTTCATGTAGTATAATCCTCACATGGGACCAGCAATCTGAATGAAATTTTGCTACTCCTTTTCAAAGACAGCTTTCTCACTCTTGCCATGATTCTGCCATAAATGTACTTTTTTTACATTTGCCATCTCACTTGGCAAACAAAAGTGTCTTTCTGAATAAGAGTGGTATCGTATATAGTATTGTGACAAGAAAGGGGCAGTTACAAAACAAAACTGCATTTTTTGTCTGGTAGAAAACCTCCCCTACTTTAGCTCCTTTTCACTTCTACAAAATAAACAATCAAAACCCCAAAAGACCAATACCTTGAGAGAGGTAACTTTTTGCTGAACAGAAATGTAGTATTCTAGTTAGAAGATAATACTTCATCCTCATGCTACAATAAAAAATACATTTTAAGTTTAAGTAGGTAAATATTTCAAAGGTGGTGGGGGGTGGGGGGATGTGGCATCCCAATTCCTGTAATAAAAAGAAAACTCAAATCAGCAACATATGATAAGCTAGAGGAAGTTTTGTGACTATGGCAACTTTGTCAATGGGACTTTACTCCTCTATCTGTATCAGTGATATATTTGAAGGTAGGTACCCTTTTTGATTCTTCAGTTCCAAATTGTTTGATTCATTTTATTGATATTGTTGGCTGAGAAAGCCTTTTGTATGTATTTCACTGTTAGAATGAAAATTTACCGGGATCAGTAATTTAGATTACGTCTATGCTTCTGCTTGTAACTATTCCTCTGCAGCAGAGGAAAGTAGCAATATAGTTGTAGCTATGTAATAGAAACATGGCATTCAAGGCAAGAGGACTCAAGAAGAGAGAACAAGGGCCACATAACTTTCCCAGGTGGCTCAGTTGTAAAGAATCCACCTACTAAAGCAGGAGATGCAAGAGAGGAAGGTTCAATCCCTGAATTGGGAAGATTCCTTGGAGTAGGAAATGGCAAGCCACTGCAGTATTCTTGCCTGGAAAATTCCATGGACAGAGGAGTCTGGCAGGCTACAGTGCATGGGGTCGCAAAAGTCAAGACATGACTGAGCTCACACACGTACAACTTTAAGTGTTAGGGATAATCTCAGAAAGACTTCTCCCAGGCCTGCCTGCAAGATGATTGGTTCTTGTTTATAACTTTATTTCCTTCCTTTCAACAAATATTTTTTGAGCATCCAGTATATGACAGCGTTATGCAGGTAACTGATGACCCCTATCTTCATTTTATTTAGTAGAATTTCCCAGTGTAATTTGGCAAGAATCCAGAAGTGAACATTTAGGGAAAGACTACTGATTCATGGCAAAACTGCTATGCTTATATATTAAAAATGTATATGAACAAAAGACATGGATAGATTATACCTCAAATAGATAAAAATTTGAAACAACTTTTGAAATAATGTAATCAGTAGTACACAAGAAAAATGAAAATTAAAGCAAAATACTCCATTTCATATATATTAAGTTAAAAATGCTATATATAAATAGATGCTATATAAAAGTTTTATGTAATATGTAATGTTATCTATACATAGAAAACATTTATATATACCAATTAGTATGAGCAATTCTAAAATTGTTCCAGTTTCCATTGTGAAGGAGAAAATAAGTAAAAATCTTTTTATGAGAAACGAGCAACATTCATGAAGAAAAATTAAGGGCACATTGATATAATTCCATGCACTGAAATTTACCCTGTGTGGAAAAATCAAAAGAAAAGTTGGTTATGTGCATCAAGATGTTCAATGGATTTTTGCTTATAATACTAAAAAAAAATTTAATGCAGCCCAAATGTCTACTACTAAGGGAAGGTTAAGTCAATTATATTTTAACTAGATAGAACAATGTACAGATGGAAAATGATGATTGCAAATATGTTTGACTTGAAAAATGCTTATTTCTATGTAGGAAAAGCAGAATAAATGTTGAATTCAGTTAAAGAATTCTAGTATACATAGATGATACATGGAAAAATGAAAGAATGTGACACCCTGGGATGGCAATATTTTGGATGATCTTAAAGAATGTTCTGATTGTAATTTTAATGTTTTTACAGACTTCATAATGGGATCAAACTTTATGATCACAACCAATATTGAGTATTCAAGGAAAATTAGTGTGGCTTCTTTTGTTTGCTCCATTTTCTTTACTGAACATAAAGTTTACATATAACAAAATCTACCCTTACAGAAAACAGCTCAGAAAATTAAAAAAAAAAAAAATGAGTTGTGTAACCACAATCACAGTGAAGATAGGAAATAAAGTACAGAAAAAATTCTATACCCCCAAATTCTATCCTGTCCCGAGAATCAACCCCTGCTCCCATGCTGAGCTTTGGTTTGTTATTTCCCATAGTTTTGCTTCTAAAAGGATGAAATGTAGGTAGAATTATAGAATCTGTAGTTTTTTTGAGTCTGGCTTATTTTACTCAGCATAACACATAAGTGACTTTAAAATGGTATTGTGTGTATTGGTAGCTTTTCCTTCTTGCTGCTTATTGATTTCTCATTGTATAAATGTACCACTGTAATTTTATCCATTCCTTAGGGGAGGGACATTTGAGTTGGATGTAATTTAAGGGCAATCACACATAAAGTTGCTATATAAACATGTATTTATAGGTTTCCTTTCTGTATTCTAATTATTTTGACATATTATTAAATTCACATGTATTTATAAGAAATAATACAGATAAATCTTGAGTTGCTAATAATGACATTTGCAAAACTATAATATAACAGTACGACCAGTATATTAACAATGACTTGGGGTCCTATTGAAAACTTCTGTTTTAATAGGTAATTAACCTGTTGTGTTTAGCATATAAGTCCTGGCCTGTTGCCATTAAAAGCATCATTAAAAGTGCTTATTTCACATCTTTATATCTTTTTTGGTGAAATTTCTATTCGAATCTTTTACCCATTTTGTTTTTTATTATTGACTTTTAAGAGTTCTTAATCTATTTTGGATATAAGCCCTTTATCAGTTTTTATCAGTGGTTTACAAATATTTTCTCTGGTTTATGGCTTGTCTTTTTATTTGTTTAATCTTGTCTCGAAAACCAAACATTTTAAAGTTAGAGGAAGTTAAATTTATCAATCTATTCTTTAATGAGTCATTCTATAATCAATTTTTATCTAATTTTCATATAAGGTAAGTTGCTTTTGAATTGTGGTGCTAGAGAAGACTTTTAACACTTTCTTGGACTACAAGAAGATCAAACTAGTTAATCCTAAAGGAATTCAACCCTGAATATTCATTGGAAGTACTGATGCTGAAGCTCCAATATTTGGATTTCCTGAGACGAAGAGCAGACTCATTATAACAGACTCTGATGCTGGGAAAGATTAAGGGCAGAAGGAGAAGGTGGTGACAGAGGATGAGATGGTTAGATAGCTTCACTGACTCAATGGACATGAATTTAAGTGAGCTCCAGGGATAATGGAGGACAGGGAAGCCTAGTGTGCTGCAGTAATGGGGTCACAAAGAGTCGGACACAACTTAGCAACTTAATTACAACAACAAAGTTGCTTAAAATGAAGACTCTTCATTGTTTCACTTATGGGTACGCAATTTTTCCAGTTCCATTTATTGAAAAAAATGATTCTTTCTCCATTGAATTTTCTTGCATGTTTACTGATAATTGAACATATATGTATAAATCTATTTCTATTTCTGAAATCTCCTGTTCCATTGGTCTATAGGCTTATCTTTATTTTTAAACTTTTTATTTTGTACTGGGGTACAGCCAATTAACAAACAATGTTGTAATAATTTCAGGTGAAAAGTGAAAGGACTCGGCCATACATATACATGTGTCTATTCTCCCCCAGACTCCCCTCCCATCCAGGCTGCCACACAACACTGAGCAGTTTCATGTGCTATACAGTCCTTCTTGGTTATCCATTTTAAATATAGCAGTGTGTACATACCCAAACTCCCTAATTATCCCTTCCCCATTCTTGTTTCCAGCAACCATAGGTCATTCTCAAAGTCTGTGAGTCTGTTTCTATTTTGTAAGTAAGTTTATTTGTATCATTTCTTTTTAGATTCCACATAGGAGAGATGTCATATGATATTTATCCTCTGTCTGACTTCACTCAGTATGACTCTCTGTAGGTCCATCCATGTTGTTGCAAATAGCATTATTTCATTTTTTATGGCTGAGTAATATTTCACTGTATAAATGTACCCCATCTTTTTTTTAATCATAGGTTTACCTTTATTCCAAAACTATCCAAAACTAACCAAAACTATCCTGGAAGTTGTTACACATTTTTCAATAATTGAAATGTCAAACTTTGTTTTGTTTGTTTGTTTTAAATCATCTTGTCAGTTTCTAAAAAAAAAAAAAAAAGCCTATTGAGATATGAGATATCTAATGGTATTGTCCAAGGACACAGCCCTAGTGTTATAAGATTATTTTTTTGTTCCCTTTCCCAACTGTAGTGGTTCTTAACAGTACTTTAAAGGCAACATGCTTTACTATCCTAAACCCAGGTGTCTAAGTCTTTTCCATAGGAGAGATAGATGAGTCTGTTCTTTTTCTACAACACTCTCTAACACCTTCACCTGGAAGGAGGTTTGCTCAGGTCTTTATCATTCCTACATAGTCTTTCTTGTGAGCAAATTTTGTCTTTGAAGAATCTTCATGAGCTGATGTGAATTCACCTTGTATCTGTGGCTTCAGGGATTCTGTATTCTCATTCCTGTCCATAATTGGCCTTTAGCTATTTTACCTGAATTCTTTTTACCATTCTCATTGGCAACAGACAGATTCTCCCCTGGGTAAACAAGTGCTCTATCCCCCCAAATTCTACCCTGCCCCTGAGAATCAATCACTGCTCCCATGCTCAGATTTTAATTTTATTATTCTTGGAGGCAACTTTTCTCCTTGGATTTCAGGTCAGTGTTTTGTTCTGAGACCTCAGCTCTCTGATGGGTTCAAGAAAATTGTATATTTGTTGATTATCTGGTATTTTTGTTTATTTTTGTTATAATAGAGGAAGCAATACTCTTTAGCTTTCTGTATTTTAAGCACAAGTTGTAAATCTCTTTGATTTGTTCAAATAGGAAAAGGAGTATGTCAAGGCTGTGTTTGTCACCCTGCTTATTTAACTTATATGCAGAGTACATCATGAGAAATGCTGGGCTGGAAGAAGCACAAGCTGGAATCAAGATTGCCGGGAGAAATATCAATAACCTCAGATATGCAGATGACACCACCCTTATGGCAGAAAGTGAAGAGGAACACAAAAGCCTCTTGATGAAAGTGAAAGAAGAGAGTGAAAAAGTTGGCTTAAAGCTCAACATTCAGAAAACGAAGATCATGGCATCTGGTCCCATCACTGCATGGGAAATAGATGGGGAAACAGTGTCAGACTTTATTTTTTTGGGCTCCAAAATGCAGATGGTGACTACAGCCATGAAATTAAGAGACACTTACTCCTTGGAAGAAAAGTTATGACCAACCTAGATAGCATATTCAAAAGCAGAGACATTACTTTGCCAACAAAGGTCCGTCTAGTCAAGGCTATGGTTTTTCCAGTGGTCATGTATGGATGTGAGAGTTGGACTGTGAAGAAAGCTGAGTGCCAAAGAATTGATGCTTTTGAACTGTGGTGTTGGAGAAGACTCTTGAGAGTCCCTTGGACTGCAAGGAGATCCAACCAGTCCATTCTAAAGGAGATCAGCCCTGGGATTTCTTTGGAAGGAATGATGCTAAAGCTGAAGCTCCAGTACTTTGGCCACCTCATGTGAAGAGTTGACTCATTGGAAAAGACTCTGATGCTGGGAGGGATTGGGGGCAGGAGGAGAAGGGGATGACAGAGGATGAGATAGCTGGATGGCATCACTGACTCGATGGACGTGAGTCTGTGTGAACTCCGGGAGTTGGTGATGGACAGGGAGGCCTGACGTGCTGCGATTCATGGGGTCGTAAAGAGTCGGACACGACTGAGTGACTGAACTGAACTGATGGCAAAATATTTGAGTAGAATTTCAACTCAGTTGAATATGATTTTTGGATTAACCTGTCTAGCCAAACTGACTTGAATCATGGACAAAGTCGTGTTGTTGTTTAGTCTCCAAGTCCTGTCTGACTCTTTTGCGACCTCACAGACCGCATGCCAGGTTCCTCTGTCCATTGGATTTCCCAGGCAAGAATATTGGAGTGGATTGCCATTTTCTTCTCCAGGGAATCTTCTTGACCCAGGGATTGAACTCATATTTCCTGAACTGGCAGGTGGATTCTTTACTGCTGAGCCACCAGGGAAGTCTGGACAAAGTCATAACCATGCACAATTTATCCATATCTTTATAATACTCATGGCAAGAATGAGTCATATCTTTAGTTGCTTTGGTTGCTTGTACATAAACATATGGTCAAAGTGAAACTACCTATAGATAGGGTTAGAGGATGCCACCACAGACAATTACTGGTTGAGAAAATACTGTTTACTTTATATCCTATATGCTAACATTTTGCATACATTAGGTTTAATTGTTCGCAATACCACTTTCAGGTAAAGGTTATGGTCCACTGTCTAAAGGTGAGCAAATTCAATCTAAGGAAGGTTAAATTTTTATTACTGTTATTTTTTGGCCACACTGTGAAGCATTAGAGATCTTAGTTCCCTGACCAGGGATCGAACCATGGGCCCTACAGTGGAAACTCAAGAGTTTTGACCACTGGGCGACCAGGGAAGTCCCTAAGGAAGATTAAATTATAGCCTCAGGTACCAGAGGCAGTAAGAAGCAGGGTCCTAATTTGACTGTAAGTTTAGCTCCAAAACAAGTCTTTATCTTTTTCTTTCTCTTTAACATTCATGTAACCTCAGATTTCACTGTATGATCATACATTTTTGACACTTGGAAGGGCCTTTGGATTTTAATATCCTTGGTGAGATTTAAAACAAAACAAACAACAACAAATAAACAAAGTTGTGATTTGGTCTTCCCTAATCTAAGGATTCCAAAAGTGAGCAGTGACGGTTAGAGTGCTGATTATTTTTTGTTCATAATAAGGTTTTATTTTTCAGCATAATATTTACCTCAGGCAGCTCTTGACCTATTTTCCAGATTGAAATTGATTTTAATCCTTAATTTTCAATCTGTTGAAATGTGATAGAAGATTTAATGTAGATTTGGTGATTTTATCAGTTTAAAGTAAGTACATAGGCATGCTTTTAGTGAATCAGAGTGAGTTTGCCATGAACTTAATAAATATTAAGTTGGTTAATATTTGTTCGAACTGTATAGTTCTTTACTAGTTCATTCCTTGGCTTAATTTGTTGTTGTAAATTGTATTTTTTAGAGCCCCACTTCACCCTAATTATATATTTTAGGTTCTATAAAACTGATTTCTTCTTCCTTGGGCACAATTTTTAATATCTCAAAGTTTTAAGTATTTGCTACAGTTTGGCTGAGAAAGGTTTGAGATATAGTTTTATTTTGCTTCTGCTAATTATAAAGTCTCACAGGAATCAGACTCCTCTTTAATTAAAAGGAGATAGTATTCCAACAGGCTATCATTTGCAACAACAAAGCCCTTCTGAAAAATGACTTTTGGCAAGTAAATGCAAATATATCTTTTGGGTAATTACCTATCTTGTTCCATATTGAAAGCTTTGTGTTGCAAAAATTAAGTAAAACATCAAGAAATGTTCAGGTATATTGCTTCAGAGATAATATAGGAAATGAGGTCAGGAAAATCATCTGAATATAGAGGAATAAAAAACATAAATGAGCATGTTTTTAAGATTCTGAGTAAATGTGAATGCAATAAACTATTTTCTAGATTTCATCTTTGCTAAAGGCTTTTCTTTATGATTGACACTTTTTGGAAAATATGCTGTACAATTGATCAAACCTAATGTAAAGGTAATTGTTGCACATTACTTTGGTAATTCTCAAGAAGTGCATTTCTGACTATTTAAAAGAGAGTTATGATGTACAAGACTTTAATATACAACCTTGTTTGCAAGTATAATTCATTTTTAATACAAATTAAAATTATCCTAATTGTTTTAGATGAAAATCACCAACTTCAATTTTATATGCTGAATGAAATGTGTCTTTTTGAAAGTCAAATAACTTTACTCACTGTGCATTTTGAATGGTGAGTTTTCTCCACCTGAAAGATATTTGGTTCTATAATTTTAAAGATGTTGACCATATTTAGATGATTTTTGTGAAATTTATTGAGCATACCATTCCAGCTATTTATACTGATAAATCATCATACTATTCATTACATTCTTGGGCTTCAGGAAGAAAAAAACAACAAAAAGTAAAGAGTCCATAAAGCAAAAACATTCTGAATTTAAAGGTATATTGATATTATTATTTACCACCAATAGGTCTATTCAGTTTTCATTCCAATCCCAAAGAAAGGCAATGCCAAAGAATGCTCAAACTACCGCACAATTGCACTCATCTCACATGCTAGTAAAGTAATGCTCAAAATTCTCCAAGCCAGGCTTCAGCAATATGTGAACTGTGAACTTCCTGATGTTCAAGCTGGTTTTAGAAAAGGCAGAGGAACCAGAGATCAAATTGCCAACATCCACTGGATCATGGAAAAAGCAAGAGAGTTCCAGAAAAGCATCTATTTCTGCTTTATTGACTATGCCAAAGCCTTTGACTGTGTGGATCACAATAAACTGTGGAAAATTCTGAAAGAGATGGGAATACCAGACCACCTGATCTGCCTCTTGAGAAATTTGTATGCAGGTCAGGAAGCAACAGTTAGAACTGGACATGGAACAACAGACTGGTTCCAAATAGGAAAAGGAGTTCATCAAGGCTGTATATTGTCACCCTGTTTATTTAACTTATATGCAGAGTACATCATGAGAAACGCTGGACTGGAAGAACACAAGCTGGAATCAAGATTGCCGGAAGAAATTTCAATAACCTCAGATATGCAGATGACACCACCCTTATGGCAGAAAGTGAAGAGGAACACAAAAGCCTCTTGATGAAAGTGAAAGTGGAGAGTGAAAAAGTTTGCTGAAAGCTCAACATTCAGAAAATGAAGATCATGGCATCCGGTCCCATCACTTCATGGGAAATAGATGGGGTAACAGTGGAAACAGTGTCAGACTTTATTTTTCTGGGCTCCAAAATCACTACAGATGGTGACTGCAGCCATGAAATTAAAAGACGCTTACTCCTTGGAAGGAAAGTTATGACCAACCTAGATAGCATATTCAAAAGCAGAGACATTACTTTGCTAACAAAGGTTCATCTAGTCAAGGCTATGGTTTTTCCTGTGGTCATGTATGGATGTGAGAGTTGGACTGTGAAGAAGGCTGAGCACCGAAGAATTGATGCTTTTGAACTGTGGTGTTGGAGAAGACTCTTGAGAGTCCCTTGGACTGCAAGGAGATCCAACCAGTCCATTCTGAAGGAGATCAGCCCTGGGATTTCTTTGGAAGGAATGATGCTAAAGCTGAAACTCCAGTACTTTGGCCACCTCATGCGAAGAGTTGACTCATTGGAAAAGACTCTGATGCTGGGAGGGATTGGGGGCAGGAGGAGAAGGGGACGACAGAGGATGAGATGGCTGGATGGCATCACTGACTCGATGGACGTGAGTCTGTGTGAACTCCGGGAGTTGGTGATGGACAGGGAGGCCTGGCGTGCTGTATTCATGGGGTCGCAAAGAGTCAGACATGACTGAGCGACTGATCTGATCTGATCTGATCTGAATGAGAGTAATCACCCTCAAAGGAGAAGTTGGAGGATTATTCTAGTTTGGGATTTTATCCAAAACATATGACTTTATTCAGAATTGATTTTATTGAAAAACAGAGAGACTTCTCTTGTGGTCCAGTGGTTAAGACTCTGTCTTCCAATGCAGGGGACACACGTTTAATCCCTGTCAGGGAACTAAGATCCAATATTCCACAGGGAAACTATGCCCATGTGCCACAACTAGAGAGAAGTCCAAAACCTGATGCAGTCAAAAACAAATAAATATTTAAAAATTAAAAATTGAATAAATAAGATTATATTATGCATTTTAAGTGACATTGTAAATGATAATGACTAGGGGGTTCTTGATGATGACTATAAGATGGCAATTTAAAAAACCACATTAAAGCATTTCCACTTGGTTGATAAAGGCATAAGAATGTGTGGGTACTTGTGTGTGTATGTGTCTGTGTGAGTCATGTGTTTCAGTCACTCTGATAACAGTCTGTCTGCTGACTCTTTCAAGAGCTGGGTTTCATTTTTTAAGAAAAAAGCATGCAGATTTGTGCATACTTCCCTTAATTAAGTGACTGCATTTCAATAGGGAAGTTAAGCATACCTGATTTCACACACTCTTTTTTATAGGTGGTTTAACATAGGAGTTATATAAACCTCCACAAGATTTGGTTGATTTCAAAATATGGCTATTCTAACGAAAAAACATATAGACTTTTTGATGACTTTGTGTCCTCTATTTCTGAAATTGTAGACAGTAACACTCTTGTTAGCTCGCCCAGCTCAAAATTATCTGGCTAAATAAGTCTGTTTCCAGTATTTCCAGTATCTGGATCTCAGCTTTATTGAAAGCTCTCTCCAAAATGTAAGATGTACTTTTAGTGAACATCACTCTGCATGCAGAATCCCATGATGACTTTTAAAAAATGGCAATATATATCCATTTTTTATGAAGTTATGCATTTTCTATTTGGAGATTTCATTTTTCCTAGTTATGTTGATGGTGATTTTTTTTTAATTAGATTTTTACTATGTCATGTCTTATATTTTGGTTTTAAACAAATTTGAACTTATTTTTGCATATGATGTGAGAAAGTATTCTAATTTATTGATTTACAGTTAGCTGACCAGCTTTCCCTGGACTGCTTGCTCAAGAGACTGCCTTTTTGTGTATTCTTGCCTCCTTTATCATAGATTAATTGACCATAGGTGTGTGGGTATATTTCTGGACCCTCTATTCTGGTCCAGTGATCTATATGTCTGTTTCTGTGCCAATATCATGCTGCTTTGATCCTGCAGCTTTATAGTACTCTGAAGTCTGGAAGGGTTATGGTTTCAGTTTTGCTCTTTTTCCTCAGAATTGCTTTGGCAATTTTGGGTCTTTTGTAATTTCATATAATTAAGATTCATTTATTCTAGTTCTGTGAAAAATGTCATGGATATTTTGATAGGGATCATACTAAACCTGTAGATTGGCTTAAGAAGATGTGGTATATCCATGCAAAGAAATATAACTCAGCCATAAAAAGAATAAAATATTGCCATTTGTAACAACTTGGATAATCTGACATGGATTATCATACTAAGTGAAGTAAATCAGAGAAATACAACTACCATATTATATCACTTGTATATAGAATATAAAAAATGTTACAAATTAACATATATACAAAATGGAAATAGGAGGTGAGGAATGATAAATTAGGAGTATAGGATTAACAGAAGCAAACTACTGAACATAAAATAGACAAGCAACAAAGATTTATCATATAGCATAGGGAACTCTATTCAATATCTTGTAACAAACTATAATGGAAAATAATCTGAAAATATATGGATATAAACATATATATATATACATATATATATATAACTAAAAAAAAAACTACTAATGTAATTAAAGAGTATTAATCCTTAAAACCTGGGATTTTGGGGCTCCAAAATCACTGCAGATGGTGACTGCAGCCATGAAATGAAAAGACGCTTGCTTCTTGGAAGAAAAGCTATGACCACCTAGATAGCATATTAAAAAGCAGAAGCATTACTTTGCCAACAAATGTCCATCTATTCAAAGCTATGGTTTTTCTGGCGGTCGTGTATGGATGAGAGGTGGACTATAAAGAAAATTGAGAGCCGAAGAATTGATGCTTTTGAACTGTAGTGTTGGAGAAGACTCTTGAGAATCCCTTGGACTGCAAGGAGATCCAACCAGTCCATCCTTAAGGAAATCAGTCCAGAATATTCACTGGAAGGACTGATGCTGAAGCTGAAACTCTAATACTTTGGCCACTCGATGCGAAGAGCTGACTAATGAGAAAGGACTCTGATGCTGGGAAAGACTGAAGGCGGGAGGCTAAGGGGATGACAGAGGATGAGATGTTTGGATGGCATCACTGACTCGATGGACATTGGTTTGAGTAAACTCCGGGAGTTGGTGATGGACAGGGAAGCCTGGTGTGCTGTAATCCATGGGTTCACAAAGACTCTGTCATGACTAAGTGACTGAACCGAACTGAACTGAATCCTTAAAAAACTCAAGCCCATTGTCATTGGCTAGGTGTTGATTACTGTTAATGTCTGAGAGACAGATATATTCTCTTTTAGCAGAAAGCTGGTCAAATGTCATAACGTATATATAAGAAATCAAATGACAATTTACAGCTGATAGATAAGGCATATAACAATATTATCTTATCTAATTTTAGAGATGATAAAAGGTATAAACATAATATTTTAGATTAGATGATAGTGCAGCATGAAGAAACTATTCAGTAGTCTTAGGAGTTTGATAAAGTGAAAGAAAGTGAGTCAACATAATGGCCTGTGCTTACTGCTTAGTAAATAAGCTAGATGTTGAGGTTTTATAAATAAGTCTCTCCATCTGCCTTTCTATTGTCACAAAGGCTGGAACCCTATGAAGCATCTCTGCAGGTTTAGTTATAGTGGATAATGTAAAACTTGGTGGGCTGGTCATTAGTACATGTAAAATGGACCAATTTTAAAAAGACCTTTATAAATTACTATGGTATAATCACTATCTAGCTCCTAAATCCATCTTCCCAGGGATGTGAATTGGAAATAATGATGAGTTTCACATAGTGAGGAGCCTTAGTAGATAATGGTGACGGGAAAGAATTGGCTGAGCATGTGGAGAAATAACAGAATCTGGGAATATGGTACTGAATCTTAAAGATGAGACTCTAAAATAATAATTAAAAATGTTCCTGTGAGGATGTGCTTGACATCTCAGGGCATAATAATAGAACATTTTGATTGGTTTATTTAGAAATTTACATAGGAAGACTTAATAAATTTCTTATTTCTAAATGACATTTATAACTGTGAAAAATGATTTTTTTCTCTACCCTGAATGTGACATTACTGCTATTCTGGGTGGCTTAGTAAACAAGGTATAAAATTTTGTTCCATGACTGCATATAAGTGAAAGTCATTCAGTCATGTCCGACTCTTTGCAACCCCAAGGACTATATTGTCCATGGAATTCTCCAGGCCAGAATACTGGAGTGGGTAGCTGGTCCCTTCACCATATAACATGCTGTTTTGTTTTGTTTTTTTTTTTTTTTAAATGCTAGATAACCTGTTTTCAAGTTTTGGATTTTGGTTCTTTAAAAATAAGTAATCAGAAATAGACCCACAGACACAGAAAACAACCTTTATGATTACCAAAGGGTAAAGGAAGGAAGGATAATTTAGAAGTTTGGAATTATCAGATACACACTGTGCATGCGTGCATATGCTAAGTCACTTCAGTCGTTTCTGATTCTTTGTGACTCTGTGGACTGTACATCCTCTGTCCAAGGGATTCTCCAGGCAAGAATATTGAAACAGGTTGCCCTGCCCTCCTCCAGGGGATCTTCCTGACCCAGGTATCTAACCCTCATCCCCCGTGTCTCCTGCATTGCGGGCGTATTCTTTACTGCTGAGCCACCAGGCAAGCCCTAGATATATACTGCTGCTGCTAAGTCGCTTCAGTTGTGTCCGACTCTGTGCGACCCCATGAACTGCAGCCTACCAGGCTTCTCCGTCCTTGGGATTCTCCAGGCAAGAACACTGGAGTGGGTTGCCATTTCCTTCTCCAATGCATGAAAGTGGAAAGTGAAAGTGAAAGTGAACTCGCTCAGTCGTGTCTGACTCTTAGCGACCCCATGGACTGTAGCCTACCAGGCTCCTCCATCCATGGGATTTTCCAGGCAACAGTACTGGAGTGGGGTGCCATTGCCTTCTCCCAGATATATACTACTATATATAAAATAGGTAACCAACAAGGACCTACTGTGTAGCACAGGGAACTATACTTAATGTTTTGTAATAATCTATGAGGGAAAAGAATCTGAAAAAGAATTTATTTATATACATTATATATATATCCATATAAAAATGCATATATATGTATGTATTTGGATCACTTTATTGTATGCTGAAACTAACACAATGCTATAAATCAAGTATACTTCAATTTTAAAAATTGAAAAAAAAAAAAAGAAAACAAAATTGCACTTTTCTAATAGTGCTAAATGACTGCTTCTCCTATGTGGATTAGTGGATTTATGGAGATACTTGGACAATCTAGAATGGCATAAATTCTAGAGGCTTTCAGTTCACATGGTGTCATCACAGGGCCATTTTATCCTGTGTGGCTGACACGTGAAGAGGTGGAGGTTCTGCTTGATGTTACTAACCCAGTTAATGTGGAAAAATGACCTCTCCCTCTCTTCTGCTTGGCCTTCAGTACTTCCATGAAAGCATATGATTCTTGGGGTCATTTTGCAGCTATGAGTGGAAAATTTAAAATAATCATAGAGATCTGGTGAAGTTCCCCATCCTGAAAGTGCCTACCATGGGCTATCTTGTTATACTGGAATTTGTTTATGCAAGCAGTCTGTGGCTTTCTAGCTAAATACATCTTAAATGATAGAATCTTTTTTGTTCACTATAAACATTCTCTGTACTTAAAGCTTTTAATATCCCATGGGTCCTATATCCTCACTATATTAGGGTTCTCTACAGATAAAGACCAATAAGATATATAAGTAGAGATATATGGAAAGATATTTATTCTGAGGAATGGGTTTCCCAGATGGTGCTAGTGGTAAAGAACCTGCCTGGCAGTGCAGGAGAGTCTTGGGTTTGACCCTTGGGTTGGGAAGATTACCTGGAGGAGAGCATGGCAACCCACTTCAGCATTCTTGCCTGGAGAATCCCATGGACAGAGGAGCCTGGTGGGCTACAGTCCATAAGGTAGTAAAAAGTTGGACATGACTGTTGTGACTTAGCACACACACAGTTGTGGAGGCTGAGAAGTCCCACCATCTGCTGTCTGCAGGCTCCAGGAAAACTGGCATTGTAGCTCTAGTCCAGACCTGAGGGCCTGAGAACCAAGGAACCCAATGGTGTACATTCCATCTGAGTCCAATGGCCTGGGAACGAAGAACACTGATATCTGAGAGCAGGATGTTCTAGCTCAAGCAGAGTGCAAAATTGCCCTTTCTCTGCTTGTTCTTTCTATTCAGACCTTAGATGGATGAGATGAAGCCCAAATGCACTGGTGAATAGGATCTTTTCTACTTAGTCTAATAATTCAAATGCTGAGTTCTTTTGGAAACACCCTCACAGATACACCCAGAAATATCAATAATATTTTACCACCTCTCTGGACAACCCTTAGCCCAGTAAAATTGACATGCAAAATTAACTTTCACATTGATTATTCTACTTTAGAGTCACACTGGTTATTAATTTTGCTAATGAAATGTGGAACCCCAAATTGAAGATTATATCCTAAACAGGATGACCAGTGCTGCTTGACAGAATCTTTCTGTTTTTGCCAGTGCTCTAAAAAATTAAATTAGCATTCTAGGTAATTCCAATAAGCTGTTTGCTTTGATGTGGTTATTAGTAACAAATAAACAAACATAAAAATTACATTCCATAAAAACAAAATAAAACAACAAAACATTTTGCATCCACTGTAAGGCCAGACATTTGCCTTCTTACATATTGTTTAAAATAAAAGCACAACACTTGAATAATTCTTTCTGAAATAATTCAAACAAATAATTCAAATAAAGGTAAACTGAATACAAAAGAAAGGGTCTTTTTATTCCCATTGTTCAAACATGCATCGCACTCAAGAAATAACTATGGCAAATTCTTTTGGAATTTTTTCAAAGCATTTATTTTTATTAAGTATTATTTACATGGTATGTATTTTTTGCAACTTTTTATTTTTTACTTTCAATATATATTGATAAATTTTTCCTATTGATGATTGCCACTTACAGATCTAGACATATTTTTAACTGCTGCCAACATTCCATGGCAGAAGAATGTTTCAAAATACATTTAACTACTTCATTATTAATAGGTATTTCAACATTTTCTAATTTTTGTTATTACAGTGAAATACTGAACAATGCTATCCATTTTCTTTATGTACCTGGATGGGTATTTTTTGTAATAGATAAATTTAAAAATAATTGAGTCAAAGAATTTGTGCTTTTAAATGTTGAATATTGTATCAGTCATAGTTCAGTAAGGAAAACACAAATACCACAAGCATTATGAAAATAAAGGGTTCATTATAGTGATTATAGCTTATATAAATGTAGGCTGGAATTTTTGTTATTCAGGAAAATGAATTTTGTTAGCAATGTGTACAGTTAATGTGATGGATGACATATATAGGAGTAATTAAATGACCTTGCAAAATGGAACTAGGACTTTGATATTTTAAATTTGGAAAATTTATGAAGAATATATATCTATATATCACAATGGCTAACTATGGCTCAAAGATTGATTTTGAACAAAAAATTATATAAAAATATATTGGATGGATTAATCATGAACAAAGGCATGGAACCTGGAATGTAGTGGCTGTAACGAGGAATTCAAAATTATTCCACTTTGGATGAATCATTGATCATTTGGATGCAAACAGTAGAATATAAAGCCGAAGATGAGCTCATATCATGAAAAACAAGGTAGAAGGCTAGTTGTGTTTTCAGGCATAAGAAACAGAGGTGGAGAAATGTAGCAGTAATGGAAATGAAAAGACTAGAGCCAATTTGAGATTGTAGAGGTCAAAGCTCCACAGTTTAGCATGTGAAAGGAGTCAGAATGTGAAAGAAGAATCACATTTTTCTGTACATCTGTTGATGCAAATCTGCCTTAGCCAATAGTGGTTAGCCCATAAGTGAGCATCTTAAAACATTACAAACCATTGCCTTCTGTTTATAAGTCTGCAGGCGCTATTGAAATAGTTGAGCAGAAACCAAATGAGAAATAAGGGTTAAGAACTTTATCTGTTGTCCAGACATCTGTACCCTCAGCAAGCTGTCAGAGGAAATGCTGCTTTGGAAGCCAAAGTCACCCAGAGGGCTAATCAGCTTAAACACATGACAAAAGTCATAGACAATTCCAAAGTGCTAACGACGTTAACTAATAGTGCTGCCTGCCAAGGAGTTGCACATCACTGCCAAAAGAAAAGACATGCTTCCCTCTGCTGAGCTCTTGGAATTTTTTTTTTTTTTAATTCCCTGCCCCCCATGCCCCCCACCCCACTCCCCCCGCCTTTTCAATTATACTTGGAGAAGATAGTAGTAGAGAGGAACTTATGAACACTCCATCTGGTGAGAAAACTGAGATCACAAAGTTTGGCTGGTTTGGGTGCCAAAGAAAGGTAGTTTAAATGCAAGTCAATGAGTGTTTGGGGATAGAGTGCTGCTTCACTAATGTTTTTGCAGCCCCAGCTCACTTCTTAGGTTCGCCTTCTTTTCCATGGCTGGCAGTGTGAGGAATTAATGATCGCTCAGAATTATTTAAGGATCACTCTGCTCTCTGACTTTCAGTCTCTCTGATCATATGACAATAAAGGTCTTGTGTGGCTGGATTTTCCTCTTACTTTTCTCTATCAGGTTCCAGTGTGAAACTGCTAAAGAGCAAGCATGAATTGAAGTGTGTGTGAGTCATTACTGTGGAACTGTTATTCCCTTGTCTTCTTGTCAGTCTGTTCACCAGAGTCCCTGGTTAAATTTTACTTCATTTCCTACAATTGACAGGAACAATGAAGTAATGGCACTATAATCTTGATTTTTCTGAACGTGACATTTCGTGTTGGTAACTTTATTAGTTACTCTGTTTGAGACACTTTCTATTTGGGGTATCTGTGTGGTTCATCTTATATCTTTGTTCTTTTGTGAACTCTCAGGGTGGCCATTTGAAAACTTTAAAATGTGGTCTTGAGAGATCATTCTATCCTCTTTAATTTAAACTCAACTTAAGGTTAGTCTTTATTTGTACATAGATTTGTAGATCATATTTCTGGTTTATAGTTCAAATATGTATTTTTCCACTTGCTAATAGAACATAGTCAAGAATGGTATTATAATGTGCATTGTGGTCTTGTACACACCACTCATTTATTCTCTTCTGTTTATTTAACAAGTATTCATTGAGTAACATGTGTTGTGCACTGTTCTAAGCACTGGAGATTCAATGACAAACAAAACAGACCCCAAATGGGCCTATCTTTCAGGGATCCTAGTTTCTATGGAAAGAGAGATGGTTAGTGAAATATAATACTGGTTGTAAGTGCTGTGAAAAGGGTGCAGTGAAAGCCAAGAGAAGTTAGAGAGGGAGGGTGATTTTAAACAGGTGATCAGAGAAGGTCTCACTTAGAAAATTGTATTTGAGCAAAAACCTTAAGAATTGAAAGATCAAACCATGTGATCACCATCTAAGAACATTTCAATCTGTAGAAACAGAAAATTTGAGGGTCCTGAGGAGGGACAGTGTGTTTAGAGGACCACAGAAAGCTGACTGTAGCTCTGTGAAAGGAAGGAGGGAAGGAGAAGATGAAATTGGGGGTGGGGAGTAGAAGGTGTGGAGAAGACAGGATAGAGCTTCAGAGAACATGGTAAGGACTTCGGTTTTTATTCTGAAGGAGAAGTCTTTGGAGATATTTGTGCCAGAGAAGTGATATGATCAGAGTTATGTTTCAAAGGGTCATTTTGGCTGCTCAGATTTGCAATGGTGAAGCAGGAAGAACAATTAGAATCTCTGTGCTCTCATTCTAACATGAGACCTCCTCTGAATTCACAACTTTCAGATCAGATCAGATCAGTTGCTCAGTCGTGTCCGACTCTTTGTGACCCCATGAATTGCAGCACGCCAGGCTTCCCTGTCCATCACCAACTCCTGGAGTTCACCCAAACTCATGTCCATCGAGTCAGAGATGCCATCCACCCATTTTATCCTCTGTCCTCCCCTTCCCTCCTGTCCCCAGTCCCTCCCAGCATCAGGGTCTTTTCCAATGAGTCAACTCTTCGCATGAGGTGGCCAAAGTACTGGAGTTTCAGCTTTAGCATCAGTCCTTCCAAAGAAATCCCAGGGCTGATCTCCTTCACAATGGACTGGTTGGATCTCCTTGCAGTCCAAGTGACTCTCAAGAGTCTTCGCCAACATCACAGTTCAAAGGCATCAATTCTTCGGCGCTCAGCTTTCTTCACAGTCCAACTCTCACATCCATACATGACCACAGGAAAAACCATAGCCTTGACTAGACGAACCTTTGTTGGCAAAGTAATGTCTCTGCTTTTGAATATGCTATCTAGGTTGGTCATAACTTTCCTTCCAAGGAGTAAGTGTCTTTTAATTTCATGGCTGCAGTCACCATCTGTAGTGATTTTGGAGCCCCAAAAAATAAAGTCTGACACTGTTTCCACTGTTTCCCCATCTATTTCCCATGAAGTGATGGGACCGGATGCCATGATCTTCATTTTCTGAATGTTGATCTTTAAGCCAACTTTTTCACTCTCCTCACTTTCATCAAGAGGCTTTTGTGTTCCTCTTCACTTTCTGCCATAAGGGTGGAGTCATCTGCATATCTGAGGTTACTGATATTTCTCCCAGCAATCTTGATTCCAGCTTGTGTTTCTTCCAGTCCAGCATTTCTCATGATGTACTCTGCTTATAAGTTAAATAAACAGGGTGACAATATACAGCCTTGACGAACTCCTTTTCCTATTTGGAACCAGTCTGTTGTTTCATGTCCAGTTCTAACTGTTACTTCCTGAACTGCATACAGGTTTCTCAAGAGGCAGATCAGGTGGTCTGGTATTCCCATCTCTTTCAGAATTTTCCACAGTTTATTGTGATCCACACAGTCAAAGGCTTTGGCATAGTTAATAAAGCAGAAGTAGATGCTTTTCTGGAACTCTCTTGCTTTTTCAATGATCCAGCAGATGTTGGCAATTTGATCTCTGGTTCCTCTGCCTTTTCTAAAACCAGCTTGAACATCAGGAATTTCACGGTTCACATATTGCTGAAGCCTGGCTTGGAGAATTTTGAGCATTACTTTACTAGCATGTGAGATGAGTGCAATTGTGCGGTAGTTTGAGCATTCTTTGGCATTGCCTTTCTTTGGGATTGGAATGAAAACTGACCTTTTCCAGTCCTGTGGCCACTGCTGAGTTTTCCAAATTTGCTGGCATATTGAGTGCAGCACTTTCACAGCATCATCTTTCAGGATTTGGAATAGCTCAACTGGAATTCATCACCTCCACTAGCTTTGTTCGTAGTGATGCTTTCTAACTTTAGTCTGGCTCTAGTATTTTTGAAAGTGTCATAGAATTTGCATGTATGTTTTACTCAAAAGAGAGTAGAGAAGAGCAATTGAGGACTTGAAATCAGAAAGCCAGTTTTGATCATAATTCCACCTTGGGCAAGTATCTAACTTCTCTGAGTCTGCATTCCTCTGGTAGCATTTCCTTTGTACATTATGGAGATGAATGGCACTAGTGGTAAAGAACCTACCTGCCAACGCAGGAGACTTTAGAGATGTGGGTTCAGTCCCTGGGTTGGGAAGATCCTCCAGAGGAGGGCATGGCAACCCACTCCAGTATTCTTGCCTGGAGAACTCCATGGACAGAGAAGCCTGGCAGGCGACAATCCATAGCATCACAAATAGACAGACATGACTGAAGTGACTTAGCACAAATGTGACAACACATGTAGTTATCTGTATGGTGCATGCAAATAATAGGCATTCATTAAATGTTGTCTACTATTAGTACCTGTTATTTTATTATTACATTTTCATACAATTGAGAAAAGAATGCATAATATTACATCCTTGATCGTTATTGAAGAAGTAAGCATGAGCCCCCATTTCAACCAATTATGTAAATAGTGCATTGTTCCCTTAAGGACACAAAGGAATCTTCTTGGAAATTTCAAGAGTAGGATAGATACATATCTGTCAGCTGGTGGCCCTACGTCATTCTTAAAGCTCTGATTCTGCTTGAAAACAGACTGACACCCCAGATTAGCCTTACAAAGCCATTTTACTTTCTCACTGAGAGTGGATAATAAGCTGAGTAAAGTGCCTCAGAACATCAGTTTCACTCATCCTGCTCTCTAAGCTTGGGGATGCATGCAGAAAAGCATGCACTTAGGGAGAAAAATGGTCATAGCACTGGTCATAGCAAACACCCTCTTTCAACAACAAAAGAGAAGACTCTACACATGGACATCACCTGATGGTCAACACTGAAATCAGATTGATTATATTCTTTGCAGCCAAAGATGGAGAAGCTCTATACAGTCAGCAAAAACAAGACTGGGAGCTGACTGTGGCTCAGATCATGAACTCCTTATTGCCAAATTCAGACTTAAATTGAAGAAATTTAATGGGGAAATTTAGTGGGGAAAACCACTAGACCATTCAGATATGACCTAAATCAAATCCCTTATGATTATACAGTGGAAGTGAGAAATAGATTTAAGGAACTAGATCTAATAGACAGAGTGCCTGATGAACTATGGCTGGAGGTTAGTGACATTGTACAGGACACAGGCATCAAGACCATCCCCAAGAAAAAAAAAATGCAAGAAAGCAAAATGGTTGTCTGAGGAGGCCTTACAAATAGCTGTGAAAAGAAGGGAAGTGAAAAGCAAAGGAGAAAAGGAAAGCTATACCCATTTGAATGCAGAGTTCCAAAGAATAGCAAAGAGAGGTAAGAAAGCCTTCCTCAATGATCAGTGCAAAGAAATAGAAGAAAACAATAGATTAGGTAAGACTAGAGATCTTGTTAAGAAAATTAGAGATACCAAGGGAACATTTCATGCAAAGATGGGCTCAATAAAGGACAGAAATGGTATGGAACTAACAGAAGCTGAAGATATTAAGAAGAGGTGGCAACAATACACAGAAGAACTATACAAAAAGACTCTTCATGACTCAGATAATCACGATGGTATGATTACTCACTGAGAGCCAGACATCCTGAAATGTGAAGTCGAGTGGGCTTTAGGAAGTATCACTATGAACAAAGCTAGTGGAGGTGATGAATTCCAGTTGAGCTATTCCAAATCCTGAAAGATGATGCTGTGAAAGTGCTGCACTCAATATGCCAGCAAATTTGGAAAACTCAGCAGTGGCCACAGGACTGGAAAAGGTCAGTTTTCATTCCAATCCCAAAGAAAGGCAATGCCAAAGAATGCTCAAACTACCGCACAATTGCACTCATCTCACATGCTAGTAAAGTAATGCTTAAAATTCTCCAAGCCAGGCTTCAGCAATACGAGAACGGTGAACTTCCAGATGTTCAAGCTGGTTTTAGAAAAGGCAGAGGAACCAGAGATCAAATTGCCAACATCCACTGGATCATTGAAAAAGCAGGAGAGTTCCAGAAAAACATCTATTTCTGTTTTATTGACTATGCCAAAGCCTTTGACTGTGTGGATCACAATAAACTGTGGAAAATTCTGAAAGAGATGGGAATACCAGACCACATGACCTGCCTCTTGAGAAACCTGTATGCAGTTCAGGAAGCAACAGTTAGAACTGGATATGGAACAACAGACTGGTTCAAAATAGGGAAAGGAGTACGTCAAGGCTGTATATTGTCACCCTGCTTATTTAACTTATATGCAGAGTACATCATGAGAAATGCTGGGCTGGAGGAAGCACAAGCTGGAATCAATATTGCTGGGAGAAATCTCAATAACCTCAGATATGCATATGACACCACCCTCAGATATGCAGAAAGTGAAGAGGAACTAAAGAGCCTCTTGATGAAAGTGAAAGAGGAGAGTGAAAAAGTTGGCTTAAAGCTCAACATTCAGAAAATGGCATGTGGTCCCATTGCTTCATGGCAGATATGGGGAAACAGTGGAAACAGTGGCTGACTTTATTTTTGGGGGCTCCAAAATCACTGCAGATGGTGATTGCAGCCATGAAATTAAAAGACACTTACTCCTTGGAAGGAAAGTTATGACCAACCTAGACAGCATATTCAAAAGCAGAGACATTACTTTGTCAACAAAGTTCCATCTAGTCAAGGCTGTGGTTTTTCCAGTGGTCATGTATTGATGTGAGATTTGGACTATAAAGGAAGCTGAGCGCTGAAGAATTGATGCTTTTGAACTGTGGTATTGGAGAAGACTCTTGAGAGTTGGTTGGCCTGCAAGGAGATCCAACCAGTCCATCCTAAAGGAAATCAATCCTGGGTGTTCATTGGAAAGACTGATGTTGAAGCTGGACTCCAATACTTTGGCCACCTGATGGGAAGAGCTGACTCATTGGAAAAGACCCTGATGCTGGGAAGGGTTGAGGGCAGGAGGAGAAGGGGATGACAGAGGATTTGATGGTTAGATGGCATCACCGACTCAACAGACATGAATCTGAGTCAACTCCCGGGGTTGTTGATGGACAGGGAGGCCTGGCGTGCTGCAGTTCATGGGGTTGCAAAAAGTCAGACATGATTAAGCGACTGAACTGAACTCAACTGAACTGAGGGAGAAAGCATTTTTGTATATGTTGACATGCCTTAAATGTTTGACTATTTAAGATCCATTCCAGCCTGAGAACATTTGGGAGAAATAATGCTTAAATTCAAATGCTACAATTTTAAAGCAAGATGAAAGAGATAAATGAATCTATCAGAATAATACAGACACAATTTTAAAGGCCTGGAACTATTAGGTAATATGATTCTGCCATTCCAATGTGTGGATTTAGAGGAGCTAGACAGACAATAGATTCTTTGGAAAAGGAAGAAGAAGCTCATAGTGTTTAGATCTAGTGCATGCTCCAGATAGTGCTAGTGGTAAAGAATCTGCCTGCCAATGCAGGAGATGTAAGAGACTCAGGTTTGATCCTCGGGCATTGAAGATCCCCTGGAGGAAGGCATGGCAGCACTTCAGTATTCTTGCCTAGCAAATCCCCATAGACAGAGGAGCCTAGCAGGCTTCAGTCTATAGGGTCTCAAAGAGTTGGATGTGACTGAAGTGACTTAGCATGCACTTATGCACTAGCTTGATATACTTATGTTAAAGGGCTTCCCTGATGGCTCAGTTGGTAAAGAAACTGTCCACAATGCAGAGACCCAGGTTTGATCCCTGAGTTGGAAAGATCCCCTGGAGAAGGAAATGGCAACCACTCCAGTATTGCCTAGGGAATCCTATGGACAGAGGAAACTGGTGGGCTATAGTCCATGGAGTTACAAAAGAGTTGGACACGACTTAGCGACTAAAGCAAACCAAACAGCTACTAGAAACATCCAGGGCTTTTAAAATCTTTGTGAGAATTATTTTCATGAGGTCTTTAGAGCTCATTTGGTTGAGAGCAGTAATTTGTGGGATGCCCAGTTGGAGAACTAGGACTGCATTCTCTTTCAGAGTTGGGTTTGGCACTAGAAAGTTAAAAGGCTAAAGTCTTAGAAAAAGAGCAGGGGACCATTTTTCTTTTTACAAGGCTTGCTTAGGTCAGAGGCTCTGTGGGAGAAAGATTTGAGCATACAAACTTATGTCTTTAATTATTCTGAGCCTTTTCAAAAGGTTTTTTATTTTTATTTATTTATGGATGCTCTGTGCTGGCACATGGGATCTTACTTCCTGGAACAGGGTTGGAACCTGCACCCCCTGCAGTAGAATGCACAGTCTTTAACCAGGAGAATCCTGAAACTATTTAGATTTTATTCTCTCCTAACATTACTTTCAGTTGCATAATAGTACTTACACCCATTTTATAGATGTTGAACAGGTCTCAAGGCGCTAAAGATTCTGCTGAGATCTGAGTGAGGTAGTAATAAAACTGGGTCTTAAACTTGGACCCTCTTCCAACAAGATTCTGTAGTTTCTTCTTTTGTGAAGGATATATTTGCTGGTCATTTTTTAGTGGTAGATTATATATTGCAGTCTTTCAAACAGGATGTTTACTTACCAAAAAAAGCCATGTTGCTGAATATTAAAACTGCTAACTTGGATATGTGGTGTGGCAGATGCTCTAAAATGATGATTATCATGACTGCAATCCTTAGTCAAAAGTGAAACTTTATGAGTGGCAGGGCTGCAGTCATCCATATTTAAAAATAGAATTAGTAAAACAATATCTATGTAGAAAGAAGTCTCATGGTCCACTGCTTGTAAGGAGAATTCTTGGACTTTATTACTGGACCAGACTCTATCTTGATATAAGAACTTTGACTTCACGTTTGACTGACTTGTACCTCTGTCAATCCAGATGGAAAAATGGGGAAAAAGCCAGAACTCACCTGAGCTGTGATTTCCTAAGTAAATGAATTACAAAACATTGCAGAAAAAAAGTATGCTTTTGAAATATCTTGGTGAGACTCAGTCTTGTCCCATATTTAAAAAATTAAATTTAAATTAAAACAGATACACACACACACACACACACACATATATATATATATGTATATATGAGAGAGGTTATAAATCTTATATGGCAATAATTTGAACATAATGGCATTGCAACTCAGAAATGAAGTGATTTTTTCATTGTTCATGAGCTCCTTAGTGAGACAAGTGTTTAACATTTGCTTTTGAGGAGAAGGGTTAATCTGTACTGCCTGAAATTGCCTTTGTGGAGATATTTAGCATGTGCTAAAATATATAGAGGGCTTCCCTGGTGGCTTAGAAGGTAAAGAATCCTCCTGCAATGAGAGATTCTTGGGTTTGATCCCTGAGTTGGGAAGATCCCCTGGAGGAGGGCATGGCAACCCACTCCAGTATTCTTGCCTGGAGAATTCCCATGGATAGAGGAGCCTGGCGGGCTACAGTCCATGAGGTTGCAAAGAGTTGGACATGACTGAGCAACTAAGTACAAATGTATATAGAAAATAATAATTAAGGTAATAATAAAACAATAATTAAGGTACTTAACATGAATTAATCATTAAGAAGTGTATTTCCTAATAAGGAAAAAATGAGCCAATCAAGTTCAGAGGAAAAAGGAAACCTATTATTTCCAACAATAGAACTTTAAGAGAATTTTGCACTTTCAGGTCACACAGAGGATAAGGACAAATACAACTCCAGAGCAGAAAAGTCTGTCATCAACGTGTGACCTTAAAATCCAGCTGCTCTTATCATTCTCATAACTACAATGTGAACACTGGAATGTCTAGTAGGTGGAATTAGAAGAAAATTGTTGGATGCGATGGACATTCAATCCACTTGAGTTCCAGGCCTAGAAGTGTGCTGACCGTGAAAGGCCAGATTGGACAAAAATAGTAATGCCACCTACAGTTTGAATTACATGATGCCAACCAGAGATTCTGTGAGGAAAAAAGCAGGAGAAAATTTTGTCCTCAGGGCAGCCACATTTGGCTGAGTTCCAGTGGGAACTGATGTGGAAATGGGAAGCTGATAAGGGCTCAGGAATATTTTCAGAGTTCCTGAGAGATCATAATATACTAGTTTATAGTAACATGCTATAGAAATTCTAAAATCACAAAACACAATTCTTTTTGACTTGTATTCTCTTTTTGTGTGAACTAATCTCCTTAAAGACACAGTTCTCCCTGCATCTACCCTGTCTGATATCTAAGTTATACTCTTCAAGTTAAATTTTGAAAATGAAAATCTGATATGTCATTCCCCTGCTTGCCATAGGGTAAGTTGAACTCCATTACCATGGCTTTTGAAGCCTGATCTGGTCTCCTCTTACCTTCTCCATTCTCATCTATGATTAGACTGTCCCAGCTGCTTCCTCTTACCTTTTCAACCACTCTGAGTTCCCCATCCATCTTCCTCAATTTCCCTCAGCCTCTTTCCTTCACTGGCAGCACTTTATTCTCTGCTCTTGCACAGCACAAGGTGAAGGCTTCTTCTGGCCTCTTGAAAAGGGTCAATCTCTTTTCACAAAATCTCTTGCAACACTTGGAAGTACTTGTCATAAATGTAAACTGAAATATATTTGCCTGATTTAAGTAATAGATTTAGATTTAAGCCTCCTCTAGATTCTGTTTCTTTGAGAATTCTGTCTTTGCTACCTACTCAATGTTAGTCAAAAAATGCATGAATATAACCATATGTAATATGATATGCTTGAATAAAATGCAAATAGGTAATAGAACTGTAATTATACAGGTAAGTCAATAAACATGATTTGGGGAGAATCTCTTTCTGAATAATTCTATTTTCCAGTTGATATATGGTGAATTACCTAGCACAAAGGAGGAAGCTAAATTGTTTGCTTATCAGTCAAAATCTATAGGCAGTGTTAGAGCAGTGCTTTAGAAAACCCCTTTCTCCCTTCAAGTGCTTTATGTATGTGTAGTGATAAGATTGCAGCCCATTTTCATCTTCTTTCCAGACTGTGTTATATAGTAAAAATAGAAAATGCTTTATGCTTGCTGTTATGTCTTGTGGGAATTGTATTACATCTAAAACATACATGACAGTTCAGACACCAACTGTGCCAGACATATAATATACCTTCTCTCAATGGAAGATGTTGTTTGTTGCTTGAATGTATATATATCCCTCCATTCTTAGTAGTGTAGTCCCTTGGCTGTGTTCGATTCTTTGAGACCCCACAGACTGTAGCCCACCAGGCTCCTCTGTCGACGGAATTCTTTAGGCAAGAATACTGGAGTGGATTGCCATTTCCTTCCCCAACGGATCTTCCTGAACCAGGGTCTCCCGCATTGCTGGTAAATTCTTCACTGTCTGAGCCACAGGCTAAATGAAATGTGGGGTCCCTTGGTTACAGAGAGCAGATGACACTGACTTCCTTCCTGTCCCTTGCCTTACTTTCAAAGCAAAAACGTCACCAGTGGTAACCAGAGTCCTGACCTCCTTGGAAAGCTAGAAGTTATTTGGAAGGCTCTTTTACCTCAGCTTGTGTGATACTAAACCCTTGTAGCCAACCTAGTCTGAAGAATGAATGGATACTAAACTTACCTAATAATTATTTTTCTCCTGCCTTTTAAAGAGGAGTGTATCTGTTGAGAAAACTCTTGGGATCCTGACAGCCATAATGAAATTCATTTTCAAAGGATGCACTGCCCTTCTTACCCAAGAACTTCTCTCTTCAATGGTCATTATCAAAGAACCCATCAGCCAGCTGTCCTGTTCCAAGAAGTCTTCCTTGTCAATAAGCCTGTCCTTTGCTTTATATATGATCTTTACATAAGTGGGTCTCCTAGACAAATCCTTAGGTCTTGCACATGTTCCTGCTCTATTAAATTCTAAGTGTGTACCTCACAATGGTGGTTAATGGTGGAGAGAGGAGCATGGTGTGGTAGTAAGACCACTGAGTTGACCATCAGAAATCCTGGGTTCCAGTTCTGGCTGTGGGAAATTCACCAGGTAAAGGACTTATTTTGGTTCCTGACACACAGTAAGAGATGAATTATCATCAGCTAACATAAGTATCACATTATTGGTCTATAAAATTGCCAACTTTGTTTCAATGACTAAAATGCTGTGCTGTTCAGTTGCTAAGTCGTGTCAGACTCTTTTGCAACCCCATGGACTGTAGCACACCCTGTGGAGAGTAAGTGAATTGTGCCAGCTACTGACAGCTAGAGAATTTGTAGATTACTATCACATGGAAAACAGAAGGGAACATCCTTCAGTCAGTTCAAGGTGACTTTGAAAATCAATGACATGAATAAGAGAAAATTATTTTGCCCATGCTGCTGCTGCTAAGTCGCTTTAGTCTTGCCATTTTGCCCATAGACAAATTAAATTAGGTGACATAATTTAATCTGGGGTTAAGTATCAGCATAAGAGAGCTATAAACAAATTTAGTAACTATATATAGTTACTAGTTGTATACAACCTGTGCATCTTCTGTCACAGGTTTTTATAGCCACAGTGACCAGGCATTTGTATTCCTTATGCTTGGGTCTTGGAGAAGGCAATGGCACCCCACTCCAGTACACTTGCCTGGAAAATCACATGGATGGAGGAGCCTGGTGGGCTGCAGTCCATGGGGTCACTAGGAGTCGGACATGACTGAGTGACTTCACTTTCTCTTTTCACTTTCATGCATTGGAGAAGGAAATGGCAACCCACTCCAGTGTTCTTGCCTGGAGAATCCCAGGGACGGTGGAGCCTGGTGGGCTGCCATCTCTGGGGTCACACAGAGTCGGACACGACTGAAGTGACTTAGCATAGCATAGCATATGCTTGGGTCTTCAACACTGGGGCTGCAGACTGGTACCTCTGTCAGATCAGTGGCAGCATTAGATTAGAAATAAAGTGCACAATAAATGTAATGCACTTGAACCTTCGCCCCCCGCCCCCCGCAATCCCAGTTCATAGATAAATTGTCTTTTATGAAATCAGTGCCTGAGTGCTAAGTCGCTTTAGTTGTGTCTGACTCTGCAACCAAATTTACTATAGTCCACCAGGCTCCTCTGTCCATGTGATCCTGCAGACAAGAATACTAGCATTGCCATGCCCTCTCCAGGAGATCTTCCCAACCCAGGGATCGAACCTGCATCTCCTGTGGCTCCTGCATTGCAGGCAGATTCTTTACCCTTGAGCCACAGGGGAAGCCCCCCATGAAATCAGTCCCTGGTGCCAAAAAGGCTGGGGGTAGCTTCCTTATGAGACAGCCTAATCCCCTTGCATGTTCCAGGCACCCTGGTCATCTTTAAATTACTCAAAGGTATAGATTCCCTTTTATGCCTTTCCACAAACAAATCTCCCCTGCCAGGAAAGTCTCTCTTCTACTCACAATCGTTCTCCCTACCTAATTAAACCCTACTTACCTTTCAAATCTCAGCAAAAAATGTCACTTTCCCTAGAAAGCCTTCTCAAATGACCTCAGACAAAATCAGGTCCTCTCCCTCTGGGTTTACGGCTCCATATAATTTTCCTTCACAGCAATTACTTTAAAATGGACACCTGATGATCAGTTTATCACAGTCTATTTTCTATTCCTCTGGGCAAGACAGAGAGTTCCATTAAGGCAGGGCCCCTGTTTATCACACTCATCTGTTCATCCAGGGATGCCTACCACACAGGGCTGGTGGATAAATTGCACTGCATATGTATGTGCGGGGTGAATGAGTTTCAGAATTCAAGCTAATAATATTTGAGTAACTTAATATACGGTCCAATCACTTCATGGCAAATAGATAGGGAAACAGTGGCAGACTTTATTTTTTGGGGCTCCAAAATCACTGCAGATGGTGACTGCAGCCATGAAATGAAGAGACACTTGCTCCTTGGAAGAAAACCTATGACCAACCTAGACAGCGTATTAAAAAGCAGAGACATTACTTTGCCAACAAAGGTCTGTCTAGTCAAAGTAGTCAGGTATGGATGTGTGAGTTGGACTATAAAGAAAGCTAAGCACTGAAAAATTGATGCTTTTGAACTGTGGTGTTGGAGAAGACTCTTGAGAGTCCCTTGGACTGCAAGGAGATCCAACCAGTCCATCCTAAAAGAGATCAGTCCTGGGTGTTCATTGGAAGGACTGGTGTTGAAGCTGAAACTCCAATACTTTGGCCACCTGATGTGAAGAGCTGACTCCTTAGAAAAGCCCCTGATGCTGGGAAAGATTGAAGGCAGGAGGAGAAGGGGACGACAGAGGATAAGACGGCTGGATGGCATCACCGACTCAGTGGACATGAGTTTAAGTAAGCTCCAGAATTTGGTGATGGACAGGGAGGCCTGGCGTGCTACAGTCCATGGGGTCGCATGAGCAACTGAACTGAACTGAACTTAATACACTAGTGTTTTTGTATAACTACACACTGTCACATAGTACTTTCATATTTTAAATCTCAAATTGAAAAACAGCTAAGTGAAGTCAGAGGCCACAACCATTCCATAAACCAAATAGGGATGCTCTAGAAGTTCAGCAGGGCTTCCCAGGTGGTGCTAGCAGTAAAGAACCCAACCTGCCAATACAGGTAGACCTAAGAGAGTTGATGCTTTTGAACTGTGGTGTTGGAGAAGACTCTTGAGATTCCCTTGGACTGCAAGGAGATCCAACCAGTCCATTCTGAAGGAGATCAGCCCTGGGATTTCTTTGGAAGGAATGATGCTAAAGCTGAAACTGCAGTACTTTGGCCACCTCACGTGAAGAGTTGACTCATTGGAATAGACTCTGATGCTGGGAGGGATTGGGGGCAGGAGGAGAAGGGGACGACAGAGGATGAGGTGGCTGGATGGCATCACTGACTTGATGGACGTGAGTCTGGGTGAACTCTGGGAGTTGGTGATGGACAGGGAGGTCTGGCGTGCTGTGATTCATGGGATCGCAAAGAGTCGGACACGACTAAGCGACTGAACTGAACTGAACTGAAGAGACATGGGTTTGATCCCTGGGTGGGGAAGATCCCCTGAAGGAGAGCACGGCAATCCACTCCAGTATTTTTGCCTAGAGAATCCCATGGGCAGAGGAGACTGGTGGTCTATAGTCCATGGGGTCTCACAGAATCTGGCATGACTAAAATGACTTTGCATGCACTCATGTACAGGAATTTAGCAATGGATTTCCATACAATGTGTATTACTGGTAACTTGCATTGGTTTTTATGTCATTCAAAACTCTTGTGTTTTGAATATCTATGAAATATCAAAAAAATGGATTTTAGGATCATAAATGAGGAGCTCACAGAGGGATTTGCTGACTTTGTCTGATGAAACAACAATGTACAGGGCAGAGGTGAGAGGACACTCCGATCCCCCCAAGTCATTTCATATTGCTGACTTAGGCAGCCCCAGCAGAGAGAAGCCTGCTTGTCAGAGCCCGACTGCTGTGGCCCAAACCAGGATTGGGGTAGAGCTCACAAAACAGGCCTCTGACTGGAGAAATGCAAGGGGAGGCAGTTCAGAGAAGAGAGCCCCCAAGACTTCCTGAGGAAGCAAAATCTAAGTAAGAGCCAGGAGGCAGGATTGGTCATAAACTACAAAGAGGAGGTTCAAGTATCTCGAACCAGGGTGCCAGAGGCGATAGAAATGAGAAAATAAGGGGTCTAAATAGACAGTGTGGAAAAGGCAGGCACAAGTAGGTTTTGGAGTTTGTAAATTTAAAATGTTGATTTCATTTGTTTCCTTGGGTCATATCTGTTGGATTTGCCTAGCTCCTGACCTGTCACACACTTGTGCCAAGCGTGGGCTCAGAGGATCCTAGTCTTGTCATGTCCTAGAGCCCATTTTCTGAGTTATATGTGATGGCCACTGAAAAAAGAGAAGTTGAATAACACAGATAATTCCTAATTTCTGCATGATTTACCAGATCCTATCTCATAGGTATAAACCTTGCTTAGAATCTCAGATCCTATCTCACAGGTATAAACCTTGCTTAGAATCTCAGATTGGATTTATTATCTAGTGCTCTTTGAAAAAGAAGTTATATAAAGTCACTCCAAACAGGTTTTAAATTTTATAGTGAATAGGGAAGTAGATCAATTGTCATAGAATCAGAATCTTAGTAACTGATGTGAAGTTAATGTTCCTTTAGTAAACATTAGGTAGTGAAATACATACTGTTACGTAACAGGTCCAATATAACAGTCTCCTCTTGAATCTGTCTGAAACATCAACATTTATCATAAATGATAAATTTGTGCTTCATTCTCATTAACAATTTATCTGGGACTGCACTGGGATCTTTGCTATGACCAGTGCTAAATGTGAGAGAAGCAGCCCAATAAAAGATTACTTCTGTATCATGCAGAATGCTCCCGAAGAGTTATGGGAATGAGCACAGTGCCTCTTAGATGAAGGGAGGATTAAGGGATTTCTTAAAAGAAGGAGTCTCTCACATATTGAATCCTGTACTTTCGAAACGTGTGATGCCAGGGGCAGAAAAGGAAGGGTGTTGCTTTTGATGAAGCAATATCCTCTCTAATAAACATCAATTCTGTGCATGTAAAATAATAAAACAGTAGGAATCATACCTGTTTCTAAGAATTAAAGCTGTTCCTGCAAAGCTAAACACAAAATACAAAACTAATGCCTATTGTGGAGGGAAAAGGTTTCTTCTGCCTACTTATCAACTATATATCATCTATCCAATCAAGCATTCTCTCTCTCTCTCTAGTCATTTATGTCTAGCTATCTTTCAAACAGGCTTGCCAGGTGGCTCAGTAGTAAAGAATCCACCTGCCAAGCAGAAGACTCAGGTTCGATCCCTGGGTCAGGAGGATCCCCTGGAAAAGGGGATGGCAACCCACTCCAGTATTCTTGCCTGGGAAATCCCATGGACAGAGGAGCCTGGAGAGCTACAGTCCATGAGGTTGCAAGAGTCAGACATGGCTTAGATACTAAGCAAAAATATCTTTCAGAGAAATCTCTATTGAACATCACCGTTCCAAGGATTAATTTCCATGTTTGTGAATATCTCATTTCTACTTTTCTTTGTACCTTTTCCTGTGAACACAGAGCATGGTACATAGCAGGTGTTTGGTAAGTGTTGTTTGTAATACTTAATTTGTTTTCTTGAACTGAAATTATTTTCTTTCTCAAATGACCCCTCAACACTAGTCAGACTCCTTACTACTTCATCAATCACTACCATACCACGCACTTACATTCTCTCCCAAACAAAACATCGTGATGATGATAATGGTTGTGATGATGATGATGACAATGGCAATGTCACAATACCCTTTCCTCTTGATCTGATTTGTAAGGGAAGTACAGTTAGTGAGAAAGTATTCATGACACAGGATCTCTGAAAGAGTCTTTCCCACTAATACAAAGCTTCTGCTGTATTGCTTTGCATAACTTTACCACCTCTTAGAAGTTACACCGAGATCTGTCACTGTGGGCCATGTTGAGGCTCTGTAGGAAAGGGAACTGTTTCAATAGGCTCCACTCAAAGTGACATTTTTCTCTTGAACATCGCTGCTGTAGTAGTGACCCTGGCAAAAAAAAGAGAATTATTTTCTTTTGTATTCTTTTTAATGAGGTGTAGGTGGAATACCTTATGGAGACTAGAACACAGGAATTAATATCTTTTTCCTCTCGATCAGTCTTTGTAGTCAGAGAAGGTAGATATTTGGTGAATGAGAAATTTAAGAAGTTCTCACCAATAATTTATTTGATATGAGATTGATACTTCTATTGTCCCTGCTCTCACCCTACATCTAAGTGCAAAAACTTGTTCAAATTATTTTTAAGTGGACATGAAATTAAAAAAGAATTATGTAGTAATGGATTGCAAAATGTATGATGAAGCATTGTGAAAGAAGCTCTGAAGACAAGTGATTATTTATACATGTGTGTGTGTGTGTGTGTGTATGTGTGTGTGTGTGTTGCTTAGTCATGTTGGACTCTTTGTGACCCCCATGGACTGTAGCCTGCCAAAATCCTCTGTCCCTGGAATTTTCCCAGCATAAATACTGGAATAGGTTGTCATTTCCTCCTCCAAGGGATTTTCCCCACTTAGATATTGAACCAGTGTCTCCTGCATTGCCAGGAGGATTCTTTACCACTGAGCCACCTGGAATCTGTGGTTATTTACACTTGACTATAAATGTTGATCTTCTAAAAATTCAAGTATCCACTGATCCTCAAGAAGGAAATAATTACTTTTATTTGGAATTAACATGACTAACTTTGCTTGGAAAATTCTATTCCCTAGATTTTTCAAGAAGCACAAGTTGTAAGCTTCTATAAATTAGGCCTTCTGAGATTTTTAGGGTCTTTATAAAAAAGATTTTTGTGTTGAAACCATTAAATTTGTTTCTTAAAGCTGGGAGTTTTAATGTACTTTATGTTAGAGTACTTAAAAAAAAAACACGAAAGCACTCTCCTTTCAATTTTTCTTTATTCCTTTCTGTAGATGTCACTGTAGTATAGGAAAAAGAAATAGCACTTTTCTTCTGAAAATATATGAATTCTATATGCAAATAAAAGAAAGTAATGATTTGATTTATTATGCTAGGGTTGTCATATCAACAATAAGGTTTCCAAGCAACTAGCAGAATAAATTATTTTATGGATTTATTTGCTTAGCCTCATAAAATGGACCAAATGGAAGATACTTTTTTTTCCACCTGTGATTATATGGTAATTAAAAAATGTCATTATAAAGAAATTATGCATTAAATTCACATTATTAAGGAGAATTCAAAATGAATCATGTGAATGCAATCAATGCCAAAAGACTTAATGAAGATTTGCTGCTTACAAGGAAGCATTGTTGGCTTATGTTTATCCATTTTCAATAATTGGTTTCTAGTGTCTGTAACCATGATTTGTATAAAGTTGTTCTGAATTTACTCTTCAAAGAGTCTAACACGTGCAGCCTTGACTCATTCAGTGTGCCCTTTAAACACCCCTTAGAATGACCTTCTCACAGAACCCTGAGCTCCTTCTACTAGACAGAGTTAGAATCCTGTAAATATGCAAACAGCCTGTGTCAGTTCTTTGAAAGACTTCCAAAAAGTTACTTGAACATACTAGAAAATGAACCATCACCCTGGGGAATGTTAGAAACTTGTTAGACATTCACGATCTGTATTCCCCAAACATCTTTGTGTAGTTTAAACATTTTCATTGCTATTTTTGAATTTGCTTAGGGATCTGCTTGAGAAAAGCTTGGCCTCTATGTGATAGATCTCGTCTTCCTCCAACCTCTTAACTTTTATTAAAATTTTATCCAAAATTTTTGATTTGTTCAAATTGCTGATGTTATTGGGCTTCCCAGCCGGCACTAGTGGTAAAAAATCTGCCTGCCAATGCAGGTGATGCCAGAGATGCAGGTTTGATCCCTGGGTCAGGAATATTCCCTGGAGAAGGAAATGTCAACCCACTCCAGTATTCTTCCCTGGAGAATCCCAAGGACAAAGGAGCCTGGTGGGCTACAGTCTATGGGGTCTGAAATGAGTCATATATGACTGAGCATGCCTACACACACACCATCCATGGGAAAACAAACAAAAAAAGACATACCAAACTTCTCAGCTTAGGCAAGGGAAGCAAAAATCTACCATGCTATCAGTCCCAGGATATGGTATTTTGTATTTGTATCCACCTACTGCAGATACTTACTCCTTGGAAGCTGAGTGCCGAAGAACTGGTGCTTTTGAACTGTGGTATTGGAGAAGATTCTTGAGAGTCCCTTGCACTGCAAGGAGATCCTACCAGTCCATTCTGAAGGAGATCAGCCCTGGGATTTCTTTGGAAGGAATGATGCTAAAGCTGAAACTCCAGTACTTTGGTCACCTCATGCGAAGAGTTGACTCATTGGAAAAGACTCTGATGCTGGGAGGGACTGGGGGCAGGAAGAGAAGGGGAGGACAGAGGATGAGATGGCTGGATGGCATCACCGACTCAATGGACATGAGTTTGGGTGAACTCCGGGAGTTGGTGATGGACAGGGAGGCCTGGTGTGCTGCGATTCATGGGGTCGTAAAGAGTCGGACACAACTGAGCGACTGAACTGAACAGCAGATGTGTTTGTTGATAGAGAAAATTATTACTGCTCATAGAAAGCACCCCATATCCTTTGATTTACCAAGAATGGGTTTCCTTTCCCTTTGTTTGGATTCCTTGGGAAATATTATTCTTTTAAAACCTCATAGGCTATATATAGCCAAAGAATTGGGAGGGAAAAGAAAAAACTTATACTGAAAAATTACTAAGTAACTGGATTTTTTTATTTGAAACGTTTGAGAAAAATATAGCTCTAATTCAGATGCATCTACTCCATTATTACCCACATCTTTCATACTCTTATAGACATTTCAGAGACTCAGCAAGTGGAAGGAAAATATTTCTCCCTTCAAATGACATTGTCCTAATATTATTAAGCTTGCAACATGGTTGCCAAGTAGTGCTGCTTCAGCCCAACTTTAGACTACGGGTGTTTTCTTCCTTTTTATTTTGCTGTACTCAAGACACCATTGCTTCAGAAGAAAGGAAAATCAATTTTGAGATTCAAGACAGTGTTACATATACCCAGACATTACAATAAACAGCCTTCTGTACTGTGCTTGTTTTCTTGTTACCTGTCAATGCTCTGCTTCATTGCATCTGTATCTTCTTTTCAATAGCATGCTCTTAGGCAAATTTTCCCTATTATCTTTCTGGAGAAGTCAATCTATGTTCATCTTCTCCTGTCACAAAAAACAAACGGACAAATTTTCAAAGAAACTTACTCAGTCTAGTCCTTTTTTTCCCTTTACTTTTTCTATAAAATTTTTGTTTGTAAAACCATGCCTTTGATTTCTTAATTGAACTCACAAGTGGCTGCATGTGCTTTCCCAGAAACAGACAACCTGGGGCTATAATTATTTCTGTGAAATAGGTGAGAGATTGTAAAGTGCAGAGGGAAAGTTTCCCTCTTTTTCTTTTTTTTTTTTTTTCCGGTACGATTTCCTTTGAGTCTTGGGGAAAAGCCATCATGATCAATGCTTGTCAAACTTGAGTGTAAGGAACAGTCACCTGGGGACCTTATTACAAGGTAAGCTCTGGTTCTGAGAGTCTCTGGAGGGTGGGGGCCTGAGTGTCTCTGCTTCTAAACAGCTTCCGGGTAATGCCCATGGTGCCGATTTACAGACTGCACATCGTGTAGCTGCATCGTGGAATATTCCTGTCCTTCAGGTGAAGAAGCTGAAGCCTAACAGCTGAACAGATGCACCAAATGTCATTTCTTGGTTTGTTACTTGATCTGCTTAGAATTTTAGTGTCCCCAAACAAAAAAAGATGTATTTTCCTAAGCAGGTTACATGAGGAAATGGATGCCAACTTCCCTGTCCTGGGAACCCTTTCTTTTTCCCTTCTCTGTATCTGTGGTTTAGGATTCTTTCCTCAGCATGAATGTTTCCATGTTTAGTCATCAATAGAATTGACATAGAAGAAAATCAAATTATAATATATTTGGAACTCAGTGCTATCATTTCTTTTAATCTGAGAGACAGAGGTTTGGGAAAAATAAGCAAATTTATCTTCAAGTAATCAAGAACCACTTGATAGCAAAGGCAGAAATATTTTAACACTAAGACTTTATCATTATGTTTTAGTATAAGATTTTTTATTTTTAATATAAGCTTTCCAATAGTAAAATAAGTGCAATAAAATAGTTGAAATAAAACACTGATGGTGAAGCAATTAATTTTCTTTGATGATTCATTCTTTTATCAAGGAAAAAACAGTAATTTAAAGGCATGGATATTGCTCTGGGTGTCAATTAAAAGAAACCTTGCTTTTTGAAAAAATAAACTGAACTGAAAAGAATCTGCTCTTGACCCCTCCTTCCATCTCTAATATTTTCTGCTCTGATTACTTAGGCAAAGCTTTTTTATTCTTATGTTCTTCAATGAGTATCCCCTTCAGAATGTTATGGTTGGTCAATAGGACAGTTTTTTCAGATGAAGTGAAAATTCCCATTTTGGCTCTGTTTCATTGGTTACATTGGAACTTTGCACCCAGGGAAATTTGGTAGTCTGCGTATGTCCATTTATCAGTTATTAACATACAATTGCAGTTCTAAAAATGGAAAATAATAAGATATTACCATTGCCAAGGTGAATAATTTGTCATAGTGAATAAAAATTCATGCACCTAGATCCTGTGGGACCGTGAGCAAAGATGGAAGAAAAAGAGGATTTTGGTCAGTGGAAACCAAGACCTAAAGATAAATACTATGAATGGAGTGCAATTCAAAGTTGAGTTGACAGCCTAGCAACAGTGCTAAAGCAGGGAAGTAGGGAACAGGATAACAGAGAAAACTCAAAAATAGGGCCTGTTTGAGCCTCCAACAGATTATGTTGAAACCTGCTTATTTAGCATTACAAATGAATGGCTTCCCAAGGTGGAGCTCAGGTCTTGACTTGAATATCAACTAGATCAGAAAGTGTCCCCTAACTGTATAAAAATTGTGTATATATGTGTGGTTTGCCTTGGAGAAATCTATAATTTTCAATAGATCCTTAAAGGGACTCATGACTACCAGAAATCAAGTTCTAGAGCTTTATAGTAAAATATATTAACTCATAGCACGTGGTGAAGAAACTCTCCTTGGCCTCAGATGCATTTAAACTCCATGTTTTATATTATTCATCTATGCAAAGAATGCAGACAGACATATCTTCTTTTACAAAGGTAAGTTTTACTTTGTGTCTGAGGCCTTGGGCCTTTTCTATTTAACTTAAGATAAGCCAGGCCAACTTTTAAGAAACTTTATTTTAAAATGTTTTCTGCAGAAACTGTGGAAGTGTGAATTTTAGAAATGTAGAGACAATTAATTACTATTATGACCAAGTTCTATGAATATGACACATTTTACTTGTTGTCCTTGTAAATTTACTGCAGTCAAGAAGGAAAGCTTTTTTTATTCATATACAGTATTAACATAGAAAAGTTAAAGCAGAGTAAAATATGATTTTGAATAGTCTTTTCTAATTATAATTAATTATCTTGATTTACTTGAATAATTTAATTGCAAAAATATAGAGCTCTTTCTCAATCGTAATAGTTCTTTTTCTGGACAGTCTGCTCCATGGTTTCTGTTTCTTTTCGCCTGGTTCAACCCAGTACAGTCCATTTATAGACAATAGACAAAGAAAAAGTGCCCATCTGGCCTAAGAAATCCTTTTGTACACTGGTGAATAAATGTCAACATGAAATGTATTTACTCTTTCTGAAAAATGTCAATGCACGTTATGTTAATTATCTTTATGTTTGATTGGATGTTTTTTGTAGACTCAGGTCATGGTTGCTGTGTAGAGTGTTTGCCTACTGATAAAACATGATTTTTGGTGCCTATTGTTTCATTGCAGTGGATTTTATAGTAATCATTGACAAATTACACCATGTCTGACAGGACAGATGATCTTCAAGACACTCAAGAGGACACTACTATGTCTTTTTGTAATATCAGAAGTTTTCTACTTGTGGAAGTTGGACAGAAAGAAACAGAAGATTATGGAAAGTCACATATTGAAATCTTTGCACAGAATAATGGAAAGATACAATGACTGCTAGATTACCCAGATTTTATGGATAACAATATTTCTAAGGGATTAAGGAATATGTAACATTTATATTTAAAACATGACTTTGCATTATGTACTCAATTTGTGCTAGATTTTTTTGGTTGAGCCATAGGGATTCAAGGAAATTGATTTTTCTTTTTCTCGAAAGCAACAGAACAATGAACAGTTATACATAATTACTTTATCTCTATTCATCCCACCAAAGTATTTAATACTAGTCAGCTTAGAGTCAGTAATCAGAAATATAAGTTTATTCTTGGAAAAATCTAACTAGCTATCATTTCTAGGATCATGTTTAGTGTTTGTGTTAAATGTTTTTTCTAAAGAGACAAAATAAAATGTCATAGTTAATAACAGCTTTTCTGGAAACACACGCAGTAGTACTAGATACAAAGGTATCCCTCTGTATGTTTTCATAGATAACAATGGGAGAGACATGTTACTCACAACAACAGAAGTGAAGACACCTTTAGAACATTCCTGCTATGTTTCATCAGATATAACACCATTTTATCATTTTATCATTTAAAAGTGAATCCCTATTTAATGGACAAATATGGCCACAGGATCAAGTCTATTTTGATCATTTCACTAAGACAATTCTTTATTTTAGGGGCAGTAAAAATTGAATATCTTCATTTGAACATTTCATCGGGACAATAAAGGGTTTTTGTTTCTTTAGGAATTCTCTGTAGATTAAAATACCACACCAAATTCTGCTTATATAGTAGAGTGCTTCTAATCTGTTGTTGAACACCTCTGAGATCCAAGGTTCTTTTTTTTTTCTATTTTAAAATAAGAAGATTAAATTCCTTTATTACCCCAAAGTGCTACAAAACTGTAAATGTCAACTGAAAGTAATGGTAATTTTTAGAAATATTACCAAGGAAAAATTTAAAATCAATATTTTTAAAATGCCTATATTCCCTTATAAACTCATTGAAAGATGCAGAAAATAAAACATTGGAGAAATTGTTGTCTTTCCAAAAATATTTTTTTCTAGGTAGAAAGAATTTTCTATGAGGTAATTGTGATGTTTATTTTAAGTTATTCTAAAATTCTTTGTATGATCTTGACTTATTTAAAAGTCCGATTTAAAATTTTGGTAGGATATATAATGTCATGGCTGTTTGAACCAGAAGTGTTCCTCACACATATTCTGTTGTAGCAATAGTTCTGAGAGGAATTCATGTCCTGATATTGCTAGTAGGTTATCAAAGCTCAGAGAGGTTAAGGGACTGCCCATGGTCATTTAAGGGGCTTCCCTGGTGGCTCTGATGGTAAAGATTCTACCTGCCATGCAGGAGACCTGAGTTTGATCCCTAAGTTGGGAATATCCCCTGGAGAAGGGAATGGCTATCCACTCCAGTCCTCTTGCCTGGAGAATCCCATGGAGAGAGGAGTCTGGTAGCCTACAGTCCATGGAGTTGCAAAGAGTCAGACATGACTTAGTAACTAAACAACAACAACATGGTCACTTTAAATGAAGGTGAGGAAAGAGAGAATTTTGGCTGCCTAATTTGATGTTCCACCTGTCAGGCAGACTGTTTCTCATAATGAATAATTTATTCCCATTAAGAAGTAAGAGCAGATAGTTTGTATAAATGCTGAGAAAAGGAACTGAAGAACCCAATAATAACATTCTTAATTCAAATACTTAAGTTACATGTATTTGATAAGAACATGATTGAGCAGCAGCTCTGTTTGGAGAGGAAGGCTATCCTTAACTGACTGAAGAGGAGTGCAACTATAAATGTTGTTACTTTCTGCAACTGAATATGTAGTCCTGGTTTGGTAGTAAACAGTCAATCTTTGAGAAGATGTATGCAAACATTACAGAGACATAACAGTCAGGTACAAAGACTTTAAAATTATGATAGAACTGATATACGCCAAATTGTACACATTTGAATTACGGAATTTAAGATGTTTTGAATTATGTATACCTCATAAAACCATGATGATAATAAGGGTAGTAAACACATTGATCATCACCAAAAGTTTCCCATGCTCCTTTATAATCCTTGCCTCCTCCTGCTCTGTCAACTAGGCAGCTGCTGGTCTGCTCTCTATCATTAAAAAGTAGCTTGCACTTTCTAGAATATCAAATAAATGGAATAATAGAGTATGTGTTCTTTTTTCCCTTTTAAAAATTTAGCATAGTTATATGAGATTCATTTACATTGGAGGTATGGATAGTTCATCACTTTTTATTTTTGAGTAGTATTTCTTTGTATGCTGCTAAGTCACTTCAGTCGTGTCCGACTCTGTGTGACCCCATAGACGGCAGCCCACCAGGCTCCCCTGTCCCTGGGATTCTCCCGGCAAGAACACTGGAGTGGGTTGCCATTTCCTTCTCCAGTGCATGAAAATGAAAAGTGAAAGTCAAGTCGCTCAGTCATATCCGACTCTTCGCGACCCCATGGACTGCAGCCTACCAGGCTCCTCTGTCCATGGGATTTTCCAGGCAAGAGTACTGGAGTGGGGTGATTCCATTGTATAGATACACCACAATTTATTTATTCATTCATCTATTAATATTAATGGGCATTTAGGTCATTTCCAGTTTGGGATGTTTTACTAATAAAGTTTCTGTAAACATTTGTGTATAAGTCTATGTATGAACATATGATTGCCTTTCTCTTAGGTAAATAAATACCCTAGAAGAGAGCCAGCTGGGTCATGAAGTTTAATTTTGTTAAGAAAGTGCCAAGCAGTTGTGTCAAGGTACATTCTCAGGAGCAACAGTGCATGAGTATTTCATTTGCTTCCCAAGCTAGCCAGTGTTGTATGTATATTTAACTTTATTTATTTTTGGCTGTGCTGGGTCTAAGCTGTGCGGGCTTTTCTCTAGTTGCGATGGGTAGGGGCTACTTTCTAGTTGTGATGTGTGGTCTTCTCATTGCAGAGGTTCATCTTGCTGGGAAGCACAGGCTCTAAGAGTGGGGGCCCGGTAGTTACAGCTCCCAGCCTCTAGAACACAGCCTCAATAGTTGTGGTGCACGGGCTTAGTTGCTCTGAGGTGTGTGGGATCTTGTCAGATCAGGGATAGAACCAGTGTCTCCTGCATCGGCAGGCAGATTCTTGACCTCTGAGCCAACAGGGAAGCCCATCAGAGTTTTTAATGGAAACATGTAGAGAAATCCATAATAGGTATATAGTGATGTTTCAATATGGTTTTAATTTGCCTTTCCCTAATAACTAATGATTTTGAACATTTTTTATATGCATATTTGTCATCAGTATATGATGACTCAGATGGTAAAGAATCTTCCTGCAGTGCTGGAGACCCAGGGCCAATCCCTGGGTTGGGAAGATCCTCTGGAGAAGGGAATGGCAACCTAGTCCAGTATTCTCGCTTGGAGAATCCCATGGACAGAGAAACATCCAAGGGGTTGCAAAGAGCTGGAAATGACTAAGTGACTCACACACACACACACACACACACCTTCTTTGGTGAGTTGTTTAACTTTTTGGGGGTCATTTTTTGTTGTTGTTGTTAAATTAGTTTGTCTTTTGTTAGTATTGAGTTCTAAAACTTCTTTATATACTCTAGAAACAAACCAACTTTTAGATACACAGGTTTTGAAAATATTGTTTCCCTTTCTGTGAGAATCAAGAGTCTCTTACTAGTGTCTTTTGAAGAGCAGAAATTTAAAAATTTTTTGGTAGTACTATTTAACAATTATTTTCTTTTAGGGATTGTGTTTGTTGTATCTAACCCAAACTCACAAGAGTTTTATCTTATATTTCCCTTGGAAGTTATGCAATTTTGTTTCTTATTTTGGATTATGGTCAGTTTTAAGTTAAATTTTTTTAATGTGAGGTGAGAAATGACTCAAAGTAATTTTTTAGCATGTGTAGATACAATTATTCCAGCACCATTTGTTAAAAAGGAAAAAAAGAGATCTATCCTTCACTGAATTGTCTTTATTGGTCAGAAACTGGTTGATTGCACATGTTCAAGTCTATTTAGACACTTTTCCTTTGATATATTGGATGCCAAACATCTATCTTTATGCCAGTATGGTACTTCTTGATTTTTTATTGGGATTATAATAATATAGTTGACTTGGGAAAAATTGACTCTAATATTGATTATATTAATGTAATTAATCTTGACATTGACATTGAGATATACCCTCAGAACAGGTATATCTCTCCATTTACTTAGGTTTTTAATTTCTCTCAGAAATATTTTGTAGTTTTTACTATACAGATCTTTATCCCTAAGTATTTCATATTTTTGGTGCTATTTTTAATGGAACTATTTTTGCTTTTAACTTCAATTTCCAATTGCTCATTTTTAGTATATAGAAATGCAGGTCAATTTTGTATATTGATCTTGCATCTGGAAGCAAGAAGCCCAGTGACACTTGCTAAATAAGTATTACTGAACCCACTTACTAGTTTGAGTAGCATTTTGGGGTCTTTCTGCGTGTATGAGTACTCAGTGACTTCAGTCATTTACGACTGTTTGTGACCCCACGGGCTGTAGCCCACCAGTCTCCTCTGTCCCTGGGATTCTCCGGGCAAGAATATTGGAGTGGGTTGCCATGCTCTCCTCCAGAGGATCTTCCTGACCCAGGGAGTGAACCTTCCTCTCCTGTGTCTCCTGCATTGCAGGCAGATTATTTACCACTGAGTCGCTGGGGAAGCTCTGCATATTGTGGTAGTTTTAATCAAATTTTCCACATACATAATCATGTTGCATATGAATAAAGACATTTTGAATTCTGTCTTTATTACATAATAGGGTCTTATATTTTTATTTCTTCCCCTATTATACTGACTAGACCCCCTAGTACAATGTTGACTAGAAGTGTGATAGCAAGAATCTTTACTTCCTAATCTTAGGGGGAAAGTTTTCAGTCTGTCATCAAGGGTAATGTCAGTATTAGGTTGATCACAGATGCCTTTTAAATATCAGACTGAGAAAGTTTTCTTCTATTCCTAGCTTTCTGACTGTTTTTAACAGGAATGGATGTTAGGTTTTGTCAAGCACGCTTTCTAGTGGTAGGTTTCGGATTTATGGAATACGTCTTTAACCAATCACAAACTACCTTGGAGTGATATACCATTTCACACGTAATGTAAGAACTGTATTTTGCTTCCTAGGGTTGTTGTAATAGTGCCATAAACTGTGTGACTTTAAACAAGAGAAATTTCTTCTTTCACAGTTCTAGAGGTTATAAGTTCAAAATCAAGTTGTTGGCAGGGCCATGCTCCTTCTGAGACTCTGGGTACAATTTTTCCTTGCCTGTCCTTGGCTTCTGGTGGTGGTTGCCAATCTTTCGTGTTCCTTGCTTATAGCTGTCTCACTCCAATTTCTGCTTCTGTTGTCACATGTGTCTCTTCTGTTTGCTTATCTGTGAGGCCCTTCTCTTCTTGTGAAGGCAAAAGTCATATTAGATTAAGATCCCACTTACCTGACTTATTTCAGTATGATCTCATCCTAACTAATTAAATGTGTAACCACCTTATTTCCAAACATGTTCATATTCTGATCCAGGAAGAACATGAAAATTTGAAGGACACTATCCAATCCAATACAAGAAACTATGAAGAGGGTACTGTCATTTCTTTCCTCTAGAACTATATAGGGCTATTGTTTATATACTGGTAGCTCTCAGTACATAAAGATAGCAACTGTCTTACTCTTGGTACCTGCCCTGCTGACCAGTCCCTGCCTTGCCCACAGCCTACTCACCCTACTGATATTTCCTCTTAATCACAGAACCTAATAGGTAAAAGCTTACATACTTGCCCCAAGCTCCAGCTGGTGATTGTTCTAATCTTTACACCAGAACTATTTCTACTGTGATAGTGTATCAAAGAGGTGTGCCTATCTGCTGGTTTTCCTGGTAATTGATGAGCCAACCTGATGTTAACTCCCTCTGTAACTAGTAACCTTCCCTCCTCATCATACTGTCACATCCTGCCAGTCATCTGCATTGTGGGGTGTATTAGAAAAGATCCTGATGCTGGAAAAGATTGAGGACAGGAGGAGAAGGGAGTGACAGGGGATAAGACAGTTGGATGGCATCATCAATTCAAATGGACATGAGTTTGAGTAAACTCCAGGAGATAGTGAAGGACAGGGAAGCCTGGCATGCTGCAGTATATGGGATCACAAAGAGTTGGACATGACTTAGCAACTGAAAAACAACAACAATATACATACACATAGGTACTATATATAAGCTCTTTGTTACTTATATGCATTGCAAATGTTTTCTCCACTCTGTGGTTTAACATTTTCTCTTTCTTAAAAATAGTGCTTTTAGATGAACAGATATTCTGACAAGGTAATTTAATTATCAGTTTTTCCTATTATAGTTAATGATAATGAAAAAAGATATTCTTACCTATTTTGAGTTCATGAAAATATTCTTCTCTGCTACTTTCTGGAAGATTTAATGTTTGTTAGAGTAAAAATCCACCTGGAATTAATTTTTGAGCATGTATGACAGTAGGAATCAATTTTATTTTTTTCCTTTTATAAATGGATGTATAGCATTTTTTAAAAAAGATCATTTTTTTGTCATTTCCTTTTCAGTCAAGCCTTTTCTTTGTCATTTATCAACCATCTATATATGGGAAGGGAGAAAGGGAAAGATATACCTAACTAAATGCAGAGTTCCAGAGAATAGCAAAGAGAGATAAGAAGGCCTTCTTAAATGAACAATGCAAAGAAATAGAGGAAAACAATGGAATGGGAAAGATGAGAAATCTCTTCAAGTAAATTGGAGATATCAAGAAAATATTTCATGCAAGGATGGGCACAATAAAGGAAAGAAAATGTAACAATCTAACAGAAACAGAAGGAGAAGGCAATGGCAACCCACTCCATTACTCTTGCCTGTAAAGTCCCAGGGATGGAGGAGCCTGGTAGGCTGCAGTCCATGGGGTCTCAAAGAGTCAGACATGACTGAGCAGCTTCACTTTCACTTTTCACTTTAATGCATTGGAGAAGGAAATGGCAACCCACTCCAGTGTTCTTGCCTGGAGAATCCCAGGGATGGGGGAGCCTGGTGGGCTGCTGTCTATGGGGTCGCACAGAGTCGGACACGACTGAAGTGACTTAGCAGCAGCAGCAACAACAGAAACAGAAAATATTAAGGAGACGTGACAAGAATACACAGAAGAACTACACAGAAAAAAGGTCTTAACTACCTGGATAACCACAACCATGTGATCACACACTTAGAGACAGACATCCTGGAGTGTGAAGTCGAGTGGGCCTTAGGAAGCATTATGACAAACAGAGCTAGTGGAAGTGAGGGAATTCCAGCTGAGCTATTTCAAATATTAAAATATGATGCTGTTAAAGTGCTGCACTCAATATGCCAGCAAATTTGGAAAATACAGCAGTGGCCACAAGACTAGACTAGGTCAGTTTTCATTCTAATCCCAAAGAAGGGCAATGCTACAGAATGATCAAACTATGGTACCATTGTTCTCATTTCACATGCTAGAAAGACTATGATCAAAATTCTTCAACAGGTTTTTGCAGTACATGGAATGAGAATGTCCAGATTTACAAGCTGAGTTTAGAAAAGGCAGAGGAAACAGAGATCAAATTACCAACATTCATTGAGTCATGGAGAAAACAAAGGAATTCCAGAAAAACTTCTACCTCTGCTTCATTGTCTGTGCTAAAGCCTTTGTCTGTGTGAATCACAACAAATTGTAGAAAATTCTTAAAGAGATAGGTGTACTAGACCATCTTACCTGCCTTCTGAGAAACCTGTATGCAGGTCAGGAAGAACAGTTAGAACTGGACATGGAACAATGGGCTGGTTCAAAATTGGGAAAAGAGTACATCAAGGCTGTATATTGTTACCCAGTTTATTGAACTTGTATGCAGAGTATATCATGTGAAATGCTGGGCTGGATGAATCTCAAACTGGAATCAAGATTACCAGAAGAAATATCAGCAACCTCAGATATGTTGATGATATCACCCTTATGGCAGAAAATGAAGAGGAACTATGGAATCTCTTGATGAGGGTGAAAGAAGAGATTGAAAGAGCTGGCTTGAAAACACTCAGTAAACTAAGATAATTGCATCTGGTCCCATCACTTCATGGCAAATAGAAGGGGAAAAAGTAGAAACAGTGAAGATTTTTTTGGGGGGAGGTCTCCAAAATCCCTGCAGACAATGACAACAGCCTTGAAATTAAAAGATGCTTGTTCCTTATAAGGAAAGCTATGACAAAACTAAACATCACTTTAAAAAACAAAGATATTACATTTTCTGCAAAGGTCCATATAGTCAAAGCCATGGTTTTTCCAGTAGTCATGTATAGATGTGAGAATTGGACCATAAAGAATTCTGAGCACAAAAGAACTGATGCTTTTGAACTGTGGTGTTGAAGAAGACTCTTGAGAGTCCCTTGGACAGCAAGGAGATCAAACAAGTCAATCCTAAAGAATATCAATCCTGAATATTCATTGGAAGGACTGATGCTGAAACTGAAGCTCCTCTACCTTGGCCACCTGATCCCAAGAGCCGACTTATTGGAAAAGATCCTGATGCTGGGAAAGATTGAGGACAGGAGAAGTGGTTGACAGAACATGAGATTGGTGGATGGCATCACAGACTAAATCAATGTGAGTCTGAGCAAATGCCAGGAGATAGTGAAGGACAGGGAAGCCTGGTGTGCTGCAGTCCTCTGGGTTGCAAAGAGTTGGACACAACTTGGCAAGTGAACAACAACAAATATATGTGTCAGTCGTTGAACCTACTTTTTGTTTCACAGGCTTATTTATCTATTTTGCAACAATGCCACACATATTGCTTTAGATTTATAATCAATCTTGATATCTGTAAAGTCCTCTGTTTCTTCTTAATGTTAATGGCTTACAACCAAATCGTTACTTTTTGCAGAAGCATCACATTGATTGTATAGCACTTGTTGAAACTAAGCAATAGCATTTAAACTCATATTGAAAATGTTTTTTTCTTCTTAAAATATTTTTCTAAACTTCTAAAGGTTAATCTTTGCTTCTTTTCTCACCAAGAATATATCAATAAAATTCTTGAACATTGAAAAATTATCTATTTTTGTCCCATGTTGCTCATGGCATATTATAAGTAATTAATCTTCTCAACAATTTTTACTTTAGCAATTGCTATTAGCATAATTTCTTATTAGAATATTCATAAGAAATATCTATTTATTCAAGTACCTTTTGTGGATTTAAAAATCCATTATTTCAAAAGTAAATGGACTCTAAATTCTTAATCTTTGGCAATAAGTTATGTATTAGGAAGATAATTACATCTTTTAGATGACTGCCAATTAGCATAAGAGTAGTAACAATAGCGATCTGTGCACCCTCATGCAAACAAGGCCATACACAGGTTTATAAGTTCACATTAATATATGGAAGTTGCTTAGAGACAAGCTTTGGTGACTGTTTTCTCAGTCTCTGACATATTCCAGTGGACTCATAATAAATCCTAGTTATGAGGAAAAGGAGTGCCACATGTCTGAGAAAAATAAATGGAGGTGATGCCAAGTCATCATACATCCTCAAACTCTGCCTCATAGTCTCTGCTCACTGTCTTGTGGGTGAATTCACATATAGAAAGAGGAAAAATTGAATAAGGATGTATCTGCGAAGTTCCAAAACAGAACTGTCTAAAAGATAAGAAAGTCTGGAATGTATGTGGTTTAGTGGCCAAGTCATGTCCAACTCTTTTCTCCTGCATTTCAGGAGAATTCTTTACCACAGAGACACCAGGGAAGCCCTCTGGAATGTGTGTTTGCAGGTGTGCATACAAGCATGTGTGCTAAGTTGCTTCAGTTGTGTCCAACTTTTTGCGACCCCATGGACTGTAGCCTGCCAGGCTTCCCTGTCCATGGGATTCTCCAGGCAAGAATACTGGAGTGGGTTGCCATTTCCTACTCTAGGAGAATCCTCCTGACCCAGGCATAGAACCTGGGTCTCATGTTTCCTGCATTGGCAAGCGGATTCTTTACCACTAGTGCCAATACTAAATAGTAAATCAAGACTATTGTCCATGAATGAAAAGATTTTAAGTATGTCTCTTTACAAAAATGGAGCTGCCTGTTAAGACATTCCCAAGCTATAAACTGCCCTGTGGTGGTTTTCTTATTCCTTCAAGATTTTGTGTGTATGTGTGTGTGTGTGTCACAAAGAGTCAGACACGACTGAGCAACTGAACTGAACTGAACCACACTTAAAGAATTTCCCCAGGAAAATAAAGGGAACATATAGGCATTGAAAGGGAAAAATAGAATGCCATTTGTTCTCACTATAATTTCATAAGAAAAATGATATTTTAATAGCAAAAACACAGGACAGAGATAATTTCAAATAATTCTTGAACCCAATTTTTATAAAACTTACACAAATATGAAATTATCAATTATTCTTCTTCTGCCACATATTAATAAAAACTTAGTTGTAGACCAGCTTTCATCTATATAACAACATCTGGGAACTGATGCCTTAGGGAAAAATCTTTGCATTTGGTGGCAGCCTTTGTACAAAACTCTTCTCCCTTTTGGTAAATTTAGACTGTCTGCTAAGTCAGTGATATATTCAAAATGCTTGAGTATTCTTAACTCAAACAAATGATAACATATTTATTCAATGTTAGTTCTGTGCTACCTGGTAGAAATAAAGAACAAGATATGGATTCTGCTCACAAGGAATGCCACCATTTAGTTGGGAGTTTGCAGCAGAGTCCCACACATATGTTCTTGGCACCACCATTCTGTTCTCTGCAGGCTCAACTTCCAATGGAAGCTACTGAAACCTGCCCGATTTGCATGACTAGCAGAAAAGGCCAACTAATAAAAGTCTTCAACCTATCACCCATTACCAGGGGCATTTGTGTTTAGGAGCTCAGTCCTATCCGACTCTTTGTGACCCCATGGACTGTAGCCCACCAGGCTCCTCTGTCCTTGGAATTCTCCAGGCAAGAATACTGGAGTGGATTGCCATGCCCTTCTCCAAGGGATCTTCCCAACCCAGGGATTGAACCTGGGTCTCCCACATTGCAGGCAGACTCTTTACCGTCTGAGCCACCAGGAAAGACCACCAGGGGCATTTAGTAATTAAATATTTGGACTTCTTTGCTCACTGATGATGGCACCCCACTCCAGTACTCTTGCCTAGAAAATCCCATGGATGGAGGAGCCTGGTAGGCTGCAGTCCATGGGGTTGCTAAGAGTTGGACAGGACTGAGAGACTTCACTTTCACTTTTCACTTTCATGCATTGGAGAAGGAAATGGCAACCCACTCCAGTGTTCTTGCCTGGAGAATCCCAGGGACGGGGGAACCTGGTGGGCTGCCGTCTGTGGGGCACAGAGTCGGACATGACTGAAGCGACTTAGCAGCAGCAGCAGCAGCAGCTCACTGATGAAGTGAACTCTACGGTTTGTATTTTACACCTTTTCCTGGGTCCCCCAAGGACCCATTTCAGTTTTCTGTGGTGGCAACTTTCTGATTTACACATCTTTTACTTTTCTGGATTCTTTCCCCTGTCTCAGCACTGCTCCTGAGGACTACTGTTTTCTGATATTTCCTGTCTAAGAAACTACTTCTGCTTGAAACCTTGTCTTAGAATCTGATTTTGGGAGAATTTGAATAAGACAAAGTTGCTACGAATTATGCTGTAAATTAGAAACAAAACAGTAGAAACAATAAAATAACTCATTTAAATGGTACTTGGTTAGATTAATATTAAAATTGCAAAAAATAATTGACAACAAGAGACTTCAGCATTATCATTTAAGAGCTGTGTGACTGGGCAAGTCAATGATATATATTTTTTTCTGAACCTTTTTTTCCCATGTCTTTGTTTTCCTTTGTAATTATTGTTATTATATTGTGTTTGTTAAGAATAAAACATGAGATTTACCCCCTTAACAAATTTATACATAATGATACAGTATTGTTAACTATAGGCACAATGTTGTACAGCAGATTTCTGGAATTCATTCATCTTGCATGACTGAAACTATATTTTTTGAATAGCAACTGTCCTTTCCCCTTCCTTACAGCTCTCACTAACTGCCACTCTATTCTCTATTCCTGTTTTACTATTTTAAATTTCTTATACAAGTAGGATCATGCATTTTTTGTTCTTCTGTATCTGACTTATTTCACTTAGCATGATGTCCTATGGATTCATCCATGTTGTTGTATATAGCAGGGTTTTTTTTTAAGCTGAATAATATTCCATTGTGATTATGCACCACATTTTCTTTAACCGTTCACTCCAAGGTGAACACTTAAATTTCCATGCCTTGACTACTGTGAGTAATGCTGCTGTGAACCAGAGAGTGCATATATATCTCTTTGAGATGCTTATCTTAGTTCATTTGAATGTATGCCCAGGAATGAGATTGCTGGATCTCACAGTTGCATCATTTTACATTCTCATCAACAGTCTACAAGCATTCCAATTTTGCCATATCTTCATCAACAATTGTTATTTTTTTTCCTCACTTGTACATAAGAATAACAACTTTTTCTTGACATTGTGATTTATAATGTTATATACCTTATTATCATGCGAAGCACCAACGCATTAGAAAAGACCCTGATGCTGGGAAAGACTGAAGGCAAAAAGAGAAGAAGGTGGCTGAGGATGAGATGGTTAGATATCATCACTGATTCAATGGACATGAATTTGAGCACACTCCTGGGGATAGTGAGGGACAGGGAAGCCTAGCATGCTACAGTCTGTGGGACTGCAAAGAGTTGGACACAATTTAGTGACTGAACAACAATATATGTATATTTGGTTATTGTCTCTGTTTCTGGTGCAGAGCTCCTAAAAGGCTTAGGACTTCCTGTGTTAAGAGCAATAAAGTTGACTTTTGTTATGTTAATGAATTGACCAGGAAAGCACCTAAGGAAGCAAGCTGGTTGCCAGTGGAAACACCCTTGAATAGAATGTTGGAACTTTCAGTGCCTGGTTACTCCTCCTCAGGGGTAAAGAACAAGCCTGCAATGCAGGAGACGCAGGAGATGCAGGAAACATGAGTTTGATCCCTGAGTTGGGAAGACCCTCTGGAGGAGGAAATGACAACCCATTCCAGTATTCTTGCCTGGGAAAATCCCATGGACAGAGAACACAGGTTCACAGAGTCAGACTTGACTGAATGACTGAGCCTGCAATGGCAAGCCACTCCAGCACTCTTGCCTAGAAAATCCCATGGACGGAGGAGCCGATAGGCTGCAGTCCATGGGGTTGCTACTAGTCGGACACGACTGAGCGACTTCACTTTCACTTTTCACTTTCTGAGTGACTTCACTTTCACTTTTCACTTTCATGCATTGGAGAAGGAAATGGCAACCCACTCCAGTGTTCTTGCCTGGAGAATCGCAGGGACCGGGGAGCCTGGTGGGCTGCCGTCTATGGGGTCGCACAGAGTCAGACACGACTGAAGCAACTTAGCAGCAGCAGCAGCAGCACATGGATACAGGAAGACTTGGAGATTGAATCATTGGCCAATTATTTCATCAGTTGTCCCTGTGTATAAAGAAGTTTCTGGAAAAACCCAAGAGGAGGACATTTAGAGAGCTTCCAAACCACAATGCTTCCTTGTGTCACTGTGCCAGGCCCCAAACCCTAGGAGCACAGACACACCTTTGTTCAGAACCTCACCTTCTGTATTGCTATCTCTGCATCTGGCTGTTGATTTATACTTTCTACAATAAACAGTGAATATAATGAGTAAACTGGTTTCCTGAATTCTAGGAGCTGTTTTAGCAAATGAATTAAACCAAGGACAGGGTCATTGAGACTTTCAATCTATAGCTACACAAGTGAACACTGGACTTGCAATTGGTGGCTAAAGTGTGTGTGTGTGGTGGTGGTGGTGGTGGTGGGGGCAGTCTTACAGGACTGAGCCCTAAACTGAGATATCTGATGTTATCCCTGAGTACACAGTGTCAGAATTGAGTAAAATTGTAAGATACCCAACTTGATGTTAGAAAATTGCTTTGTGATGTAGGGAAAACCCACACACACTGGAATTGGTGACAAAAATTTTACTTTCTTAATAATTGTTAGGCACAGATAGGACAATACATATGAATATATTTGTATAAGTAATTGACCAATATAAGCTATTAATATTTTCCATGTCACTTTACACTTATTTTATAACAAGGTATTCATGAAAAATATTATGAAATAAGGTATGTTAAAGAAATATCAAATGATATAAAAGTGTATAAATTATTAATTAAAATTTTTTCTTTGCTGTGCCCTGCATGGGATCTTAGTTTCCAGGTCAGGGGCTGCATCCATGACCCCTGCAGTCGAAGCTCGGAGTCTTAACTACTGAACATCCAGGGAAGTTCCTAGAAGTGTATGAATTAAAATGATCTCACTCTCCACTTTCCCACTCAAGTCCTTTTCCCCAGTGCCCAGAGCAACCGTTGAGGATTTCTAAATTTGGTTTTTCTAATGATTATCGTTAATTTGACACTATGTGTTGTGCTCAGTTGCTTCAGTTGTGTACGACTCCTTGTGACCCTGTGGACTGTAGCCTGCCAGGCTCCTCTGTCCATGAGATTTCCCAGGCAAGAATGCCATGCTTGCCTCCAGGGGATCTTCTTGACCCCAGGAATCAAACCTGAGTCTCCCGCATTAACCAACTGTGATCAATTCTATTGACTCCTCACCCTGATGTATAAGAAATTTGGTATCATTATTATATCCTGCCATTGTTGCTCAGTTACTCAGTCGTGTCTGACTCTTGGGACTCCATGGATTGCAGCACACCAGGCTTTCCTGTCCTTCACTACATAATTTTTAACAGTTATATTTTTATTTAGGTTTTTTTTTTTTTTGATGGTTGTTTACCTGAACTTTCTTAGATCTGTGCTTCTTGACTTAGCAAATTTAGGCAGTATTTATTGACTTTTGTTTTGAAACAAGGAAATTAGCACATCTGCCTTTCTTTCTGCCTCTTCTGCTTCCCATTTTTGTTTCTGTTATTTTATTAATTTTACAAGGTCAGAGTTGAAGACAGTACATTCTGTTCTGTAACTCTAATTCATTATCCTATCCTTTGTCAATTTGTAGGTTCTAAAAACAGAAAACCCCAATATCTTGTTTGCAATTTATGATTACATAAATACAACACTGTAGTAGAACAGTCAGAACAACACCTAAGAAAATAAATTCTTGTGTTACTAATTCTTTTTCTTCAAAATTATATTCTAAGCGTTTTTCTTTTTTTATGATTTCACTTTATGCATTTGTTTCTTTTTGGCTGTGCTGGGTCTTGTTGTTCCATGGGCTTTTCTCTAGTTGTGGCGAGCAGGGGCTGCTCTTCATGGCCCCGTGAGGGCTTCTTATTGCAGTGGCTTCTCACGTTGCACAGCATGGCTCTAGGGCTCACAAGCTTCAGTAGTTGTAGTTCCTGGGCTCTAGAGTACAGGCTCAATAGTTGTGGCACACAGGCTGAGTTGTTCTGAGTCATGGGAAATCTTCCCAAACCAAGGATCAAACCTGTGTCTCCTGCATTGGCAGGTGGATTCTTTACCACTGAGCCACCAAGGAAGCCCTCTAAACTTTTTTCCAATAGAATCTGTTGATCAGGAAAAGCATTTCAAAGAAATGAAACTTTCTGCAGTTCTTCAAGGTCATACTGCCACTGATTTTTATGCCTTATATTGTACCTATTTCTAGATTCCTTATTCTTATCTTGGAACATCTCTTTGAATAATTTATTGCTATAGGGGATTTTAGGATTATTTTACATGCCTGTAAACACACCTTTGTATGTATCTGATAATTTCCCTGGTATAGATTTCTAGTGATATAAGATGATTTATGTATCATTTTGAATGTTATTTTGGGGATATACAATAAAGTCAGTTAAATTTTTTTTTTTTAATTTTTTTGTACTTTGAATTGTGAAATTTTACCTGAAAATTTCCTGGTATGATTTTGTTCTTACTGTTGTTTTCCTCATTTAGTCTGCCTGGTACTAGGCAAGCTAATCAGGAGAAGGAAATGGCAACCCACTCCAGTATTCTTGCCTGGAGAATCCCTTGGACCAAGGAGCCTGGTGGGCTGCCATCTATGGGGTCACACAGAGTTGGACACGACTGAAGCAACTTAGCAGCAGCAGCAGCAGGTAAGCTAATAAATCTGAATACTTGAGCCATTTTTTGGCTCTGGACATTTAAAAAAATTATTTAATTAACATTATTAAATATTTACTTATTTCTCATTATAGATTAAACTTTTGCTGCATGCTGGGGTTAGAGACAGAAGCTGAGGTAAAATGATACCTCGAAAAACATCCCTGGACTTTGATACCAAGTAAGGATTTAAGATACGTATACCAAATTTTCAAATAGGTAAAAAAGTAATAGTTTGGGGAGTAGGGAGATGGAATAAAGTAATTCTCTTCTTTAATAATTTTTTAATTTTATATATAATGTCCTTTTGAAAACGTTATGCTTTTGTGAATAGAACATTATCTCTAATATCTTTAAGTCCATTAAACTAAGATTCATGAGAATCTTCTTGAATCTTCTTCTGCTCCCTAAATTAGCATTGCTTCCTTCAGTATCATGAATTGTATTGTTTATTCATCTTGATCTTTGACTAACCTGATACAGATTTTTTTAAAAGTCCAATGATCTCTTTTGGCTCTGTTATGATGAATTAGTTTGAGATTTTCCTGTGGACCATGATGATTTGTTTCTCTGTTGGGTCTTTCCACCAAATATGAGGGGAATTGTAGGCTTGGTGTGAGTTAATGGGTAGATTTTTCTGAAGGATGCATGGAAGAAGAGCGGACTGGTAGCTGTTGTTTATTCTCAGGTGGTAAAATAGCTAGACTTTTTTTGGTCTTGTTTACTCCTAGAAACATCATCTGTTTCTGCTGCATCAGTTTTTTCACTGCTTGTATTTTGGATACAGAAAGAGCTTCAGTGAAATTTCCTTATTTTACAGGTCAGGAAAAAGTGCTAGAAATTGAATGACTTGCATAAACTCAGAGGATAAATGGTGGCAAAGATGAGTTAAATTAAATAATTTAGAATTCCTGATTATAAATCCTAATATTTCCCATAATCTCAAGACTTCCACTCCATTTGGGAAGTATATGTTTTCATTCATATATAATCTTCTAGGGAAGCTTGACAATAGCAGAATTATTACTCCAATGTCAGTTAGGTGTTCAAAGCTATTTAAGAAGTGAAACTGTCTGTATAGGATAAGGAGATGTTAAAATGTATTTGACCTAAGAGGCTGAATGTCTATCTTGTTCTTGAACAATTTTTTATCGGTCTGAGAAGTCCCAGATAGAAACATATAGACAGAGTATAAGTCTATTTTGAACAGTTATTCAAAAATAAAACATTTGGTAAGGATAGTAACCTTCTGAAAGGCATTGTATATCAGCATCCTCAAAATCTGAAGAAAATTGGGAAGAGAGAGCTCAGAAAAGCAAAAATATCTATATGAACACTGAATAGATATATAAACTGAATAGATAGAAGAGGGAATTTCTACTATGTGTTAAATGCATTTTATACCTTATGCCAAGTTATACCATCTTCAGGCAGCCTTATGTAATCTTCACCTCAAAGAACTTCAAAGAGAACAATCTAATGACCTTTCCACTGCTCATCCCGTCTTCTTACATGCAGGTGATATTAATTTGCTATTTGGTATGCTGAAGTTTTAAAAGGAGTTTGGGGAATAAGGAAATTTCTGTTTGTCTTTGAAAATAAATCTAATTCAGGGTAGTCCTGCAAATTGTAAAATGATGCTCTTTGTAGACATTGTGAAAAATGCCTCTAATACCATGAGAGAATAAAATCTACTAGTTTTCAAGAAATTTAATTCACTTCTCAAGTTAATTCTTTATCTATATTTAACTTAAAAGTAAGGAAGGTAGTTAAATTAAAATTAACTTTTAGCATGCTAGAAGTAGTTCCTGCTAATAAGATGTATACAGAAAGAGTCAGAGACTTTTGGTGAGCCAATTGGGTCTGAAAAGTGTCTCCCAAAGTAACAGGATAAAACAAACAAACAAACAAACAAACAAAAAACTATTTTGTTTAAGTATTCTAAAGGGACTGATTTATAAACTAGAATGTGAAATTATTATTGTAATGAGAGATACAGCTTAGAAGATTACCAACATTTGGCATTTGCAAAGAAAATCTCCCTTCTGTTGGGGCAGTATACTCAGGACTCCTTGAGTCTGTGAGTTCAGATGGACAAATTTCAAGTTAGGATTTTTTGAAAGGAATATTTCTCTCAAACTACAGTACCTGAAAAATTATTCTTTATGCTAGCAGTATTATAGTTAATAACAATTTTTTTTTTTTGCAATCAGCTCCCTTTTTTACATGGAGAAAGTAACAAGAAGGAACTTCTTAAATGTTTAATAATTACACTAAGTGAAGGAAAGAAATTTAAAAAGCTCAAATCTTTTCTTTCTGTTTTTTTGTTGCCTCTAAACTCTTTGGCTGTGATTACCCAATTGTTTCACAATGTTATGATACGCTTGAGCAGAATAGAACTTTATTTCCTTTAGTTACTTTCCAGTCACCTTTTTGTTGTGTTGTTTTTGTTTCTGGTTTGAGACTACAGAGACAGTCTGATCCCAGAAGCAATGTGTTGAGCTTGGATTCAGAGCGCTTGGATTCAAATCCCCTTTGGATTTCTTGCTAATTGCCTATGTCTCATTTTTTCCTCATCTGCAAACCAGAGATAAGGCAAAGGAGCCTGTGGTGAAATGGGATAACATATGTAAAAACAAGTGGCATTACTCCTGGCACATAATGGGCATTCAGCAAAGTGCTGATTGAATCCGAGTTCATGCTGATCACCTTTACAGGATGTGGGAAACATCCTATTTCATTTTGAATGTATTTAAGAAAACTTCATCAATTCACTATCTCAAATGGAACACACATTCATAACTTCTCAGTTCCTTAGACAGTGTTACCTATGTAGATGTCTAAGTTAAAGTTTATGTTGAATATTTTTTACTTCAATTTTATAGCACAATATTTTCTGCCTCTGTCCCTAAATTATAGGTATGTCTTCTTTTAGAGCTTATTGTGTGTTCTAGACACGTTGTATACTGGTTAAGAGTTCGTTCTGCTCATGTCTTCCTATGTCACCATTCAGTAACTTCATGTTAAGAATAACTTCATGCTGAGAATATTCACAACATGGCAGTTAGCAAACACAAGTCAAGATTTCAGGCTGCTGAAAGTTTTGTCATCTTGTATCTGCTTCGTGGTACCTTAATCATGGCAGAGAAAGAACAACCGGGAGGTTGTGTGTTACTTTTCTATGCATTGACTTCCATTCACAGCCATTGTCCAGAATTAAGTAAATGGCTGAGCTTAAATGCAAGACAGCAAGGGGATAATGAGGATTACATGATATGTTTTGTGAGCACCATAGTTTATGCCATGGATACTGGTTAAATTTAATAACTGTTAATTCTCAGTTATAGATTCTGTTACTTTTGAGAAAATAATTTTGCTAATAATCAATAATGCTTATCCTGATGCAGTAAAATTATCTTTATTCCAACTTATAGCTATTCTTGGATGAAGTTGGCTGGTCAAACACCCAAAACTGATGAGGTAGCTCTACTGGGATGATGTTTTTCAGAGGACCTGGGAGCCCTGTGAGAAAGAACTTATCCTATGGGAAGAAGAAATGAATCTACAAGTCTGGCCAAATATAGAAATCTTTGATCCCAAATAAGTAACTTTCAGAGGAAGAACATGGAGCTTGTTCCTCAGGTATGATTGTCATCTCAGGTCTACCTGTACTTATGTTTATATTTGCAGGAAGGAGGAAGAAGAATAAATAAAAGCCAATAAATGCTATTTTGTATCTAAAATGTATAAGATATTGGAGCACAAACTATGATGCCTTAGATTACTGATAAGGGAGTACAATGAAGAACAAGAGAAGAGAATTTTACCCACTTTCCCACATACATCTGCAATAATTCTTAACCTTTGGTAAAAGTAATATACTGATGTTAGAATAATATACATACAGATATATTTAGAAACACATTCAGCATATGAATTCTAGCAGTCCATGTGGTCCCATGTGATATGTCCCTGCTAACATTCTCATGGAGTGAGCAGTGACAACACAGGGGCACTGGTGCCTGGTAGAGGTGATAATCTTAGTGGAATTAACTGTAAGCAGGAGATAAGTAGAACATGACTGGAGAGTGATGCACAGGAAGTGAGAGTATTACCAGTGGAGTGAACCATTAGCTAGTAGGAAGTAGCACTACCCAAGATAGAGTGATACCTTTTTAAAACTGCAGAGCCAGTTGAAGTCTCTACTGTAGGCATTGCTTTGAGTAGTGAGTTTGTAGAAGAAATAGAACCTGTATTGTTGTAGGGCTTCCCAGGTGGTACAGTGGTAAAGAATCTGCCTGCCACAAATGGATAAGGAAGTTGTGGTACATATAAACAATGGAATATTACTCAGCTATATAAAAAGAACACATTTGAGTCAGTTTCAATGAGGTGGACAAAACTGGAGCCTATTATACACAGTGAAGTAAGTCAGAAAGAGAAACACCAATATACTATATTAACGCATATATATGGAATTTAGAAAGAAACATTAAAAGACGCTTGCTCTTTGAAAGGAAAGTTATGTCCAACCTAGATAGCATATTCAAAAGCAGAGACATTACTTTGCCAACAAATGTCCGGCTAGTCAAGGCTATGGTTTTTCCTGTAGTCATGTATGGATGTGAGAGTTGGACTGTGAAGAAGGCTGAGCGCTGAAGAATTGATGCTTTTGAACTGTGGTGTTGGAGAAGACTCTTACGAGTTCCTTGGACTGCAAGGAGATCCAGCCAGTCCATTCTGAAGGAGATCAGCCCTGGGATTTCTTTGGAAGGAATGATGCTAAAGCTGAAACTCCAGTACTTTGGCCACCTCATGCGAAGAGTTGACTCATTGGAAAAGACTCTGATGATGGGAGGGATTGGGGGCAGGAGGAGAAGGAGATGACAGAGGATGGGATGGCTGGATGGCATCACCAACTCGATGGACGTGAGTCTGAGTGAACTCCGGGAGTTGGTGATGGACAGGGAGGCCTGGCGTGCTGTATTCATGGGGTCGCAAAGAGTCGGACATGACTGAGCGACTGAACTGACTGATGGAATTTAGAAAGATGGTAACGATGACCCTATATGTAAGACAGCAAGAAACACAGATGTAAAGAACAGACTTTTGGACTATGTGGGAGAAGGCAAGGGTGGGACTATATAAGAGAATAGCATTGAAACATGTATATTACCATATATAAAATAGATGACCAGTGCAAGTTGGATTCATGAAGCAGGGCACTCAAAGCTGATACTCTGGGACAACCCAGAGGAATGGGGTGGGGAGGGAGAGTGGAGGGAGTTTCAGGATAGGGGGACACATATACACCTGTGACTGATTTATGTCAACGTATGGCAAACACCACCACAATACTGTAAAGTAATTAGCCTCCAATTAAAATAAATAAATGAAGTTTAAAAAAAAGCAGATACACAATACTGGATGCTTGGGGCTGGTGCACTGGGACGACCCAGAGGGATGGAATGGGGAGGGAGGAGGGAGGAGGGTTCAGGATGGGGAACACATGTATACCTGTGGTGGATTCATTTTGATATTTGGCAAAACTAATACAATTATGTAAAGTTTAAAAATAATATAAAATTAAAAAAAGCAGATAAAGCACATATTATTAATACAAACTGCAATGATAAAATGAGCACAAAGTTGCTAAGATGTAAAGCACAGGAATTTGATAATGTCAAATGAGCCACTTAGTAGAACAACAATGCCTATATATGATTTAGATATGTAGATGATTAATCATCTCTTTTCCTTTATAAAATTGCTAAATCTTCTTCTGTGACATTTGATTAAAATAAATTATTTTTGTCTGCACACACACACACACACACACAAAGAATCTGCCTGCCAATGCAAGAGATGCAGGAGATGTGGGTTCAGTCCCTGGGTTGGGAAGATCCCGTGGAGTAGGAAATCACAATCTATTCCACTATTCTTGTCTGGAAAATCTCATGTGTTGGGAGCCACATTAAGCATTACTGACAAAATGGAGGCATGGCCCCAGACCCCTCTCCTCATTCCGCAGGCACGGCCCTGGGATGAATGAGTTAGGCCTTGTAATTCTGACTTGTCTTTTCCTCTCCTCGGCTAAGTTGACTGAAAAGGAATATTAAAGTGCTTATTGTTCTTGAGAGGAGCATGAGAAGGCACAAAGCCTTCTGCAGCTGTGCTCAGAAAATAATTCATAAAGTTAATCATTGTCATTTGTTCAAGGACTTTTACGAAAGAGTGTTCCAGGATGAGCACATAGGCCGTAGCTTGAGGCCATGGGAGGGATTGCTGTCTGAAGCCTATTTGTGAGGAGAATGTTTATGGCAAAGGAGTTTACTGAATTTAGGGCTTAGAAATAATTAAAACAGTTATAAGTTAAAGATTTAAGGAATGTTGTAAAGTTAGCATATTTTACTATAGCTTATAGAAGTTAGGAATTTTTAGAGATACTATAGCTAGAAGCCTTTTTAAGAGATAGTGAGCTCAGGATGTTAGGGGCAAACAGGATTTAGGAAGATAAGTAGTAAACTGAGGAATGCAGCATGAGTTACAACGTAATCACAAGTTAACTATAGGACACATTAGAGGAGGTAGGTAATAGATGATAAGGCTGATTTCGAGAGAATCACTGAAACAGGAACTCTGTTTGAAGAGCAACAATGATTTGTGGAGATAATAAATCTGGGACAGGGGGAACTGAAAATGTCAAACCTCTGGCCTAATGTTTTTGTAAAAGTATAAAAGAGAATCTTAAACTTGAAATAAACAGGCAGTCCAAAAGAAAACTGAGAGGCTGCCTCATTGCGGACACCGTTCATCTCTTCAGGTTGAATCCCTGGCTGCTGGAGCTGGACTCCGGCACTCATGGACAGAGGGGCCTGGTGGGCTACAGTCCATGGGGTTGCAGAGAGTTGGAGATGACTGAGCAGAAAAACAGACAGACAGATATTATTATGAGTTTTCAACTGTTTCACCAAAAATGAAATTTGAATGGGAAACTCTAGAAGATCTGTAGTACCAACCTTATAGAGATAAATGAGTTAATAGATATGTAAAAGGCTTATATAAATGCCTGGCACATAGTCAATACTACATAAGTGTTAGTTGCTATATTATTACTGTTATATTTCCTGTACCAAAATCATCTTATTCCTATGTATTTTAAAATTAAACAGCATTCTGTTTAGAAGTAAAATAAAAACAGAATGAATAAGGTTTTGGAGTTTAGGGCACCATGGATGTTCATGAATGATTACTAGTAATAAGGAAATTAGTGTAGAGAAGTAATGCTAAGTTCATTTTTTCTGCATGGAAGTGTACAGTAGAAAATAAGGATATACATTTTACATTTCAGTTCTTTAAGTCTAACTTTACACCTTATCTATATGAGAGTTAGATTCCTATAAAATTTCAAGGTGTAATTAATTTATACATTGGAGAAGAATTTAGAAAATACAGACATTACCCTTCCCCATAATGATGAGGTGGAAGACAGTACAAGGCACATGCCATTAGATACTGAGCATGGAATGATGCATGGGAGCTTATGTCAACCATCTTGAATAAATAATGCTATTAAATATAGTGCCTACTTTCTCCACAGATGTTACTAGAACAAGGAAATTTTGAAAGCAGTTGCCTTTAAGTAAGGCATTTCTGCTTCTTTGGAATATATTTCTAATATTAAGTCATTAATGGTGCACCATGATGCAATTGCATTTTCATACACTTTGCAATGTATGAAAGGTGGTGTGACCATAAAAACAAAAGAAAATATCATCTAGGTCTTTTTTTGTGTGTGTGGTAATAAGCATGTCCCATCATGTCTGAAGGATAAAACTGGCTTTTGACTATAATGCTTACCCACCGCAGAATGCCATGATTTATAAATTTTAAAGCAATCTTGGAAAGAGAGCGTATTGAAAATAGAAAATTAAAAGCAGAAATTTAAACTCATAAGAGATAAAAAAGTAGGAAAAACTTGGAAATGTAATAAGAATACAAAGGTAAGTGGTAAAATAACAGAAAATCAAGTAATATCATCCTGCCATTGAATGTTAATTTGCCAGATTTATTCACATTATACAAGTTCAAAGTAAAGATGAAATGGGTAATGAAGAGGGGTTGTTCCCTTTTCTTGTCTTTCCCATAATGTCCCTGGGGATGATATGAACATTCTCATATATTAAGCTAGGAACTTAAAGTACAAAACTAATGAGGAATGACTTTTCTTTCATATTTCAATTTGATATGAAATAAAATCATGCATTAGTATGCATGGACTTTCATGGAGTATATTTACAACAGTTTTTTTTTAAGGTGTTATTCAATTGTATATCCACATTCCTAATTCTAGAATAGTTTATCTAGTTGGAATTATTTACTTGGAGAGGAGGAAGAAGGTGAGAAATCTTGCATGTATGATCTAACATTTTTTTTTTTTTTTAAATGACCTAGTCCTTTGTTTTGGTCTTTTGTATTGATACACACAGAGATGACTCTTATAGCTGGCTGCTTATAACAGAGACTGTGGAGGGAGTCTTTCACTGTCTGCTGAGTTCAGCTATTCTGGGTAATTGGAGGGAGCTGTGGCTGTCTCATCCTCACCCTTTAGAATCACCGAACCAGAATAAATGCCAATATGTCACTTCCAGTGGGAAAGGAAGGAATAACTCTGAGATCTTCTGTTATACATACAGGGAGCAGATAGGCACACAGGAGACTGAGGTGGCTGACTTCTGGTTAATTTTCTCTCATTGGCCTAGAAAGGGAGCACTCAGTTGTATCTCCTGAGAAATGCCGGCCCAAATCAGACTGGTGCCAACCCAATTAAGGAAACTGGTGTTTTCCCCTGAGGAAGAGATGTAGGGGAAAATGAGAAGCAGGTCCCTTGAATTTATTTGGTGGTTATAGTGTTTTGATTTCAAATGCCTTGGCTTGCTAATTTGCATACCCTGTCTTCAGGAGTTCACACTCTTGTTTCTTCCCTCTTTGCCTTCCTTTCTCCCTCTAACCATGCAAAAAATTTAGCTGCATCTATGGTAGAAATGGAGGAGGAAATGGCAACTCAATCCAGTGTTCTTGCCTGGAGAATCCCAGGGACGGGGCCTGGTGGGCTGCCGTCTATGGGATTGCACAGAGTCGGACACGACTGAAGTGACTTCGCAGCAGCAGCAGCAGCATGGTAGAAAGGGCAAACCAACTACATAAACACAGAAAAGCAAAGGGAGTGATTCCCTCCAGAAGTTCAGTCTTTCCAAGAAGATACAGGTTGGTTAGAAATATGCTGGTTAAACTCCTTGGGGGGTTGTGTAGGTTGAGAATTATAGGTCAAGGGAGCACCCTGTGCAAAGGCACAGAGACACATGCTTCCTTGTTATATCACATGTATTTAACATCAGTTCAGTTCAGTTCAGTCACTCAGTCATGTCCAACTCTTTGCGACCCCATGAATCACAGCACGCCAGGCCTCCCTGTCCATCACCAACTCCTGGAGTTCACCCAAACTCATGTCCATCGAGTCAGAGATGCCATCCAGCCATCTCATCCTCTGTTGTCCCCTTCTCCTCCTGCCCCCAATCCCTCCCAGCATCAGGGTCTTTTCCAATGAGTCAACTCTTTGCCTGAGGTGGCCAAAGTTTTGGAGTTTCAGCTTTAGCATCAGTTCTTCCAATGAACACCCAGGACTGATCTCCTTTAGAATGGACTGGTTGGATCTCCTTGCAGTCCAAGGGACTCTCAAGAGTCTTCTCCAGCACCACAGTTCAAAAGCATCAATTCTTCGGCGCTCAGCTTTCTTCACGGTCCAACTCTCACATCCATACATGACCTCTGGAAAAACCATAGCCTTGACTAGACGGACCTTTGTTGGCAAAGTAATGTCTCTGCTTTTGAATATTCTATCTAGGTTGGTAGATAGATTCTCCTTCCAAGGAATAAGCGTCTTTTAATTTCATGGCTGCAATCACGATCTGCAGTGATTTTTGGAGCCCCCCAAAATAAAGTCTGACACTTTCCACTGTTTTCCCCATCTATTTCCCATGAAGTGATGGGACCAGATGTCATATCTTCGTTTTCTGAATGCTGAGCTTTAAGCCAACTTTTTCACTCTCCTCTTTCACTTTCATCAAGAGGCTCTTTAGTTCTTCTTCACTTTCTGCCATAAGGGTGGTGCCATCTGCATATCTGAGGTTATTGATATTTCTCCCGGCAATCTTGATTCCAGCTTGTGCTTCTTCCAGCCCAGTGTTTCTCATGATGTACTCTGCATAGAGGTTAAATAAACAGGGTGACAATATATAGCCTTGACGTTCTCCTTTTCCTATTTGGACCCAGTCTGTTGTTCCATGTCCAGTTCTAACTGTTGCTTCCTGTTCTGCATATAGGTTTCTCAAGAGGCAGGTTAGGTGGTCTGGTATGCCCATCTCTTTCAGAATTTTCCACAGTTTATTGTGATCCACACTGTCAAAGGCTTGGGCATAGTCAATAAAGCAGAAATAGATGTTTTTCTGGAACTCTCTTGCTTTTTCCATGATCCAGTGGATGTTGGCAATTTGATCTCTGGTTCCTCTGCCTTTTCCAAAACCAGCTTAAACATCAGGAAGTTCACAGTTCACATATTGCTGAAGCCTGGCTTGGAGAATTTTAAGCATTACTTTACTAACGTGTGAGATGAGTGCAGTTGTGCAGTAGTTTGAGCATTCTTTGGCATTGCCTTTCTTTGGGATCAGAATGAAAACTGACCTTTTCCAGTCCTGTGGCCACTGCTGAGTTTTCCAACTTTGCTGGCATATTGAGTGCAGCACTTTCACAGCATCATCTTCCAGGATTTGAAATAGCTCAACTGGAATTTCATCACCTCCACTAGCTTTGTTCATAGTGATGCTTTCTAAGGCCCACTTGACTTCACATTCCAGGATGTCTGGCTCTAAGTGAGTGATCACACCATCATGGTTATCTTGGTCGTGAAGATCTTTTTTGTATGGTTCTTCTGTGTATTCTTGCCACCTCTTCTTAATATCTTCAGCTTCTGTTAGGTCCATACCATTTCTGTCCTTTATCGAGCCCATCTTTGCATGAAATGTTCCCATGGTATCTCTAATTTTCTTGAAGAGATCTCTAGTCTTTCCCATTCTGTTGTTTTCCCCTATTTCTTTACATTGATCGCTGAAGAAGGTTTTCTTATCTCTTCTTGCTATTCTTTGGAACTCTGCATTCAGATGCTTATATATTTCCTTTTCTCCTTTGCTTTTTGCTTCTCTTCTTTTCACAGCTATTTGTAGGGCCTCCCCAAAAAGCCATTTTGCTTTTTTGCATTTCTTTTCCATGGGGATGGTCTTGATCCCTGTCTCCTGTATAATGTCATGAATCTCCATCCATAGTTCATCAGGCACTCTATCTATCAGATCTAGGCCCTTAAATCTATTTCTCACTTCCACTGTATAATCATAAGGAATTTGATTTAGGTCATACCTGAATGGTCTAGTGGTTTTCCCTACTGTCTTCAGTTTAAGTCTGAATTTGGCAATAATGAGTTCATGATCTGAGCCACAGTCAGCTCCCAGTCTTGTTTTTGCTGACTATATAGAGCTTCTCTATCTTTGGCTGCAAAGAATATAATCAGTCTGATTTTGGTGTTGACCATCTGGTGATGTTCATGTGTAGAGTCTTCTCTTGTGTTGTTGGAAAACAGTGTTTGCTATGGCCAGTGTGTTCTCTTGGCAAAACTCTATTAGTCTTTGACTTGCTTCTTTCTGTATTCCAAGGCCAAATTTGCCTGTTACTCCAGGTGTTTCTTGACTTCTTACTTTGCATGCTAAAAGTTGAGATTTTATCTGATTTCATCTCCCTACAAGAAGGAGTAAGTTATACTTCTAAAGTGGAACATTGAGAAGTATATCGATTCCAAGGGTGAGTTCAAATTCTAGATGGCTCCATAGATTAAAAATAACAATAATAAAATCTCATGGTGAATCTGGATGTGCATGGGGCCAAAAGTGAAGTCCAACCAGGAGTCCTAGACCTGGATATCATGTAGGCAGAGACTGAGAGAAGAAGAGAAGAGATAAAGGGAGAACATCTGGGATTTCTGAACCTCTCCCTGTCCAGTTGCCATCTTCTACCCTTCTCAGACTGTCCTCTGCTGCGTCTACTGCCCAGAATGTTTTTCCCCCTAATCTCTGTTAACTCTTACTTGCTTTTTTATGTTTTTTAATTTTATTATTGGAGTATAATAGCTTTACAACGCTCTGTTGTTTTCTGCTATACAACAACATGAATCAGCTACATTGTTGTTCAGTTGCTCAGTCATGTCTGACTCTTGTGACCCCATGGACTTCAGCACACCAGGCTTCCCTGTCCTTTACCATCACCTGGAGCTTGGTCAAACTCATCTCCATTGAATCAGAAATGCCATCCTACCATCTCATCTTCTGTCGTTCCCTTCTCCTCCTGCCTTCAATCTTTGCCAGCATCAGGGTCTTTTCTAATGAGTCGGCTCTTTGCATCAGATGATCAAAGTATTGGAGCCTCAGCTTCAGCATCAGTCCTTCCAATGAATATTCAGGACTGATTTCCTTTAGGATTGACTGGTTTGATCTCCTTGCAGTCCAAGGGATTCACAGGAGTCTTCTCCAACACCACAGTTCAAAAGCATCAATTCTTCAGTGCTCCACTTTTCTTATGGTCCAAATCTCACATCCATATTGACTACTGGAAAAGCCATAGCTTTGACTAGATGGACCTTTATTGGCAAAGTAAAGTCTCTGATTTTTAATATGCTGTCTAGGTTTTTTATAACTTTTCTTCCAAGGAACAAACATCTTTTAATTTCATGGCTGCAGTCACCATCTGTAGTGATTTGGGAGCCCAAGAAAATAAAGTCTGTCACTGTTTCCATTGTCTTCCCATTTATTTGTGATGAAGTGATGGGACTGGATGCCATGATCTTCATTTTTTGAATATTGAGTTTCAAGCAAGCTTTTTCACTCTCCTCTTTCACCTTCATCAAGAAGCTATTCAGTTCTTCTTCACTTTCTGCCATAAGGGTGGTGTCACCTGCATATCTGAGGTTATTGATATTTCTCCCAGAAATCTTGATTCCAGCTCATGCTTCATCCAGCCCAATATTTCACATGATGTACTCCGCATATAAGTTAAATAAGCAGGGTGACAATATATAGGCTTGACGTTCTTCTTTCCCAGTTTGGTACCAGTTCATTGTTCCATGTCCAGTTCTAACTGTTGCTTCTTGACCTGCACACAGATTTCTCAGGAGGCAGGTAAGGTGGTCTGGTATTCCCATCTCTTTAAGAATTTTTTACAGTTTGTTGTGATCCACATGGTCAAAGGCTTAAGCATAGTCAATAAAGCAGAAGTAGATATTTTTCTGGAATTCTCTTGCTTTTTCTATGATCCAGTGTGTGTTGGCAATTTGATCTCTGGTTCCTCTACCTTTTCTAAATCCAGCTTGAATATGTGGAATTTCTTGGGTCACGTACTGTTATAGTCTGGCTTAGTTAATTTTGAGCATTTCTTTGCTAGCATGTGAAATGAGGGCAATTGTGCAGCAGTTAAATATTCTTTAGTACTGCCTTTCTTTGGGACTGAGATGAAAACTGATCTTTTTCAGTCCCATGGCCACCGGTGAGTTTTCTATATTTGCTGGCATACTGAGTATAGCACTTTAACAGTATCATCTTTTAGGATTTTAAATTGCCCAGCTGGAATTCTGTCACCTCCATTAGCTTTGTTCATAGTGATGCTTCTTAAGGGCCACTTGACTTTGTACTCCAGGATGTCTGGCTCTAGGTAAGTGATCACACCATTATGATTATCTGGGTCATAAAGATCTTTTTTGTATAGTTCTTCTGTGTATTCTTGTCATCTCTTCTTAATATCTTCTGCTTCTGTTAGGTCCATACCATTTCTATCCTTTATTGTGCCCTTCTTTGCATGAAATGTTCCCTTGGTATCTCTAATTTTCTTGAAAAGATCTCTAGTCTTTCCCATTCCACTGTTTACCTCTATTTCTTTGCATTGTTACCTTAGGAAGGCTTTCTTTTTTTTATTTTATTTATTTATTATTATTATTATTTTACTTTACAATATTGTATTGGTTTTGCCATACATCAACATGCATCTGCCACGGGTGTACCCATGTTCCCCATCCTGAACCCCCCTCCCACCTCCCTCTTTCTTATCTCTCCCTTGCTCTTCTTTGGAACTCTGCATTCAGATGGGTATATCTTTCCTTTTCTCCTTTGCCTTTAGTTTCTCTTTTTTTCCTCAGCTAATTGTAAGGTCTCCTCAGACAACCATTTTGTTTTTTTGCATTTCTTTTTCTTGGGGATGGTCTTGATCACTGCCTCTTGTACAGTGTCATGAACCTTCCTCCGTAGTTCTTCAGGCAGTCTGTCTATCAGGTCTAATCACTTGAATCTATATGTATACATATATCCCTTCTCTCTTGAGCCTCCCTTCCATTTCCCCACCCTCCAATCCCACCCGTCTATGTCATCACAGAATGCTGAGCTGAACACCCTGTGTTATACAGCAACTTCTCACTAGCTATCTATTTCACACATAGTAAGGTATATATGTCAATCCTACTCTCCCAATTTGTTTCACCCTTCCCTTTCCCCACTGTGTCCACATATCTATTCTCTACATCTGCATCTCTATTCATGTCTTGCAAATAAGTTCTTGTGTACCAGTTTTCCAGATTGTATATATATGTGTGTTAATGTATGATATTTGCTTATCTCTTTCTGACTTTTTTCACTCTGTATGACACTCTCTGTTCACATCTAAGGAGATGCTTTCCCTCAAATCCTTCTCACAGTGAGGCCCCTGAGTTAGGATGCTGAAGGCCTGAACCATGAAATTTGGATAAAGAACTGGTAGGTTTTTAGGTTAGCTTAGGAGGTAGAATGGACAAAATCGTGACTACTTTCACTTGATGAATGAAAGGCCAGGCTGGCTAAGTAATTTGTGGGGCCCAGTGCTAAATAGAATAACAGGCTTCTTTGTTTACAAATGATGAAGTTCTAAAGGTGAGACTGAAGCATTTGATCAGATGTGAGGCCCTTCCGTGAACCTGTGTACCTGCACAGATCACATACTCCTGAAGCTAGCCCTGAGGAAGGAAGGGAGAAAGTGGAGAGGAGGGTTATTTTTTGCACACGGGGTGAGTTGTGATAGTTGTTTATGACACTTTGATCAGATGATGTCCACTGGGCATATCTGCCTGTAAAATAATCTGTTTTTATTTTCTTCATTACCTATCTGCTCCCTCTTAGGTCCAACAATCCACATTCCCTAGAAACTTTTATAATTTAGGATGGAACAAAATTTTAAACCAAAAGAATAATTGAATCTGCTTAAAAGTAAAAAAAGAGAAAGCTTTGTCTCCACCTGGATTATACGGTATATTGTGCTAAACACCGGGAAGGAAAGAATCCAGTTGACTATTTAAGTGCACTGAAAATAGTGACTGATTTCCCAAGCTGAATCCTGGAGACTTGAAAGCAATAATAATCTTCCAAAGGTACCTTATTTATTGACCTTCCCACCTCAGAGATTTTTATTTATTTTTTACTTTATATTCCTTGTGGTTGACTTCCTTTTAGTAAGCCATTTATTTCCCTAACAGTCTTAATGATGTTTGTTTCTGGAATTACATGAAAGTCAATTATGAGGGCTACAATTTAAAACCATCCCACGCAACCCAGCTTGCTAGTTTTTGACATGGGTCTTTGTGGAAAAAAAGGTGACTGGTTTTTAGCTATTGTGTTAAGTCTGTTGAAAGATGACACGGATGATGGTGCTGCTGACTGCTCTCCCATGACTCATAGATGGAGTTGCCTAGTAACTAACCCAAAATAACATCGCTGATGCACATCAAACCTGAGAAGCATGGGCTGCTGTGAATCAGGACAAAGGTGTCTCAGTCAGTAGCTAACTTTACTTCTCATTCATGGTTTTAATTTGGAAATTCTGTGGCCTTTGGTCAGTGATCCATAGAGTGAATAAGAACTTCTGGGTATATAACATCAAATCTAGTGGCTTTCTCTTTTTTTCTTTACTGACAGTGGTATATAGGCTTCTTTGAACGTTTATTCCAATCATGAAAGATATGGGGGTCAGTTCAAACTAAACAGAGTGATAAACCAGCTCAGTCTTCAAAGTAGATCACACTTTTCTCGGATTTGTAATCTGTTTGAGTTGCTTTCTATTTTTATTTTTTAAATATGAGAATTAGGATATACTCCTGCTTCACAATTTAAATTTAAAAGCCCCCTTGTTAAATGTTCTTCCAAAAACATATGCATATATTTTAGTGCAATTAATTTTAATTGTTAAATTCAGTCATTTTTACCTTGCATAACTAAAGGCTTGAATGTCAACTATAAAAAGAATGATAACAAAAATGCAGATATGTGTGTATATATATATATTTACATATACGTTCACATTGTGGAATTCAGTAAAGGGTAAAACGAGATGAAGATGGAGAAAAGTTCATTGGATTTGCAACTTAGGTCAGCATTGGTGATGTCTGTCTAAATAGTCTCAATGAGCTTTGTCTGTACAGGCTCTGATGGGGACTGAGGGATAGAAGCTATGTATTGTTAAGGAAATATAGGTGTTATTGTGGATGCTATTTTTAGAATAGGTTGAAAAATAAAAGAAGTATCTCTTGTCCTGACTGAAAAATTTCAGAATATCATGTCAACTCTTATCTCAGTGCTTTTCAAAATCTGCGCACTCATTTTGCTTCTCTAAACTTGCTTGCTGCAGTTTATTGCACTTCTTATCATTAGTACCTATCTTTATGCAGAGACTAAGGGTGTCTCTTTCTCCTAAAGCACTTACTGACTTCATTTCTTATTTGTGGAGAAATGTGTGTTTGTTGGGGAGGGGACTTTCTTCATTCACATTGTCTTTCACACAGTCAGTTAGAGACAATTCTCTGTCTTTGGGGTTTGTAGGTATGCTTGGCTTAAGATATGTGAATGGTAGTGCATGCTCATGTATCTGCAGCCCCATGGACTGTGGCCCGCCAGACTCCTCTGTCCCTGGGACTTCCCCAGGCAACAATACTGGGGTAGGTTGTCATTTCCTTCTTCAGGGGATCTTTCCGACCCAAGGATGGAACCTGCGTCTCTTGCATTGGCAGGTAAATTCCGTACCGTTGAGCTACTAGGGAAGCCCTATGAATGGTAGTGAAAGTAGTGAAGTCGCTTAGTCGTGTCCAGCTCTTTGAGACTCCATGAACTGTAGCCTGCCAGGCTCCTCCATCCATGGGATTTTCCAGGCAAGAGTACTGGGGTGGGTTGCCATTTCCTTCTCCAGGGGGTCTTCCCGACCCAGGGATCGAACCTGGGCCTCCCACATTGCAGGCAGACTTTTTACCGTCTGAGCCACAAAGGAAGCCAAAATAAATTAGACCTCATACTGCTGTTCGTGTGCTTCCAGCAGCGTGGAGCCTTTCACCTACAACATAAAGAGCCAGGTTGGAGAACAATTCAGCTTCTCTCTTTAAGGTAACCCCTGCTGCTGCTAAGTCGCTTCAGTCGTGTCCGACTCTGTGCGACTTCTTTCCCAACTGGCTATGTCTCAATAGAGAAGGGTGTTGTAGTTGGCAGGATGGTAGTAATTCTATCTAAACCCTAACTGCATTTTTTACAATGGTGTAAAAATAAATAAGTATCAAAATATCACAGTTATTTATACATTTTCAGACAGTATTTCAGCATGGAAAATAAATTAAGAAGAAACTAAATTTTAATCTATTTCTGTAATTTAAATGTAATATCAACTATTGTAGAAAATTTCTATAGACAGCAATAATGAGATATGTGATCTTAATGGGATTAACCAAAAGGGACAAAGACAGCTGACTTTCTCAAGCACTCTTTGAAAGTTCGAGTTTCCTTTCTACATTACAGAAATCCTGAGAAATGAGGAAATCTGAAAATATATGTTGTTAAAAATCTACCTCCTGAAGCCAGCACAACTGGTTATGAACAAACTGTTTCTTCAATTTTCACTATAATTTTCTTAATGTTTGTGTTGGAAATTGTGATCAGGCTGTACAGGACTTCAGAATGATCATCTTTAGCATTTATCCCCATTTTCAATTTAGAGTTTGGCTCTCATTAATATCATGCTAGGAACACTTTTAAATCACAGTAACTATTAAAGTAAGGATGTTCTACCTCTTACGAGGTTGTAGCTGCTGGAATGCTCTACCCAGAAGATACTTGGGCACCTAGGTGTCCATTCTTTCATCTGCTGCTAGTATTGACAGCTGGTGACTCAAAGCTAAGTGCTTTACTAGGAATTGCGTTACTAGAAGGAAGCTGCTTCGCCCAGGTCATGTGTCTCCCCAGGGGCAGTCAATATTCAATGACTTGACCATGTTGAGGCACAAAAACTTGACCCCTCACCTCCATTATGGAAAACTTCGAAGGCAATTTTAGCTTCAAAGCTTACTGTAAAGGATTGGCCACGATTCTGATGCAACAGCTTCACAGTCTGACCTCTTGCTCTGCCTGATTCATCCTTCACAGGTATTATTTCCCCATTCCTGGTGACTTCTGCATGAAAATCTTAGTGTCACAATATATTGTCAACTCTTTTCACACTATTCATTTGAAGAATCTGCCTGCAAATCAGGAGACCAAGGTTTGAATCTTGTGTTGGGAAGATACCCCAGAGAAGGAAATGGCAACTCACTCCAGTATTCTTGCCTGGGAAATCCCATGGACAGAGAAGTCTGGCAGGCTACAGCCCATGTGGTTGCAAGAGTCAAACACGACTCAGCTAAACCACCACCACCACCACCAGCCAATTAAGAGTGACATTTCCCTCAAGCCACGGGGCCCAGAAGAGTTCTCTGACACTTCTGAAATATTTTAAAGAGGAAGTAACAGAATATGATTTTAGAAAAATTATTGTGGCCACTAAAGGAATGAGGGATAAGGGAAATACAGAGGTATCAGTTCAGAGGCTGCTTTTGCTCAGTGAGAAATGGTGGCGGTAGAAAGACAGTGGGTGTAGTAGAGCCTAGCCACTTTCCCGAGCCATGTGGGAGAGACAACCATGGCACTTAGCTGGTGGTGGGATGTGACATGTGAAGGAGAGAGGAATTAGAGAGGAATGAGAGAATTCCAAATGTGTTGGCTGGCTGAGCGAATGGCTATGTTTTTCACCGGATTAGGATAACTAGAGGGGAAGGGAAGTAGGCTATAAAGGAAAGATAAATCAAGTTTTAGACCAACTGAATTTCAACAAAAGGTACTTAGAATAGAGTGATTTCAGATAAGGGAGAGAGGCTACTTTGACTTGGATATTAGAAACAGCAAAGTGTTTTGTATATTTTCTTTTGGTAAAAAATAAGTAGTATTAGTCAGACTTAATATAGTCAGATACCTTTCCTACCTTTATCTTTCTTTGTCCCCACTGTCTATGGTTCCCAAACTTGTTCTCTTCACACTAGACAACTCAGATGGGAGCTTTATTTGAGCACGTGCATCAATTTACCACAGCAAAAATGATTCTGGTCTGAGATGGGTTCCCCAAAAAGCACTGGGAAGACTGGTTATCTGGTTGCTGACAGTCACTTTCAATAGCATAACAAATTTCAGTTCCAAATAGAAAATGAAGCAGCAAGAAAGTTAGGGTATATTGACTGTCCTGCCTCAAAAAAAATATTATTCAGTCATGCCTTAAATTCTCTTTATTTTACTAAGGGAAACACTGAACAAGATTCTTTTTCTGTCATTTAAATTATAAATCTCTATATAATGCTTTTATAGTATATTATATTACATGTATATTATAAATTCATATATATATATATATGTATTTTATAACTTCACTTCTGAGAAGCCCCAGTAGATCAAGAGATAAAGAATTTGCTTGCAATTCAGGAGATGTAGGAGACACAGGTTTGATCCCTGAGTCAGGAAGATCCCCTTGGAGAAGGAAATGACAACCCACTCCAGTATTCTTGTCTGGAAAATCCCATGGACAGAAGAGCTTGGTGGACTACAGTCCATAGGGTGCAAAGTCAGACACAATTGAGCTTGCACAGGCACACCAGTAACAACTTCATATCTATCCACTTGACAAATATGGGCAATGTAATCATTCCTTCCTCATTTTGTAACCTGGCATATAAGTACAGAATAAATTACAAGAAAAAAATTTTGGGGGGGCAGATATCATACTTTAAAGGCATATACAAAGGGAAAGTTTATAGAATATGGATTACACAAGTAGAGACTTGTGTATCTGCCCTAATTGTGCTCTACTCAACTTCTGAAACTCAGAAGGACTTCCTTCCTTATTTCAAAAAAGCAAGTCCTACGCACCCTGATAATGAAATGAGTCGGTTACTTTGGTATTTATAAATGAACTGTCAGCATGTGAGTGCATCCCTTCATTGGTATGGACTCAGGAATTCCTCTCTTGACAACTTTTCACACTAGAAAGATCATACAAATAATTAAAACAGTTCGCTTTGGATGAGACAACCTGCACATCACTATTAGTGCATGCAAAGACAATAATAATATAGTCAAAATAATCAGTTTTACCATATTAGATACATTTCTCCAAAAGAGCTTAGACCAGATCATCCAGACGTTATGTATTTTGATCATTTCTGCTTTGGATCATCTGTCATTTGTGTATGTTGACTTGTGATTTTTCTTTGTCTTTTTAAAAGTACAAATAGACTCTGTGCTGCTGCTGCTGCTGCTAAGTCGCTTCAGTCGTGTCTGACTCTGTGTGACCCCATAGATGGCAGCCCACCAGGCCCCACCGTCCCTGGGATTCTCCAGGCAAGAACACTGGAGTGGGTTGCCATTTCCTTCTCCAATGCATGAAAGTGAAAAGTGAAAGTGAAGTCACCCAGTCGTGTCTGACTCTTAGCCGACCCCATGGACTGCAGCCTACCAGGCTCCTCCATCCATGGGATTTTCCAGGCAAGAGTACTGGAGTGGGGTGCTTTTGCCTTCTCCGAGACTCTGTAAGTGCTGGAAAATATTAAAAAATCAAGGAGTAACAAAAAAATAGTCTTCGTTTCTCTATGAGTCATATACTTTAAGTGTAATGATGAAAACGTGGCCTGAATAAGCTTGCTATAGACTGATGCCATCTGCTCACCTGTGGCTGTCTGTTTCATGGCACAATGCCTACTTGCAGAGGCATGCTGGAGATGTAGAACATGACATACTCCTACCTGCACCTACTCCTCCACTGCCCTTCTGTTCCCAGAAATATTTATTTATGCAGAATTAGGAGTAACTGGCAATAACATCAAAAGAAAAAAAAAAAAAACTCTGTTACTTGTAATTATTCATCGTCTCAGCCTCTCTAGAATTCATTTTTCTGCAGAAGCGTTATAAATCCCACTGGATCATATGTCAGAAAAGAAGAAAAATTTCTACCTATGGAGCGCTGAAGTATCACTTTAGTTTTAGATGAAGAAACATGAAGTAATTTCACTCCAACCCTTTCAAAAGTTTCATGTATGACTTCTTTCAATTTTGACCTACTACCAGGGTAAAACCCATATCCATTTCATTAAAAGTCATGAGGTTTATTTACTTTGAGTTTTTGATGAAAAGTAAAATAAATGTCAAAGTGTAATTAAAAGTGACTTTTTCAAGAGTGGGTGCTGAGTGCCATCAAAGGAACTTCTGTTAGATGGAGAACTGTTTCATCTTCCTGAGTCCTGGACCCTACTGCTGGACATCGAAGACAGCAGTCCCCAGCTGTTTTGACACCGAGGACTGATTTTGTTGAAGGTAATTTTTTCCACGGACTGGGTCGGGAGATGGTTTTGGGATGATCCAAGTGCATTACATTTATTATGTCACTGCTGATCTGACAGCAGGCGGAGCTCAGGTGGTAATGCAAGAGATAGAGAGTGGCTGTAAATATAGATGAAGTTCTGCTCTCTTGCTTGCCACTCACTTTCTGCTGTGCTGCCAGTATGGGTCTGTGGCCAGTTGGGGACTCCTGATCTAAGCAAAGGCAATGAAGTTAATTGTTGAACATATGATGTTTAAGGCTGTAAAACCTAGAAAATATTGTTTTCTAATACATTTGGGATTTCATGTGAGTTTCTAAAGTAGAGAACTGGCTCTTAAATTCAACCCATGAAAAGGGTAGTCAGAGATTTAACCTCCTCCTAGGGGGCTTCCCAGGTGGCTCAGTGGTAAAGAATCTGCCTGCAATGCAGGATATGCAGGAGACAGGAGTTCAATCCCCGGGTCAGGAAGATCCCCTGGAGAAGGAAACGGTAATCCACTCCAGTATTCTTGCCTAGAAAATCCCATGGACAGAGGAACCCGGCAGGCTACAGTCCATAGGGTCACAAAGACTCAGACATGACTTAGTGACTATGCAACAGCAAGGAGACAGCAGTAAGTAGAGAAGAGTCGGATCCAGTTGGAACTCCAGGTTCCTGACTTAGTAGCTGGGAATGAGTGACGTTAAAAAAAAAATTTCTTTGTGTCTTGTTAATTTGATAAAAAAGTTGGGAGTGATTTTACTTACCTCATGGGGTATGTAGTATAGGGAAATAAAATAGGGAAAGCTCCTGGCACATGGGAAGTCAATGTTTACTTTGCCTGGTGTTTTTCAGTTCAGTCGCTCAGTCATGTCCGACTCTTTGCGACCCCATGAATTGCAGCACGCCAGGCCTCCCTGTCCATCACCAACTCCCAGAGTTCACCCAAACTCATGTGCATTGAGTAGATGATGCCATCCAGCCATCTCATCCTCTGTTGTCCCCTTCTCCTCCTGCCCCAAATCCCTCCCAGCATCAGGGTCTTTTCCAATGAGTCAACTCTTTGCATGAAGTGACTAAAGTATTGGAGTTTCAGCCTCAGCATCAGTCCTTCCAATGAACACCCAGGACTGGTCTCCTTTAGAATGGACTGGTTGGATCTCCTAGCAGTCCAAGGGACTCTCAAGAGTCTTCTCCAACACCACAGTTCAAAAGCATCAATTCTTCGGTGCTCAGCTTTCTTCACTGTCCAACTCTCACATCCATACATGACCACAGGAAAAACCATAGCCTTGACTAGACGGACCTTTGTTGGCAAAGTAATATCAAATCACACCTATTATTTGGAGAAATGTATTGTTAAGTGATCAATTGCTAAGTCCTTTCCAACTCTTTATGTCTCTATGGACTGTAGCCTGCCAGGCTCCTCTGTTTATGGGATTTTGCAGGCAAGAATGTTGGAGTGGGTTGCCATTTCCTTCTCCAGGGGATCTTCCTGACCGAGGGATTGAACCCTCATCTCTTGCATCTCTTGCATTGGCAGATGGATGCTTTACCACCAGTGCCACTTGTTAACTACATATTTTTTTTCTGCTAGCATTTTTAACCCTCTTTTTGAGCTAACACAAAGGATTGAATTTTCAAATCTAACTCACGTGAACCAAAAGTATTGCCTGTTATTAATCTTAAAAGTATTTGGGAGGCTCAGACAAAGTAGGGAGAAGTCTGGGATGTGAAGGGCAACTTCTGGGTCCTTTTTTTCCTCCATAATACATGTGCTTTCTGGCCATAGTAGATGTGGTTTTTCAGTGAGATTATCTCCTCAAACAGGAGGAGAATTTTAGTTCTCACCATTGTATACCATGGTTTATGTAATAATGTCCAAGTTTCATAAATCTACAGATTCTGGGTTTATTAACTGCAAGCAATCCTAAGCCATAGGAATGAATGATATGGCAACCCATTGAGTATTCTTGCCTGGGAAATCTCATGGACAGGGGAGCCTGGTGGATTACAGCCTGTGGGGTCACAAAGAATTGGACACAACTTAGCAACTAAAGAACAACAACAATTCTAAACAATGGGCACCCTTTAAAGAATATCCCATGAGTAAGGATCCTCCTTTTACTAAATATTATTATTCTATTTGCCTAGAGGTCTAGAAAATTGTTGGCAAGGATATTAGAGTAGATGTCCTGACTTCTATTATTTCCCACAGCAGTATCCCACTGGTTAAGGGAGTCAATGGGTCACAGGTACTTTGCTGCCTTCCCTAGATCTCTCTGTTTAACAAAAGGTTAACACAGCAGCTGGCACAGGGACACGTCAGCTTCCTCTGTTCTTCTCACTGTACCTTCATGTAAACTTCTGATAAACTGATCCTTGTGAAATAATGGAAAAAAGTATTGGACAAGCATTCAGGAACAGGAGCCCATGTGCTTGCCCTGATCTTGTGCATGTTACTAAAAGCCTTGAAGGGTTTTTTCAGGATTACACTAAGCAAGACAGTGTAATCTAAATATTTCTGAGTCATTTTTTTATCTTTTACATTAAGATTATATTTGTCCTGGATATTCAGAAAGATTTGGGGAGTTATATAGTACAGATAAATGAAAAGTAATAGAAGGTAAGAGTGTAATATATTGTGCATTTATCATCTCCTTTACTGTTCAATTTTCAGAGAGGTGTATACTCGATAAAAATCTACCTTTTTCACAATGAAAAATTTTGGGACGTATATGAACCATGCTTGTTGTAAAGGAATTAAACAATTATGAAAAGAATATATAAAAATGTTTAATTCTATTCCCAGAGATAGCCAGTTGAAATCTATAGCATATCACTTTAGACAGAATATATAATATATATGCAGGCATGCAACATATCTTACTCTTTATATAATTATCTATATGTATATAAATATTATTATATTATCATTAAAATTTGCAACTTGTTTTTCTCCTCCAATATTTTGTCATGTCAATATAAATTGATCTACATCATAATTTTTCATTCTCAGGTAGTCTACATTTATATTCATATATAAACTTGTTAAAGTGTTAGTCACTCAGTTGTCCAACTCTTTGTGATCCCATGGACTGTGCCCTGCCAGGCTCCTCTGTCCATGGAATTCTTCAGGCAAGAATACTGGACTAGGTCACTATTTCCTCCTTACCAGGGGAGAAGTATTAATTACTTAATACTTAACTATTAGTGAAGTGTCTGCACTAAAGTTTTGGAGTTTATAGTTATACTAACCTTATGCATCATGATAGTTTGTGATATAAACTGCATTTTTACTATAGTAGTGGTGCTCGTCCTCAGTTGCTCAGTCATGTCACACTCTTTGTGACCCCATGGACTGTCGCCTGCCAGGCTCCACTGTCCATGGCATTTTCCAGGCAAGAATACTGGAGTGGGTTGCCATTTCCTGCTCCAGGGGATATTCCTGACCCAGGGATCAAACACTCATCTGCTCTATCTCCTGATTTAGCAGGTGGATTCTTTATCACTGTGCCACCTGGGAAGCCCATAGCAGTGGTAGGGGGACAATGTTTACTATCATTATCGATGGCAAAATGGTTATGATGGTATATTCAAAACACATTTTATATACATGATAACAACTGATGGTGATTGAGAACAAATAAGGGCCTTGTATTAAAGTACACTATCACATTTAATCTTCACAATATTCCTAGAAAATAGGTACTATTAGTGTTTCTAGGTCACAATGAGGAAAAGTGATATTTATAAGGATTTAAGATTGAGATCAAACAGCTAGTTAATGATCTGATGGAGTCCAAAGCACAAACTTAAGTACTATGTTAGACAACAAGAAAATCTAGCTTTCTCCATATATTGTGATGGGAAGTTAAGTTTTCATTTTTCCCTTTGCCAAAGTTCCTAAGCAAATGTGAATGGGTACTTAGAGTCTCTGGTTCCTCTTAGGTAAAGAGACTTCAATAATTATCTTCTTAAAATAATTGAACTTGGGTTAGAGGGTGAGAGAGGGAGAGAGTGGCCATAACCAGTAAGCAAGTCATATTTTCATTTTATTTCCAGCAGTGCTGTTCTTCACAGCTCAACCAAACAAACTGCCAATATTTTCAGTTTACTCATAGCTCTATCTGGGCAGCAAGGTCATTATTACTTTAGGGACCCTTTGACTCAGCAGCCAAAGGCACATTGCTTTCTGGCTGGGGATCTGGGCTTTGTTTTCACCCTTGGCTGTTGGGTTTGATTGGCACAGTGGTTCTTTTCTTTTTAAAGAAGTCCAGTCCACCATAAAATTTGAGACATTTTCATTTTATCATCATGAGAACATGTCTTCAGTTATTGCCTAGTCTTTACATAAGGGTAACCTAAGATTTTCAGAGCGGTGAGATTGACAGCAAAATTATATTGGGCTTCTTTTAGTCAGTTTTTCATTCTCTAGTGGGTCACCTTCATCTGCAGTTAAACTCAATCCAGAGCAGTAAGAGCTTGAATAGTATTCAGTGCCTCATCTACTGTTTACCATAGGGGTCTTTCTCAGGGAAATCTGAGGTTCAAAGGTTTCTTAAAACTGCCAATATCTACTGCAAAAGTGTTGGAGAAATTTTGCTAACTTCTACAAGTGGATTGAAGATTAAGATGATAGACTGCAAAAGGGACTGAATCCTAAAGTACCCTAGCCATTGCCTTCTTTGTATTACGCATTTCACTCCTTCATTTTCCAAGCAAACCAACCAAAGTTCTAATGATTCACCTGGCTTCAGCCAGTCATGGTCATTGATTTTCCTTCTTGCACTCTTGGTTTAGGTGTGTTTCTCTGTAACTATTTTCTGAAGGGCATCAGAAACTTCTACCCCCTCACCCCTAGGACAATCTTAGTATTACTATTTACAATGTCTTGAGACTGACCACCATATTGATTAGGAAGTCTGCTGTCTGAAGGAGAGTTACAATAACAAGGTCAGCTGTCTTTGAACCCATTTATTTATATTGATTTATAATCACCACCCTTATTCTTATTAACAAACAATGAGTTGGAAAAATAGTTATTGTCTGGTGACAGTATGATTTGGCCAGTGTATTTGTTACCAATTCCCATGAGTTTGCCTCTAATCCCATTTATTAAGTTGAAAGACCCTCATTTTCCTTTTCTAGGAAGCCATACCTCTATCATCAACATCTCATCCTTGCTGATAAAACCCTTTAGAACTGGGAAGTGTCAGAAATATACTCTAGTTGCAAGCAAACTCTAGTTTGCTCATGGAAGTGGGCAGAAGACATGAGATTCTTGTGTCAAACACAAAGGCCTTATTTCCACAACAATATTGATCCTTTGAATATTAGTGTTTTCTTCTTTTAGTCCCTCAGTGATGGGAAGACGAACAGATGATACCTGCTCAAACAGTATCTGAGCTTGCTGCTGCTGCTGCTGCTGCTAAGTCACTTCAGCCGTGTCCGACCCTGTGTGACCCATAGACGGCAGCCTACCAGGCTCCCCAGTCCCTGGGATTCTCTAGGCAAGAACACTGGAGTGGGCTGCCATTTCCTTCTCTAGTGCATGAAAGGGAAAAGGGAAAGTGAAGTCGCTCAGTCATGCCCGACTCTTAACAACCCCACGGACTGCAGCGTACCAGACTCCTCCGTCCATGGGATTTTCCAGGCAAGAGTACTGGAGTGGGTTGCCAGTGCCTTCTCCTTAGGGAACCCAAATCATTCATGGCAGCAAACCAGATAACCGTTTGTTCTAGCAAGAGACATTAACTTTATCATTTGTTGTTGTTTAGTCACTAAGCCGTGTCCAACTCTTTGAGATTTCATAGACTGTAGCCTGCTAGGTTACTCTGTCCATGGGATTTCGCAGGCAAGAATACTGGAGTGGGTTGCCATGTCTTTCTCCAGGGGATCTTTCTGACCCAAGGATCAAACCTGGGTCTCCTGCATTATAGATATATACTTTACTGTGGAGCCACCTGGGAAGTCCAACTTTATCATATCAGATAGTAAGTATCCTTCCTTTTTCTCCCGAAGGAAAAACATCATCTCTGTCTTCCGAAATTTTTCACTATCAGATATCTATGGGAAAATAGTCTAGAACAAAAGCATTCAGTGTCTCTCCTCACAAGACATGTGCAAATGCAAGAGAATGATGGAAATTGTCTCCTGACAGGGTGGTCGGTTATACCTCAACTGGCAAGGAACTTGCAAGATTTAGAATTTTGAAGTTTTCAGCCTTGTCTATGACTGTCCATATGTTTTTATCCATGTCTCAGCATTTCATTCATTCCCTACCAGTGCCTTAGCTGGCTGGATTGGCCATTTAATTGACACAGCAATTCTAACTGTTATGATCAGGTGTTGGGCTTGGATCTCAGCCATGTCTGCTTCTAGCTAGAAGAGACGAAAACTCTACAAAGCTCCCAAAGAAGCTTTCTAATTGTCCACTTGCATGTCCTGTTGAGTCACACATCTCAGTTTCTCCTTTACTTCTTGTACACTCTCCAGGACTTCAAAGTTAAATTATGCCACCATCTTTTATAATCCATATTTGGTTATTATTTTTGCAACTGCATTTGTTATATCAGTGCCACAGTTATTTGATTGCTTTTTGCTGTCACTCTGCATTTCACTAAGTGTTATGGACTAAATATTTATTAAAAAGGAAACTCAATTTTCCTCCTTCTCTGGAGGAAAACCCAGCTCTTCCCTACTTTGTGTTTCTTACTTGTGAATGTCTTTGCTACTGATGCAAAACAGTTCACTCTGGCCAAATGTGTGGAGAATATTCTCCACACCAACCAATTTTCTGTGAAAACCAGTTGGGTCTTTAATTCATAATCTAACTCAGTTCTGACACTACCTGGAAAAAGAGTAAGAGCCCACTGGGTAAGGGCTCAGTCCCACAAAATTCCACCCCTTCACTGTCCATCATTGTTCCCCACTCTAGACACAAGCCCAGATTATCACTTCTGCTTCTTACCAACTGGCTATAAGTCAGAGATTCCAATGAGCTCTTCCTGAGTGTCAATTAATTTCCTCGAGTGGCTCAAAGAACTCAGGGAAGTACATACATTTATCAGTTTATTAAATGATATAATAAAGGATACTGATGGACAGTCAGGTGAAGAGAGACATAGGGTGAAGTCCAGGAAGGTCCTGAGTGTAGAGTTTTGTCCAATGGGTTTGGGTTTGTCACTCTCCTAGGGTATGACTTTTTGCCAAGCTATAAGCTCTCAGAACTCTGTACTTCTGTGATTTTATGGAGGCTTCCTCAGGTAGGCATGATCAATTATTTCCAGCTCCTCTCACATCTCTGGAGGATGGACGGTAGGGCTGAAAATTTCAAGCTTCTAATCATGGTCTTTCTGGTGATCAGCCCTCATGTAGGAGCCCACCCAGTCTCCTCAATAAAACAAAAGATGCTCCTAGTGTTCTTATCGATTAGGAAATTATGAATATTTTAGGAGCTCTGTACTGGAAACCAGGGCGATATATATATAATATATATATATAATTATATATAATACAAATATATATATATATATATATTTGTATTATCTCACAGTTGTGTTACCAAAATCCATATGTTGATGCCATAACCCTCCAATGTGAGTATATTTGGATATAGGGCCTGTGAGGAAGCAATAAACACTATATGAAATCATAAACTCTCATTCTATAGACTAGTGCTCTTATAAGAAGAGGAGAAAACACCAAAACTCTCTCTCTTTCCACATGTATCCACTAAGGAAAGGCCATGAGAACACACAGTGAGAAGGTGGCTTCTACAAGACAGAAGAGAACTCTTACCAGAAATCAACTATGCTGGCACCTTGATCATGGACATCCAGTTTCCAGAAGTGAGAAGATACATTTTTTGTTGTTTAAAGCTTAACATCCAGACTGTGGTATATGCAGCCAAGCACACAAGATCCTAAGCCACAAGCAATGGTAATTTGAATTATTGTAATATTACCACCTGCTACAGATTACCCATTCTTTATTTCTTTCTGCCAAATTGATTATCCCTGTACTCATCAAATACAAAAGCAACTCAACCCCAGAGTTTCATTTTTGACAATATCTTTCCTGAAGCCACTGCTGGATATATATATATATATATATATTTTTTTTTTTTTCATCAGTCAGTACTAGAAAATACATACCATAAACTCCAACTGGGTAACTTGAGAAGAGTTTAATAAAAGGCCTGTTTACTGTCATCTGAGCAGGGTGTTTGGAGATCCACTACACATCATCACTAGGGCTGAGGAGATAAGAAGAAACAACGGTTACTGGAAGCTGGGAACCAAGACAGGACCCCAGGGCCTCAGGAGGAAAGGCTGGCCGTCCCACTCCAGTCCTCATGGGAGGATCAGGGAACTCCCTCCTCTCCTTCCTCAAGACCCTTATCACTTATTTTCAGGCTGTGTTTTCTTTTCTTTTAAACTGTGAGTGCTTTGATTGTACTGAACCTTTCTATCATTTCAGGACTGGGTACATACTTCAGGTATGGAATCATCTTTTCTGTATGCGAGGTTTCTTCCAGTTTAAACATTTACACCTTTTAAGAGTAACTTATCCGTCACTTTGGATCTCAAACAATGAATCTCATGTAGATAAAGCAGTTGATGGGATTGTATATGATCCCTCTGCTGGGGATACACATTTTCATCAGTTGAAGGATGAAAGTGGATGCAAAAGAGCAAAGAAGATGAACTGTAGAATAACTTCCATCTGCTTCCACCCTAGGATCCTTTTTGCTTTTCTTGATCTTTCTTCCCGCTCTGGAAGCAGCCCTATATGGCTGTATGGATGGAAGGAACAGAGTGCTCCAGGGGTATTGGTTTCTTTGCCATTGGGTTGCCATGGTCTGGTTGCCATGTTTGGCAGAAGGGCAAAGTTGCTGGGAATCCACAGAGATGTCTCTGTTTCTGCAGTTTATAAGCTGCACTCTCATATCTAGGAGAAATACTTGTGTCCTGATTTTTACTAGTCCTGCATTATTCTAGTTTCTTTTGTGTTTTCCTATACCCTTGCCACATTTTGGTAAATAGTTCTTATATCAAATTACCCAGTTTGAAAGTGCCATCTGTTTCCTGTTAGGACCCTGAATATATGTCCACTTTGGACCATATTGCTTCCTTGGCTCCTTTAGTTCTCTGAGCAGTCTGATGAAATAGGTTATGATAACACTTTAAAAGTAAGTATACTGAGGTTATTCAAGAGGTCGGTACATTTCTTTCCAGGGCTTCCCAGGTGGCTCAGTGATTAAAGAATGTGAATGCAGGAGACACAGGAACTTTAGGTTCGATCCCTGTGTCAGGAAGATCCACTGGAGGAAGACATGGCAACCCACTCCAGTATTCTTGCCTGGAAAATCCAATGGACAGAGGAGCCTGGCAGGCTGCAGTCCATGAGGTCGGAAAGAGTCAGACATGATTGAGTACTCAAGCACATTTCTTTTCAGCTTTCTATGAATTGCACTTCAAAAAAGTTGAAATCAGCTTGTACAAATTGTATTTGCTTTTTTTTCCTCTTGTCATTTTCTCTTTGCTTGTGTCATGAAGTTTTCTTCATAAATATAATTTTAAGCACTGTATGACAATCTACTTTGTGGATATGACATGATTTATCAAACTCATTCTCTTATGCTGAACATTTGGATCATTTTATGTTTTTCACTACTCTGAATAAAACCATGATGAACATTTCTGAGAGTGGCACTATCTAATCTTATTTTCTCATCAGATACATACACAGAAATATATATTATATGTATAAATATACATATAATATGTAAATATATACAATACATACTTGATAAAATACATAATCTATAATATGTGCATAGATTCACTTAGAAATATCTTTCTCTCTCTCTATACACACACGCACACACACACACACATATATATGTATATATATACATATATATATAATATAGTCAGTTCCAAGAATAATTTATTCTAGGAGTGAACTCACTGCATGACCCAGAATAAGAAACCCTCTGCACAACAAAACACACACACACACACACACACACACACACATACACACATATGTAATATTCATTATAAACAAACATCTATATCTTTAGGTATTTATATGTCTATATATAGGTCTATTTATTCATTTATTTGGAACATGCATAAATGTATATGTGTGTATGTGTGTGTGTGTGTCTGTATGTGTGTGTTTTGTTGTACAGTGAGTTTCTTATTCTAGTTTTTTTTGGTTCAATTTTTTTCTCTATTAATCTTGCCAAAGGTACAGGATAAATAGTAGTGTTTCCAAGCAATGAGTTAAATCCCAGAATAAACTGTTCTTAGAGCTGACTATTTACTTTGAGCAGGTTAGAAACAGTGGTAATGGTAATGTCTTATATTTGAACAGTACAGTAGAACTTACAAGGCAAATCTCACATGGCCAACCTAACTTCTCTGTATGCTAGACTGGACACATGGAGAAGAAACAAACCACAAGGTCTAAGATTTGCCATAATGTAAATTTGGTCACTTGTATATTGACACTGAGTCTGAAAAATTCTGAAAGCTCCAGAGTGATTCTAATGAACACTAGCATCCCATTAACTGTATTTATCACGACTGAGAAGGAGTTGAATAGTCTAAGCTTGGGATCTGCACACTTAGCCCCTGCTCTGCTATTTACCAGCTGTACAAAAGATTTTATTTTTCTCAACTTCAGATTTTTCATCTGTAAATGGGGCTAAGAATACCTTCCTAACATAGCTATTGTTAAAATGAAATGTGCATTCATATTTCAAAATCATTTGATAAAATATTGTTGAATATCAGTGGGCTAGAGACATACTTACTGGATATAGCAAGGGGCTCTATTTTTGGATATTACTAGGTTGTTCATTATTTTTCATTGATCATTATATAATCTAGAATAAAGGGAAACATATGTTGCAGCTGCATTACATATTTAGTACTGAACCAACTGTCATATAGAAAGTTCTTTGTGTTTATTTTTTATGATCCTAGGTGTTATTGCTTGACCTTGTCTCTGCTCTTACCTGGAGTGGGCTGTTGCCTCTTGGTGAGTCTTGAAATTTCACAGTTGTAATTACTTATTTGCACTAAAATCACTCTTACTTGCAAGAACAACATGGCATGGGATCTTTTAACACAGAAGAGTTGCCCTAGAAAGAATGTGAGGAAATATCCTATCCTTGTATTATAAATTCAAATTCCCAAGGAGGCATGAATGAATAATGATGAATATAGAGTCCTGTGGCCCCTTACCTTTAATATTCTCATGTGTGATAGAGACTTGAGTATGGAGATCTATAACTAAGTATATAACTATGAGAAAAATAAATATTACTATGAGGAAATGATAATGGAGAGTGTTGATAAATAGAAATGGAACTTTAGTTTCTATAAATCTAGGAAAACTTAGTGTGGGATGGTAATTTGGGCAAATTGGAGATGTACACCTTATATTGGATCTCTGGAAACAGACTCTGAGGAACAGCATGACCTGTAGGCTTGCAGGGATGTGCTCTTAAGAGATGCATTTGGAAGAAAGTAAGGAAGGCAGTTGAACAAAGATCTCATCGGACTTCATGGAGAGCTCTAGAGCTGGAACGGCCCTTCAGAGTTGTCCTCAACTAATGGAGAGGAGCCACTCAATGGCTAAGGGCCCTCATTGGGAGAGAAAACAGTCTTGAGTTAGATAGTTTCTTGCAGCTGGTCAAGGTCCATCTTAATGTGGAACATAGCTATGATCTGTCAGCAGTTGACATTTCCTGTAGAGACTGAATGAAGGGCGAAGGGATATGATGGTTATGTCAGCTCTGAAGAGAGAATTGGAGCAACACAGATCATCATAACCTTTCTATGCTGCTACCCAATTTCAGCTGTTGGTTGTCACATGGAGAAAGGAAGCTGATAAAGACAAATCTTTCAGTGTTTCAAGGAAATCATCTAATTTATCTTACTGAGTTAAATCTACCAATTTAAAATCCTTGTCAAATGTAAAATATTATAAGACACTCATGTAATCTCTGGGATCCTGGTTTGCTCCCAGTTTAATATTTAATTCAATCCTGTCATTTTACAGATGAGAACATTGAATCTTTGAGAAGAAAATAAAAAGTTCAAAGTCAAAAAATTAGTCTGAGAACTTTGATTTCCTAGTTCCTAAGTACAAAGTTTCTTGGTCCTTTCTCTAAATCAAGCAAATGGATATTAGTGAAAATGTGCTTTTTCTTAAACAAACAGTTCTCATCAGGTCTTCATAGGGCACTACAGATAATATCTTGTTCATTAAAATTTATTTGTAGACAGCCCCAAGGGAAACACTTGGTACTAAACACTTGCTCAGGGAAGACACTTCATAAAATCAAGCAGCACGTGGCTGACCTCCTAATTAGAAGATTAGGACAGATCTGTAAGTCTCTGGGGATCCATAAAAGATTATAAATAGTTGAGAAAGTCAGATTGTAAAGTACATTCTATAAGGGAGTTCCAGTGGAATGGATGTCTTTTTAATGCTCTTCTTAATGCTAACTAGGTGCCATCAGAGCTGGAAAATATTTTTTATTGAACTCTTAATTTCTTATAGAGACACTTGTTCAGTGTCTTCATTTTTAGGACAGTGTGCATGCATATGTGCTCAGTCACTCAAGCATGTCTAACTCTTTGTGACCTTATGGACTGTAGCCCACCAGGCTCCTCTGTCCATGGGATTCTCCAGGCAAGAATCCTGGAGTGGGTTTCCATGTCTGCCTCCAGAGGATCTTCCTGACCAAGGGATGGAACAGGCAGCTCCTGAGCCTTCCAAGCCTCCTGCATTGGCAGGTGGATTCTTTTATCACTAAGCTGCCTGGGAAGTCTCTTAAGTGAAAGAGAAGTAGAAGTTTCAGGGAGTTTAGAGAAGACCTTTGATGGCCAAGGCCAGTAGAGTTGGTGAATCCTCCTTACCCTCAGATTGCCTACTTCCTGCACATGACAAAGCCCCAGAGAAAATTCTGGGCTTGGGATAATCTATGCCTTTTTTAAAAATAATCTTTTAAGTTTAGAACAATTTTAGGCTTATAGAACTATTATAAAAATAGTACCAAGAGTTCTTTAAACTCCATGCCCAATTTTCCCTGTTATTAATTCTTATATTAATATAATACATTTGTCACAATTAACAAATATTACTACATTAACTAAAGTCTATATTTCATTCAACTTTCTTCAGCTTTGCCATATTATTTTCTGTTTTAGGATTCTATCCAGTATGCAATATTACATTTATTCTTTGTGTCTCCTTGACCTCATTTTGGTTGTGATAATTTTTCAGAATGTTTTTTGTTTTTGATGACCTTGACGGTTTTGAGGATTACTAGTTAGAAATTTTGTAGAGTATCCCTCAGTTGGAAATGTTCTAATGTTTTTCTCAAAATATGACTAGAGTATATGGTTTTGGAAGGGAGGCTGCAAAGATGAAGTGCCATCTCATCCCATCCCATCACATCAAAGTGACCCCATGTCAATATGACCATTGATATCAACCTTAATCAGTTGGCTAGACACATTTGACAGTTTCTCTACTATAAAGTTATTCCCCTCTTTCCATACTGTACTATTTGGGAGACAGTCACTATGCATCATCCACGTTTAGAGTAGGGAGTTATATTCTTTCTCTAAGGATCGAGTATCTGCATACATTATTTGCAATTTTTCTCCACGGGAGACTTAAAGTGTTTTTGCTGTGAATGAGAAGAGTAAGTTCATCTACCCCTGACTTATCTTACAGGCATATCAACATTTTAAAATTATTATTTACTTCATTATTAAAGTTCTGCTATGACAGAAGAAATGAAAATTACAGGCTTTGATATCCTGCTGTGGTTGTGACATGGATTAACTAAAAGGAATATTATTTTTCACAACTGTGGAAGGAAATTGAGATAAGGATAATTACTGAGTTTTTATGGGCACTATGTTTTATTCTCTGATGGTACTGATTTTAAATACATTAAATTACTTTTTTGGCTTCTTTATTTTTTAAATTCTGAAAATATGATAACACTTTTATAGGAGACTTGGACAATACAGAACAAGTTTACATACAGTTCAACCATATATTACAATTATTTTTATGTAGATAAATTAAGATTTTTAGTTGGAGTTTCAATATCAAACTCTCAAAAGTTAACAGAATAAATATACAGGGAAGTAGAAGGATATAGTAGACCCAAAAAGCACTATGAAACAATTCAATGTAATTATGATTTATACAATTTCACACAACAGTAGGATAATAAAATTACTTTTTAAAAAAGCACTATTACTTTTGACGTTCAGACCAAGAGAAGGACCAATTCAATCATATCTGCAATGTTTTCCTCACATTTTTTTCCTTCTAGCTATTGTTGAACATGTGATTTCTGGAGGAATAAATATGGTGTGGATTCTATCCTATTGTGACGATCACACTTCCTGCTTCAAAAAGGACTGTCGAGCAAAGCAAAGGACTCTCCTGATTGACTCTGGCTACTTCTGTACAGAATATACCATTTTGATTATTACAAAATGTCATGCAGATCATTTCAGGCAAAACTCATCGACAGTATTCTGTGTTTAACATACAGGCACAGCAATTATTAAAAAAATGGTTTGTGTGGTAGATGTGGCTCAGTGCAGGGGGTCTAGGCACAGAACACTTGAATTCAGCTAGGTTCAGTTCTCATCAAGGTGGCACATTGCAGACACTGCATCATTTTTTCCTTTGAAATGTTCTATTTTTAAGGGAAATTTTAAGGAAGAATAGTGATTTTATTACCATAACAAAACAGGATTATAACATCTGTTTCACAGTGTAGCTCATATCTTTTTTGACAGTTCTTACACATTTCTGAATATAACATTTCTTTCCATTCTGATGACACACTTGTGGTTAACATCACTAGATATAGAATTGCATATATTTTAAGAAAAACTGCCCGGCTAGCCCAGTTAGTAGAGCTTGAGACTCTTAAGTATATATTTTCTTTCCTTCCTTTCTTTCTCTATTCTTTCCTTCCTTCTGGGAATATCCAGAGAAGATGATAATGATATAAGGGATTTGTCTGTGAATTCCAGGGAATGCATTGGAAAGTTCTGGAAATAGGAAGTAAGGGCAATGGGATCAGAAAAGAGGATTTTCAGAATTTTGTTAGGGTAAGATCCTGCATAGTGGTAACTTTGCTTGTTGACATAAACAGCAATAGAAATACTTCATCTCCCATCATTCTGAAATAATTTCTACTTGAAATGCATTTTCCCATTTTGCCCCTAGACAAATACTGTTTGTGTGTCTTATCTTCTCATGTAATATTTTTTACTCAACTCAACTATCTCCTTTTTTCTTTCTTTGTAGAACAAACATGATCAACCACACTCTTTTTGTAATGACATTTGTATAATTTACTCATTCAAATCCTTACTATTTACTATGCGTCAGTGCCCATGTAAGGAAATATTGAACAGAAAGACATAGTCCCTGCAGCTGACATGAGTAAATGTGTCTGTTTGTATATGTTCGCTACATCTCTTGTATACTCTCAAATGGTAAAGGTCATATTTTGTAATTATGCAATATCCCACTTAGCCCCTATATGACACAGTCCTATAAAACTACTAAGTGTTTTGTAGCTATATCACAAAAAAGATTGAATGAATAGTTTTTGGCTCTCTCTTGAAATGGATGTGTAGCAAACATAATATGCTTAGATAAAGAATATGACCATATGTTTAGATAGATATATGTTTAATGCTTTGCAAATCAGCCTTTTATCATCTGTTAGCATTTCCAAATTATCTTACTGCTAATAAGGGAAAATGCTTTATATACTACTTATTTTTTATTAATTTTTAAAATGGTTATTGCCATCTTGAATAAAAGACCTCAGGAAAATGATAATAATAGAAGCGGTGGAATCAATTTAAAAAGCTCTTGATTCAGGAAAAGTGTTTAGTAGGAAGAAATTTGAGGCAGGAAAAAAAGAGATTAAAGAGACACACTGTTAGGGAACAATAAAATGTAATTCAAAAGATTATCTGATTAATTGTTAATATCAATGTTCTCTAACTTCTTAAACAATTAGTTGGTGAACTCATTCAGAGAAAGCTTGAACAGGGAAAAATTAAAAAAAAAAAAAAAAAAAACCAACACTAAGATCTTAATGTTTGAGTTAGAACTCACTTTCTATTTTCTCAACCAAAGGATGAAAAAGAGAAAATTGCTCAAAGCCACATGGTAAGTAAATATAATGTCAACCAACTGTCATTTAATACTGTTGGTAAATTCCATTGAAATTATTTTTCTTTTAAGCAGAAGGAGAGAGACAAATAATGAGTGGAATGTCTTCAGGATTTATGAATGCCTTAACTTTTCCCTCAGGATTAACTTAAGCACAGACCTATATAAAGAACAATGACAATAAAAGAGGAACTTCCATCAGCAGTAGAGGAGAGTAGAAAAAGACAAACAAATGGTGAGTCACAGCTGGGTTGTAAATCTCAGTTTTTAAGTATACTTGTTATTTCCTTGATCGGATGCTAGGGAATATATTACAGGGAGAAGCTCAGGGAGCACCACCCAACTCTCAGAACTGAAGTTTTGGGGTAGGATCACTATTTTGGAACCATCGAAGTTAACTCACTTATCATCTCTCTGACAAGTACTATAAAGACAGACCAGCAATGTGTGAACAGAAGATAAATAGCAGCAGATCTGTGGATGGGGAAATTCAATTCCCAATGAACTGAATAGAGTAGAGATGACCTTGGCTGTCCTTTCTGGAATATGTGGCATATGATTACTCTCCAGTGATCCATAAAAATGTGGTAACAACACAGCATTAGTATTAATAACTTGCATTTTTTCCATGTGCTTGAAATATAAAATACTTTAATATAAATTATCCTATTTGAGTGCCATATTTTTACTGTGATATAGGGAAGAATGTATTTTCTAAGAAGGAAACTGATGCTCCTGACTGTGGAACGATTGTTCAAGGTGATCCAGCAATTAAGTGGCAAAGCTGGCACTAGAGCCAAGGTATGCAGCCCTTCCTCTTGTGCCTTCTCTGAGAATTGCCATCAGGACCCAGGCCTGATGTATGCTGCTGATCTGTCTTCGGATCAGAATCTAAAATACAGAATCTAGTTTATCGTAATCATGCCCTCACAAATTCAGCAAATTATTTAAAAAAATGAATCAATCTTAAACAAATATGGGCTTCCCTGTTAGCTCAGATGGTAAAGAATCTGCCTTCAATTGCAGGAGACCTGAGTTTGATCCCTGTGTCAGAAAGATCCCCTGGAGAAGGGAATGGCAACCCACTCCAGTATTATTGCATGGAGAATTCCTTGGACAAAGGAGCCCGGTGGGCTACAGCCCATGGGATAGCAGAGTCGAACATGACTGAGTGACTAACGCTAAACAAATATATACATAAATTGATGGTTTGTAACTTGTGTTCTTGTTTCTTTAAGTTTTAGAAAAACTTTAATATTATCTATGTGTATTTTGTGCATTGGTCTTCCAGTCACTAGCTGCTGAATGGACATATCAGGTGAGCATAACCAGGCATTATGACATGAATAACATATCCAAGAAGACATCTTTTAAGAACAAGATAACAGGTCCCACACATTTATTTCCATAGGTAATGTAAAAATATTCTGTGGTAAATAAGACTTTCACATTTTTATAAAAATGAAGTTAGTTGTATCCATTGACTCTTCAGTTCAGTTCAGTAGCTCAGTTGTGTCTGACTCTTTGCGACCCCATGGACTGCAGCACGCCAGGCTTCCCTGTCCATCACCAACTCCCAGAGCTTACTCAAACTCATGTCCATAGAGCCAGTGATGCCATCCAACTATCTCATCCTCTGTTGTCCCCTTCTCCTCCTCCACTGACTGTTGGCTCTTTTTAAATGTTACCTCACAGAATGTCATATGTAACCAATGACCCTTTGAAAACGTAAGTTTGTCCTATAAGTGGCAAGTATTGCAATTAAAATTCATATTCACTCTCAAGCTCATTTGATGTCCTTCAGAAATGATGAGATTGGCAACCAATCTGAATCAGTGTGTATAGATCTTAATGTTTGCATGAATGGCTCCCCTCTAATTATTTAAAACCCACAACAAGCAACTTAGTAAGTGCCCAGGCAGTGTTATATCAATACAAGTGACTTTGTGACCCATGGTTTGTGTGCAAAATAAGCAACTTAGGTAGTTATAAAAAAGTTTACTGAAAATCTCCCAAAGCAACTGGTATGTAAACCTTTAAAATGTTAGAGGAGTTCAGGGAAGCAAAGTTGGTATTTTTATGGAATGTTTAAAGCCAGACATAAATATTTTAGTGAACTGAACTGCTCACTCATCTGGAGTTTACGACTTGGTTCAAAACCATTTATCTAGTCAGAAGCTAGTCCTAAACTATAGTTTAATATTTCTGTTATACAATTGCAGCAATGAAGTATTACTGATTCTCCATTTAAAGAGTTCTGTATAGCTAAAGGAGTTAAGGAATGCAGAAATTGTTGGGTATGATTAGTAAAACCAGTAAAAAACAATAAAAATTATGCATTTTATGGAAGAATAATCATTTACTTTTTAGCAACCTCAGGATTATATGCCTTGAAATATTTTTTCCCATGACCAAAATAAGGACCTTTGCTGAAACCTCATGAAACAAAGAAAGAAGGCAATAAATATTAATAGAGCTGTTTACATGGTTCTGTAGCTGAATTTATGCTTGCAATAATACAGGTACACTCTCCAAATTGCTAGCAAGGGGAAGAAATGGGCTTTATTAATGTCTACAATTTCAAAGTGCTGCTCCAGATTTTACTCAGGAAATTATTGCTTAAAATCAGTGGAATGTGTAAGATTGTTTTCCCTTAGTTTCTATACTGCATCTTATTTGTATTACCCTTTCATTTTGAAAATTTCAAGGTTAAACAACAAGCTCCTTCATGGTATGACACAATAAAATGAAATTACATTAAAAAAGTAAAAAAAAAATTTGAGCTAAGATATTGGATAATGCAAAGGTATCAATGCAATTACCATGCTACCATAACCATGAGGAATTCTGTACAATGAAGTTATCTTCTTCAGGTTCTAGAAGAGAGCTAAATGTGTTTTTATTAGAATGAATCTTTTTGAGGACAAAGACACTGCTGTATCCCAAAGGCCTCAAATGATGTCTGGAATGAAGTAGGCATTTAAGAAAAAATTTTAAATTAATTAGTGATAATTACAATACATCAACTACAAACTAAGTTTACAACATGCAGAAGACTGTGATATTTGCTTTCTATTTTCACCAAGATACTAATCTAGCACACCAAACTCAACATCTCTAAAATCAAGCAATATTTTCTTCCACAATAGCTTTATAACTGATCATTCTCTGTTCTAATGAATGTCATGATATATTTCCTGACATTCCAGGTAAAGTCTCAGTCATGTATTACCCTATATGTATCCATATCATCATCTTAGCCCCTTCTAAGGCTGATGTTCTGCCTGCCTACTCTACCTTGGCAATATTTTTCACTTAGCCACAAAGTCTCCAATCTGATCGCAACTGTTCTGATTTGTTTGTTTAGGATATTTTGTCCTGACAAGTATAAGAATCTACAGCTTCTTTGCCTTCAATTTCTGTTCTTTTAAAATCACTCAGAGATGATGGGACTTGTAAATTGAATTATCTTGCACCAGATTGTGCTGAATGTACAGGGACAAAAATTATCTTCTATAAAAAAGTCATCATCTTTACCTCTCAAACACACTCTATAAAGTTGTGTTAGTAGCCTGCTGCTGCTGCTGCTGCTAAGTCGCTTCAGTCGTGTCCGACTCTGTGTGACCCCAGAGACAGCAGCCCACCAGGCTCCCCCATCCCTGGGATTCTCCAGGCAAGAACACTGGAGTGGGTTGCCATTTCCTTCTCCAATGCATGAGAGTGAAAAGTGAAAGTGAAGAGCTCAGTCGTGTCAGACTCCTAGAGACTCCATGGACTGCAGCCTACCAGGCTTCTCCATCCATGGGATTTTCCAGGCAAGAGTACTGGAGTGGGGTGCCATTGCCTTCTCCGTTAGTAGCCTAAAGAAGATGAAATAAACACCCATGGAGAGGTTAAATAACTGCATAACTTCATTGTTCTCAGCCTGCATTTGATGCTTTCTGTTACTTTATGCCTCCTTTTGCACATATGTTGCTTCTTCTGTCAAGGACTGGTTTGTAAGCTTTTAAGATGTTCAGTAAAATGTTGATAAATAGATGAATCATTGGTCAAGCTTGAAGGGGGAGAGTTTAATTGTATTTGAGAATCTCATAGCTCCAGTCTAGCACCAGGAAATAGCCAGTTTTCAGAAAGAATATGTATCTATTCATTTATACATCATTATCATGAAAGGAACACATCTAATACCCCAAATATTTCAATTGCCAAGTCAGAAACCAAAAGATATACAGTATAGGAAGATGCTAAGGAAGAAAGGATTGTTGGTATAAAACATAATCTCCAATGAAAAAGCTATATATTAAACCTCTTTCCTTGATCAATTTTGATCTTTGATCAGCTCCTCAGTTTGTGCTATTAAGAAAGGGAGAAATCATTAAAAAGCATATGAAAAGATGCTCAACATCACTGATTATTGGAGAAATGCAAATCAAAACTACAATGAAGTATGACTTCACACAGGTCAGATGCTGCTACTGCTAAGTCACTTCAGTCGTGTCCGACTCTGTGTGACCCCGTAGACGGCAGCCCACCAGGCTCCTTCGTCCCTGGGATTCTCCAGGCATCAAAAAAATCTACAAACAATAATTTCTGGAGAGGGTTTGGAGGAAAGGGAACCCTCCTCTGCTATAGGTGGGAATGTAAATTGGTACTGCCACTTTGGAGAACAGTTTGGAATTCCCTAAAAAACTAAAAATAGAACTACCATATGACCCAGCAATCCCACTCCTGGGAATATATTTTGAGAAAACCATAATTTGAAAAGATTCATACACTCCGATGTTCACTGCAGAACAATTTACAATAGCTTGGACATGGAAGCAACCTAAATGTCCATCAACAGAAAGATGGGTAAAGAAAATGTGGTACATATATACAATAGAATATTACTCAGCCATAAAAAAGAACAAAACAATGTCATTTGCAGAACAAGGATGGACCTGGAGATTGTCATACTGAGTGAAGTAAGTCAGACACAGAAAGACATATATCATGTGATATCACTTACATGTGGAATCTAAAAAAATGGTGCAAGTGAACATATTTACAAAACATAACTGGAGACACAAATGTGGGAAACAAATTTATTTATGATTATCAAGGGGGAAAGGCAGGGGGAGGGATAAATTGGGGGATTGGAATTGATATAAACAATTACTATAGATAACAAATAGGGACCTACCATATAGCACAGTGATTTTATACCCAGTATTCTGTAATGGCCTTCATGGGAAAAGTATCTAAAAAAGAGTAGATATATTTTATTTATATATATATATTTCACATTGTTGTACAATGTGAAACTATTTCACATTGTTGTACATTTGAAACTAACACAACATTGTAAATCAACTATACTCCAATAAAAATTTTTTTAAAAAGCTAGGTGTGAAGAAGTCCAACATTCGCAAAATAGAAGAGTAGCTGAGTAAGTAAGCATCGCTGAAGAGATCTCATGGTTCAGATACGTTAGTCACCTGGAACAATCAGAGCATTAGTATTTCTGTTTGATGACTAATTATAGTATCATCGAAAACTTGGAAGGAAGGATATTCAGTTGTAGCAAAAAAATCATATAAATAAATTACATTTAGTTAAGTATTTTTTAGTTTCCTTCACCATTTACCTCCTGCCAAAGAATATGATAGCCTACCTTGTGATGAGTTGATTTGTGAAAGTTACTAGTTCAAGGGCCTTTTTACCTAAAATTACTTATGTTTCCAGCATTCTTGTCTGGGAAATCCCATGGGCAGAGAAGCCTGGTGGGCTACATACAGTCCATGAGGTTGCAAAGAGTCGGACGCGACTTAGTGGCTAAAGAGTAACAGCAACTTATTTCTCAGTCTGTGCTCTAGATGCTCCTGAAGCCATTTACTCATCCAAAAGGAAGCAGTTTCATCTTCTTCACTAATTCACTGCTCACTTTTTTTGTCCAGAAGGAGTGACACTACAGGCATATTTTTTCATATATAGGAGATAGATAATTGGTAACACTTTAAGGACACAAGAAATTAAACAGCAGGGTTGAATACCCAAGTTGCTTAATTTACCAGGAATCATTAATGTATAGCATTGCTTTAATTGGTTATATTTCAAAATTATAAAATTGTGGCATTTAAAGTAATTGTTCCTGGGTTTTGTGATTATTCATTCCACTGTGTACTTGACTTTATATTTAATGGGCAGTACGATAGTTTGTTCTTTTTAGTCAGATAATCAACTTACATTTGTGTATTTCATGAACTTATTATTTCATGCTATTAATTTGTTCAACAAATAGTTTATTGGTGAGAGAAGAGTTCTGTTTTATTTTTCAGCTATCTTCTGCAAGACATCATTTTAGATAGATTCAGAAAATGAATAAGGCAAGTTTTCTGTCCATAACTGGAGAGTTGGGGAAAGACATAGACATAATTAAGTAGGTACAACCTGATAAGTAGAATTAAAGGGATTTTAACAAATTGCTCATGGAACACTGAGAAATAATGAACTTCTCCTGACAGTTCCTAAAACAATTTCATCAAACAGACAAAATTTGATTTGGCATTGATGATGAGTAAATGTTTATTAAGTGGGGGATTTCTTTTAACATTCTATTCAGAGATTGCTTAAAATGAACCTGTGATTCATTAGATACACAGAGGAGAGGTCAATAACGGTCAGACTGCAGGCTATGTGACAGAATAGACTTTAGACTCTAAAATAGCTCACTTTTTTTTTTTTTTTAAATCGTATCTTGTGATCTCCCCTGGCCATCAATCAGAACTACCAAATGCTGTTATATCACAAATGCTGTTGCTTTATATCAGTCAATATTGTTACTGTTACAGAAAAATGCCCTGATCCATTTGCTTTGCAGTAGTCCTGCAACGGCTTTTCCACAGCCATTATTGTTCTGAACTGATGTCCCAGTTCAGCCTCTGGCTTCCAAGTCCTCGATCCCAGATTTGAAATGACATGCCCCTCCTCTCTTAATTAATTGAGCTTTTTTTGACCGACTACAGAAAATCTGGTCTCTAAGTAATTGGAGAAATCCCTTAAACATTAGATTAATTCTCTCTATAATCTTTTGTAGCAGAACATGAATATATGACTTGAAATGAATTTGCCTGAGGTAGTCAGTATTAAAATCAAAATTACTTCTTCAAATTGATTCAAATAAGTGTCCCCAAATAGGACATGCCCTTTTGACTTTAAGTGTGTTCCTTGAATTTTCAGACTTCCATTCTCACAATCTTCAACTGGTACATCTTGCTTTCTCTGAACTTGGTATATATATTTACTGTCAAAGAAGCAAACCTTTTCATCAATATTTCTTTTATCCCTATTTAGTTCTATGGCATCATTTACAAAGCATATAGCCCTTTTGTCTTTCTTCTAATGGTGTCTTCCTTGGGAAGGAGAATGATATAATTTGGAATCAGGTAGAAGTGGACTTTAGTGTTAACCCTTCCACTTACTCACTTAGTGATTTCATGCAAATTATTTAAATCTGTGACTCTGTTTCCTCACTTGAGAAGTAGAGATAGTGATCCTACTTTGAAGCATTATTGTGAAGATTTAATAAACAAACTCTTAGCCCAATGTCAGCCATCAGTAGACATGTAACAGTAGAATAGCTCTTGTTTTGAAATTATGATTATTACTATATGCCTCCTGCTCTACTTTCAAAAAATCTACCATTGTCTTGTTATTTTCCACCAATAATCTCTTTACAACCTCAATTTAAAGTCTAGCCTCTCCTTTACATCAGCCAGGTTCCGACAGGAAAATAAAAACCACACTGGACATTTCAACAAAGGTCTTTGATAGAAGGAACTATACAGGCATAGGTATGGAAAGCTGAAAGAATAAAAGAAAGTGTGGCATTAATAGCAGGAAGCAACTGTTACCTCAGAGGACAGATTAAATTGCACAGAACCTGGAAGCTGGGGGGAAGGCCCAATGAAGCTAGTTTTTGGACCTTTTAGAAAGGGTGTTGCCTTTGCTGCTGTTGCTATGTTCTAGGATAAGCAGTGAGACTGGTTCTGAAAGTATAAAAGAAGCTGGAAGATGTAGTCAGATGCTCTTATTGCCTTCTCATTTCTCTCCAGTGCCCTTGGTTGTAGGAATGCTGTAGGAACCTGATGGAAAATGAGCAGTCCAAAGAAAAATATAGTCGGCAGAGTCCTAGCACCAGCCTAATACAGCCCAGTCTAGATGAATGGATTTAGAGCTGAGAGATAATGGATTAATGGCCACTGTGGTCCAACTCTGCTACTGAGCATCTTTAAATACCCCACTACATATATTTGAACTTTAACAGGAATTATAATACAAAGCTCTTGCCTGATAGGACATAACCTATCCAATGGCAAATGAAGATTCTTTAACTTACCCTTTAAAGGGAGATACAAATTCCCAGAGGTCATGAATCTCCATGGTATTTAATAAGAGGTAATTTAGTAAAACAAAATAAAGTGGATCCTGAATCACGACAACGTGTATGAAGCCTATATAATAAAATGTGAAAAGTTCATAGACAAGAGCAGATTTCTTTGAAGGATATCAATAGGAGCAGAAGGTGTCCTGGGGAATGAGATAGAGTAATTTTCCTGTGAAGTGAAGTGAAGTCGCTCAGTCGTGTCTGACTCTTTACGACCCCATGGATTGTAGTCTATCAGGCTCTTCCATCCATGGGATTTTCCAGGCAAGAGTGCTGGAGTGGATTGCCATTGCCTTCTCCAGGGGATCTTCCCAACCCAGGAATTGAACTCAGGTCTCCCGCACTGCAGGCAGACGCTTTACGTCTGAGCCACCAGGGAACCCAGATCCAAATGAAGGGGAGTTCAGACAGAAAACACTTCTCTTCTAAATTCCAGTTCATACCCACTCTTTATTACTATCAGAAGCTTTATCTTTGGAGTACTGGGATTTTTTTCTAGTCAAATTTGACTATCAAACAAAAATTACAATATTGAAGAATCTGACAAGCTTTGCAATTTTAAAAAGTATCCTTAAAATAAGTAGGATTTGTGATATCATCAGCAGCATACAATGCACTAAGCCAGGGAGTGGTGAGATTGGGAGAAATCAGTAGTTCCAATTTATTACCCACTACAGGAACCACCTGATCTGCCTCTTGAGAAATCTGTATGCAGGTCAGGAAGCAACAGTTAGAACTGGACATGGAACAACAGACTGGTTCCAAACAGGAAAAGGAGTACGTCAAGGTTGTATATTGTCACCCTGCTTATTTAACTTGTATGCAGAGTACATCATGAGAAATGCTGGACTGGAAGAAGCACAAGCTGGAATCAAGATTGCCGGGAGAAATATCAATAACCTCAGATATGCAGATGACACCACCCTTATGGCAGAAAGTGAAGAGGAACTCAAAAGCCTCTTGATGAAAGTGAAAGTGGAGAGTGAAAAAGTTGGCTTAAAGCTCAACATTCAGAAAACCAAGATCATGGCATCCAGTCCCATCACTTCATGGGAAATAGATGGGGAAACAGTGGAAACAGTGTCAGACTTTATTTTTTGGGGCTCCAAAATCACTGCAGATGGTGACTGCAGCCATGAAATTAAAGATGCTTACTCCTTGGAAGGAAAGTTATCACCAACCTAGATAGCATATGAAAAGCAGAGACATTACTTTGCCAACAAAGGTTCGTCTAGTCAAGGCTATGGTTTTTCCAGTGGTCGTGTATGGATGTGAGAGTTGGACTGTGAAGAAGGCTGAGCGCGGAAGAATTGATGCTTTTGAACTGTGGTGTTGGAGAAGACTCTTGAGAGTCCCTTGGACTGCAAGGAGATCCAACCAGTCCATTCTGAAGGAGATCAGCCCTGGGATTTCTTTGGAAGGAATGATGCTAAAGCTGAAACTCCAGTACTTTGGCCACCTCATGCGAAGAGTTGCCTCACTGGAAAAGACTCTGATGCTGGGAGAGATTGGGGGCAGGAGGAGAAGGGGACGACAGAGGATGAGATAGCTGGATGGCATCACTGACTCAATGGACGTGAGTCTGGGTGAACTCCAGGAGTTGGTGATGGACAGGGAGGCCTGGCATGCTGCGATTCATGGGGTCGCAAAGAGTCGGACAGACTGAGCGACTGAACTGAACTGAACTGACAGGAAAATTGTAGAGTTGCCAGCTTCCTAGACAATTTGCTTCAAAGTTGTAGAAGAAACTTTAGAGATATTTAAGTGGATGGCATTATAGAGCAACATGGTTGCATCTTTCTTCCTCTGCTCAAAACTACAAATGAGTTCAACCTTTTCCATGGTATATAATTTAACAATGACTGCTATTTATTTTGCTTAATAATAGAATGAGCAATGTAATAGGATGCTGTAATGAGGCTGCTTTTATTTTTGGATAAATCAAAGGTAAATCAAATGAAAGGGTAAAGTTCAAGGCTGTTTAATGTGAATTTTATAGTATAGGTTTCACAATAGCTGATGCATGGATGTAAAGTGGTTCTTCATTTTCTTTTCTTCTTTTTTTTATATTCCTGTTTTGTTAGAAAGGGCTTGCCTGGTGGCTCAGCTGGTAAAGAATCTGCCTGCAATTTTGGAGACCTGGGTTCCATCCCTGGGTTGGGAAGATCCCCTGGAGAAGGGAAAGGCTACCCACTCCAGTATTCTGGTTGGAGAATAGTCCATGGGGTTGCAAAAGGTCAGACATGGCTCAGTGGCTTTCACTTTCATTGGAAAGGGACTTCACACTCAAGAAGCAGTTATAAAAATAAGGGAAACACAAAAAGAAGGAACAACAAGAAAAGTGTAAAATATTTTATCACTTGAAGGAAATAGATTAATTGTTATACTAAAGGCAAATAGTTTGAAATTCTGTATTGAAAGGCAGAGACTGTCAGGTTGGGTTGAAAAATAAAACCTACGTATATAGTGCATGCAAGAACACACTTAGATAAAATTTAAAAAGTAAAATACCTAAAACAAAAAATCAGGGGCTTTCCTGGTGGTCTAGTGATAAAAAATGCAGAAGGCACAAGTTTGATCCCTAATCTGGGAAGATCCCACATGTTGCAGAGCAACTAAGCTTATGACTACTGACCCTACAACCTGTGCACTAGAGCCCAGGAGCCACAACTACTGAAGCCCACATGCCCCAGAGCCCGTGATCCGAAGCAGGAGAAGCCACAGCAATGAAAGCAGCCCCCAGTCACTGCAACTAGGGAAAAGCCCATGCAGCAACAGAGATCCAGTATATTCAAAAATAAATAAATAAAATAAAAAAAACAACCAAAAATCTCAAGCAATCAGGTTTCTGTGCCCTTTTAACTTTATTGATTAAAGAAAAGCTAGTAATGGACAAGCTTTGTCGTGCTTTTTTCTTCTGTATTTGTAGTTATTTTTGTTGTTAATTTAATGTTTTCTAACCAAATCTAGATACAACGTAAGGGTATTTCTAAAAATTAATTTCTGGAGAGCAGAAAGTCTTTCAAGTGGTATAAATTCATGCAAATATGATTGCACATTATTTTACCATGTATATGGCCAGGCATTTGTTTGGAATAAAATAATAATGTTAATAACTTAATTTTACATAACATTTAAAGCCAGTTTTCTTAAAGCAACTTAAAGGAAAAATTTTTAAGAAAAATATTTTTATGATGACTTCTGAATGATATCCAGGAGACTCATCAAGTCCTATTGCTGATATTTTGTTAGCTCATCTATGCACACAGTATATTTTTATAGATGTTAAATTTTGAATAAATGGAAAATACTAGAATCTTTTACTTGGAAAAATTTTTTTTTCTTATCTATGGGAAACTAGCCTTGTATTTAGAACAGAGTAAGAATTCAATATATTGTTTTAACTGATAAATTTGATTTAAAGATGAAAAGCTAATTCACTGAATAGTTGCACTAGATTTCTATATATTTTTATAAACATGAAATGTCACCTATAATATATGAAGCTTTTTAACAATAAATTTTTAAGGTAATTTTAGTCTTTCAGAGAAATTGTAAAAATAATACAGAGAATTCTCATATACTTTTACCCAACCTGTCCTTATGCTAACATCTTACCATAACAATAAAAAATGATGAAAATAAAAAATTAACCTTGCACAATACTATTGACTGTAGTACAGCACTTATTCAGATTTCACCAGTCTTTCTATTACTGTCTCTTTTTGCGGTTTCAGGATCCAATTCAGAATCTCACACTTTCGTCGCCTTGTCTCATTACTCCTCAAATCTATGATTTTTTCCTTGGTTTTATTGTCTTTCAAGACCTTTACGGTTTTGAAAAGTACTGGTCAGTTCTTTGTAGAATGTTCCTCAATTTGGACTTGTTTAGTGTTTTCTTATAGTTAGAATGAGATTCTGCATTATCAAGAAAGACATTACAGGAGCGAGGTGTCTTTCTTGGTGCATCATATCAGAAGACATCTGATGTCAGACTGTCTTCATACTCCTGATACTATACTTCATCCTTTGGCTAAGAGGGTGTCTGCCAGGATTTTATGCCACAAGTTTATCAATTTTCCCTTTATAACTACTAAGTATATTGAGAGAGTTACTTTGAGACTATGTTAATGCCTTATTTCTGCTTAAACTTTTGCCAGCTTGTTCAGCATTTATCAGTATATATTGATGGCAACAATTATTACTGTGGTATTCTAATGGATATTTTCTATTTCCCTCATTTCTTCTGTATTTATTAATTGGAATTCTTCTGCAGGGAAAAGTTGCCACGTATCTTCTATTTATTTGTCTATTATTCATTTATATCAAAATGGGCTCATTTTTAAGAAACTTTTTGCATTATAGTCAATACTATAGGTACCTATTTTGTTGCTCAGATTTAAACTTTGATCATTGTGGTAAGTTCTTTCAGGTCTTCTTAATGCTTCTTTTTTCCTTTCTTTCATTTTAGAACTTTCTTAGTTTCTGGTACTATAAAATGTTCCCAAACCTGAAACCAACCATTTTTCATAAGAATTGATTTCTTTTTATTGGCAAATGGTATTTTGAAACAAAGATCTAGTTGTAAGATATAATTTTTGAACTTTTGAAATTAACTCTGTTGAAATATGGCTTATATACACGAAGACGATCCCATTTAAAATATCAAGTTCAATGAATTTTGACCAATAACATTTTTGTAACCATGACTCAAATCAATATTTAGAACATCTCCATCATCTCCTCCCAAATACATCTGCCGTTTTAATGCCCATCTCCCCACTTCCAGTCCCTAGACAACTACTTACTTGCTTCTGTCACTATAGATTAGTTTGCATGTTCTGGACTTGCATTTAATTATGCAGTATGTACTCCTTTACATCTGAATGTTATCACTCAACTCATGGGTTTTAGAATTCATAATTTTAGAAGAATGTATCAGTAAGCTGTTCTTTTTTTTTTTTTTTTCCTGGGTAGTGTTATATTGTATAAATAGTCCACAATTTGTTTAATCATTCATTTATCAGTGGGTATTTGGATTGTTCTTTATTACAAATAAAGATGCTATGAATATTGGTTTATAAATCTAAGTGTGCACAGATAACTTTATTTCTCTGGGGTAAATTTTAGGGCTAAAATTGCTTGGTCTTCTGACAGATAATTTGTTTGACTCTTTAAAAACCTGTTAAAGTATTGTCCAACATGATTGTGCCATTTTATGCTTCATCCAAAAATATACAAGAGTTCTGAAACAGTTTTTGTTTTTATACAAAGTATAGCCAGTCACTTTTTATCCTGAAGTTGAGCTAACTTTGAGCACTTGGTGAAAACCAAGTGCTCAAAGTTAGCTCAAGAAAAGCAATAAACAAAAGCAATAAACAAGTAGATTGCTTACTTATTATAATGTAATTATTTATTGCACTATATTCAGGAGATTTAATATATGGATAGGTACCTGAAAAGAATGATTAGAGAGGGTTTTGTAAATTGTGGTTTTGTTTTTTTAACCAACTGACTCACATTCATATTCAGGTCTTTTTATCTTCACTCAAAATTAAGATGTTGTATCCTATGGCCATGGGTGAAAATATGAACAAAACGCAAAAATTAAAATGACATATGACACATGTAATAGTATCTGATACTAACAAAGAACATTAGATTTTCTACTTTTAAGAAACCTCTCATTACTATTTTCATTTATATCATAAAACGTACAACTTATGGGGTACAGTCCTATGGGATTGACAAACACATATAGTTAGACATCCATCACTGTCATGATGCAGAATAGTTCTGTTTCCCCCCGAATTGCCTAATGCTGCCTTCTTGTAGTCAACCCTCATTCCACTCCTGATCCCTGGCAACTATTGCTTTGCTTCCCACTCCTGTATTTTTTTTTCTTTTTTGGGGGGGGGTGGGTACACATTTCTTTTCCATGAAATTCCCTCTATATCCAGATGTAATAATTTAGACGTGATCATGTGCTCAGTCCTGTCCAACTCTTTGTGACTCCAAGGACTGTAGCCCACCAAGCTCCTCTGTCTGTGGGACTTTCCAGGCAAGAATACTGGAGTGGGTTACTATTTCCTTCTCCAGTGGATCTTCTCGATCCAGGTTTCAAATCTGCATCTCTTGCATTGCAGGCAGATTCTTTACCACTGCACCACCTGGGAAGCCCCTAATTATTCATACAAGCATTGGTAAATGTTTTATTTCCTAGGCTTTGGTTTTGAAACATTTAAAAATCATCATTTCTTAATACTTGACAAACTTCACTGAAATCATTTACAATGATTTACAATGTAAATTTTCATTTACATTGTAAATTTGTAAATTGTAAAATGTACATTGTAAATTGTAAATTTATATTTACAATGATTACAATCATTTAATTTGTAATTTGTAAAATTTGTACATTGTAAAATGTAAATTTTCATTTACAATGATTCCAATCATTTACAATTTACAAGAACTCATTTGGAGAGTTATTTAAATTTTTTTTCCTTTTATTATGTATGTATTCACTGTTCTGATAGTGCCTCTTGGCACAAATGTGCTTTAAAGTATTTATTGAGTCCCATGAAACATGCCTACAGAGGCTTGACTTACCACATTTGTGAAGAACTGAAACTTTGACCGTAAAGGTCCATACAGTGATCATTTTCAGATAGATCCGAAGAGATGTGAAGAGCTTGCCTGGTGGCTCCATTGGTAAAGAATTCCCCTTCAATTCAGGAGATTGCCTGCAATGCAAGAAACCTGGATTTGAACCCTGGGTCAGAAAGATCCCCTAGAGAAGGAAATGGCACCCCACTCCAGTATTCCTGCTTGGAGAATCCCATGGGCAGAGGATAGAGGATCCTGGTGGGCTACAGTCGGGTTGAAAAAGTCAGATACGACTTAGTGACTAAGCCACCACTGCCACCAAGGAGATCTGAACTTTACTTTCCATGTGAAAAAAATAAAATAAAGGTCTCACAATAAGTGTGCCAAATAATTCTGGATTTTAAAAGAAATGTCCCTGGCATTATAAACTCTATAATTTTGGTAGTAGAGGAGAATCAAAGTTATAAGAAATGATGACTTTTCATTGGTATGCTTTTAGATGAAGGTGCCCCAGAAATGCAAAAATACAAGCAGATCTCATGGAAGTATTTTGGAAATTGTATATAAAGATAAAATAAAACAAAACTAACTAATACCAAATGTTAATTACTAGTACTGAGGCATTCACTATGATCAATCTAATTATATATTTTGAACTTAACGTAATAGACAGTATTTTAAAATAAAGACATTTAAATTTGATCAGTTCAGCAAAACTGATTTTTAAATTTAATATGATGTATAGCCCTTTAAGATGACTCATATAACAGAGATTCTGTTCTAAGAAATTATGCATATTAACTTAAGCTTATAATTTACTTCTTTAATAGACAGCAAAGCATGTTCAAGAGTCAATGTTTTTACCTATAAACATATTGGGAAATATTAAAATACATGTGTAAGAGATGTTATTAAAATAACACAAGTTCTTTGGAAAAATAATAAAGTACATGAAGGAAAAAGAAAGCTATGCTCAGATTATGAATGCATTGTCCTTATGGGAGTTTCAACATTCTGTACTATAGGATTGTAACAGAGGTCAATACCAGATTTGTGTACATTTGAATTTCCAATACTTAAGTATTGGGAATCCTGGTATCCCGTGATTCAAAATACCAATTATTTGGAACTTAAGAAAACGAGTTCCTTTCTTGAAAAGAATGTCAATCAAGTGTCCAAGAGGAAGAGCCAAAGGAAAAGTGAGCTTTGAAACATTTAGGTGTGTAAAACTATAAAATAAAATTGCTGCTCTAGTGTTTTATTTACAATGAAGTATGAACAGGAGTAAAATTGTTAATTGCTTGATGAAATGATAGACAGAATTATTAATGCAATTGTACAGAAATAAATTTCTGAGACTACAGGGAAAAAAAAATCTCAGTTGAGAAACAATTGATTCAATCACTATTTAGAGAGGTGGCCTACATTTTTTCCCCATCTGTAGCCTCCATTTTCATGAGCAACACAATCCTACTGAATCTGTGAGTGTTTCATGAAAAAGAAGAAACAAGTTGAAGATTTGCTGAAAATTGTTGAAGTTAGTAATGACAGTGAAGGCTTTTTATTTTTAAGCTTTTTCTTCTGTCCATTTTTGCTTTAAATTTCCTAAAAACCCATTCACCTCAAAGAATGACTTTGGTTGTTTAAAAGTGTATAGCCAGATATTTTCACGTCTAATTTGTTTTATCATTCACTCTATCTCTACTGCTACCATCTTACATTGTTGTCTGTTGCTAAGTAGTTGTAATTACTTATAATTTTAAAAAATTTCTACTTCCTTGTTTCTTTTGGCTCTTGTATAAATCCAGTATTGCACAAGCCTTGACTCAAATTAAAATTCTTGACACTGTCCTGGATGACCTTAGCCTGAAGTGATAATTCCTTTCAATAATTTTTTAGAGCAATCTTTATCCATGCATTTCATGACATCTTTCCTACAGTTGCTTTGAATGGGTAAGTATTTTCTTGCTCAATTCTTATGTTCCATGGTGTCCTAGTGATGGATCCTGTCTATATCTCAATGATACCTGGAACATTGCGTTGGTATGGTAAATGCTCTGCATATATTTTCCAGGTTCACTTACTATTTTCTTGAGTATACTTTATTGTGAATTTAAAAATATGTTTGTCTACTTCATTGGATATTTAAATTGAAAATATTATACATGTCCATTTAAAATAATATTGTTTTATTTATAGCTCTCTAATTACTTCCCCAGTGAAGAAAAAAATTGGTATAATAGTATTTACCTTCTTGTCAAGAATGAGGAATACTTGCCTACTTTTCTGGAGAACATAATATTTCTTATATCATGACCACATCTCCTTTTTCTTTTTTTTTTTTTTTAAATGAAGAAAAATTTTAGATGCTTGGGTTTGTTAACATTAATTAAATTATGGGTAAGATGTATGTCCAAAAGATATGAATATTAGGGATGTCCTGAAAGTATTTTTAATGTTAAGAAAATTAAACTCCTGTAGGGATTACAAAAGTATACATAAAATAAAAGGAAAACTGAAATGAGGAAATTGAAGGTGATATGCTATTTTCAGTATATTTTGGATAAAAATTTAAAAGGGAAACACCTTAGATTTAGAACATGAAAAAAACAAAACAAAACATTAAACTCCATGTTAGATCTTTAAAACAAATGCTTGCCAGCAAAATAAGCTGTACCTGGGGCTGTATCTACTCAGATCAAACTTTTACAATGAAGAGTTGGTAGAAGTGTGAAGGATGTTTAAACTTATTGATGCAGTGAAAGTGAAGTGGCAGTGAAAGTTGCTCAGTCGAGTATGACTCTTTGTGACCCCATGGACTATACAGTTCATGAAATTTTCTATGCCAGAATACTGGAGTGGGTAGCCTTTTTTGTCTCCAGGGGGTCTTCCCAACCCAGGTTTCGAACCCAGGTCTCCTGGATTGTAGGCAGATTCTTTACCAGCTGAGCCACAAGGGAAGTCCCTGGTGCAGTAAAGAGGAAAGGAGAAACAAAAACCAATCATATATTTAAAAATCCAAGTCTAAGTTGTAGATATTCATGACTTTCATGAGCATGGAAATAAAACGATAAGTATCCAAATAGAAAATAACTACTCCTACATACCTATCATGTGTTAGGGTCCAATGACTTTATCCTACCTCCATAGCTGCTGCCCTGGTCTCTTGCCTACAGAGGTGCTCAAGAGATGTTCATGGAATAAGTAGAACTCTGTGACTTAAATGGGTTATCGGTTGAGCCAATTCTATGCTCTTAATTAAGATAGGATGACAAAAGAAGTAAATCTCATAAAGATAGTGAATTCTTTTTTTGAATATGTAAAATCTGATGCTCATAATGTGTTCAACCAACAGTTCAAAGTATGTGTCTGAAATTTTATACAGAGTACTAGTAATCCAAAGATATCAACCCTGAATATTCATTGGAAGTTCTGATGCTGAAGCTGAAGCTCCAATACTTTGGCCACCTGATGCAAAGAGTTGACTCATTGGAAAAGACCCTGATTCCAGGAAAGATGGAAGGCAAAAGGAGAAAGGGGCAAGAGAAGATGAGATGGTTGGATAACATCACTAACTCAATGGACAGGAGTTTCAGCAAACTCTGGGAGCTAGGGAAGGACAGGGGAGCCTGGTGTCCTACAGTCCATAGGGTTGCAAAGAGTCAGATATGACTTAGCGACTGAAGAAGAACAATAACAGGTACATATATATTCTACTTTTCTTGTTGGTTTGTAAATAGCATCTTTATTTCATACTTGGTGGAAGTGGAGAAAAAACTTTTGAATCAAAATCATTTGATTTCTCTCTTCTATGTAAAAAATCATTTCTATATTCATAGTGTCTAGCTTTGTTTCAAGATGATCTTATGTCAATCTTAAAGTTGATTTAATCTCTTCCCAGTGTGTAATATGATGCATTTTAATGAAAACTAGAGAATATTGAAATCCTAATGAAATATATAATATAATTATTTTGTTTTTATATTATAAATCATCAGAATAAAATAACCATATTTAGATAGAAACTCTACATTTAACATTTTGAGGAACAGCTAAATTGTGTTTCAACATGTCTGAACCATTTTACAGTCAAACCAGCGATGCATGAGGGCTTCAATTTTTTCATATCTTTATTGTCTTTTTGTTTTTAGACATTCTAATGGATGTGAAATGTTATCATTGTTTTGTTTTTCTCTGGTAACTAAGGTTATTTGAGAAGGCAATGGCACCCCACTCCAGTACTCTTGCCTGGAAAATCCCATGGACGGAGGAGCCTGGAAGGCTGCAGTCCATGGGGTTGCTGAGGGTCAGACATGACTGAGCGACTTCACTTTCACTTTTCACTTTAATGCATTGGAGAAGGATATGGCAACCCACGCCAGTGTTCTTGCCTGGAGAATCCCAGGGACGGGGGAGCCTGGTGGGCTGCCGTCTATGGGGTTGCACAGAATTGGACACAACTGAAGTGACTTAGCAGCAAGGATATTTGATATATTTCATATATTTATTCATTCATATATAATTCCTGGAAAAATGTCTATACAGCTTGTTTGCCTATTGACCATCTTCTCAACTGTGTCTTCCTCACATAGTGGAAACAGGATGAGAGAGTTTCTCTGGTGTTCCTTTTATGAAAACACTAATCCTGTTCACCCTCATGACCTAATTACATTCCAAATCCCCTACCATGGTGGTTAGGATTTCAACATATATATTTTGGGTAGGACAAATTCAGTCCATTGAACTATTTTTGCAATCCACTCATTGAATGTCTTGCACATTGGATTATTTTGTAGATACTTAGGAAATTTGTCTATTCTCACCTATTCATTCATTTATATCTGTATGGACTCTTGGAATAGTTTTTGATATTTGGGTTATAATCCAATATTACTTTATTTATTAATATTTTGTGGCTTGAATTCTTTCAGATTTGGTTGTTGGAAACTATTTTAGTTGAGCCCTATATCCCTTTGATATATAACTCCATCATTGTAGGAATCTTTTAAGCACTTCCTTACTTTTTGGTATTATAAGATACTTCTGGCTCATCCTTCATATCTTGTGCCTGGTTTTAGAATCAGTCATTTATCTAAAGAATCCTAGTTCCTCGTATTCAAAAATGATACTAGAAACAAAGATATGGGCACTAGGAATACTCTTTGTTTCTGGGATGTAATTATTGATACTTTCAGGATCTCTTCACTGACAGAGCAAGGAAATATATGTCTATTCTAACCCAATATCTATAAATATTTCTATCTTACTACTAAGGTAAATGTGATTTCAGATTGATTTGTTCAACTCTAATCCATTACTGCTTAGATCATTATAACCTCCATCTGTTGCTTATCTATAAATTTCCACTCTAGCAATGAGAAGCGATCCCTTTACTTAATTTAATTCAGCCCTGAAGGTATAGAGATTTTTGCATTGTTACCTTGTACCTATGGAAGACAAATTTATTAACTAAGTGTAAAGCTTACGTACATTCCTTTAGCCTTTAGTCTTTTAGACTATTAATTTCCTTAGTTAATTACACTAACATCCTATTTCCCATCCTGTTCAGTGAAGTTATGTTACACATTTTTAATACTATTAGATTGTGTCTTTAGCTTCTGCATTCCATTGATGGATTTACCTAACCACTGAAATAATTTTTAAAATTTGTATATATTAAAATTGATTTCTCATGCTATACAGTTAAATGGGTTTTGACAAATGCATAGTGTTTTGTATTCACAATTAAAGTATCATGTTTATCCAATCATGTATTGATGCACATACATGGCTGCTCTAATTTGGGGTGATTATGAGTAAAACTGATATGAACTTTCACATTAAGTGAAAATGTCACATTTTCACCAATAGACACCAATGTCACATTGGTGTGCACATCAGTTTTCAAACGAATTGGGTAAATATTTAGTAATGTGATTGCTTGATTGTATGACAAGACTATGCTTAGTTTCATAAGAAAATGCCCAAATACCTTCCCAAGTTGCTGTACCACCTTGCATTCCCAGCAGTAGTGAATGAGTGCTCCTAATGTTCAATATGCATACCTTTGCTTTCTTTTTCCGCCAAGTAGGACTCAATAAATTGAGTAAAAAAGGTCTGCCCTCATCATTGTGTGTGGGCACCATCCAGTTTGTTGAGATCCTGAATAGGACAAGCAGGAGATGGAAGGGTACATTTTCACTCTCTCTTCATGAACCGGGATGTTCAGATTCTTCTGCCTTTGGACATCAAAACTCTTGGTTCTCAGGCTGTTGGACTCAGGACTTACACCAGCAGGCCCCTGGTTCCCAGACCTTACATCTTAGAATGAATTATGCATCTAGATTTTCTGGTTCCTCAACTTGCAGATGCCACATCCTGGCATATCTCAACCTCCATAATCACCATGAGTCAATTTCCATAATAAATCTCCCTCTCTCTCTCTCTCCTCTCTCTCTCTTGTTGGTTCTGTTTCTCTGAAGAACCCTGACTAGTATACATAGTGTTTCTTGTCAGAAAACTAAAACCTGCCAACTCTTCTAATACATACACAACTAGTGAATCATTTCTGGGAACATCTGGAAAGTTTTTCTTAGAGAATTAAGATTAGTGCCTAAAATATACTCTATATCTTTACCTCTATTTATCTATCTAGTTAACTGTAAACTTATAACAGTAGAAATCTGATGACAAAAATCGATGATTACTGCTGTTCTTTCTTTCATCAATGCCGGTTGGTGATAGTGGTGGGGACCTGACCTCATACTCACAAATGTACACAAGAGGCAAGAATACAGATATTTGGTGTAGGTAGATTAATTTATGCTTTGGAAGGTTTGGAATTATTTCCTGGTGAACAATGAGTTGGGACACAATTTCAAGGAAGAGCCCAAATCTCTATATTTGGCAGTTCCTTTAACAGCTGAAGTAAACACCTCTGATCTCAGGTCTTTTCTTATTCAGTGTGGGAGATGTGCCAGGGTAGTTCATGTCCACAGAAGGGAAATTAAGAGACTTGCTTCAGCAAAAGCCTATTTTGGTCTGTTTCTGGAAAAAAAAAAAATGTACCTACACATTTCAAACTGCTATAGCCAAAGGATTTGCTGACTCCTTTCTGGTCAGGCTTCACAGCAAACCAATCACCCGGAATGTGACACCCAAGGTACCTCCAGTGCAATAGACGAAGACTGCCTGATAGGAGGCATTTTTATTGACCTCTCTAAGGCATTTGCTTTAGCAGGCCATAAATTACCCCTGCAAAACTTCAAAAATGTGGGGCCTTGTAGAGACTGCATAAAGTGCTTTGCATTAACTTGAAGAATTGTACAGGAAAGAAAGCCCCATGAGCACAGATTCAAGGGAATTACAAATGGGATGCCTGAGGGCATATTTTATTTTCTCTGCTTGACGATTATCTTACAGTCTAATGTGTTTTCTCCCTTGCGCACATGTATGCTGATGATATAGTATGGTTTTCCAGAACAACACAGATGCCCTGGGGTAGCCCCCACAGCTTGCACTCCAACTTACTGAGTTGTTTTTCCTCCAGAAAGTTGATTCAAATGAAACTTGATGCCAAAATCTCAGTCTTCCCTTTCACTTCAAGGTTTCATAAATTTAGCATCTCATTAATGATTAACAACTAGGTAACATTTCAGAATAGGCTGAGTAAGCTTCATTTCTGGATTGTGACTTAGCCTTGCTTTGGGTTTTTAAAAAGCACACTTTTCTGTCTTTCAGTGCCTGTAAAAATGGCTAGATGGGAAAGGGTGCTCTCAATTAACTGTGATCACAATAGCTTTTTGGGGGGCGGGGGTGGGTGGGTAGAGAAGGAATTGGCTTTATGCCAGCCTAGATATTTCTTGGGCAATTGCTGTCCCAGTGCACCTGGCTTGACAGGTGTCTAAGCATCTCTTGGAGACTCTTAGGAGCTTGCATTATCCAGCAGCTGCGCAAGCTGATAAAGCCATCGTGAAGTGAAAATCTAGGATCCTCACAGGCAGAACACGTTTCTAAGCTCAATGGCTGGCAAGAGCCTGCTGGTGCATCCTCCTAAGCCAGAAGGTGAGGATTGAGAAATGTATTCAGACCAAAATGTGCACTTGCGAATTTTGTCTGTGATCATTACTTTAATTGTCATAAAGTATAAATGGTGCAATCTGGTACTCAAAGGGGCAGCTGAGATTGTCATATTTCATAGAAGGAAGGTAAAACCTAGCAATTCAGAATCATGGAATGATGCATGGAATGGTTCATTAAGATAGTGTAACTTTATTTTTTTAAGTAGGAAAGCTGAGGCTCAAAAAACTTACATAACTTCTTGAGGTCATAGGGCTATTTTTAAATAACAAATTTGGTTTCAGGGAGATGGGATTATAATATAAGAATACAAACTATCTAATAGAAAATATATCTAATAAAATAAAAGATAAGGTAAGAAATGAGATAAAATTTAAACCTATTTGGAAAAGTAACAGTGCTTTGTCAATTGGCAATTTTTTGGTTCTCTTTTGAAAATTGAGTTGACTGTTAACATAAAAACAAGCCATCTTTATCATACTGATTTAAATGTCCTATAGTAAATAAATGTGATTTTTTTAATTGAAATTCAGAACTGCCTGCTGATTTGTGTCAAATTTATCAAGCCCTACTCAATCTTAAGGCTAAAATTAATGGTAATAGAGATATTGTGTGTGTGTGTTTTAAAAATCTGAATTGCTCATTGATAGTACTTTCTGCAACTAAGGCCAACCTCACTTGAAAAACAAGAGAAAATGCCAAGAGTTAGAATGAAAGATCCCTGTGGGAGATGTATCTTTGCCTCTCTTTACTTCACCCACCTCTGGTCTTTTGCCTTCTCTCTTGGTTTTCCATCCTATGATGCTGGCTCTCCTTTCCTTCTAATCCAACCATAATTCTGGCTGTTTCTCAAATATTTCTTGTACTTTATTCTCTCTATGTATTGTTGAAAATATTCCATTTGTCAGGAGTTCCTTCTTATTCATAGGCTCTTATGGAAATCCTTCCCATTCATTAAGATTCAGCTTTTCTGTCTGAAAGTTTTCACAGTCATGCTACACAGCAAAGTGTTCTTGTCATTTAAACCTTCAGTTATTTTTTTGCATCAATCATAATGTGGTTTTCCTATGCCTTATAGCTTCTACTAGACTGTGTTGAAGAATGGAGATGGGGCTATATATTTTTAACTCACGCAAAATGTTCAAAAGAACTTTACACATAGTAGCCACTCAAAACTCCATTGAAAAGTAAATGACATTGATTCGACATGACAGTGTTATCAAATTCAGACTCTGAAGACAGTAGTGTTTCCTGACCTTGAATGTTAAAAGCCTATGCAAAAGGCACATCCACTTCTATATTGTCACATTCTATAGAGATATGTATTTGATCTTTCATTATCATATTTGTTAAAAAAATCGATATAACAAGTAAAGGCTATTTTCCATAATAGCAAACAAAAACCAAATGGCATTGTCAGGGTATGATTTAATAGATGATATCTCTAGCTATAATTGCTGCTTTATATTGTGAATATCAATTTGAAGAAAATTGTTAACATCAGTTAAAATATATGGCAGTATCTAGAAAATCATAATGTTGAGCAATTAAGCCCTTAGAAGAGCCTAACTTTATAGTTTCAAACTATATTTTTGTTGTTACTAGGTTAGAAAGCAGTGCAAAGATCCCTGAAGTGAATGGGATATTGAGAAAAATTTGGCAGCTTCAATTTGTCTTGTGAAATTTCAGTGACAGCTAAGAGTTTTGATTTTGATGGGTGAGATGTTCTTGTAACTTCCTTTGAAATGTATCCAAAATGTTTTTTAGTAATCTTGGCATTTGATGAAACTTTATATGTCTTATGTGTATGTGTGTGAGTGTGTGTTTAACTTCCTTGGGATTATATTGGTTAGCTTATACTCTTGGATAATGTTGTTTGTTTCTAGTAAGACACCACGTGGTTAAATGGGGATTTGGGGGTTGAATCTGTACAAATGGAATACAGCAAAGCTTAATTAGTTCCCCTAACAATTGAGCCACTGCCTTGAATATATTTACAGATTGCTCCATTCAAAAAACCATGAACAAATATATCCTACATTGTGTTGTATACACTGTGAGTTCTGATTAAAATACTCGACAGAGAGATATATAAAAATGAAAATAATAACCAGCAGTCATTCTTACAATGACCCTACAAAGTAGTCATATGAATCCACAAATCCAAAGTGATAAGTTCTATGGGAATGTAGCCTTGTTGGACTCCTAATAAAGAGTAAAATATATTTCTGAAGAGATGCTTTTCTTGGAATTTTCAATCTAATCAGAGTTTAAAATTGTTTCATAGAACGTGCTGGTTGCACTTGGTTTGGAAATTAGGATGGGTAGGTGTATGGTGTAATTTTATATGTATAGCTGCACTCTTGGATCAACACAGTGGAGGAAGAAATGTGGAAGAGGGTAAAGGGTAAAAGTTGGAACTGGAATCTTTATTCTTGAGGGTGTAAATTTTTCATGGAAGTCCTCTACTTTAACGAATTACCTATGTAGGTATTACAAACGGAATAGTGAACAGTTTTTCCTTATGCATCATATGTTAGCTCTCTATATTCCTTGCCAAGACTCTTAATCAGTCAATATCTTATTATTGATATTCTATTTTATCTGTTATTTGAACATTGTTAATCTGCAAGAAACAGTTAGAACTGGACATGGAACAACAGACTGGTTACAAATAGGAAAAGGAGTACGTCAAGGCTGTCTATTGTCACCCTGCTTATTTAACTTGTATGCACAGTACATCATGAGAAATGCTGGGCTGGATGAAGCACAAGCTGGAATCAAGATTGCCGGGAGATATATCAATAACCTCAGATATGCAGATGACACCACCCTTATGGCAGAAAGTGAAGAGGAACTCAAAAGCCTCTTGATGAAAGTGAAAGAGGAGAGGGAAAAAGTTGGCTTAAAGCTCAACATTCAGAAAACTAAGATCATGGCATCTGGTCCCATCACTTCATGGCAAATAGATGGGGAAACAGTGTCAGACTTTATTTTTCTGGGCTCCAAAATCACTGCAGAGGGTGATTGCAGCCATGAAATTAAAGATGCTTACTCCTTGGAAGAAAAGTTATGACCAACCTAGATAGCATATTGAAAAGCAGAGACATTACTTTGTCAACAAAGGTCCATCTAGTCAAGGCTATGGTTTTTCCAATGGTCATGTATGGATGTGAGAGTTGGACTGTGAAGAAAGCTGAGTGCCGAAGAATTGATGCTTTTGAACTCTGGTGTTGGAGAAGACCCCTGAGAGTCCTTTGGACTGCAAGGAGATCCAACCAGTCCATTTTGAAGGAGATCAGCCCTGGGCATTCTTTGGAGGGAATGATGCTAAAGCTGAAGCTCCAGTACTTTGGCCATCTCATACAAAGAGTTGACTCATTGGAAAAGACTCTGATGCTGGGAGGGATTGGGGGCAGGAGGAAAAGGGGATGACAGAGGATGAGATGGCTGGATGGCATCACTGACTTGATGGACGTGAGTCTGAGTGAACTCCGGGAGTTGGTGATGGACAGGGAGGCCTGGCGTGCTGCGATTCATGGGGTCGCAAAGAGTGGGACACGACTGAGCGACTGAACTGAACTGAATCTGCATAGTTTCATAATATTTTTATCACTTAAAAACTGAGTTAACAATCTGCAAAACTATGACATACATAAAGAAAAAGTGATATTCCATCATGTATCTGTGATATGTGTGATATGACCTATCACATGGGAACTCATATCCCAAAAACTTCATATGTTGAAGTTCTAACCTCCAGTACTTCCGAATGAATTTTATTTGGGGACAGGGTCTTTACAGAAATAAACAGGATAAAATGATCTCATTAGAGTTGGCCCTAATTCAGTATGACAGGTGTCTTTAAAAAAGGGGAAAATTGTGTGAACATAAAGCCATCTACAAACCAAGGAGACAGAACCTGAACAAATCCTTCCCTCGCAGTCCTCAGAAGAAGCCAACCTTATGTATATCTTAATTCTGACTTCTCAGTCTTGAACTCTGAGAAACTACGTTTATGCTTTTAAGCCACTCAGTTTGTGGTACTTTTTACAGTATCTTTGTAAATGAATACACATGGTATTAATAATTTTGGTGTAGTTATTTGAGTCTATTAATATATACACCCTATAAATACAGATACATTCATGTACTTTTATATCTGGCTAACAGTATTAACATTGCATGGGCTAACAGTATTAACATTACATGTTAAGTATTTTTCTGTCATTCAAATAACATTTCATTTTATGATTTTCATAAAGTCTATGGTAGAGTTAATGCTAGAACTATTTAAGTACCACCAACCTTCTTGATTCCTAGCTCTGGGCTGGAAGTAGACTCTACCTAAGAAAGTTTTTCTGGGGCTTATTCCTACTTCGTACCAATAACCTCATTACCGTGTCCACCCTATCCTGACACCTTTAAACCATATCTCTTAGGTTATCCAGCTTCCAGGCTGGCTTCACAGATGTGCAGCCTCTGCACTTGCTTAGGGCCCCACTCTTTCTAAGGATCCTTCTTGCTCAGGGGCCCACTCTTTCTAAAGATTCTTCTAGAGCTCTATGCTTGGTTTAGTGCTCCGCTATCTCTGTCTTAAAATCCTTAATAATTTCTGAACAAAGGAACCTTTATTTTTACTTTGCATGGGGAAGCACAAATTATATAGCTAATCCTGTCCAGTTCTCCCTCCTTGTATAAGAGCACCCACAGTGTTCTACTTGCTGTGGAATTCTCCAGTTCCACCTAGCTATTCTTCATTATTACTGGCTTCTCAGAACCTTCCAGGGTTTCCTTCTTTAGCAAGGGCTTCACACGTTCCTGTATGGGCTGATTTACTTTGGATAATTTTTTCTGCCCCACTATCAGCATCTTCCTTAGTGACTTATTCTAGTTATCAGACTCTAATTTCATAAAATACTATCAAGGATAAGAGCTTCATTTTTAATCTAGCTGCCATGATAGGAGACACAGACATAATATATGGTTAATAAAATTTGGAGAAGTAGGCAGTAGCTCATCTTTACACCCACTACACTGAGAATGGGTTTATTTTGACATTTTGATAATAGAAAAGGAAAGAGTATTGTAAATTGGATATGCAGGCTACGCCTGCTAGGATGTTTCCAGCTATTAGTTATAGAAAATCCAACTAAAAGTGGCACATTTACTCACTTTCTATTACTCACAAAAATTAGGCCATTTAAATTCTTACATGATAATAAAACTAGAGGTAAGCAGTATCCATGTCTGGTTAAGTTCAGTAGTTGAAGAACCTCATCAGGGACTCTGGTGCCAGGAAGGTTTCTACTCTGTTTTGTCCAAAATTTCAATGAAATTCCCTTCATAGCTATAGGATAACAGTAACACTTCCAGGAATCAGACACAGATGTGACAACTCATCTTTCAGAAGAGAAGATTTTCTCCTTATACATCTCCTTTTTATTTTTTAAAATTTATTTTTAATTGGAGGATAATTGCTTTACAATATTATGTTGGTTTCTGCCATACTTCAACATGAATCAGCCATAGGTATACATATGTCTCCTCCCTCTTGAACCTCCCTCCCACCTCCTCCACCATCCCACCCCTCTAGATTGTCACAGAGCACTAGTTTGAGCTGCCTGCGCCATATAGCAAATTCCCACTAGCTATCTATTTCACATGTGGTAATGCATGTGTTTCCACACTGCTCTCTCAATTTGTCCCACTCTTTTCTTCCATCACTGTGTCCACAATCTGTTCTGTATGTCAGCATCCCCATTGCTGGCCTGCAAATAGGTTCATCAGTACCATCTTTCTAGATTCCATATACATTTTTAATATACATCTCCTTTGTAAACTAGAGATCCTTCCCCAAACGTCTTGCAGTTATGCTCAAAACTCAACTACTCACAATTAAGGTAAATTCAGTTCAGTTCAGTCGCTCAATCGTGTCTGACTCTTTGCGACCCCATGAATCGCAGCATGCCAGGCCTACCTGTCCATCACCAACTCCCGGAGTTCACTCAGACTCACGTCCATCGAGTCTGTGATGCCATCCAGCCATCTCATCCTCTGTCATCCCCTTTTCCTCCTGCCCCCAATTCCTCCCAGCATCAGAGTCTTTTCCAATGAGTCAACTCTTCACATGAGGTGACCAAAGTACTAGAGTTTCAGCTTTAGCATCATTCCTTCCAAATAACACCCAGGGCTGATCTCCTTTAGAATGGACTGGTTGGCTGTCCTTGCAGTCTAAGTCACCACAATTGACACAGACCAATCAAATACTCACCTTGGGTCTTGGGAGTTAGGGGTTCTTCAATTTTACTAAGACTGTGGAGAGTATTTGGGTCTGTTGGGGAGAGATTTGGGAATAGCTGTTGATTAGGCAATAATGTCTATCTATTAATATATTTGTATCAATATCTCTGTATCCATCTCCAATAAGGGGTTTTTCCCCCACATAACATGACTCAACTTTTTTAGAACTGGCATGGTGGATTAGAGTATACAGTCTTGTAATCATGTAGTAAATAAGCGGCTGGCAATATGTGGGATGTCCATACTTGCCGGGGTCCAGCCCCGGCTGATCCAGGGTATTCGAAGCAGGGACGGCGTCGGCGACCTATTTAATTATTTATTCATCAAAGATATAAAGAGTAATAGAATGAGGATAGCTCAGTAGGAAAATTCAGTGGAGAAAAGAGGCTGAGTAGCTTGGTTTACGCGGGAGACCAATAAAACTTCAAGACAAGAAGCTTGCACCACTTACGTAGGCCACAGGCGTCCTTCCGTTCTCCCGAAGGAGAGGAGACACTGAGGCCTCCCCAGTCGGATCTTAGAAGCCCAGGCATAATTAGTAAGCATGGTGGGTTCCGCGCTCCAGATGGAGACTCAGCCAGAGTGAGAGAGAGACATGGGGAGACCAGTCTTTCGAGGAACTGATCCCAATTCTTTATTTTCCATGGTCTACTTTTATACACTGAGATGTTATGCAAAAGTCACGCGGGGTCAGCAGTCCTGACTTTTATCAAAGTCAGGTGTTTCATACAAATGTATACAGAGGTCTTAGGGGTGTTACATCATCTTCTGGCCAGGGGGCCTGCTGACAATTTATGACCCTCTCCTTGTGACAGCGGTCAGTCAACCAGGACACTTATTTCTCCAGGGGTGATTATTCTTAAAACAGACGCCACCCAAATAAAGTTACATTCCTATAGGGTGAGGGTATAGTGGGTTTTAATTAGGGAAAGAATTTACTTAGCCTAAGGTCTAACGTGATTAATATCAAAGGTTAATACTTATTTCTTCTATATATTCATTAATGTGTATAAGGGCAGGGGATGTGGAGACTTAGCAGTAAACATTGGCTCGACAAATGAAAAACCCTTCACCAATACAATTTCTAATCAGCCCATTATACTTATACTAATAATTTTCTAACTTTTCTAAAGAACCTGTTTTTAGAAGGTTTAAAGCATCTCATGCCTCTCACAGTTGGGAGGCTGTGAGCAATCACATGTGGCCGGACAAGCCTGTCAGGCAGGCTAGAGAACCTTCAGAAGAGTTTGTAGGTTGAAACACTCCTATCACGCCCAGGAATTATTATTAACTGGAGCTCTAAGTTAACTCTTTCTCCGAAAGAGGTGGTGGGGGACAGCCCCCCGTAAAGTCAGAGGTGTAGGTAAGAGCACAAAGTAGTAAAGTAGGCAGGCTCTGGTTATGGGGGTAGATGCTCAAGGATTTCCAGGGGGACTCCTGAGGCTTGATCCCACCTTTGCGTATGTCGAGCCTCCTTCCTCAAGACTTTTGCCATGGGCGGAGTGCCTCACGCCGGCCCCCAACACATACTTATTTCTGGATGCGATTCCTATCCTGAGGCACTACTAAAGTACTGGGTAATGATTGCTGAATGACCATTCATCCAAAGGAACAAATAATATGTGAATCTGCCTGGGGACTCAACCAGCTAAAATTGGCTGGAGTCATGCAATATGCGTCGAGCTTGGTCAAGAGAGGAAGTTGGTCATAAGCTCAGGCAGAGTGTAATTGGATCAGGACAAAAGAATGGAGGAGACTAGGTCACCGTAAAGGATCTGGATAACATCCCTAACTCAGCTGAGGCTTTTTTCATTCTTAGCCAGTGTACATTATTAGATAGATACTTCCTTTGTTGCCATAATGTAGTGGTCCCATTGGTGATATAACAAGATGATTCTACAAAAAAAATAAAATAAAAATAACAAAGGAAAAAATGAACGGGAATGGTGAGAGTGGGGAAAACTCCAGGTGCCAGGAATTCATTTGCTCAGCCTGCATTTTAATGCAAGCACTGGGATACATTTTGACCCCCTAGTGGCAGAGAGCTGGGTCATCCATGCTAGCTGACAGAATGTGAGAACTACAAGACACTTTAATTAAAGTCAGAAGCAAAATTTATAGTCAGGAACTTATGAAAATTGGGATGACAAAAAGCTTCCTATTTCTGTTTCAACTGAGCTCTCTCTTTTTCAGAACCACAGGGTAGCAACAAAGAGTATTAGTAAAAAGAAAAATGTCTAATTGTAATAAATTCATGATATTCTAAGATTAATATATTCCTGCAGTATGTGATGAATAGGGAGTATTCCTAGTCTGTAGTCGGTGAAATAGGTTAAAATATATTAGGCCTGTGAGTCAATTGTCTGGAAAATGCCCCTTTTTCTTTTGTAACTCTAATAACTAGAGTGCAGAGAGACTTCCTTTCCAAGTATTGGTGGGAGGCAGCAAACCTTTGAGTTGGTTCTAACTCTTGTTCTGTATTTTGGGGTCAACTAGCTAATTGGGCAAGCATTGTTAAAGCAGAAGACATAGAGCAGAAGGAACAGAGATGTTTAAGCTTGGCATAGGTCTGCCAAGATGGTAGAGTTCAGAATGTAGAGTAGGGAGGGGAAGATGTTGCCCATCTCTAAGCTAGCATTTTCTAGGATCTTCACTGATGAATGATAAGTTACCCACTAACTATCTCTACTTATGATTCTCTGAAAGATTATATGCCTATAATATCTATCAATACAAATAAATATTACTGCATGTATCAGAGATTGTTGTCAGTTCTGGTTTTGAGGTAAACTGCTGCCAGCTGATAATTTACTGCCAATATCACATGTGCCATCTGTAAACATTTATTAATATTTTTAGCTTTCTGTTCTATTACACTATTTTCCTTTTCTATCATCTTTGTCTGAGTGCATTGATCATATCTTAATCTTGTATTCATTGCTTTCTTCACATATTCCACCTTATTTCAGAAAAGACTTAAGAAACTGAAATAATAACTTTACGTATTCCAAAGACAATGACTTCTCTCTTATGACTTAGATGTGTGATTCAATAAAAACATAAAATATGTCACAGCCCTTACTAGAAATTTACCAGGCTCATTTCATTTTTAGACTGTGTGCCTTCTAAGTTTTTACTATTAATGTTTACAAAGGATCAGTCAAAATTCAAAAGGGTCATAGAATGCTCAAACATTTTAGGGAAGAGTCTCCCTGAAATTAGAAGAGATTTGAAAACTTCAAAACGAGACTGTGCACCTTCCACATGATGGGAAAGCCAAGATGGGCTGCAATGGTGGGAGTTCTTTGTACCTGCTTCTTCTCCTTATGCTCTCATCTCACCACATTGCAATTGTCTGTTCATATAATTGACTTTTTTCCTGTGGTGTGAGCTGAGGGGGAGAGTCCAGGTATTAATTTTATCAGAAGTCCAAATCACAGAATCACTGTGCCTGTCACAGAATTGTTTAATAAACTCACATTGAATAAATAAGGAAGAGATGAGAGACCATTGCTTCTTTTGGTCCCCAGTAAGAGAAGCATTCTGCTGAAATTCATCTCCTTCAGTGTAGATTCACAGTCTGAAGCTATAGGCTGATGAGATGGTGATAGAAATAGTCTCTGCCTAGAGGATTTTCTGGGAGAAGGCGATGGCACCCCACTCCAGTACTCTTGCCTGGAAAATCTCATGGACAGAGGAGATTGGTAGGCTGCAGTCCATGGGATCGCACAGAGTCAGACACGACTGAGCGACTTCACTTTCACTTTTCCTTTCATGCATTGGAGAAGGAAATGGCAACCCACTCCAGCGTTCTTGCCTGGAGAATCCCAGAGACGGGGGAGCGTGGTGGGCTGCCTTCTGTGGGGTCGCACAGAGTCAGACACGACTGAAGCAACCTAGTAGCAGCAGCAGCAGCAGAGGATTTCCTGCTGCTGTGAAAAGAGGCTCATGGCGGTGCCTGGGTAGTTATCCCATTGACTTTCTGTCCAAAGAAGATGCTCGACTGGGAGTAAAAGCAAGACTTGATTCTACTTCATCACGTGCCATCCAGGACCTCTGAGTGCACTGTAACAACTGTAACAGACAGCAGCTCTTTTGTTGAACTCTGTCCTGAATGCTCTGATAGCATTTACGATGCCACCCAGAGTTATAATCTGACACTGTTCTCATAACGAAAATCCCTCAGGTAAAGGGCCTAATTAAATATACATGGGTTTTCCTTTTGCCAAAGGACAGCCAAATACCACTTCCTTCACATTTGCTTAAGGACAACAGTATTTCAGTTCAAAAAGAAATGAATTTTGTTCTGAAATAAAATATGGCACCTATGAAATCATAGAAGATGTACTTTAAGGAAAACCAGCTCAGTATTATAACAGGATTTTCTTATCAAGCTCCCTCCAGATGCTGCAGCTGTCACTTAGGCTATGCCAATGTCTGGTGTCATGCCAGTTTGACGCAAGTTGGTTCCACTTGTCACCCTTTCAATTTCCCAGCTGGCCTCAATTTTAAAGGGCATATTAGCATTATCATAGCAATCTAAAGATGTGTCTTTCCTTGACTTTAAGTCTGTTTTGTTTCTAAGTCACGAGGTAAAATGAAATACCACTGAGATAAAAAGGATTTTATTGTCTATGTATGACATGGAATGCTCTAATCTCTGGCCAAAGAAATTGAAGGTTTTTCAAAAGGTTGTTCTATGAGACACACTGCAGCATAGCATCAAAGAGAATAAGAGGTGCTTTAGAACACACTGGTTTAAATAACAGGTAGGGAGGTGCTTTCACTTACACATTTTGAAAAACTTCATACCTAGTGCGTGAACAGAAATAGTTTCATTGGAAGTCTTTCAAAGAGTTCAGAACTGTGTGGCAAAGAAGAGAAATCCCAAAGCAGAAATTCACTGTAAATTAAATTATTGAACAGCAAAATGACTTGTTTGCCAATTATTAATGGCAAATCTCAAGGTTGCCTAAAATACAGATGTTTGCTTCAGCATCTCAGCTGCCTTCTGTTTAGATGTTGTATGACTGCCTTAGAATTATACTATTAAACTTGAATTTTGAGATAGAGATGGTTGCTTTAAGATGAATGAAATCTCACTGTTAGTTGTTAATAACTTATTATTTCACACTTTCTGTCTTCACTAAGGAATCTATGTATGATACAAATACAGAGACCGTCAAGAGTTTTCAGTTTTTTGGCATGTATCATCTTTGTTTTCTCTGTCATCTCAGATACTCAGAGCTTAACTTTGTTCAGCCACAAAATGGGGTACTGATATCTACCTTACTGGGTTGCTATGAAGGCAGAGAATAGGTAAGCCTTAGCAGGCTGGTGGGAATGCGATCAGTACTCCGCAGTAACTGGACTCTCTCAAACACAAATATGCATGCATGCACATGTGTGCACATGCGCACACACACATATGCACACATATACCTTTATGAGAATCTACAAGAGGAAACCTTATCTGCAACTGGTAGCACTTGTCTGGCTAATTTTGCAAGTTAATCTAAATTCATTTAAAAATCATTGAGATCTTGGATTCCATTACACGGAAATAGCAAACCATTGCCCTGAGGGAAGAAATAGTCTGGCTGTGTGATTTTCCTTGAAACATAATCAAAATGAAGTTTCAGGGCTGGTATACCTTCAGATATGTAAATCCTCAGCCCAACATTGGAACAAAATAGAGTGTTGATCCCCAGGGTCTGTAATGGTTTACTTCCTTCATGAGGTCCCACAACAAAAAGTAGCAGCAACATCTCAAAGGGATGGAACAAGGCAAAGGAGGATTGGGATAGACTGTGAAAGAATTGTTTTTACATATTAAAGAGTGCGTTAGTGTGGAGTCATTCAATTACTTTCATACAATCCACTTATGCATTCATATCTATGTTCGAAAAAAAGGCGCTTGCCTTAGCTGTACCACAGAAGCACTGAAGTAAGGAGAAATTAATACACAGAAGTACATAAAGCAGTTAGGACACTGTTTTGTTGATGTGTATTTATCACACTCTACATAGAAAATTAGTAGAGGGTAGTGGTTAAAGACTTCGTTCCTGAATCTTGGGTCTGAATCCTGGTTCTACTATTACTAACTGTGAGGCCCCGGGTAAGTTCCCTAATGTCTCTGTTGTTGTGACTCCATTTCTTCTTGTATTAAAGCATTAGGAGCTGTACCATAGGATTGTTATAATGACTAAGTAAATCCATAGACAGAAATTTCTTGAAATTGTACCTGGAATATTGTATATACTCTATCTATTACTATAAATTATACAAGGGCATAAACTAGGAAGTTCAGATGATTAACGACTTGTCTTGACAGATAGGGGGGTAGTTTATGACTTACACTGGTGGGAAAAAATCTAAACTGCTTGAGCTTCTTTACACATTGTACTTAATCCTTTTCTGTTTGCAGTTTGCAGTCTTTGGATAAATTATATGACGTTATAGATGAATAAACCTTCAGATTACAAACCATGGCAATCATAATGCTGTGAGTTCATTGGAAATATAAAGGGAAAGTCACTTAACCAACTCCCCCCTCTCCCCGCCACCAGGTCTCCATTTGACAATGCTGGCCCCATGGAACTGTTGGGAGGAGTAACTGGGATACTGTATTTGAAAGTGTTTAAGAGATAAGTGCCAAATTCACCTTACTGGAATTTGAAGGTGACCTTATGACAAGGGAAGGCAAGGCAAAGTGCTTAGATTAAAACTTCAGGTGGATTCCCTGTTGGCTCAGTGGTAAAGAATCTGCCTGCCAATGAAGGAGATGATCCCTGATCTGAGACGATCCCACATGCTGCAGAGAAAGTAAGCCTGTGAGTCCCAATTACTGAACCTGCGCTCTAGAGCCCAAGAGCTGCAACTACTGGGTCTAGGCACCGTAGCTACTGAAGTTTGTGGACCCCAGAGCCTGTGTCCCACAAGGGAAGCCTCAGCAAAGAGAAGATTGTGTACCACAACTAGAGAGTAGCCCCCACTCGCTGCAAATAGAAAAGAGCCGCACAGCAACCAAGATCCAGTGCAGCCAAAATAAATAAACATAAAATATTTAAAAAAAGAATCAGTATCACACTGTCTTTAAAAGAAACTTTGAAACAAATGCACTTTTCTAATACAGTAATCGCAAACCACTGCTCTATGTGGTGAAGTTATGTTCTGTTCAGTTTAGGGTCATAGGTCTTTTTTTCACACTGGGTGTGATTTTGTCAATAGGAGCAGTCCTGGAGTTGGATAACATCTGCACCAGTTTTGACTCTCCCTCTACTAGTCAAGTTGGAGAAGGCGATGGCACCCCACTCCAGTACTCTTGCCTGGAAAATCCCATGGACGGAGGAACCTGGTAGGCTGCAGTCCATGGGGTCGCGAAGAGGCGGACACGACTGAGCGACTTCACTTTCACTTTTCACTTTCATGCATTGGAGAAGGACATGGCAACCCACTCCAGTGTTCTTGCCTGGAGAATCCCAGGGATGGGTGATCCTGGTGGGCTGCCGTCTATGGGGTCGCACAGAGTCGGACACGACTGAAGTGACTTAGCAGCAGCAGCAGCAGCTACTAGCCAAGTAAAAACTTGGGTAGCCTTTTCAGCTTCCTCTTTTAGAAAGCAATAATGCCTTCCTTCAGGCTTCCCAGGGGCGCTAGAGGTAAAGAACACACCTCCTAATGCAGGAGACCTAAGAGAAGTGGGTTCAATCCCTGGGTTGGGAAGATCCAATGCAGGAAGATATGGCAACCCACTCCAGTGTTCTTGTCTGGATAATCCCATGGACAGAGAAGCCTTGCCAACTATAGTCCACAGGATCACAGAATCAGACACAGCTGGAGCAACTGAGCATGCACAGACAGTGCCTTCCTTACCACATTCTGAAGGTTACTGTGAGGACAAAACATCACTTTGTAAAGCTCTGCAAGTACTTGGGTTTTTATCCCTGGTGTTAGTGACTCACCATCAGAGACCTCAGTGACATTCAAAGAGTTCTCCTGCCTCATGGGGGAAGAATGCTTGTTCAGGCAAAAGCAGGAACTTGGTACCAGATCTTAGTTGAACTTCTCGACACTTTTCTTTCTAAGCTCTGTGGTTTTAGGCAAATCAGTTATCTCTTCAGACCATCTGGAAAATGGGGGAAAATTTACCTTTGGAGGAGGGTCTAGTGAATTACCCTCATTCAAGTGTCAAATTATGAAAGAGATAACTTAGATAACTAATTTCTCTGTCACGCCTAATTTCTAATGGTTTCTTTTAAACAGGTTCTCCATATTCACAGATGCTGATGGCCTAAACAGATACCTCTGTTTAGATGCTGGTGGTGGGTTTAGGGGGTGTGTTGATAGCATTCGAATATGTACACCATGAACCCTGTGAGGGTAGATGTCCAGGGATGAATGAGTTGAATGCCTCTGTGTCTCGGGTAATTTTGTTAAGCTTGTTTACATTTAAATTTTATTTATTTTTAAGCTATTTTGAGTGCTATAAAGGAAAGAGCAGTCCATACAAAGAAAAATTATGGTTCCCTCCTAGACCAATTTCCATTGACGATCATTTACAATTCTTGGAGTTATTACTTATGTTATTAGTCTTTAAATGATTGTGCTATTTCTTAATTTTTCAATTTTAGAAATTTCCCATCATATTTCAACCATTTAGAGATTAGAATTTAGGGCTCTTTTATCATCCATCGCCTCCAAACGTATGTCCTCTCCTTCCGTCATTGGTATTCAGCTGTAACTCACTTTTGGTTAATTCCGTGGTGCCAGGTTTTCATCATCAAGAAGATATATCTTTTGTTTTGATTTTATTGCTGAGTCAAGCAGTAGTCTATAGATTTACTTCCTCTCCTCAAGAATTTTATATATTATTTTCAGAATTAACAGGCTCTTTTATTTCCTTTGCTTGGCTTTGTTCTTGTGCTAGATTTCCACAAAGCTGAACTTGTCTCATAATCTATTAGTCTTAACCTTCTTTTCCCTGTGATATCCCAGAACGTTTTCTTTGCTTATCTGACCTAGTACTGCCTCATCTGCAGCCAAGTTGTCATCCTGGGTTTTCCTTTTGTGTTCTCAGTGATTCTCTTTATTTACCTTTGACATGGTTCTTAGATCCCATGTTTTCTCCATTTTTAATTTATTCTGGCTCTTCCAACTGCTGAATGCATTTCAAGTATTCTCTTTCTTAATTTCTGCATCCTAGCCCTAAGTCCAAGTCATTTGTTTGTAACAACTAGGGTGTGTACCAGTTTAATCATTTACATGCAAACTGGGAAGAAGAACCAGACATGTCCATTACAGATAAGAGTATCTTTCTTTCTTACAAGAGTATTGATCTGATAATAGTGACTGAAGTATTCATTTTAGTCTTTGGATTGTACCTAAACTGCTCAGTGAAACAGGATCTATTTCAAAATTCTGTAACTTGAATTTATTATAATTTTCCTTTTCGACTTGATAGCTTCCATGTTCTAGGCTATTTGTAATTTTTGTTGGTTATTTAAGATGAGCTCTGGAATTTTTGTGTGATCATAGGTTGTAAGTATTGTTACTTACAGTAGTCATGTATGAATGTGAGTAGTCATGTATGGATGTGAGTAATCATATATGGATGTGAGAGTTGGACTATAAAGAAAGCTGAGAGAAGAATTGATGCTTTTGAAACGTGGTGTTGGAGAAGACTTTTGAGAGTCCCTTGGACTGCAAGGAGATCCAACCAGTCCATCCTAAAGGAAATCAGTCCTGAATGTTCATTTTAAGGACTGATGTTGAAGCTGAAGCTCCAATACTCTAGCCACCTGATGCAAAGAACTGACTCACTGGAAAAGACCCTGATGCTGGGGAAGATTGAAGGTGGGAGGAGAAGGGGATGGCAGAGGATGAGATGGTTGGATGGCATCACCGACATGATGGACATGAGTTTGAGTAAGCTCTGGGAGTTGGTGATGGACAGGGAAGCCTGGCGTTCTGCAGTCCATGGGGTGACCAAGAGTCAGACACAACTGAGGGACTGAACTGAACTGCTGCTACTGCTGCTAAGTTGCTTCAGTCGTGTCCGACTCTGTGAGACCCCATGGAGAGCAGCCTACCAGGCTCCTCTGACCATGGAATTTTCTAGGCAAGAGTACTGGAGTGGGTTGCCATTTCCTTCTCCAAATTAAAAAGGGTAGGCTCTTGAGTTCAAGAGATATGGATTCAAATCCTGATCTTAGGCTTTCTGGCTCTGTGATCAAGTTACTTTACTTCTCTGTTTTTTTATTTTCCTAATGTGTAAAAGCAAGCAATAAGAATACCTACTTTTAGTGCAGATGACCAACAAGTTCATGAGAAGATGTTCAACATCACTAATCATTAGAGAAAGGTAAATCAATGCCACCATGCCATACCACCTGACACTTGTCAGGATGGCTATTGTCAAAAAGAATACAAATAATAAACAATGACAAGGATGTTCAGAGAAGAGAACCTTCCTGCATTGTTGGTAGGCATGTAAATTGATGCAGTCACTATGGGGAAAATGCTATGGAGGTTTCTCAAAAAAAAAAAACTAAAAGTAGAACTACCGTGTGTGTATGTGTGTGTGAACTGATTGCTACAAAATGATCAAGTAGATAAAATTTAGCAAGCAGAAATAAGAAGTAAAAATCTATCTTTGTGAATATCCCTGATGCTATAGAACTTCAAATTTGAAATGACAGTTTTTTTACTAATTAGAAAAAGAAAGATTTTGGTAACAAAAAATAACAAATCTATTTATAATTTAAAAGATAAATTTTGAAAAAAGTTAAAATAATGAATATTAAAAAATTTTATTGCTTCTGGATCATAAATTTGGGACTATTTAGAAAATATGAGAAATTAAGAAGAATGAGTACATAAACAGCTTAACAGTTTGGCATTATTTCTTAAATATAATAAACAAATTTGTAAAATTTGGTTCAAGAATATTACCTACCAAATTGCTATAGTGGATTGTAATAGCAGTCCTGCAAGAACCTTATGAATATGGATATTTTTCCCCTTAGAGTCCTGTGCAACTCAGAAGGCTGCTGCTGCTGCTGCTAAGTCACTTCAGTCGTGTCCGACTCTGTGCGACCCCATAGACGGCAGCCCACCAGGCTCCTCCATCCCTGGGATTCTCCAGGCAAGAACACTGGAGTGGGTTGCCATGTCCTTCTCCAATGCATGAAAGTGAAAAGTGAAAGTGAAGTCGTTCAGTTGTTCGACTCTTCACGACCCCATGGACTGCAGCCTACCAGGCTCCCCCACCCATGGGATTTTCCAGGCAAGAGTACTGGAGTGGGTTGCCATTGCCTTCTCCAACTCAGAAGGCTCGGACATAGCAAAAGGAATAGATTCAGAATGTTTATTGTTGCTTCCACTAGGTGAAAGACCAACAATATTCCACTGGTATTCTCAGATAGCATTGTAATAAAAAATGGAGAGGTGGTTTTTTCATGGGTCTATCAGCCTGAAGTCCTCATCAATGCAGTTAAAAATATATCTGCTGAGGATCTACTTTATAGACTTCCCTGGTGGCTCAGACTGTAAAGAATCTGCCTGCAATGCACGAGATCCGGGTTTGATCCCTGGGTCAGGAAGATCCCCTGGAGAAGGGAATGGCAACCCACTCCAGTATTCTTGCCTGGAGAAGGCCATGGACAGAGGAGCCTGGGAGGCTACAGCCCTTGGGATCACAAAGAATCAGACAAGACTGAACAACTGAGCATGCACGCATACTGTATAGAAAGCCCTGTGTAGACATCAAGGAGCACCAAAATGATAAGGAAAAAGATATTCATTCTCAGGTCCTTTAAACCTAATGGGGCTGACTAACATACACAAGTAGTTTTGACTTAAAATAGGAAGTACTTGAGTAGAGACTTTAGCCAAGTACTGTGAGAGAAGAGACAGTTTAGTTTTGACTGGGGAGCTTTACAAAAGCTTTTGAGGGAAGATGGATTCTGCTTTTTGAATAGTAGTCGGGTAATTCACAAGAAAAAGGGTTTAAGGATATATACTATCTTATATTTATATTGATTCACGGCCTGAAGAATTCTTACAGAGGTTTTTTGTTTTATCAATGTGATTGTTATTGTTATTGTCCACTTTACAAATGAAATATATAAAACTCTAAGAAGTCTATATGACTTTCTTAAATTCATAGTTGTTACAAGTGGTCAGGGGTAGCACAGTTGGGGAAAAAAATGCTTCCAAAATCCAATCTGATGATGGTTTTAAGTATAATCCACTCTTATAATGTTATGGTTGGCAGAGACCTAGAAATGTCAGTCTCACCAAATGTGATTTTGCGTATAGGAACAGAATGTTTCTTTGATTCTAAATTACCCCAGCAATGATTCTAAAAATTATTTGCCACAGCGAATATAGATGGTCTACAAAAGTGTTTCCAAGCCTTCCTCTTCATAAGAATGACCTAGAAAGATATTTTAAGAATGCACATCCCAGCCCCTTTCACTACTAAACATCCCTATCTGTGTTATCAGAAAAACTGGGACTTGGGCTGACAGATCAGTATTTTTTAATTGTTTCTCAGCTCATTAGAATTATCAGCTAAAAATGGAACATGGTTCAAAAGAGGAAAATGAGAAATGTAATTATTTTTCCCAATTTTCCACATTTTTCCTAATGTAAAATTTTGTATTAGATCACCAATATATATAACTAAAGTAATTTTTGAATGGAACAGGGGACACCGATGTGAAACTGAAGAAGACAATGCTATATGATTAAAAATTGGATATATCTGATTACCTCGTCATTTCAGCTAAGAATGAACACACATTTCTCCAAAGATTTCTACTGAAAAACCTTTTCAAGTTCAGAGCTTCTTCACTGAGTTATCTCTGTGCATGTGTACTCAGTTGCTTTGGTCATGTCTGAATCTTTGTGACCCTATGGACTGTAGCCCACCAGTCTCCTCTGCCCACAGGATTTTGCAGGTAAGAATACTGGAGTGGGTAGCCATGCCCTTCTACACGGAATCTTCCTGACCCAGGAATCGAACTTGTGTCTCCTGCATTGCAGGTGTATTTACTTCCTGAGCCACCTGGGAAGCTCAAGTTATCTCTAGGTATACCCAGTGTAGTTACTGTTCTAATTCTTAAAAAATCTTATTATTTGTGTACATATGACTTCTTTTACTTAAGAAGAAAATATGAGGTTTATATGCTGCTTATTTTTAAAAGTAAAATATCTTTGTTATGAGTAGCTTGAGTACTTGGCTTACTTCCAAATACTATAGGCATTCCCAGGTGACTCAGTGGTAAAGAATCTGCCTGCCAAGTAGGAGACTTGAGTTCAGTCCTTGGGTCAGGAAGATCACCTGGAGAGGAAATGTCGACCCACTTCAGTATTCTTGCCTGGAAAATTCCATGGACAGAAGAACATGGAGAGCTACAGTGCAAGAGGTAGGAAAGAGTCAGATACAACTAAGCAACTAAACCACCACCACCACCATCAAATACTATGGAACCTGTTATCAGAAGAACCATTGAGATCATTTGGATAAGAAGACTACAGAATAAATGATTCTAGAATAAACAATTCTGAGGTGGTGGTTTGTTCGCTAAGTCATGTCTGACTCTTGTGACCCCATGGACTGTAGCCTGCCAGGCTCCTCTGTCTATGGGATCCTCCAGGCAAGAATAGTAGGGTGGGTTGCCATTTCCTACTCCAGGGGATCTTCTCGACCCAGGGATCAAAACTGGGTCTCCTGCATTGCAGGCAGATTCTTTATCTATGAGGGAAGCTTCAGCAATATGTGAACCATGAACTTCTAGATGTTCAAGCTGGTTTTAGAATAGGCAGAGGAACCAGAGATCAAATTGCCAACATCCACTGGATCATAGAAAAAGCAAGAGTGTTCCAGAAAAACATCTATTTCTGCTTTATTGACTATGCCAAAGCCTTTGACTGTGTGGATCACAATAAACTGTGGAAAATTCTGAAAGAGAAGGCCAGACCACCTCACCTGCCTCTTGAGAAACCTATATGCAGGTCAGGAAGCAGCAGTTAGAACTGGACATGGAACAACAGACTGGTTTCAAATAGGAAAAGGAGTACATCAAGGCTGTATATTGTCACCCTGCTTATTTAACTTATATGCAGAGTACATCATGAGAAACGCTGGGCTGAAAGAAGCACAAACTGGAATCAAGATTGCCGGGAGAAATATCAATAACCTCAGATATGCAGATGACACCACCCTTATGGCAGAAAGTGAAGAGGAACTAAAAAGCCTCTTGATGAAAGTGAAAGAGGAGAGTGAAAAAGTTGGCTTAAAGCTCAACATTCAGAAAATGAAGATCATGGCATCTGGTCCCATCACTTCATGGGAAATAGATGGGGAAACAGTGGCAGACTTTATTTTTTGGGGCTCCAAAATCACTGCAGAGGGTGATTGCAGCCATGAAATTAAAAGATGCTTACTCCTTGGAAGGAAAGTTATGACCAACCTAGATAGCATATTAAAAAGCAGAGACATTACTTTGCCAACAAAGGTTCATCTAGTCAAGGCTATGGTTTTTCCAATGGTCATGTATGGATGTGAGAGTTGGACTGTGAAGAAAGCTGAGAGTGGAAGAATTGATGCTTTTGAACTGTGGTGTTGGAGAAGACTCTTGAGAGTCCCTTGGACTGCAAGGAGATCCAACCAGTCCATTCTAAAGGAGATCAGTCCTGGGTGTTCTTGGGAAGGAATGATGCTAAAGCTGAAACTCCAGTACTTTGGCGACCTCATGCAAAGAGTTGACTCATTAGAAAAGACTCTAATGCTGGGAGGGATTATAAGCAGGAGGAGAAGGGGACAACAGAGGATGAGATGGCCGGATGGCATCACTGACTTGATGGACGTGAGTCTGAGTGAACTCCGGGAGTTGGTGATGGACAGGGAGCCCTGGCGTGCTGTGATTCATGGGGTCGCAAAGAGTCGTACACGACTGAGTGGCTGAACTGAACTGAACTGAACTGAACAGAATAGGTTATGAGAGACAGTAGTAAATAACTTAACAATAACCACAATTCCTTCTGCCTTAAAATGTATCAGGCTTGAAGTCAGTCCTGAGTTGAACACTTCCTCTGCCAAACCTAATCTTCCCATATGTTTTGTTAGGTGCTTCAAATGAGAAAATGTAGACTGCATGACTTCACAAACTGTAATGTATGATTCAAATATGATGATGAGATGGTGATGATGATGATGATTTAAAAGACAGTCATTTAATCAAATCCCATCTTTGTCACTAATCTTTGTGATTTTGACAAATTATTTTACATTTTGAAACCTTGAGTTTATCATCCATATTAAACTTAAGGTAACCTTTTTTTTTTTTTTAAGAATTATTAATGAACAGATGTACAAAAATAAGTCCTCATAGTGCTTGGGTCACCACAAGTTACTCAAACAAGCATTCAATCATGTCTTTTCTTTCTGCTTCCTTAATTCTCAAATGTACCTTTATTAAGTATCACTTTGGGTATGATATTTTTGGGCTGGTGCACAATCCCTTGCTAGTGGTAAAGAATCTGCTTGCAATGCAGGGGACGTAAGAGATGAGGGCTCGATCCCTGGATGAGGAAGATCCCCTGGAGAAGGAAATGGCAACGCACTCCAGTATTCTTGGGAATCCCATGGACAAAGGAGCCTGGCAGGCTACAGTTCATGGGGTTTTGAAGAGTCAGCCATCACTGAAGTGACTGAGCATGCGTGCACAGTCCATTAGATTATTCTCCTTATTTACTGTTATGAATTGAATTCTGCCCCCCTGCCCCCACAATAGTACATTGAGCACCAGAACCTCAAAATAAGACTTTCCTTGGAGACAGGATCTTTATAGAGGTAATTATTTTAATTTAAAGGTCCTAAGTGGGACACTCTAAACCAATATGTCTGTTGCCCTTATAAGATGAGGAAATTTGGATGCAAATACAGAGGGGAGATGTTGTGAAGATACAGATAGATCTGTAGTCCAGAGTGAGAGGCCTAGAATAGATTTTCCCTTCATAGTCCTCAAGAGAAACCAATCCTGCAGTCACCTGTCACCTTAATCTCAGTCTTCCCTTCTAGAACCATGGAAGGTAAATTTCTGTTGTTAAGCCATACAGTCTATGGCACTTTGTGTTGACAGCTTTGGCAAACAAATACACTAATATACCGGTACATTTAAGTAAAATGTTGGCAATTTAAGTTTTGTAAGTCCTAGCCTGGAGACCATCACAGGCTCTGTACTCAGCCCCTCCTTTACCCCTGTGATGCCGCAGACTGACAGACAAGGTCATTAGGGTTCATAGAACAGGAGAAAAGTGCAGAAGAACTGTCAGTGCCTGGGACAGAGGATGTGCTGTGAACACGAATGAAGGCAGTCTCTGGCTCACAGAGCTGCTCCAGGGAGCCGGGTCTGTTGGATGCACCTGGGTATAAAGAAGCTTAATACTCAGCTGAGGGCAATCATTCTGCTTTACTCCCTGTCACAGTGATTAGTCAAAGGGAGGGGGCCACCAACCAAGCTGACAGGACATTTTTAACTTGGTGCCGGATGCAAAGAAAGTCTTTACTTATCTGATTGTGAAGTTGTGAGAATTTGGCATGAGTCAGAATCTCCAGGTGACCTTTCCACACAGATAGGCCAGTCTCAATTAGCAGAGAAGCTACAATGAGACACGCTATAGCATATACATCACTGGTTTCAGTCTTCCACACAGTAGGCTCTAATCCTACCCTTCTTGGTTGGTTACTTTAACCAAGACATTCTTCATGTTGACCAAATAAGCCTTTTAAGAAAATTTTTAACCAAGTAAGTCTTGACTGATGCAGGATATAAACAAAATTTTTGAAAAAAAGAGCAGTACAATAACATATGTTGCATATATATATATGATATAAAATATAATTTTTCCCCCGAAAGGAGATGATATTTTCTTCTGTGAGTGAATGGGTAGTTGACATTTACTTTTTGCTTTTTCATCTATTATTAAATTCAGATAAATAATATACATTTGTTGTAAAACTAATTCCAACAGGAACTCTTTAAAGTAAAATATGCTGCTGCTTTCCTCATACCTTCTCTTTTCCTAGAAGAAGCAGATTACCCATTTGTGTGTGACCTGTAAGAAATTATAAATATACATTTATATTTGTATTTATTATTTTAAACACATAAAACTATATGTTAATTATAAAATTTACATACCATAATATTCCCCACAAAAATGGGACATTTGGGAATCATACTGTATCATACTGTAAGTAGATTGCTTTCAGCTACAAGTAATAAAACACACAATTTAAAATGCTTTTGGCATTGAGTAAAGTTTGCTGGTTCACATAAGAAAAGTCTAGATGTGGCATTTTCCAGTCATCTGTGAGCAGCACAATGATGCCTATAACATGGAACTATCTTAAGCCTATTTTGATATCTCCCCTCATAGCCACAAGATGATTAAAGCAGTTCCTAGTTTCACAAACAGACATCACAGTATATAGCAAGGAATAGAAAGGCATTTCTTTTCATTTGTCTCTTTTTACTAATGAGGACAGTCTTTTCTGGAAGCCAACAAGCAGACTCGTCTCCCCACTCATTACTAAGGGAAATGTCCCCTGTTGAATGATGTCAGCCATGTCCCTCCTCCTCTCACCCTGGACTCAAGGGAACATCTTATGTAAACATGGAATCCTAACTAAACTCTGCTAGCAAGAGAGACTGAAGGGTGTGAGGGTGGAACCTGGTCTATGCATAAGAGATATACATATGAGGTACACAGCCCTGAACTTTTGAACTCAACATTAGATAATATTTATATAATACAGCTATCTCATCATTTCAAATGAAAATATCGTATTTATTTTATGCACTTAAAAAATCAAGGTTAAATTCCCATATAATAAAATTACCTATTTATAATGAATAATTCAGTGGCAATTAGTACATCAGTATATCACAGTGTTGTGCAACCACCAAAAATGTAACTAGTTCCAGAATATTTTATGTACTTTGCGTGTGTGCTAAGTCACTTCAGTCATGTCCAACTCTTTGAGACCCTGTGGACTGTGGCCTGCCATGCTCCTCTGTCCATTGGATTCTCCAAGCAAGAATACTGGAGTGGGTTGGCATGCCCTCCTCCAGGGGATCTTCCTGACCCAGGGATTGAACCCACATCTCTTATGTCTCCTGCATTGGCAGGCGAGTTCTTTAGTACTTGTGCCACCTGGGAAGCTCTTTATGTGCTTAATGATGGCTTAATTTCCTAAATGAAAACTCATTGATTAATTTTGTAGCTAGAAAAAATAAACTAAGCTAGTATTGAAAAGGAAACTGCTGCTCCCTTTTCTTCTCAGAAAGCTTTCTGTATTTAGGAAGACCATGAGCACAATTAAAAGCCTTTCTCTCAGAAAATTTAACTGTTTTGTCAGGAACTTGTTTTGGTATATTTCTGTCATTACATGATCATTGCATTCCAGTTCTCTATCCTAACTTAAAAAAAATTTACAAATATGTTTTATTCTTCAGTCTGATTGGGTTTCATATAATTCTAGTTGAAGATTGTTAGAATTTAAATGCTAAACACCAAGAAAATAACTCTTTAATTATAAAGTTGGTAGACATAATTTCTTATTTTTCTTTCAGTTAGCCAAATGCAATTTGGTAGAAGGATAGAGGGCCAGGTAGAAAGAACATACTGCATATCATACTTAAAAAGGCAACTAGATATAATTCATGTGGTTATTTAGGTTGACTATGCTTTCAGAATTTGATCATTATCATTTAATATCATATTGGGATGTTTTCAAATCTGCTGTGCCAGGCACGGATTATTCTCTTTGAACTTGATGTATGTCAAAGGAACTTTGTAGTTAAATATATACTTGGGATTTCATGGCTAAAGTATGTCTGCTAGAAAAAAAAAAGTTTTCAGAGACAAGTCATTTTCCTTTTAGAGTTTAGAAACAATAGTCTATTACTACCATGAATTTTTATCTCTCTGTCTTATTACTATTTTTTAAAATTTTATAACACTTCTATTTAGATTTTTGCCTTGCATACATTGAAATCACATCATGGAACCTGAGAAATTAATTGACTCAATATCTCTGAAACTTACTATTTAAATGTGTAGGGAAATTCATTTTGGAAAAGATGAAACTTAAATTATTGAAAGCCTACAGTAAAGCAATTCCAAGTTAGGGAATACTTTCTTATAACAACTTGTCAATGAGGGATGCCTGTATTTCAATACTACTGTGGTTTATTACAAGATGGGGCACATGACTAAAATTATTCAGGAATTGAGAGAAATCAAATGTGGAAGTAACTAAAGTTCTAATTCATTGGAAAAGATTCAAAGTAAGGAAAAGAAATCAGTGAGACCGTGTTTCTATCACAGTGTTAAAAGAATGCTGAAGCCTGTTCTGAGCACATCTTTGAGTCAAATTGACAAACATATCCTAGGACAGGAAGAACTCTGAGGTACACTGCTGAAAGAGTGTAAACATTGATGCTAAGCATGCTGTGCCATGCCGTGCTTAGTCTCTGTCATGTCCAGCTCTTGGTGACCCCATGGACTGGAGCCTGTTAGGCTCCTCTATCCATGGGATTCTCCAGGCAAGAATACTGGAGTAGGCTGCCATGCCTTCCTCCAGTGGATGTTAAGCATATCTGGTCTTAATTCTTGCTCTGATATTTACAAGGTATGTAAGCATGAACAAAGTATGCTAATTCTCTGACTGCATTTTGCCACCTGATGAAGCGATTTTATACTATGACCTTTCTCCTTCTAGAGAATATTACATAAGATATTTGTACATAAAGCTAAGTAAATTACTCAGGGAAGTGCCAGCCTAAAAGTAGGTACTCTAAATTCTAGCTATTTTATTATTTTTACCTGTACAGGCTTCTGGCAGATTCATTTAGATGTTATTGCTAAAAATACACACACACACACACACACATGCACATATTAGCTTTTGAAATAAAATACATTTTGGAAACATAATCAGGACCTATGACTCTCAGTGTATTTTCTACTCTGACATACCTAAGGGATAGATAGCAGATTACTATGGTAGTGATTTCCAAAGTCTCTAGGATACCTGTGTGTTTGTGTGTGTGCACGTGTGCGATCCCCACATGACCCCGACATCCCTACTTTCTCCATCTTCTTGCAATTAATCACCACCTCCAAGCACAAAAGTAGGGCATTTCAATTTTACACTAATTGACATTACGCAGAATATATTTCATGGTTCAAGTTTTAAATGGTGAAGACGGCATCATTTCAAATTCAATTAATCTTTGCAATGGAAGTTTTACAGAAGGAATCTTGAAGATTCATTATCATTACCAAAATAACATCTATTATTTAGGTTGACATCTATAAGATAACACTGATGTTGACTGATAATCCTAATCTCTCAAAGTAACACCTCATTTGTTTTCCTATTACCCTTTTTGAGGAGCAGGCAGTCTGTGCCTTCTAATTATTGGTTGAAGGGATTTATACATGGATGCTGTGATGTTTTCTCTCTCTAATGGCTGGTTTTGCTATGTTGTGTTTTTGTTTTGAGCATATGGCAAACATGAGGGAGTCAAAGAGGCAAATTTATTGAGGAAAAACTGAGGAAAAGATTTTTTAAAAAGAACTCGTTTTTGTTTTTTTCTCTCTTCTCTCATTCCTGCTGTCAGTCTATCACAGTCAATGTGTCACGGCGGTGTGGGTTACACTAACAGAAGTAGCATTTAAGGTACTTCTTTTTGCTCCAGCTGACCCTCAGTGAGTCAGTTTTAAAGATTATTTCCTAAGAATTTGGGAGGACTTTCAAATTCAGCAAATGTATGAATTTGACAACTTTTGCTCAACTTGACTTAAAAAGTTCTGAGAGGTGGAAAGAAATTGCTGTTAAAACTACCCATGAAGTTCTTGATAGCAACCTAAAGACTGCCACAATTAAGGCTCCAACAATCTTTAAAAGCTTGTTTAACAATCTTTTCATTTTCTTAATATTTCCACAATTATTAGTATTCTAACTGCTATATGTCAGGAAAAACTATAGACAAAATACAGCTCTTTGTACAGGAAAATACATTACCCAGGGATCAGCTATTTATAGGAAGAGTTTTTGAGTAAAATATCTCAAAGGTGTGACATTATTGCCCACTTTCATATTTTTGTTTCTTATGCGATATGTTTGGACCAGATTTGGGCATCAACAAAAACTTATTGTGGGATAACTACATGATGGAAGCATTTTTAAGAAACATTCTCTACTTCTAATGTACATTTTATTCTTTTGTATTGTTTATGTGTTGCTAAGAAATGTTTTAAGGCACACCCATTGAAAATTTTCCTAGATAGAACAAAATAGTCCAATTGACACTAAAACTTTGTTTGAATATTTTTATAAAGCAATAAGTTTCTACAGTCAGTATAACTTAGTTCAAATTATAGAATAAGGTTGGCATTATTTCATTTAAAAAGATCCATTGCCTAGAAGAATGTGACAAAGTAGCTCAATGTCTAATCCTGACATTTAGGAATGGTGAAATTGCAGTAGGGATTGCAGAAGGCTAGATTCAAAAAGGACCTCATGTATATTCTTGTCCAACAATTTATAGATCAAGAAACCTTTATAGGGAAATGAAATGACTTGCCCACTTCAGAAAAAGAAGCTCAAGATCAGATCCAGATAATATTTATTGCAGCAATATTAAACCCCAAGAACTGCACTTATACTGCATTTGGAATTTGACAGCAATTTTGTGAAGTTGATATTCTTATCCTTGTTTTGCAGATAAGGGAGACTTGAAAACCTTAAGGTGGTTTCTTGTATATCTGCTAGTTAACATGTGGTTAATTAAGCTTGAACCTAATTATCCCTTTGGTATACAAAATGGAAAGTCAATAAACTTTTTTGAGTGAATGAATGAATAAATTAATGGATTGAAAAGAATGCCTTCAATGTATCGCTGTCCCACAACACACCATTGGAGTTCCAGTACATAATTATTTGTTCTAGTTTATCTTATTTGCAAAAGCTTAATTGACTTGTATAACCTTAGCTTAATGCTTTCCACAAAGATTAATGCAATTATAATGGCACATGTCTTTGCTGATAAAGACAATGACCTAAAATTATTCCTTATTAAATATATATGTGCAAATTCCAAACCCATCAAAAAAATGATGCCTTGGCCTAATTAACTTTGATTTATGATCTAACTAGGAAATGACTGTGAATGGGCAGATATTTAAGTTAAGTTCTTCCACATTGTCCTGAAATGGAAATGAGTATGTATTTAATTTGCTCTCAAATGTGGATTCTCTTCAGTTGTAAAAATTAGAATTGGGACATAAATCTAATTATGGGCATAACTCAAGCCATTTAAAAGAATTTGTGACTTAAAACACTGGTAGACAAACTCACACATATTTCTAACATTATTTTAAAAGTTTGACTAATTTCTAACATGATACAGGTAATTTCTGGATATAATATGAATTGTAGCTATTTTTATAATCAAATTACTTTAGCTATCTTAATGATGTTGAGAACATTGCCTGTTCTACCTAGTAATTACATTTCTATACCTATAAAAACATTTCAATCTGTTTGTAGGTGTATATCGGAGAAGGTGATGGTACCCCTTACTCTTGCCTGGAAAATCCCATGGATGGAGGAGCCTGGTGGGCTGCAGTCCCTGGGGTCGCAAAGAGTCGGACACGACTGAGCAACTTCACTTTCACTTTTCACTTTCATGCATTGGAGAAGGAAATGGCAACCCACTCCAGTGTTCTTGCCTGGAGAATCCCAGGGACTGGGGAGCCTGGTGGGCTGCCGTCTATGGGGTCGCATAGAGTCGGACACGACTGAAGTGACTTAGCGATTTAGCAGCAGCAGTAGGTGTATATGTAGTAGTCAAAATCGGTAACAATTACTTTTCATTACCTTATTGAGTAGGCCTAAAAAACTACTAGACCTTTCTGGTAGCTAATATTTTTAAATAGGAGAAATGGTAGCAGAAAGCAAAGAGGTAGTATAATATACCTACAAAGAGCATAAATAGCCATCAAGTGACAAATCTTTGATGTCATTGAAATGTACTATTTTTGTTTGTTCATTTTTTTGAGGCTAGCTTGTGCTTTTTTCATAACACAAGTTAAATCTTTTAAAATATTGTCTAGAATATTTTCAAAAATAAGACCACACTTTTTTCTTGCATTAGCTTATTAAATTTTATAGGGTATAAATCAAGAGAGTAGCTTGTACAGACCTGATTACATAGCAGTGAGTTCTAATAAAGTTCCATTGTTATAACACAAGAATATGAATGTTTATAGTGGAAGCAAATATTCTTGGTTTTAATTCAAACATTACTAATAAGTATGTGTAGCTTTCTTTCTCTCTCTCAACCTGCTTTTCTATCTATAAAATGAGAGTATAGGTAATGTTTATATTGCAGAGTTACTTAAGAAACAAAAATTAAACTAACAGTTACTTAACATTTACTGTATGCTTAGCAGACACTTTTCACATATATCATCATTCTTTGTATCATTATATGCAGTAAGAATTATAATCCATATCATTTTCAAGATAAAATATAACTTTCCTGTGTTTATATGATTCAATATGAGAATTAAGACAACCTCCTTGATTCAAATTTAGGGTAACCTGTTTTAAAAGTCCATTAAACTGAAATGTTAACATTGCATGAAAAAATACCTAGTGCATAGTTAGCACTCACCTGTAGTTGAGCATAAGTGGGTGCAGGAGTTTTCTTACAACCACTGCAAATTTTACTCTTTTAAAAATCCCTTATTTTTACTTTAGCTTAAACTCAAGAGTGAAACCTAGGAGGTAAATTCTGTGTGTACATGTGTATGTATGTGTGTGAGGTTTTTTTTTTTTCTTTCAGTTTGTGACCTATACTTGATTCAAGTAAAAGTAATGAACAGTTTTCTCTGGTCACAGAATGACTTAACTTCAATTTGATGCTCAAGCAACTAGCCAATAGGGGGCAGGAGAACATCACTACTAACTCTAGTTGGTGCTTGTCCAGTAACAATTCTTATCTAACATTCCTAAGACTTAAAATATCATTGCGGCTGGCCTTAGTATTTACATTTGCTGTACTAGAAGTATTGCTCAAATTTAGTGTATTAATAAAGTGCTGTAACTCTTAGTAATGTTAATGAATCAAGCATTTTGATTAGCAAGGCATGTTCAGGGGAAAAAGTTAAGATTGTGTATTCAAATGAAAGTCATTAAAATGAACACAGCGCTGAAAATGAAAATGTGACGTACATAAATGTTCCTATTATCGCAAGATAACAGAATGCTATTCAGGCAATTTTCCTGTAACTGAGCAGACCACTCGTTAATTGTCTTTCCCTTCCTTCTCACACTTCCCACTCGAAAGACTTTTGTCTCTGCTATTGTAATAGAAAAAGTTTAAAGGGCAGAGTCTGAAAAAGTTTGAGAATGACTCAGAATAAATTACCACTCAGAGATAGCTAATGCTATATCACTTGTTTTTATTAATATAGTTTCAAATAGAAAATTATCTGTCTGGTAATTTTCCATCCAATGTTGTTGACCAATGCATGTATCCTGAAACAGAGAGAGGAAGGAGAGAGGACTTTGCTTGCTCCCTGCCTCCCACAACAACCTTCAGGAGTCCTCAGAACCTTCAAGCAAACTATATAGCTTTGTGAATATAACTTACATCTTGGGGTTTTCCCAAAAACCTGCCCAAAAGGCCTTGTTTTTCTTACGAATGGAAAGACTATAATTCACATTTCCCTTGTGAATAAAGCAGGGTAGGATGAGGTGTGGAGCCAGATTTGTGGATTTAAAGGGAAAGTGGGGAATTTAAAACAATGCTGTGTACTTTATTTTGATTCTTAAAGAATCCACTCCTTCCCACAGAAGTGATTTTTTTCACTGGTCCTGTTCCATATTTCTTTATCAACTGGAGTGGGTGTTACAATGAGAATTTACCAAGGAAGCCAATTTAATTCCACCCCTTTTCTCTCAATATCATTAACAGTTCCAGACATGCATGCCTGGGATAATGGAATGCCTATAACATGTTAAATATAGCTCTCAGTTGTACAGTATATATGTGGTCTTAAGATCCAGGAAAAGGAGAATTGCAATTATGTGGATGCTTTTGGAACCCTCTGTAACTCGTATGGGGCTTCCCAGGTGGTGTAGTAGTAAAGAATCTGCTTACCAATGCAGGTGACTCAAGAGGTGCAGATTTGATACCAGGGTTAGGAAGATCCCCTGGAGAAGGAAATGGGAACCCACTCCAGTATTCCTGCCTGGGGAATCCCATGGACAGAGCAGCCTGGCAAGCTACAGTCCATGGGGTTGCAAAGAATCAGACACAGCTGTGACTGAGTGCACTCACATGCACACACACACACGTGCACATAACTGGTTTGAGCCAGGATTTGTCTATGACTTCATCTTTAAGGGAGTTAAAAATGGATCACAACTGTAAGAAAGACTAGAGCCCAATCTTGAGTGGGTGTGTCTGGATATAAGGTCTGCTTCAGATTGAGGACATTATGTACCAATTGCCTGTCCTTTCTCTGTTGTGGTTGCAGCCTTTCTTTTTCTTATTTCTGCTTCCCTTTTCAGCTCAACCCTAACAATAGTTTCTCTCTCTCTTGCTCTTCTCTCTCATCTATATATGATCTACCTCAGCTGAAATCCAAGTTCCCCACCATATTAGAATTTAGATGTCTGAGAACTCAGTTAAAGAACAACTATAAAAGGATTATCAAGTAACCTTTGTTGGATTTGGTAAAGAACACTAATTGTAAAGTTCAGAAAGTCTAGCTTTCTGTGTCAATTTTAAATTCTCAGAAGTTTGTAAATATTTTCTTAGTATTAAATAATTAATTTACGATTAAAATGAAAATACTACAATCCTGCCCTTGACAGTAGTGCTTTGAGCTTGTTTTGACAGATGGAGTAATGGATTTTTTCTAATCCATCTCTCTTGTCTAGTTCCTTCTGTGACCAATAGAACTCATTTGGTCAGTAGCCATGGAATTGAGTGATGCTAACCCACCCATATGGCAATTGAACTTGTAATCTTGACTTCATTAACACCCTGCTCCAACCAGCTGAGCTAACAAGCCAGGAAAATCAAATTAGACACTATACAGGGCTCCTGGTTAATTGCATTTTCCTCTTTTGGATTCTTCATTAGAGCTACTTTCACCAATTACCATCTCTAAAAGGTGAGGATTGAGTCTATGTTCATTTTGCTCTTGTTTCATTTATGGAAATTATAGAATGGAGTGTGTGATTTAAGTTCAGGTGGGAAAGACATGGACATATATCAGCAAAATTATGATACTTAGTGTTCTTTGTTGGAGACTGAAGTAGCACATTTCAAATATCCTAAGAGGAATGCTGCTGCATTTGTGGACAAAAAGGGTGATGAAAAGGTTTTGGCAGCTCTAGAAACTATTTTCTGTGTACCGCCTTCCCAATTTCTGAATCTTATTTCTGCCTTAAGTTCCTACCTTACTTCATGCTAGAATATATTTTTGTGCTTTCATCTGAACTCTGGCTTATAGATGAAACTTGACTTCCATTCATGCTTAATGACCGGGCACCCCCAACACTATATCCTGAAGTTTAAATCTATTGTGGCTGGAAACCTGACTTTCTAAGTAGCATGTCCAAATAATAACAATGTGTCCATGATTCTTGGTAATTAATCCAGTGTTCTATTTATTAGGCAACAGTGTGAACAGGACCTAATTCTTTCTTTGCTAAACTGCCAGCAAGGATAATAATAGTTTTGCTAAATTTAATTCATTCTAATAATTAACATTTTGACATGTATGCATTTTTAAACTCCCAAGGCACTTACTAGATTAATGTTTTGTGATGAACCATCATCTCAACAATATTGTGGATGAAATGTTTAAATAGGCTCAATCTTTGAATCCATTGTTGGTATTGTTTTAGGATGTATTGTTTAAGATGTTGATTATGTTGATTTTTGAAGTTCAGAGGAGTTGATGATTATGGGCTCTTTGAATGTCTCAATGCAACCGTTAAGTTGTATTCCTCTGTCAGTTAAGACAATTTAGTAGATAATTTATTAGAATAAAATATAAACTGAATAATATCGCTGATCATTATAAACCATCCTAGTATTCAAGTTGTGGAAGAGGAAAGTTAGTCTCATTTATTACTGGAAATATTAAGCATTATTTTATTGGAGGATAAAATAAAAGTTTATTTATTTTTTTCAATTACATAGAGATCATCCACTTCAACTTCATTATCCACATAGAAAAACAAAAAGAATAAAGGTTTAAAAATGTGCATAGTGAGAGAGGGATCTGCCCAAGCAACTAAGTATCAAGACCAAGGGTAGAACCCAGGTTTTCAGATGTTATGGTCTCAATTGAGCCCCCTCAAAACTGACCTGTTGAAATCCTAATTCCCAGTGTGACTGTATATGTGCCTTTGAGAAGGCAATTAAGGTTAAGTGAGGTCATAAGGGTGGGGCCTTAATCCAATAGGACTAGTGTTCTAATAAGAAGAGACACAGAGATCCATCTCTCTCTCTCTCTCTCTCTCTCTCCCTCTCTCTTCCTCTCTGTGTCTCCACCTAAAGGAAAGGACATGTGAGTATATACTGTGAAGGTGGCCATTGTGAAATCCAGGAAGAGAAGCGTCACAGAAAACTGCACTTACTGCCACCATGATCTTGGACTTCTGAACTCAGTGTGAAAATAAATTTCTATTGTTTAAGTCTCTCACTTCCAGGTATTTTGTTATAGTAGGAAGAACTGACTAATATACCAAGTTTCTGCTCATTGTTGTCTATTATCCCATGCTACTACCTCTGTGGTTAACAAGAAGCGCACATTGCAGCTATGATGCACATTCAATAGCTGTCACAAGAGCTGACCACCTCTTAGGATAGAAAAATTAACTTTAAAATCAAATGATGACAATGATGGAAATGTGTGACAGATACTGGGTCTCTCCTAAGTTTATCTAGTGGCACAGATACTGGCCCAAAGCTGGTGCTAAACTGTCTTGGGTCTCTCTCCTTTTCAACTTTCTTCATTTCATAGGCACTCTCAAAACTAGTCATTTTGTAATTTTATCTGATGGTTCCTTCCATAGCATCTCTGGAAAAGGTAGAGTTATATCACTTTTTCTTGTCCATTTTCCATGCAAAATTCTTGTCAGGTTCCTGACCAGTAACCTGTAAGATCTGGAGTCCAAGGTTAATGGACAATTTGAAAGGGAGGAAAATAACAATTCAGAAAAACTCTTTAAGCATGATATAGATGAAAATTTAAGTTTTTTTTTTTTTTCGCTTTAGAAGAACTAGTGGTATATATTTTATATTTCCGATTTTTTGTAGATAAAATCATGTAAGGCATGAAAATGACACAGTCTTGAATGATGAAATTTTAGCAATATTTCCTGAATAATCTCATTTGGTGAATGAAATACCTTTTTTCCCCCCCAATACTTGCATAAAATCAACCCTTGATTTAAGATCTTATTTAGGAATAAAGTTTCTAAATTACAGTAAGACCAAAAACTCTAATCTCACATTCTATGCTCACCACTGCTCCTAAAGTTTAGTTTAGGTACAAAATTTCTAATGAGCGTTATAATATGATTTCATTCAAATTACATTAGGAAAGCTACAAAAATATGATAAATTTATTTGATTTGTATTTGGGTCACAAAGAATACATGACCTTCTCAGTTTCCTTTCAGCTGTGAAGAAATCAAATGCAATGTTTTCTTTAATTTCACTTGCAGTTTCAGTTGGGGTTATCTAAGGGTCTATTACCTCCAACAGAGACATTGTCACAGTAAAGGATATCGGAACCAATGAAGGAAAATACCCAAAGACATCTGATGGCAAAGATACATGTGGTGTTTATCAGTAAGTTAGTGATGCTTAATTAATTACATTTTTAATTTCATAAGAACTCTTACTGAAACTATTAGTGAAAATTGGTTGTATATACTCTTATGGGTGCTATTAAGGAGATCATTTCTGAGTGTTCATTGGAAGGACTGATGTTGAAGTTGAAACTCCAATACTTTGGCCACCTGATACGAAGAGCTGACTCATTTGAAAAGACCGTGATGCTGGGAAAGACTCAAGACAGGAGGAGAAGGGGACAACAGGGGATAAGATGGTTGGATGGCATCACTGACTCAATGGACATGAGTTTCGGTAAACTCCAGGAGTTGGTGATAAACAGGGAGGCCTGGAGTTCTGCGGTCCATGGGGTCACAAAGAGTTGGACATGACTGAGCGACTGACTTGAACTGAACAAGCTCTCATTTCTATTCCCTTACTGCTGCTGCTGCTGCGTCGCTTCAGTTATGTCCAACCCTGTGCAACCCCATAGATGGCAGCCCACCAGGTTCCCCCATCCCTGGGATTCTCCAGGCAAGAACACTGAAGTGGGTTGCCATTTCCTTCTCCAATGCATGAAAGTGGAAAGTGAAAGTGAAGCCTCTCAGTCGTGTCCGACTCTCAACGACCCCATGGACTTCAGCCTACCAGGCTCCTCCATCCATGGGATTTTCCAGGCAAGAATACTGGAGTGGGGTGCCATTGCCTTCTCCATTCCCTTACTAGCACCTCTATATGGCATTTAATCCTGCACAGGGAATGTAACTATATAATATAGGATGTAAAGGATTTGTTCTTTCCTTTTTATTTGGCCTGGGTCTTCATAGTAATACAGATGACCCACATCTGCACACTGAAGCAATGGTTAACAAATATAAAGGAGTAGTGATTTCAAAATCCTTACCATGCTTTACAGGACTCTGCCTCAAGGACCCTTCTTTCCCCACATTTCTTCTTGCTCAGTACTATCTAATCATACAGATTATTTTAGTTTCTGGAAGACACCAAACATATTTCTAACCTGGTCTTTTTAGTTTTTCTCTACCTGAAATGCTCTTCCATTAGAACTTTGCAGAGATATCTTTTTGTCTGTCAGACCTTAGCTCAAATGATACCTCTTCAGGAAGGTCTTTGCTCATCTTCCATATCTAAACAAACAATGCATCTTCCTTTCACAACCAGTTTAGCTTCATTGCCAATATTTTTTTCAAAGCGTTTATTACTATTTGTAGTTATCAGTCTTCCATATTTAAAGAAACTTATGCATATTATTATTGTATCCCAAATAACTAGAGTAGAGCATTGTATTTATTAGACCGTCAATAAGTGTTACATAAATTGAATAATTACATGCCATTGTTGTTGTTGTTTAGTTGCTCAGTTATATCTGACTCTTTTGCAACCCCATGGACTGTAGCCCTTCCCCCTGCCCCAGGCTCCTCTGTCCATGGGATTTCCTAGGCAAGAATATTGGAGTGGGTTGCCATTTCCTTTTCCAGGGGAACCTTCCCAACCCAGGGATTGACCTGAGTCTTCCAAACTGTAGATGGATTCTTTACCACTGAGTCACCAGTGAAGCCCTGCATGTCCATACATAGGAAATATTAGAAAGTGTGTTCAGTTCAGTTCGGTTCAGTCACTCAGTTGTATCCTACTCTTTGCAACCCCATGGACCACGGCACTCCAGGCCTCCCTGTCCATCACCGACTCCCAGAGTCCACCCAAACCTGTGTCCACTGAGTCGGTGATGCCATCCAACCATCTCATCCTCTGTCGTCCCCCTTCTCCTCCTGCCCTCAATCTTTCCCAGCATCAGGATCTTTTCAACTGAGTCAACTCTTCGCATAGGGGGCCAAAGTATTGGAGTTTCAGCTTCAACATCAGTCCTACCAACGAACACTCAGGACTGATCTCCTTTAGGATGGACTGGTTGGATCTCCTTGTAGTCCAAGGGACTCTCAAGAGTCTTCTCCAAAACCACAGTTCAAAAGCATCAATTCTTTGGTGCTCAGCTTTCTTTATAGGCCAACTCTCACATCCATACATGACTACTGGAAAAAAATAGCCTTGACTAGACGGACCTTTGTTGGCAAAGTAATGTCTCTGCTTTTTAATATACTGTCTAGGTTGGTCATAACTTTCCTTCCAAGGAGTAAGCATCTTTTAATTTCATGGCTGCAATCACCATCTGCAGTGATTTTGGAGCCCCCCAAAATAAAGTCTGACACTGCTTCCACTGTTTTCCCATCTACTTCCCGTGAAATGGTGGGACCAGATGCCATAATCTTAGTTTCTGAATGTTGAGCTTTAAGCCAACATTTTCACTCTCCTCTTTCACTTTCATCAAGAGGCTCTTAAGCTCCTCTTCACTTTCTGCCATAAGGGTGGTGTCATCTGCATTTCTGAAGTTATTGATATTTCTCCCAGCAATCTGATTTCAGCTTGTGCTTCTTTCAGACCAGCATTTCTCTTGATGTACTCTGCATATAAGTTAAATAGCAGGGTGACAATATAGTTTATTCATTAATGAAATAATTACTTAATGCTTGCTGTGTACCAGATACTTAGCCAGAAACTGGAATTTTGGGGTAAGAAATACACACAGTTCCTTCTCTCAGTGAGATCACAGATAGTAGAAGAGAGAGGAAGTAACAAGTAAGTAGGAATAAATGTATAATTACAAAGTGGATGATTCCATTAATAACTGAGCTGGTTTGGGTATTATGGAATGAAGCTGGAAACAACTGAAGGATGTCAGGAAGAGCTCTCTAATGAGGTGAAATTTAATCCAAAATTAGAAACATAAGAAGAAAAAAGTAGTTGCTGTCATAGTGTGGCCTGAGACAAATACCATTTCTTACTCCAGTTCTTTCTTTTCAGTGTATAAACACATTAAAAACCACTTTTGAAACCAACCACTGGTATCATAATGGTCTTGCTACAGCTGATGTGTTTTCTTCTCACCACTTCTCTTTAGAATCAAATGCCAAGTGGAGTATCCGTTTTCTAGCAGTCTGTCAGGATAAGTTGCTCACTGGAAACTGGGATCAATTCTAAATCTGACAACATAGTGGAATGTTCAGTTAACATTAAAGTGCCTTTTAGAGAGCACAAGGGAGCTCTGAATAGGCTAATCACTTTTTCCAGAAGGCACCTGCGATTTCGCTAATTTGCCTCTGAGGAAGTCCATGAAGAGCGAAAGAAGAACATAAGGCACTCAGTAGCTGAAGTAGGTAAACTGCTGTTATGCCTTTGTTTTCTCTTTATTCATCATTTTGCGAGAGGAGCTATAAATTGGTCAGTAACAAGGATGCTTGAAATGTTTTGTTATATTTTTTTTGTTGGAGTCTGTGGGGTCTTGGGTCATATATCTATATGTGCAAAGATTATTTGGATACAGTGATGCTCCAGAATGAAGCATAAATATGTAGTATGCTAGAAAATTTTCAAGTCTGAAAAGTTTTTGTGCTAAAAGCCCTGCTTGTTTCAACAGAATTCTGTGATAAATACTTAGTACACTTGCCAGGGGTGTCCTAAAGTAAATACGAGGGAAAATGCTCAGAGTACCTCTAAAGCAGAAACTAAAAAATCTCAGTTCTGATGATAACATAAATCCAAACCAAACCAAAAAATCCATTATAATGTGTACACAAACACACACACAAATGCCCACACAGAAACACAAACATGCACACTTTTACATGTGTGTGTGCTTATAAAACAACTCATAAAAGTTCAGTTCAGTTGCTAGGTCATGTCCAACTCTTTGCGACCCCATGAAACACAGCACGCCAGTCCTCCCTGTCCATCACCAATTCCCGGGATCCACCCAAACCCATGTCCATTGAGTCTGTGATGCCGTCCAACCATCTCATCCTCTGTCGTCCCCTTCTCCTCCTGCCTTCAATCTTTCCCAGCATCAGGGTCTTTTCAAATGAGTCAGCTCTTCATATCAGGTGGCCAAAGTACTGGAGTTTCAGCTTCAGCATCAGTCCTTCCAATCAATACTCAGGACTGATTTCCTTCAGGATGGACTGGTTGGATCTCCTTGCAGTCCAAGGGACTCTCAAGAGGCTTCCCCAACACCACAGTTCAAAAGCATCAATTCTTCGGTGCTCAGCTTTCTTCACAGTCCAACTCTCACATCCATACATGACCACTGGAAAAACCATAGCCTTGACTAGACAGATCTTTGTTGACAAAGTAATGTCTCTGCTTTTCAATATGCTGTCTAGGTTGGTCATAACTTTCCTTCCAAGGACTTTGGAGCTGAGGAAAATAAGATCAGCCACTGTTTCCCCACTTGTAAAAGACTTTTGGACAAATAACTTTCAATTTTCATATCATTTGACTGAATAAACAATTTATTTCTGGGAATATGGATTCTTAGACAGTAATTCAAAGATGAAAAAGTTATATTCATCAAGATATCCACTTCATCCTCATGTATAATAACAAAATTTGGCAGCTATCCAAATTGCCAACAATTGAAAATGTAAATTTTATTGACTTTGTTCAGTGTATATTTTGCCAGCCATAAAATAAAATTGTTGAGAATATAAAGCAAAATTTTAAAAATATTTAAACTAAAATGTTAAGTGATGAGAAAGAGAGAATGATAAGATTTTCCAATTCCTCAAAAGTCACTGTTCAATAATTGTCCCACAGAGGCATCATATACAGCATATCCAGGGCCACATTTCCACCTCAAAATTGCTCTCGTTTCTGTATTTCTTGTTTTGTTGAACTTTATCACTATAAACAACAAACTGAGAATCTAGACACTTGGGGTTTAACTTTGAGGTTTCCTTCTCTGACAACAGCTACTATCTCCATTCTCCATTTCTGGAACCTGTCCCCTATAGTCTAGTCCTCACCACTCTGACTTGCCAACTTCTGTCCACCTCCAAGTTCTCCCTTATGTAACAAATATATTCTACTAAAACTGAAGAGCAATCATGTCAGTTATCTTCTTAGAAGTATTGATGGCTCTGTACTATAAAAACTCTCTCATGAGATAAATGATGAAAACATGAACTTGTATATTTTTCCTCCAGATGTCAAGTGAAAAATTTAAGATTGGAAAGAGAGTTTGGGTCTTTTGGTAACAATAATAATGGGTTTATTAAATTAGGATCAGTTGTGATATTGAAGGCATAGGGCAGAACTGCCTGTGTAGAAGCTTTGACAGCCTAGTCCATGTAATCTCATTTTTTAAAATGGGAGTTACAGAATCTAATATATGGGTGAATATATTTGAATGCACATAAAGGTATCAGAGAAGGCAATGGCACCCCACTCTAGCACTCTTGCCTGAAAAATCCCATGGGTGGAGGAGCCTGGTAGGCTGTGGTCCACCGGGTCGCTAAGAGTCGGACATGACTGAGCGACTTCACTTTCACTTTTCACTTTCATGCATTGGAGAAGAAAATGGCAACCCACTCCAGTGTTCTTGCCTGGAGAATACCAGGGATGGGGGAGCCTGGTGGGCTGCTGTCTATGGGGTCGCACAGAATTGGACACGACTGAAGTGACTTAACAGCAGTAGCAGTAGAGATAGGTATGAGAACATACATACAAGTTTATTAACAAAGATGTAGGGAAAATTGTTTTTAAATTTGTATACCTAATTATTGAGTCAATAGTTATGATAAACTGTTAAGATTTATTATTATTGTTGTTATTACTATTATTTATTTAACAAATATTTTAAATAAATAGAGCCAAGCATTTAAGAAAACACATAGAGTACTGGTGACATTATGTTACTGAATTAAGTTTGAGTGGCAAGAGAAATGTTTACTTACATTGCATATTAGCCAGTTCAATTCTCTGGACCAGAAATTATAAAAGGATTTAGGGCAAATGCTCTGTACAGAATAGACAATGTACATTTGGCTGGACTGTAATTTAAATTATAGTGATTTGTTTCTTAAACACCTAGTAGTTGCCAGAGTAGGACAGTTAATAACTTAAAAATTTTTTTTAATTGGTATTAATCTGTGACCTATTTTAAAGTAAAGGATAATTTCAAACATGTTGCATTTCCTTATTTTTAACATAAGAGACAAAGTCTTGAGAGACTTTGCTTGCTCAGCAATAGGCAGAAGGGGCTGGGTGTGGAAGCTTGTGAATTGAGGCAAACAAGATAATCTCAACAACCTTCAATCCTCCTTGAGAGTGACAGAAAGAGTAAAAGACTCTTTAGATTCTACCTAAATTCACATAAACAGAGCTTGAACATCTGCTCCTAGGGAGGCTACAAGCAAAAATTGATTGGGTGCACAGTTATCATTTGAATCTGCATAAGGATTAAAACATTTAATCAATAGGTATTGAATAAGTAATTTGCACATGGTCTGCTAAAGGAGAAATATGTTGCTGGCATATTCTTTTAGAAAGGTTAAGTATTGTCTTTCTCAACCACTTTCAAGAACAATTAAAATTTTAATTAACAAAATCCTACTCTATTTGGCAAGAATTTTAAGCATTCTTTTAGGAAAACTGTTCCATTTACCATTTATTGCTGGGCCTGTTTGGCAAGCACCAGGGAGAAAAGAAGCAGAAAATCAAATTGCTTTCAGAAAGATGCATCATTCTACTTTTCTTGATTCTTTACACTAGAATTTTTCTTTTGCTTCAATTATTTTTGTTCTTTTGATGACCTAAAATATACAGTATGGGGTATTGAGTATAAATGCATAATTAATATGAAATAAATTTTAATTATGATTTTCATTTCATGGTTGATATAATTCTGTGTTTTGCTCAAGTTCTACATATTATATTATTTTTTTTCTACCTCTTGATATTTTTTAACAAGACTGATAGGAATGAACTAAAAGAAGAAATTAGTAAGCAAGGAATAATTGTATAGAGCTGGAAATATGCAGAGTTAAATTTGGTGACTCCATAATACATAATTCACAAATCTAAATATTTGTTTATCTAAAGATTTCTCAACACCCACCAACCATATAATTTCTAATTTTTTTTTTATTTTTTTTAAATTTTATTTTATTTTTAAACTTTACATAACTGTATTAGATTTGCCAAATATCAAAATGAATCTGCCACAGGTATACATGTGTTCCCCATCCTGAGCCCTCCTCCCTCCTCCCTCCCCATTCCATCCCTCTGGGTCGTCCCAGTGCACCAGCCCCAAGCATCCAGTATCGTGCATCGAACCTGGACTGGCAACTCGTTTCATACATGATATTTTACATGTTTCAATGCCATTCTCCCAAATCTTCCCACCCTCTCCCTTTCCCACAGAGTCCATAAGACTGTTCTATACATCAGTGTCTCTTTTGCTGTCTCGTACACAGGGTTATTGTTACCATCTTTCTAAATTCCATATATATGCGTTAGTATACTGTATTGGTGTTTTTCTTTGTGGCTTACTTCACTCTGTATAATAGGCTCCAGTTTCATCTACCTCATTAGAACTGATTCAAATGTATTCTTTTTAATGGCTGAGTAATACTCCATTGTGTATATGTACCACTGCTTTCTTATCCATTCATCTGCTGAAGGACATCTAGGTTGCTTTCATGTCCTGGCTATTATAAACAGTGCTGCGATGAACATTGGGGTACTCGTGTCTCTTTCCCTTCTGGTTTTCTCAGTGTGTATGCCCAGCAGTGGGATTGCTGGATCATAAGGCATGTTTATTTCCAGTTTTTTAAGGAATCTCCACACTGTTCTCCATAGTGGCTGTACTAGTTTGCATTCCCACCAACAGTGTAAGAGGGTTCCCTTTTCTCCACACCCTCTCCAGCATTTATTACTTGTAGACTTTTGGATCGCAGCCATTCTGACTGGTGTGAAATGGTACCTCATAGTGGTTTTGATTTGCATTTCTCTGATAATGAGTGATGTTGAGCATCTTTTCATGTGTTTGTTAGCCATCTGTATGTCTTCTTTGGAGAAATGTCTATTTAGTTCTTTGGCCCATTTTTTGATTGGGTCATTTATTTTTCTGGAGTTGAGCTGTAGGATTTGCTTGTATATTCTCGAGATTAGTTGTTTGTCAGTTGCTTCATTTGCTATTATCTTCTCCCATTCTGAAGGCTGTCTTTTCACCTTGCTGATAGTTTCTTTTGATGTGCAGAAGCTTTTAAGGTTAATTAGGTCCCATTTGTTTATTTTTGCTTTTATTTCCAATATTCTGGGAGGTGGGTCATAGAGGATCCTGCTGTGATGTATGTCAGAGAGTGTTTTGCCTATGTTCTCCTCTAGGAGTTTTACAGTTTCTGGTCTTACGTTTAGATCTTTAATCCATTTTGAGTTTATTTTTGTGTATGGTGTTAGAAAGTGTTCTAGTTTCATTCTTTTACAAGTGGTTGACCAGAGTTCCCAGCACCACTTGTTAAAGAGATTGTCTTTAATCCATTGTATATTCTTGCCTCCTTTGTCGAAGATAAGGTGTCCATATGTGCGTGGATTTATCTCTGGGCTTTCTATTTTGTTCCATTGATCTATATTTCTGTCTTTGTGCCAGTACCATACTGTCTTGATAACTGTGGCTTTGTAGTAGAGCCTGAAGTCAGGTAGGTTGATTCCTCCAGTTCCATTCTTCTTTCTCAAGATCGCTTTGGCTATTCGAGGTTTTTTGTTTTTCCATACAAATTGTGAAATTATTTGTTCTAGCTCTGTGAAGAATGCTGTTGGTAGCTTGATAGGGATTGCATTGAATCTATAGATTGCTTTGGATAGTATACTCATTTTCACTACATTGATTCTTCCAATCCATGAACATGGTATATTTCTCCATCTGTTAGTGTCCTCTTTGATTTCTTTCACCAGTGTTTTATAGTTTTCTATATATAGGTCTTTAGATTCTTTAGGTAGATATATTCCTAAGTATTTTATTCTTTCCGTTGCAATGGTGAATGGAATTGTTTCCTTAATTTCTCTTTCTGTTTTCTCATTATTAGTGTATAGGAATGCAAGGGATTTCTGTGTGTTGATTTTATATCCTGCAACTTTACTATAGTCATTGATTAGTTCTAGTAATTTTCTGGTGGAGTCTTTAGGGTTTTCTATGTAGAGGATCATGTCATCTGCAAACAGTGAGAGCTTTACTTCTTCTTTTCCAATTTGGATTCCTTTTATTTCTTTTTCTGTTCTGATTGCTGTGGCCAAAACTTCCAAAACTATGTTGAATAGTAATGGTGAAAGTGGGCACCCTTGTCTTGTTCCTGACTTTAGAGGAAATGCTTTCAATTTTTCACCATTGAGGATAATGTTTGCTGTGGGTTTGTCATATATAGCTTTGATTATGTTGAGGTATGTTCCTTCTATTCCTGCTTTCTGGAGAGTTTTGATCATAAATGGATGTTGAATTTTGTCAAAGGCTTTCTCTGCATCTATTGAGATAATCATATGGCTTTTATTTTTCAATTTGTTAATGTGGTGTATTACATTGATTGATTTGCGGATATTGAAGAATCCTTGCATCCCTGGGATAAAGCCCACTTGGTCATGGTGTATGATCTTTTTAATGTGTTGTTGGATTCTGATTGCTAGAATTTTGTTAAGGATTTTTGCATCTATGTTCATCAGTGATATTGGCCTGTAGTTTTCTTTTTTTGTGGGATCTTTGTCAGGTTTTGGTATTAGGGTGATGGTGGCCTCATAGAATGAGTTTGGAAGTTTACCATCCTCTGCAATTTTCTGGAAGAGTTTGAGCAGGATAGGTGTTAGCTCTTCTCTAAATTTTTGGTAGAATTCAGCTGTGAAGCCGTCTGGACCTGGGCTTTTGTTTGCTGGAAGATTTTTGATTACAGTTTCAATTTCTGTGCTTGTGATGGGTCTGTTAAGATTTTCTATTTCTTCCTGGTCGAGTTTTGGAAAGTTGTACTTTTCTAAGAATTTGTCCATTTCTTCCTCGTTGTCCATTTTATTGGCATATAATTGTTGATAGTAGTCTCTTATGATCCTTTGTATTTCTGTGTTGTCTGTTGTGATCTCTCCATTTTCATTTCTAATTTTATTGATTTGATTTTTCTCCCTTTGTTTCTTGATGAGTCTGGCTAATGGTTTGTCAATTTTATTTATCCTTTCAAAGAACCAGCTTTTGGTTTTGTTGATTTTTGCTATGCTCTCTTTTGTTTCTTTTGCATTTATTTCTGCTCTAATTTTTAAGATTTCTTTCCTTCTACTAACCCTAGGGTTCTTCATTTCTTCCTTTTCTAGTTGCTTTAGGTGTAGAGTTAGGTTATTTATTTGACTTTTTTCTTGTTTCTTGAGGTGTGCCTGTATTGCTATGAACTTTCCCCTTAGGACTGCTTTTACCGTGTCCCACAGGTTTTGGGTTGTTGTGTTTTCATTTTCATTCGTTTCTATGCAAATTTTGATTTCTTTTTTGATTTCTTCTGTGATTTGTTGGTTATTCAGCAGTGTGTTGTTCAGCCTCCATATGTTGGATTTTTTAATAGTTTTTCTCCTGTAATTGAGATCTAATCTTACTGCATTGTGGTCAGAAAAGATGCTTGGAATGATTTCTATTTTTTTGAATTTACCAAGGCTAGCTTTATGGCCCAGGATGTGATCTATCCTGGAGAAGGTTCCATGTGTGCTTGAGAAGAAGGTGAAATTCATTGTTTTGGGATGAAATGTCCTATAGACATCAATTAGGTCTAACTGGTCTATTGTATCGTTTAAAGTTTGTGTTTCCTTGTTAATTTTCTGTTTAGTTGATCTATCCATAGGTGTGAGTGGGGTATTAAAGTCTCCCACTATTATTGTGTTATTGTTAATTTCTTCTTTCATACTTGTTAGCATTTGTCTTACATACTGCGGTGCTCCCGTGTTGGGTGCATATATATTTATAATTGTTATATCTTCTTCTTGGATTGATCCTTTGATCATTATGTAGTGACCATCTTTGTCTCTTTTCACAGTCTTTGTTTTAAAGTCTATTTTATCTGATACGAGTATTGCTACTCCTGCTTTCTTTTGGTCCCTATTTGCATGGAAAATCTTTTTCCAGCCCTTCACTTTCAGTCTGTATGTGTCCCCTGTTTTGAGGTGGGTCTCTTGTAGACAACATATGCAGGGGTCTTGTTTTTGTATCCATTCAGCCAGTCTTTGTCTTTTGGTTGGGGCATTCAACCCATTTACGTTTAAGGTAATTACTGATAAGTATGACCCTGTTGCCATTTACTTTATTGTTTTGGGTTCGAATTTATACACAATTTTTGTGTTTCCTGTCTAGAGAATATCCTTTAGTATTTGTTGGAGAGCTGGTTTGGTGGTGCAGAATTCTCTCAGCTTTTGCTTGTCTGAAAAGCTTTTGATTTCTCCTTCATACTTGAATGAGATCCTTGCTGGGTACAATAATCTGGGCTGTAGGTTATTTTCTTTCATCATTTTAAGTATGTCTTGCCATTCCCTCCTGGCTTGAAGAGTTTCTATTGAAAGATCAGCTGTTATCCTTATGGGAATTCCCTTGTGTGTTATTTGTTGTTTTTCCCTTGCTTCTTTTAATATTTGTTCTTTGTGTTTGATCTTTGTTAATTTGATTAATATGTGTCTTGGGGTGTTTCGCCTTGGGTTTATCCTGTTTGGGACTCTCTGGGTTTCTTGGACTTGGGTGATTATTTCCTTCCCCATTTTAGGGAAGTTTTCAACTATTATCTCCTCAAGTATTTTCTCATGGTCTTTCTTTTTGTCTTCTTCTTCTGGGATCCCTATGATTTGAATGTTGTAGCGTTTAATATTGTCCTGGAGGTCTCTGAGATTGTCCTCATTTCTTTTAATTCGTTTTTCTTTTATCCTCTCTGATTCATTTATTTCTACCATTCTATCTTCTAATTCACTAATCCTATCTTCTGCCTCTGTTATTCTACTATTTGTTGCCTCCAGAGTGTTTTTAATTTCACTTATTGCATTATTCATTATATATTGACTCTTTTTTATTTCTTCTAAGTCCTTGTTAAACCTTTCTTGCATCTTCTCAATCCTTGCCTCCAGGCTATTTATCTGTGATTCCATTTTAATTTCAAGATTTTGGATCAATTTCACTATCATTATTCGGAATTCTTTATCAGGTAGATTCCCTATCTCTTCCTCTTTTGTTTGGTTTGGTGGGCATTTATCCTGTTCCTTTATCTGCTGGGTATTCCTCTGTCTCTTCATCTTGTTTAAGTTGCTGAGTTTGGGGTGTCCTTTCTGTATTCTGGCAGTTTGTGGAGTTCTCTTTATTGTGGCGTTTCCTCGCTGTGTGTGGGTTTGTACAGGTGGCTTGTCAAGGTTTCCTGGTTAGGGAAGCTTGTGTCAATGTTCTGGTGGATGGAGCTGTATTTCTTCTCTCTGGAGTGTAATGAAATGTCCAGTAATGAGTTATGAGATGTCTATGGTTTTGGGGTGACTTTGGGCAGCCTGTATCTTGAAGCTCAGGGCTGTGTTCCTTTGTTGCTGGAGAATTTGCTTGTTATGTCTTTCCCTGGAACTTGTTGGCCCTTGTGTGGTGCTTGGTTTCAGTGTCGGTATGGAGGCATTTGATGAGCTCCTGTCAATTAATGTTCCTTGGAGTCAGGAGTTCCCTGGAGTCAGGGTTTGGACTTAAGCCTCCTACTTCCAGTTATCAGTCTTAATTTTACAGTAGTTTCAAAACTTCTCCTTCTATACAGCACCACTGATAAAACATCTACGTTAAAGATGAAAAGTTTCTCTACTGTGAGGGTCACTCAGAGAGGTTCACAGCGTTACATGGAGAAGAGAAGAGGGAGGAGGGAGTTAGAGGTGACCCAAATGAGATGAGGTGGAATCAATAGTGGAGAGAGTGGGCTAGCCAGTAGTCACTTCCTTATGTGCACTCCACAACTGGACCGCTCAGAGATGTTCACAGAGTTATACAGGGAAGAGAAGAAGGAGGCAGGAGACAGAGGTGGCCAGAAGGATAAAAGGGGGAAATGAAAAGGAGGGAGACAGATCCAGCCAGTAATCAGTTCCTTAAGTGTTCTCCACCATCTGGAACACACAGAAATTCACAGAGTTGGGTAGAGTAGAGAGGGATTAGGGAGGAGATACAGGTGACCTGGTGGAGAAAATGGAGAGTCCAAAGGGAGAGAGAGCAGTCAAGCCAGTAATCTCGTACACTAGTGAAAAATGGGTCCTGAAGATTGGGTTCTTAAAGGTACAAAATTGGTAACAAATACATAAAAACAAAAATTAGAAATCTAGAGTAGAGTTTGGAATTTCAAAAATGCGATGTTAATGAAAAGAAGAAGGAAAAGAAAGAGAGAAAAAACGAACAAAGAAAAACAAACAAGGTCGTGAAAGTAATAAAGAAACTACAGGTACAAAATTGATAACTAATACCAAAAAGCAAAAATTAAAAGTCTAGAGTAGAGTTTGGAATTTCAAAAATACAATGTTAAAAAAAAAAAAAAAGAAGAAGAAAAATAAAGAGAGAAAACAAACAAACCAACAAAAACAATATCGCAAAAATTATAAAGAAAATACAGGTACAAAATTGATATCAAATACCAAAAAGCATAAATTAAAAATCTTGAGTAGAGTTTGGAATTGCAGATATACAATGTTATATAAAAGAAGAAGAGAATGAAACAGAGGGAAAAAAAAGTCACAGAAATTATGAAAAAAACTATAGGTACAAAATTGATAACATATCTCAAAAGGCTAAAATTAAAAATCTAGAGTAGAGTTTGGAATTTCAAAAATACAATTTTAAAGAAAAGAAGAAAAAGAAAAAAGAAAAAAAAAAACCACGGTCAAAAAATTATAAAATATATATATGAAGTTTGCCGAAGGAAAAAAAAAAAAAAAAAAATAGGGTCTTTTTTTTTTTTTTTTTTTTGCAAAGTAATAGTTATAGAAGTGAAAATTAAAGGACAATAGAGGACTTAAAAAAATTTTTTTTTTTAATTAAAAAAAAAAAGAAAGAAAGATTGATCGTAAAAATAGTAAAAATATATCTAGGTCTTTCTCTGGTTTTGTTGTGAGTATTGTGGGTTCAGTTCATTTTTGGCAGTTCCTTAGTCCGACTTATATTTCTCAAGATCTATAGGCCCCTTCGTATGTAATCCGTAGTAACCACAGGGTTTTAATCTATGGCCTGTAGCTTCCAAGGCGTTTCCCTCTGTTAGAGCTTCTTCTGTTTGCTGGTCTCTTCAGTGTCTGGTTCCCGCCCTGACACAAAGGGGATGGTTGAGGACACTATTTTTTTTTTTTTTTTTTTTAATTTAGGCTCACTTGTTCAGCCGCGCTGTGGGGAGGGAGGGAGGGATGCTGCAAACAGATAACACTGGCGTGCGCTCGCAGTGCCTCAGCCACACTGGGTCTTGCCCCCGCTCACGGCGCGTGTAGCCTCCCTGCCCACACTGCTTGGGTTCTAGATTGTTCCGCTGGGAACAATCAGAGGCCGGCCCTGGGCTGAGCTCCCAGGTCCAAGCCGCTCAGGTTCAGGCACTCGGGTAGTCCTCAGAGGCGCAGACTCGGTTGGGCCTGCGTTTTGTGTTCTTCCCAGATCCGAGCAGCTCAGGTGATGAGGTGTTTGGCAGGCGCCAATGCTGCGACTTATCGCCTCCCCGCCACTCGGTTATCTGGGTGTAAAACCGGCGCACCTTCTCAGGCAGATGTTGACCGTCCAGACCCCCAAGAAGTTTTAGTTAGCAAAGAAGCCTGCTTACAGTTTTATAGTGTCTCTCTGGGGCTGCGATTGCCCCCTTCCGGCTCTGGCTGCCTGTCACCGGAGGGGGAAGGTCTGCAGCCGGCTATCTCTGTTCAGTCCTTTGTTCTGTGCGCTGGCCTGGCGGTGTCTTAGGTTAGGGCTGGCTTTTCGCGTGGTAGATATCCCACAGTCTGGTTTGCTAGCCCAAATTATTTCACTCAGATAGCGCTCAGGACATTCGGCCCGATTCTTACTCTAAGGGACACAGCCCGCGCCGCACTTCCCTGCCCAGCCCCCGCTTGCTAATGCCGTGTGCAGGCGTCTGCGCTGCTTCTCCGCTGGGGGAGTTACCGTAGGGCTCACAATCCGCGATTTTTAATTGTTTATTTTTTTTCCCCTCCCTTTTATGTTGCCCTCTGTGCTTCCAAAGCTCGGCACAGATTCGGCAGTGAGAGGGTTTCCTGGTGTTTGGAAACTTCTCTCTTTTTAAGACTCCCTTCCCGGGACGGAACTCCGTCCCTCCCTCTTTTGTCTCTTTTTTTGTCTTTTATATTTTTTCCTACCTCCTTTCGAAGAGTTGGGCTGCTTTTCTGGGTGCCTGATGTCCTCTGCCGGCATTGAGAAGTTGTTTTGTGGAATTTACTCGACGTTTAAATGCTCTTTTGATGAATTTGTGGGGGAGAAAGTGTTCTCCCCGTCCTACTCCTCCGCCATCTTGGCTCCTCCAATTTTTTTTTTTTTTTAATGTGACATGTGTCTTGCAGGATCCTAGTTCCCCAACCAGGGATCTAACCCAAGCTCCCTACATAAGCCCCTTACCCATGCTCCCTGCAGTGTAATGCAGAGTCTTAACCAGTGGACCACCAGAAAAGTCTCAAATTTTTTTTTTTTTTTTTGGTTTTTATTCTCTACTCTCCATTATTTGAATCAGTTGAAACTCAGTCAAGAATCTCTTCCTCAAGAATAGAGGAGGCTCAAGCAGTAAAGAATCCTCCTGCAATGAGGGAGACCTGTGTTTGATCCCTGGGTTGGGAAGATCCCCTGGAAGAGGGCATGATAACCCACTCCAGTATTCTTGCTTGGAGAATTCCCATGGACAGAGGAGCCTGGCGGGCTACAGTCCATGGAATTGCAAAGAGTCGGACACAACTGAAGCAACTTAGCACATAGCACATAGTTCTTCTATCCAGGATAGAGAAGGGCTTTCCTCTATTCAACATGTCCTGGTAGACTAGGTAGCTCTCCTCCCATCTCCAATAGTATCAGCTGCGTACTTTCACTGTACTCTCTGGCAATGTGTGGTGATATTGATTTATTTTTTGTTTTTCTTGCATTTTCTAAGTTTTTATGAATTATTTGTGGAGACAATTCAATTAAAGATTATTCATACTTTATCACATATTTATTCCATTTTTGTTCTTCATTTATTTGTGCATTTCTGGTACCATTTTCCATTTTCCTTCTATCTGAAGACATCTCTCAGTGTTGGGTCTTTACTGTGGGTCTAGCTGGCAGATATTTTCTCAATTTGTGTTTGCATTGGAGTTTCTTCAGTTTGCTGTCACTCTTAAAGAATATTTTTTCTGGGTATAGAATGTGAAGGCAGTTGTTTCGTTTTGATGCTTTCCCCTCAGTACATTAAAGATATCAATCTGTGATCTCCAGGTTTCTGTATTTATCTTGTAAAGGCAGCTTTCAGTCTTGCTGCTGCCCTTTTGATGGTAAGATGCCCTGTTTCTTTGGCTATTTTTAAGATTTTTTTTTAGAAAGATTTTTTTCCCCCCTCTCTCTTTAGTTTCCTTAGTTAGTTGTACTATTGCATCTAAGTGACTTTTCTTTATACTGTTTCTGGCTTCAAACTTCTATTGGTAGATTGATGTCATCCATAGGTTGTAGAATTTTTGATGCCATTATCTCTTCAAAAATTGCATTTTACTAGTTCTATATCTCTTCCTCTCTGTGACTAAAATTGCACTGTGGTACAACTTAGAATATTTGTGTATCACCCATACTTTTTCTTCATGCTTAAATCTGGATATAGTCTATGAGTTTATATAGTCCAACTAATTAATTTTTCTGCCATGTCAGTTCTTCATCTTAATTACCATATATTTTAAGTTCTAGGAATTTAATTTTCTTCTTTTCTATTGATTCAAGTTCTCTGGTGAGAATGTCAATCTTGTCATGAATATTTTATACCATCTTAATTAGTTATTTTTAAAGATCAAGGCTGATAACTTCAGTATCTTTGTCTTCTGTAACTTTTTCTATATTTTCCTTTAGTCCCATTCATAGGTATACCTGGCAAATTTTGCTTAAATTCCAGAAATTTGTATGAAAAATTGGAGTCACTCTGGATGATGTCACCTTTCTGCAGAGAGGATTTACCCAGTCCTCTGGTAGGATGCAGAGGAGCAGAGTAGCTCAATTCAATCAGAGGCTAAATTTACCCTGTGCTGTGTTGCAGTCTTTGTAATGATGGTTCTCTCTCTGATTTCCCTAAGGTTTAATCACCTAGAGTTTCCAACTAAATGTCTGAGTTTTTTTTTAAATGTTTCCTCATTTCTAGGACCTAACATGTAATTTTGACTCCCAAACAATGTGGCATGTTCAAAATGTCTTGTGGGGAAAAATGATGCCAAATGTTGGGCTTGTTTGTTTGAGTTTACCATCTCTCTGGGATTATCCAGGCGGCACTACTAATCTCATATGTTTGTCTTCCTGGCTCTGGGAGTTGTCTCAAACTCTGCTGTCTGCTCTACACCTTAGTAGAAACTCTGCCTGGATGTTGACCTCACACTCTCTTCCTGAGAAGAAAGAGGCGGGCTGAAAATTGAGATCATCTCAATTAACTTTTTCTTAGGACATATGCTTCGCAATTTCTAATGTATTCCAACAAGTTTTAACAATTTTATATGTGTTTCTTACTTTTATGTTGTTGTTTGGAATATTAGTTGAGTACAAACTATTTCATCATAACCAAAGCAAAAGTCAGTCATCTGCATTTTTAAAACATATTCTGCATTTTTAATATGGAGAATGTAACCATTTCTATATTTTAGATTATTTTTCCAGGCTTGTCTAAGAATTTACAAAGTATATTCTTTTTTATTCATTAATCTCTTGTTCACTGACTTACAAAGCTGAGCAGCTGACTTAATAAAATTCTGACTACATGGTGTTTGTTGACAACTCTCTCCTATCTAGCTTAGCTAGGTTACCTTTAGTCATCAGCTGTTTGTATTATATATATGAATTGTTTTATATGTCAGTTTTGGTTATTTTTTGGGAGGGCTCCTTTATCATTTATTGTTACCTGCTGCTGCTGCTGCTAACTCGCTTCATTCGTGTCCGACTCTGTGCGACCCCATAGACGGCAGCCCACCAGGTTCCCCCATCCCTGGGATTATCCAGGCAAGAGCACTGGAGTGGGTTGCCATTTCCTTTTCCAATGCATGAAAATGAAAAGTGGAAGTGAAGTCGCTCAGTCGTGTCCGACTCTTCGCGACCCCATGGACTGCAGCCTACTAGGCTCCTTCGTCCATGGGATTTTCTAGGCAAGAGCACTGGAGTGGGGTGCCATTGCCTTCTCCATTATTATTACATAGTAGAGGTTATATTTTGGTGATATAATTTTCCCTGTTAATCTGCTTTCTTTATTTGAATACTGTTATAGATACATGGAGTATCTATATTTGGAAAAATGGATTGCTCCTTTTATTTTTCAGGAGTTTTCTTTCATATTTTAGAAGTATAAATTTATTTAGAAGTATTAATTTTAGGATAGGTAGTCCAAGCTCTTTATGTCCCTCTTTTGTAATATATATATATATATATATACACACACATGCATACACTACTTGGGATTTTTTTTTTCATCAGAACTATAATGAATAAAAGTAAAAGGATTCATTCACAAACTCCTAATATTGATATGTTTATAGTACTAAAGATTGCCTTTCAGGTATATTGTTTTGATATTACTTATTGAAGAGATCAAAATGCCAACATCCGCTGGATCATCGAAAAAGCAAGAGAGTTTCAGAAAAACATCTATTTCTGCTTTATTGACTATGCCAAAGCCTTTGACTGTGTGGACCCCAATAAACTGGAAAATTCTGAAAGAGATGGGAATACCAGACCATCTGACCTGCCTCTTGAGAAACCTGTATGCAGGTTGGGAAGCAACAGTTAGAATTGGACATGGAACAACAGACTGGTTCCAGATAGGAAAAGGACTACATCAAGGCTATATATTGTCACCCTGCTTATTTAACTTATATGCAGAGTACATCATAAGAAACACTGGGCTGGAGGAAGCACAAGCTGGAATCAAGATTGCTGGGAGAAATATCAATAACTTCAGATATGCAGGTGACACCACCCTTATGGCAGAAAGTGAAGAGGAACTAAAAAGCCTCTTGATGAAAGTGAAAGAGGAGAGTGAAAAAGTTGGCTTAAAGCTCAACATTCAGAAAACGAAGATCATGGCATCTGGTCCCATCACTTCATGGGAAATAGATGGGGAAACAGTGGAAACAGTGTCAGACTTTATTTTTTGGGGGCTCCAAAATCACTGCAGATGGAGACTTCAGCCATGAAATTAAAAGATGCTTACTCCTTAGAAGGAAAGTTATAACCAACCTAGACAGTATATTACAAAGCAGAGATATTACTTTGCCAACAAAGGTCTGTCTAGTCCAGGCTATGGTTTTTCCTGTGGTCATGTATGGATCTGAGTGTTGGAGTATAAAGAAAGCTGAGCACAGAAGAATTGATGCTTTTGAACTGTGGAATTGGAGAAGACTCTTTAGAGTCCTTTGGACTGCAAAGAGATCCAACCAGTCCATCTTAAAGGAGACCAGTCCTGGGTGTTCATTGGAAAGACTGATGTTGAAGCTGAAACTCCAGTACTTTGGCCACCTGATGCGAAGAGCTGACTCATTTGAAAAGACCCTGATACTGGGAAAGATTGAGGGCAGGAGGAGAAGGGGATGGCAGAGGATGAGATGGTCGGATGGCATCACAGATTCAATGGACATGGGTTTGGGTGGATTCCGGGAGTTGGTGATGGACAGGGAGGCCTTGGCATGCTGTGGTTCATGGAGTCCCAGAGAGTTGTACATGATTGAGCAACTGAACTGAACTGAATTGAAAGGAATTGTAAATTTCAAAGTAGTATGGTATTTGATTTTCTATTGGCTATACATATTTGTTTTTATTCCTATATATCCTTTGCTATTATTAATGGAATGTCTTTGGCATTGCATTTTATGAGTTGCAATAAAGCTCTTTATTGAATGGTTTAAAAATTCTCATACCTTATCTGACAATTTGCATTCTACTTTGGTTTTAATCCTCATTATTTTTTAAATGTACTTAAGTTTTTGTTCTTGTTTTTAAATTAAGCTATGGAATGATGCTGGTTGGAACTAACAGTAACTTAAGGATGTTCAATCAGATGCAAGAAAGTAATGCCACTGTCATCTCTTCCTATTTAATAACTTTGTACTCCTGTTTCAGACCCTATTTTTTGATCCAAGTGAAAATGAAAGTCACTCAGTCATGTCTGACTCTGCAACCCCATGGACTGTAAGCCTGCCAGGCTCCTCTGTCCATGGAATTCTTCAGGCAAGAAAACTGGAGCGGGTAGCCATTTCTTTCTCCAGGGAATCTTCCTGACTCAGCGATTGAACCTTGGTTTCCTGCATTACAGGAGGATTCTTTAATATCTGAGTCACCAAGGAAGCCCTTTTGAGCCAAAATATCTCCCAAATAACTTGAGCATTAAGTATAATGGTTGTTGATATTTTGTCATATTCCTTAAGTAATCATAGATATACTCTTCAAATTCTAATTAAACAATTATTTTTCTCAGCACTAAGTATTCAATTGGGTTAAATGATACCTTATGTCTTTCAACAGATCTCCATATTATGAATAATTTTATTAAGCTACTTGATGTGATGATCTATTTAGTAAATATTTTAACATTTTCTTTAAGCTTTTATTCATCACATAAAAGGGACACGGCACTGGTGACTTTTAAATATACTACTGAATGTTGCTTTCTATTTTTTGTTTAACTTTAACATTTTGTGCCTAAAAATCTCTCTCTGTAAATTCCTTTTTAGTGCTATCCTTGTTAGCTCCTAGAATTGAATATGCTTGCTATATGCACAGAATTGAATAGATACTGAGCTATTTCTATATTCTTGAAAATCTTATGCTGTATCTGTAACTAGTTATTTGAGAGTTTTTATAGATAAAACCATCTGAACACAGAGCAAGTTTTGTAAGATACTCCCTTGACAATTTTCTCAATTTCTTTCATTGTTATTTGGACTTATTCAAATTTTCTGCTTTTTTTGAGGCAAATTTGGCAATTTCTAGTTCACAGGAACTATCCATTTTATTGAAAATTATATCTTAGTGCCATATGGAACAATGTTTTTTAAAATTTTCCATTACAAAGAAATGGTTTATTTCAGTTGTCATCATTTTGTCTTTAATCTTGTTGTTTGTCACATTTTTCCCTTTGGGCATTATGTTGATTAAACAAAACAAAACAAACTAAAACAGAAAAATATATTCTTAACTTTGACCAAAGAACTTGATATTAAGATAGGAAGCAACATATTATTGTCAGCTACCTTAGTAAACTGCAATGTTAATAGGTTCTTCTTCTTATTATTTTTAATGATGTGGAGCTGCGAGTTAGATTCTTGTATTTAACATTTCTCACTCTTCCTGATTCCCATTAGGTAGAATATTTGGAGAATAAAAATCTTCTAGGGTGTTAATTTAGGAAATATGAAAAAATCAGCAGAACTAAGGGTGATTCATGCAACCATTGGAGTTTTACACCACCTGTACACAATAACTACAGAACGCATTAGAGTCCCTGTTCTAGATGTTCTTTCTGCCATCAAAAATATGTTCTTTTTAATGTATATTTGTGCATCCCAAGTGTTTCTCTGTCCTGTCCCTCTTTCTAATCTTTCTTGTTGCTCTTCATCCACTGTGGCATCTCTACCTCACTCATTCTGGCCCATCTTTGTCCTTCTCTGCCCTTTCTCCATCTCTGTAGTCAGTTCAATTTGCTTTGCTGGCTACATGTCTTGAATTTCCCTTATATTAGAGCTGAACTATCAGTAAATTTAACTAAGACTTCTCACTGAGGCTAAATAGTGTATGTTGAGGGGAGATTAGTTTGAACATTCACACTTGCTTAATTCTGTATTTTCAATGTGGTGAGTTGGTAAAAGCATTCCAAATAACTGACATGTGTTATTCCCCTTGATGTATTTCTAGGAATTTTTTAATGTATAATGAAGAATGGGAAGGCAAAGAATGGAATTTATCGTCTGGAAGTCTCACCATAGAATTTAGACTTCATCAGGAAAGATGCTCTTTATCCCATTAGTATTCTAAAGCCCTTCCTCTCAATGTCAAAAGATATAAACTCAATGGAGAGGTGGAGACACATCTGCCATGGAATTTTCCAGGTCAGAATACTGGAGTTTGTTGCCATTTTCTTCTCTAGGGAATCTTTCCGACCCAAGGATTCAACACTTATCTCTTGCATTTCCTGCATTGGTAGGGCAGATTCTGTACCACTGGGCCACCTGAAATCCCAGTGGAAGATTATTATGGTTCAATAGAATATATATTGGTTTAAGTTTAAATAGAAGGTGCAGGGAAAGCTTCTGAGGCTGTTTTATGTCTAAAAATAAAAGTATTTATCAAAGCATAGAGGGAAAATAACACTGCAGACAGAAATACTGGTATTAAAGGCATTAGTGACCAGAGTAGACAATGGAGGCAATTAATAAAGAGGAGTTTGAGATGATGGAAGACAAGAGATCATGAAGAAGAGATTGCAGAAGAGCATTATAACCTCACTTTGTTATCCCAGAAAGCTATCAAGTTGAGACCACGCCCCTGATAAAATCATGTTAGCAGTTAAATGAAACAAATAAATATAAAATACAATACAAGCATAAGCACAATCCACACCTTTAATAAATGTTACCAGACTCTACCCAATTAAGTCTAACTCTAGAGATATTTGCTGTAATTAAGCAAAGGATAAATATTGCAGTTATTTTAGCAGCTTCTTTCTTCCAAGAATACTGTAATAAACACTACAGGATTTTCCAGGCAATGATGTGCAGAAAGAATCCAGAGAGCCCAAGAGAAATTAAAAAATGGATGACTTGAGGCTGATAAGAAGTTATGCCAAAGGCCTGAAACTTTAGTTGTTGTCATTTCAAGTAGGAATAATGTGTAAGATGAAGAAGGGAAAAGGCCTAGTTTTCTATTATGACACTTAATTTTCTCTAAATATTTGTTTAACTTATTTAAAATGAAACTTTCTTTGTGCTCCAGTATATTTATGTTGGGTAACACAATTAAATGTAAAGTAGAATAAAGCCCTTAATGATGCAACCGAAACAGAGATCAGCTAAGGCTTTTTCTCTTAATTTTGGTAGACATGTATCCTGATGAGTTTTGGACCCTATTTTGTGAAAACGTGCAAATACAACCTCAGAGATTTCACTGACATTCTGAAGCCCAATCATGTATAGCCAAAATAATAACTGCTTTTTAAAGGCAGCAAAAGAAAGTATTTGTGAGTTTCTAACTCCATAAATTTGCTATTTGAGACCATTAAAGTTGACTCTGAGGTCTTTAAATACTGAATTAAAAAGGGAATGCATTTAATCCAGTGTCAGTGTTATTTGAAGATTCTTATTAACAGCATAAAGATTAATTTAGCTGATCTATGCTGGGAAAGACTGAAGGCTGGAAGAGTAAGGGAAATCAGAAGATGAGATGGTTGGATGGCATCACCGACTCGATGGACATGAGTTTGAGCCAGCTCCAGAAGTTGGTGATAGACAGGGAAGCTGGGTGTGCTGCAGTCCATGGGATCGCAAAGAGTCAGAATGGCTGAGCGACTGAACTGAACTGAATTGATCATATGCCAGAAAACAGTGTGATTTCCATGCCTTCTGAACAGGGAACAGAGTAAGCCCTAGGAATCCATGTGTTTTCTTCTTCCTCACACATTTAAAAACCAGTCCTTGGTTGATACATGAGGGCTCAGATATTAGACTGAGTGCCTAAGCTGAGAGACCAAACACTAGTCAGCTTTTTGATTTACTTGGGGCTTAGGACTCCCTCTTAGGAGACTAAGCTCTTTTCCTGAACCCCTACCTCAAGAGTAAGGGTTGATATCTCTCTTTTTGGGCTTCTTGAAGACATCCATTCAATCCTCTAAAATTAAGCATGAGTGCGTATTTGCTTCAGTCGTGACTGACTCTGCGACCCTATGGACTGTAGCCTGCCAGGCTCCTCTGTCCACAGGATTCTCCAGGCAAGAATACTGGGGTGGATTGACATGCTGTCCTCCAGGGGATCTTCCCAACCCAAGGATCAAACCCACATCTGTTATGTATCCTGCATTGGCAGGCAGGTTCTTTACTACTAGCACCACTTGGGAAGCCCCAAATTAAGCATATAACTATAACAAGAACAAAAAGTAATATTTATGGTCAGAACTGCTTTCATCAGTTCAATGAAAGACTATTCTTCAGATCTTGGTAATTCTCTCAAAGCTGAATTAATATCTTGCCTATAGTCATGTTTTAGTTAAATAATTAGTTAGCAATTGAGTGCAAGGATATCTGAGACATAAATATAATGCATACCAGTACTTCCAGTGTAACGGCTCCAAGGATAATAGCTCTGCAGTCTAGGTAGAATAAAATCATCATCTCTAGTTGAGTTTTAAAATGTTAGTATTTGTTTATTGAGTGGCGTGGTACTGGGATCAATCCTCTGCTTTTATCCAAGTAGAGATTTTGTCAGTGGCCTCAATTAAAAGTGAATATCACAAACAAAGTTTCTGCCATGCACTGTGAATTAAAGCACAGAAAATCCAGAAATTTTGTTAGAAATAGCAAGACATGTAAACACTAATAGAGCTTCTATTGATGAAGAAGTCTCTGGTAAGCAAAGGAGGCACCAATAATTCCAGGAAGCAAGTAATGACTAAAACTCACTTAAGGGAAAGTTTTCTGATGGATGATAGATTTTCTTATTACAGCCATTATTTTCTTATTGATGAAGATTTCCTTATACAAATGGGCTAAATTGTAACAGCAAATGGTCAGAGAAACATCAGCCTATCTTTTATCAACATAGTATTGTGTTAAACCATGTTTATTATTTGATAAAAATAATATCTAAGCAAATCAGTACAGAGGTAACTAATGTTTTTAAGCTTGTACTATGTAATAGGAACCTATTGTGTATGATAGTTAATACAATAACTACAGTAGGTAGGTCTCTTTTTTGGGGGGGCAGAATTAGGAGATATTTATTTAAATAGATTTTGGAAATGCTAGGAATCTATTAAGAATTTTTCTTTGTTGGAATAAATTGTTGTATTTGTTCAGTGTTCTCAATTATAACAGTCTTTATGCTCTGTCTTATGAAATTTCAGTCCCAAATAAAAAGGAAATATTTCTAATCCTGACAGAGGAAAGGAGTTTTAGTGAAATATTTTAACTTATCTATAATCAGAAAAGCTTTGTAACATTTGCTGGTTCTCAAAAACTCAGGGTTAGTTTCCTCAAACACCAATATTGGAGAAAATCATTTTTATTTTATAGACACAGAAGCTACAGCTTGGAAGCTAGCCTAAAGTGGAATCATGGAACTTGTATTTGTAGAGACAAAATTTCCTGGATGTAAATTTAATTAAGGATTTAATCTATGTTTTCCAAGACAAGAAAAACTATTTACAGAGGATAGAAAGGACCAGAAGACAAGAAGAGCTTAGGCAGAGCACAGAATTGGCTAGACAATATGTTGGCAATTGGAACAAGTTATAGGAATGCACAATATCTATTTATGGAACCAGAAAGACACAATAAGGAAAATATTGGAAGTTGTCTGTCAGTGACTCAAGGTATATATTTGGAGTTAAGACTGTCTATTAAAGAGGAAGAACTGAACTATACAATTTATAGCACTGAGGCAGAATTAGGGAAACAGCAAGAGAAAAAAATGATTGATGACTACTGGAGCAGATGATCAAGAAGAAAGCAGGAAGGAGGAACTCCTAAGGTGATATTACACGGCACAGAAGTAGCTTTATGGTCTTGGACAATTAGCATATGCCCTTCAATGCAATCTGTAAATCTGTCTGCTAAGCAGAGTTTCTGAAAAGAAAGGATGGATCAATCATTTTTAGAAATATCTGTAAACAGATTATATATACAGTGCCTTATTCTTTCTGTAGAGGACATTTAGCATGAATAGGTATTTACAAAATTTATTTTTAAGTTCAGATCAGATCAGTCACTCAGTCATGTCCAACTCTTTGAGACTCAATGAATCTCAGCACGCCAGGCCTCCCTGTCCATCACCAACTCCTGGAGTTCACTGAGACTCACATCCATTGAGTCAGTGATGCCATCCAGCCATCTCATCTTCTGTCATCCCCTTCTCCTCTTGCCCCCAATCCCTCCCAGGATCAGAGTCTTTTCCAACGAGTCAACTCTTCACATGAGGTGGCCAAAGTACTGGAGTTTCGACTTTAGCATCATTCCTTCCAAAGAAATCCCAGGGCTGATCTCCTTCAGAATGGAGTGGTTGCAGTCCAAAGGGACTCTCAAGAGTCTTCTCCAACACCACAGTTCAGAAGCATCAATTCTTCGGCACTCAGCCTTCTTCACAGTCCAACTCTCACATCCATACATGACCACAGGAAAAACCATAGCCTTGACTAGATGAACCTTTGCTGGCAAAGTAATGTCTCTGCTTTTGTATATGCACCACTTTAAAGCTGTTTGCTTTAAAAATAAAATCATCATCCTTGATTGCTTGTGACAGCTATCACAGGTAACATACATATATTAAACTGCTATTTCTATAAAAATATAAATTGAAGGAAAATAGATTTTCAATATAAGGGAATATATTTTAAAGATGAAATTACATATAAAAACAATGCCTGGCAACAGTCAAAGCAATGACCTCCAGAGGCTATCCCACCTGAAAATATGTCAGCTATCAGAGTTCCTAATATAAGGTCTGACATGTATGTACTCAATGAGTATTACTTGATTAAACAAGTTAATTGAGGAAGAGGATTCCAATATTCTTTAAAGTCTTAGTAAATGAAAAACCTTAGGTAAATAAGCCATCTTTATTGCTTTCAGTAATAAACTAAATTTGACAAAGCCTTCCTCCATGGCACATGTTTAAACATTTTAGTAGTCTATATCATATATATGTTCACAGTTGGCATGTTTCAATTTCTCAGTTTATTGGAATGAAATTAATGCCACTTAGAAGATACTGAATTCAATTTTCTTTTTAACTTGTAATAATTCAAGGGAACAAAGTCCTTCTATGAAATATTACCCAGAGAAAGAGGAGGCAAAGTGTCTTCCTTGTCTCTGCTCACTTATGTTATTGTCATTAATTTTTCTGAATTTTATGATAGGCTTTCTAAATATCAGAATCAATTAAAGGCCCTTGCCTTGATTCCCTCCACTTTATATAGATGATATAGCTAAGTAAAAATTTAGTAAAAAATTAGTGGTTGCATACTACTTTTGAGAGGACATTTTACTATAAACCATTATGTACTTTTGATTCAGAAAATGCCTCCTGAGAATTTATTCAATGACTATCATAGAACAGATATTAAGTATTAGAGTATACTAATTATATAATAGTATAATACTTGATAAGAGTTAAAATGGATAAATATGAAATGCCTCTAAGGTGGCCTGATAAAAATTAAATTGAGTGTGTTTAAAGATAGATACACTACTGTATATAATGTAATGTATAATATACATTATATATAATATATTATAAATATTATATAATATATCATAAATATAATATATAATATAATATAATATAATATATAATATAATAATGCATATAACCTATCATATATAATATAAAGATAGACATATACATTACTGTATATAATGTAATGTATAATATACATTATATATTATATATAATGTATAATATACATTATACTATATATAATGTATATGTGTGTATATACACACATATATACATACACACATATATATATACATGAAAGTGAAAGTGTTAGTTGCTCTTTTGTATCCAACTCTTTGCAACCCCATGGACTGTAACCTGCCAGTCTTCTCTGTCTATGGAATTTTTCAGGCAAGAATACTGGAGTGGGTTGCCATTTCCTTCTCCATGGGATTTTCCTGACCCAGGGATTTAACTCAGGTCTCCTAGCATTGAAGGCAGAGTCTTTACCATCTGAGCCACCAGGGAAAAGCAACCATTAAAAATGGTGTATAATGGTGGTTCTATGTATTAATGAAGAGTGTCATTATATATGGAGACCTTTTAAACTATAAATTTTTGTGGATAAATATGTATGCCTTTTTTTTTTCAAAAGAGGAACACTAGATACATCATTTATAAAATCAAGTTATCAAAGGGTAACATGGTCAAATGTACAAGAACAATTTATCATATTGAAAAATATACACAATACAATATTAAAAAATACAGGTTTACAAAGTTTGAAAAATCAGATACCTTGTTTGTAGAAAAACTACATATGTACATGTGTACAAATATAAACACAGAGAATAATATATATGCTAGAAATTGTTAGCAGTAGCTTTCCTTTCCTTTTTCCTTTTGTTTCCTTATATTTTTCAATACATTCTTGGTCTGAAAAAAATATATATGACAGAAACCAAAACAATGACAATTTTAATATATTTAAGGATTCATGAGAGAGAGATTAAGAAAGAAAATATCATAGTAAATTAAGAATAACAAACACAGTTTTCTAATCCACTCCTTTCTATCAAACGGCTTGACCTTCACTACCGTGCCATGTCCTTTCATGCTTTCATGATTTGGCATTCACTAGTTCTTTCTCCTTATCAAGCTTAAGTGAAAGTGACATCACTCAGTCGTGTCCGACTCTTTGCGACCCCATGGAATGTAGCCTATCATGCTCCTCCATCCATGGGATTTTCCAGGCAATAGTGCTAGAGTGGATTGCCATTTCCTTCTCCAGAGGATCTTCCCAACCCAGGGATTGAACCTGGGTCTCCCACATTGCAGGCAGACACTTTACTGTCTGAGCTACCAGGAAAGATTATCAAGCTTAACTACCAAGGAAATGTCTATCCTTCAATATTCTCAATGTGTGGAATATAGTAAGTGTTTAATACAGATATATTATTGGCTTCAGTGGAGAAGTGGATGAGCTAGTCTGTTCATGCATTGAATATGGCAAGATGGGTAGAACTGAGTTGACACAAAAAAGTAGGAAAACATTTGACAATGAGATAACTTGAGTCAATCAGGATTAATACTGTTTTCAAGTCAGTAAAAAAAAAAAAAAAGGAGATTCTTATAGGGGATTTGGTGTTGAAAAACCCATAAGAAAACAATTGGACAGAGAATATGGAGAGACCTATGAAAAAAAAAAAAAAGCTTAAAATTCTAGAGAAATTTGACCATATCTGGAAAAACCTCCAACCAGTGTATATCATGGAGTTAAGAAAAATGTGAGAAGCTTTCCTTTGAAGGAATTCAGCAGGAAATGAATCACCTTCTCACATTCAACTTTATATTATTCCACATGTTTATTTTGTTAAATCTCAGGAATTTTAATAATTCTTCTACTATCTGGCAGTGTCTTTAATGTTTCTTGTAATGTTGCAACCAACTGATATCCTTATATATATATCCACACCCTACACTCACAAACCCATGCCTACATCAGCCCTTTTTTATGTGGCAGAAGGCAATTTTATTTAATAATGGCTGTGATTGATAGTTACACATTCACGATTGATTGCTTCAATATCTGCTCATAATCCTACAATATTAAAGAGAATCCCTTAACATTTACTCTTGATGTTCTTTAGAAAGCAAATATATTTCTGTTCCTGAATAAAACAGTGAGTATTAAAGATTTAGATAAATTACACTGACTGCTGCCAGTGGTGTTCCCTGCAGTGAATTAAAAAAATACATTTAATATGAAAACAAGGAACAGATGTTATTTTCACAGTCATTGTTCAAATGGCTCCAGTGAGCTGCATTTTCCCCTAGTGCTCCCTTGACTTCTAGAGAGGATGACTTATGGGGTTTTTATGTCTTGAAAGAAATAGGGTGGCAATGGTGATGATAATTAAACTCATAATCATAATTTAAGCTATCTTTCTGAAGTTGTCACAATTCAGCAAAATACAAAGAGCCAGCTTAGACCTGAGAGCTCTAGATTAGCAAAATTCTTCCCCTAATGCTGTGCTGTGCTTAGTCATGAGTATGACTCATCGCAACCCCATGAACTGTAGCCTGCCAGTCTCATCTGTCCATGGGGATTCTCCAAGCAAGAATACTGGAGTGGGATGCCATCCCCTCCTCCAGGGGATCTTCCTGACCCAGGAATTGAGCAGGTGTCTCCTGCACTGCAGGCACATTCTTTACCAGCAGAGCTACCAGGGAAGCTCTCTTCCTCTAATATTGTTTCTTTACCAGCAGAGCTACCAGGGAAGCGCTCTTCCTCTAATATTGTGGCACAAAGCCATGAGAATTTACATGTCATATTATCAAGGAGAATCAAGAGGCATTGTGCTGCTTTACATTCCATTATAGTCCATTTAGGATAAGTGATGAGAAGAGTCTTGGAAAAAACCACTCCATCTCTTCAGATTTAATCTAGGATGTAAAAATCCACTGCACTGGATAGATTGTCTTTCAATAGACCAGACTTGAGGATGTGATGAATGATTTCTCCTTAACATCAAAATAGCACAGACATATACTATTGAGATGATCTCACTCCATATGTACAGTGTGATCTAAATAGTGACACTTTTAACAGATATCCGCCCTTGTTGGTTTCAAGGAACATCAGCATATAAGGAGAAAGTCTTTTAATTAGTTTAATAACAAATGCATGCATGCTAAGCCGCTTCAGTCGTGTTTGACTCTTTGGGCCCCTATGGACCATAGTAGCCCACCAGCCTCCTCTGTAATAGGTGAAAGATTATATGTAGGTTTGATAAATAAGGATTTTTTCCCCCAGAATAGACCTTTTCTCATGTTATATATTAGATATAATATATCTAATTTTGGTTGTTAAGTGAGAACTAAAAATTTAAAAAAAATGGTGTAATTGAAAGAAAATGGAAAATACTCTTTAGGTCTAGACACGTGGGATTTGAGTTATAATTTGCCATCTGAGTGTTAAATGGTTTCAGGAGATTCAAAGCCTCATTTTCTCATCTATAAATTTGTGTAAAAATATGTAACTTCTAGAGCTGATACAAGGATATAATTAGGTAAATTCAAATATAACTTAAACAAAAGAGTGTATTCTTTACCTGCTTTTGACTGTCTATTGCTTTACTAAGCATAACCTTCTAGCGGCAGCCCCTCCACTTTTAGTCAGACCTTTTCCTTTGGCTTGAAATATCTGTTTCTTACCACCTTTCTCTAGTCTCCATTTCTTCTAACTAGCTACTTCTGCTTGCTCCAGAAAGGAAAAGCACTTTTTTTCCCCCTGAACTACTAACATCCTCATTTCTGAAAACTTGCTGGATTTTGCAGTCTTGCAGATTAAGACTTATGTTATGAATGTTCCATCCTTCCTTTCTCCCAGAACCTGACACAATGCCTTTCTGGTGGTGATGCTTCATATTACACCCTGATTGACTGATGACTGATTAAATGTATGATGATTAAATGAATGAATGAATGAAGTCTTTATATAAAATATCTACACCTCAAGTGCTCTCATATATATTCTTTCAAGAGGGAGGAAGTGTATTATTTTTATCTAAAATGATAAGAGCAGCTACTAATTTTTGAGCTCCTAATATGTAATATGTTGATGAGTGGCTTTTATAAAGATATATACAGCAACCCTGAAAGCTGAATATTATCTTAATATCACAGAGGAGGAATGCATTCTTAGAGCAGTTAATTGACAATGCCAGTATCACACAGCTAATATTCACTAATGCTGAAGTTTGAACCGGGTTCATATTCTATACTCTGTATTTCTAGATTTTATGTTAGTAACTGAAATGAAGGCCTCAAGACATTTTTTGATTAGGATATGATTCAGGGTGAGAACCAAAGCTAGAGTCTAGGTCTTGTGGGAAAAAATCAATAGGAGGAAGACAGAACAGAGTAAGAGATGGGTATTTTAATGTTAAGCTAGATGGACAACCAGAGGTTACATAAAAAAGAAAGTTAATGACTTTCTGCTAATATATCCCTCAAATCTATATCCCTTCCTATAAATATGGCTCAAGATAATTGCTCTCATTCTGAAAGTACAGTTCTCTGAACTAAAGACAGGGTTATAGAAGAACATCCTTCACCTCCTCATCACTTAAGACACAGTTGGAGGAGCAGGCAAGATTTTCAGAAGTCTTTCTAGGTTTAGTTTTGCATTTACTCTCTGATGCTGTGGGCCAAGAAAGAGCATTCATTCATATAAAGATGAATAAACCTCTGAAGAGAGGAAAACTACATGATTTCTTGCTTGGATTACTGCAATAGCCTCCAAAAACAATTTCCTGCCTGCACTCTTGCCATTTCATAATCTTTTACCCACAGGACAGCCAGAGTGTTATTTTTAAAATTTATATAATTAGATGATATCACTATTTTAATCCAAACCTCTGTGGCTTCCCATTACACCAACAAACTATTTAATATCTTTGATGCCTTTTACTGGGGCTCTTTCTTCAGCCTCTCTTCTCACCACATTCCTGGCAACAGTCTTCTCAAAGCTTATCCAACCAAAAAACTAAGATTTTCCCACTGTGGGACTTTGCTTGTGCTTTGTTCTTCGTTTGGAATGTTCTCCCCACTATTCTTCATTCATATCAGCTTAAATAGTAGTTCTTCTAAAATAATATGGGTTCTTCTGTTTTACTGTCATATAGAACCACATTATTTTTTTTCCAGCACTGAAAATGATTTGTAATTATATATATTCATTTGTTTAATTATATAACACTTCTCATTTAACTAAAGCCCCTGATGTCAAGAATATATATTATATACTATATATTATTTATATTTAATGATATATGTACCTCCTCAGTGCCTCATATGGTAAAGAATCTGCCTGCAATGCAGGAGACCCAGGTTTGATCCCTGGGTCAGGCAGATTCCCTGGAGAAGGGAATGGCAACCCACTGCAGTATTCTTGCTTGGAGAATTTCATGGACAGAAGAGCCTGGTAGGCTACAGTCCACGAGATAACAAAGAGTTGGACATGATTGAGTGACTAACACACACACACAATGATATATATTGTATATATGGTTATATACTTTTATATAACCATATATACCATATATATCATATATATATGATATATATAAGTATATATATATAAAAGTATATAACCATATACTTATATATATATAACCATATTCTATTTATATATTATTATTGATTAAATATTATGTATTATTTACTTATAACAAAAGTTTTATATCTATAAAGCCTATCTATACCTATATCTATCAATCTATGGATCTAGAAAACCATAGTTCATGGAAGGAAGCCATAGACTTTGTAACTATCTATAAAATGAATTAATAATTCAATAAATCAATATTCTGGCATTCAGAAAGTTTTGTTGCTTAGATGAGGTATTCTTTTCTAGGTTTTCTATGGATATACCAATTTCACCAAGAACCAGAGTTAATTGGCATTGATATCTACCTCTCCATCTCCTTTCAAGCTAATTATCACATGTCACAGCAACAAGGCTAAAGAATATCTGAAGTCTTTTAAAGAATAAGGTGATTAAGTCCACAGTTAGATTGCTATTTATCTCATCAACAAAGTGATGTCCCAATAGGATTATTTAGCAGTTGTGAAACCAATTAAGTATAATGGCAACCCTCTTGGTATAAACACCAGGAGTTTCTCTATCAGAGGAATAAAAGCACAATGCTAAAAGGGAAGAAAGAAACAATACAACAGCAATGTTGAAAATTTATGATGTAGGATTTCACTTTATTGACTCATCTTTCAATGTGCTGTAACCAAACGTTTATTACATCCCTTTTTTCTGTATGTCTATTAAGAATTTTAACACTATTTCTGCTCTGACTGAATACATCATTTACTGAATACGTATTAAATATATTAATAGTGTGCCAAGCATTGGTTATGTAATAGATCTTTAACAATATCAAACTGTGGAATATAGTCTCATAAAGAAAAATGGCCTTAGAGAAATTAAGATTCTGTAATTTCAATAGAGCCAGCATTTGAACTGTGCCTTCAAACCCCAGGGTTCATAATTTAATTTATTTAATTATTCTCATGTTGAAATTTAATTAAATGCATACTTATATTTTTGTTTTAAATTCTTTAAAATAATCATTAGAGCTTATCATTTTGGCTATCTGATAATTCCATTTGCAATATTAATATGATTTAAATTCTAAGTTCAAAATTTCATAAAATTGAAAAGTGGCAATTTACTGATATTGTTTGTAATCTAAATAATACGAGATTTTAATATATCATGTTTAATTTAAATAATCATTTAGGTAAAATTACATTTGGACTTTTTCATCTGGGATATTTTATATAAATGAGTGCTTAAAATAAAAATTCATTTAAAACATTTACTTGCATTAATTAATTTTAAAAGAAGTATTAATTTAAAAAGACTTGCCCCATCATCTTGCTTCATTTATTGGAATATTGACAGCTTTATTTTCACAGTGTGTATCCATGTAAATATAAAATTATATTCTCCTGCTTTGTTACTCCAGAGAAGGCAATGGCACCCACTCCAGTACTCTTGCCTGGAAAATCCCATGGACGGAGAAGCCTGGTAGGCTGCAGTCCACGGGGTGCTAAGAGTCCGGCACGACTGAGCGACTTCACTTTCACTTTTCACTTTCATGCACTGGAGAAGGAAATAGCAACCCACTCCAGTGTTCTTGCCTGGAGAATCCCAGGGACAGAGGAGCCTTGTGGGCTGCCGTCTATGGGGTCGCACAGAGTCGGACAGGACTGAAGTGACTTAGCAGAAGCAGCAGCAGCTCTGTTACTCTCCACCACTACAGCTGTCTTCAGGGGATATTTTTTAACCTATAAAAATTATAATTCTTTTCTTATTTAATGAATTTCTATTGGAATTAAGCATAGATGAAATGTTATACCTAAAGTTCTATTTTGAAGTGTATTATGATAAGCTAAGAATGTAATATCCTGGTATAAGTGTTGATTAATACATCTTTAGCTGGCATTGGTGAAGCAGTGGTTTGAGGTCCCTCTTTCAAAAGCTGTGACTTTTGAAGGAAGGAGAAAAGAAGGTGGTAATTGGAGAGGTACCACCATTATACACAAATGTAGGATGATTAATTCAAACAATGGATGAGAAAAAGAAAATATGTTATATTGGAGCTAAAAATATGTTTTGTCAATTCTCAGAAACTATTTCACATCCTGGTAAGATTCCAATTTAAGGATTACTTAGACTAATAAATGAGTGATTAATTCTGAGGTCAGTGTTGCTAAAATCTTAATTATGATATAACTATGTAGTGAAACAGGAGAAGGCAATGGCACCCCACTCCAGTACTCTTGCCTGGCAAATCCCATGGATGGAGGAGCCTGGTAGGCTGTAGTCCATGGGGTCGCTAAGAGTCGGACACGACTGAGCAACTTCACTTTCACTTTTCACTTTCATGCATTGGAGAAGGAAATGGCAACCCACTCCAGCGTTCTTGCCTGGAGAATCCCAGGGATGGGGGAGCCTAGTAGGCTGCCGTCAATGGGGTCACACAGAGTCGGACATGACTGAAGTGACTTAGCAGCAGCAGCAGCATGTAGTGAAACAACATGTCTCTCTTTCCCCCTGTAACAATATGATGAGACTATTTTTCAATCAGGAATCAGGCTGACTAAAACAATATGAGACTATTTTTCAATCAGGAATCAGGCTGACTAAGTATGATAATGTGTATGAAGTCCCTGGCACAATGCTTGGCATGAAGTAGCTACTCAGTAAGTATTTTCCTTTGGCCCATCTCAATTCTGTGAGTCTCACTTAAAAAACATTTTGATATTTGGCAAAACTAATACAATTATGTAAAGTTTAAAAATAAAATAAAATAAAAAAAAATAGCTTATCTCTTAAGATCAAAGTCAGCAGCCATGATTTTAATATAAGATATGTTTAAGAGCAAAAGAAGATACAGAAGATAAGAGGAACAATGTGAAATAATCTCACTCCATAAGCAGAAGGGTTCTATGCTACATCTACTGGTTTAAGGTACCATCTGCTTGTTTTAGATACCATGGTTAGCCATGACTCCTTATCATTTGCACCCTATTTTTACAAGGTCCAAACATAGGAGAGCTAATGAATAGAAAAAAAAAATGTAGGTTGCTTTAAAAGTCTTTTTGTCCCCCTATAATATACCCTACTTTTGACTTCTGGCTTTTATTACCATATAATAACCATATAATATATTTTTCAAGTAACAGGTATGTTTGTATATATTTACAAGAAACTAAAATTCTGTTTATCCAAGAAATTTAGTAATCTATATTCTGTGAGTAAAGTATTTGTGTTCCTAAGTTAGTATAACAGTATACTGTATACTCTTGTTTTTGAACCATCCCTTTCCCTATATATTATCATAAGCATCTTGCATTCCATATCAATAATGGTCACTGTGCATTAATATAAAGTTAATGCATCTTAGGATCATTCTGGTTTGTGCTGTACATCATCCTAGGCAGAATTGTCAGCTTCATGCTTGCAGCTGCTCTCAATCTGTCATCATAAATGATAAATGAACATTGGAGTCTTATTTTCTATTGTACATTATCATCACTACAAGAATGCAAGACCAGCATATCTTGGCTTGCTCACGAGACCCTTTATGAAGATAAAAAACTTAACCAGAAAAACAAGGAAAGTTTATATTTCTAAGTAAATAAATAAAGCTATAAATCTGCTAAAGTTTTGGCTCAATAACATTGAAACTTATACTAAAGCTCTCTTTTTATATACAGCTCTCAATAGTTTCAATTATTTTTGATTTCCAGGATCCTTGGTCTCTGAAGTAGAACAAGCACAAATTCTCAAATGGATATTTTTAAAACTTATCAGCAAATATGAAGATATAATTTTGGATGCAATTCCCCACAGGTCCCTGCATGCTTTGTAAGTGAGATATTAAGTTCCATTTCTTGTGGATTATTTTTTTTCCAAGGATATTTGTATACTGAAGAGTCTTGGATGATAAAGATTGTACCACTTTCCAGAGCAAATGTCAGGTTTGCTTACAGTTTGAGGAAATAAAGGTAAAATCTTTCTCCCTAGCCAATATTAGGAAGGCCTATTTTCCAGTATAATAACGATGTCTCCCTCTGGAGCACAGAGCAGGCATGTTGCTGCCTACTATAAAAACATGGAGTGTCCTATGTTCAGGGTTTCTCTCCTGTAATGCAACTCACTGAGTGCACAGGCATCTATCTGCATCCATCCGGGCTTTTCCTGAGAAACTTTGGGAAAGGATGAAAGTATGTTGCAACACATGGTGTTTGTGGCTCCATAAAAAATAAAGTCCTTTGTCTCTGACCCTGGACTCTTATTTCTTCTGCCAGTTTCTTCTATGAAATTTTGACAGGTTATCTTCTTAGGTTACAATAGGTTAGAATTAAGACTTCACAATTCTTAACAACATGTGTAAGGAAATGAAGAAGGTTCTGAAGATTTCAGTGAAGATTTGTTTTAAGAAATCAAATGCAGGACTTCACTGGTGATCCAGTGGTAAAGAACCTGCCTACAGTGCAAGGAACATGGGCTTGATCCCTGTTCTGGAAGATTCCACATGCATGTGGGGCAACTTAAATCAGTGTGCCACAACTACTAAGCCTGTGCTCTAGAGCTTGTGAGCAGCAACTTCTGAAGCCCAGATGCCTAGAGCTTCTGGTCTGCAACAAAAGAAACCACCGCAAGAAGAAGCCTGTCCACTGCAACTAGAGAGTAGCCCCACTCGCCAAAACTAGCCACAACTAGAGAAAGCCCATGTGCAGCAAAGAAGACCCAGTGCAGTAAAACATAAATAAATAAATAAGTGAAATAAAAAAGATTAAAAAAGAAATCAGATCAGATCAGATCAGTCACTCAGTTGTGTCTGACTCTTTGCGACCCCATGAATTGCAGCACGCCAGGCCTCCCTGTCCATTACCAACTCCCGGAGTTCACTCAGACTCACGTCCATCGAGTCAGTGATGCCATCCAGCTATCTCATCCTCTGTCGTCCCCTTCTCCTCCTGCCCCCAATCCCTCCCAGCATCAGAGTCTTTTCCAATGAGTCAGCTCTTCGCATGAGGTGGCCAAAGTACTGGAGTTTCAGCTTTAACATCATTCCTTCCAAAGAAATCCCAGGGCTGATCTCCTTCAGAATGGACCGGTTGGATCTCCTTGCAGTCCAAGGGACTCTCAAGAGTCTTCTCCAACATCACAGTTCAAAAGCATCAATTCTTCGGTGCTCAGCCTTCTTCACAGTCCAACTCTCACATCCATACATGACCACAGGAAAAACCATAGCCTTGACTAGACAAACCTTTGTTGGCAAAGTAATGTCTCTGCTTTTCAATATGCCATCCAGGTTGGTCATAACTTTCCTTCCACAGAGTAAGTGTCTTTTAATTTCATGGCTGCAGTCACCATCTGCAGTGATTTTGGAGCCCAGAAAAATAAAGTCTGACACTGTTTCCACTGTTTCCCCATCTATTTTCTATGAAGTGATGGGACTGGATGCCATGATCTTCATTTTCTGAACGTTGAGCTTTAAGCCAACTTTTTCACTCTCCTCTTTCACTTTCATCAAGAGGCTTTTTAAATAAATGCAGCTAAAATGAACAAAAACACATGCTTATTTATGTTTATTTCTGTCTCATTGTACAGGAGACAGGGATCAAGACCATCCCCATGGAAAAGAAATGCAAAAAAGCAAAATAGCTGCCTGGGAAGGCCTTACAAATAGCTGTGAAAAGAAGAGAAGTGAAAAGCAAAAGAGAAAAGGAAAGATATAAGCATCTGATTGCAGAGTTCCAAAGAATAGCAAGGAGAGATAAGAAAGCCTTCCTCAGTGATCAATGCAAAGAAATAGAGGAAAACAACAGAATGGGAAAGACTAGAGATCTCTTTAAGAAAATCAGAGATACCAAGGGAACATTTCATGCAAAGATGGGCTCAATAAAGGATAGAAATTGTATGGACCTAACAGAAGCAGAAGATATTAAGAAGAGGTGGCAAGAATACACAGAAGAACTGTACAAAAAAGATCTTCATGATCAAGATAATCACGATGGTGTGATCACTCACCTAGAGCCAGACATCTTGGAATGTGAAGTCAAGTGGGCCTTAGAAATCATCATTATGAACAAAGCTAGTGGAGGTGATGGAATTCCAGTTGAGCTATTTCAAAGCCTGAAAGATGATGCTGTGAAAGTGCTGCACTCAATATGCCAGCAAATTTGGAAAACTCAGCAGTACCCACAGGACTGGAAAAGGTCAGTTTTCATTCCAATCCCAAAGAAAGGCAATGCCAAAGAATGCTCAAACTACCACACAACTGTACTCATCTCACATGCTAGTAAAGTAATACTCAAAATTCTCCAAGCCAGGCTTCAACAATATGTGAACCATGAACTTACAGATGTTCAAACTAGTTTTAGAAAAGGCAGAGGAACCAGAGATCAAATTGCTAACATCCACTGGATCATGGAAAAAGCAAGCGAGTTCCAGAGAAACATCTATTTCTGCTTTATTGATTATGCCAAAGCCTTTGACTGTGTGGATCCCAATAAACTGTGGAAAATTCTGAAAGAGATGGGAATACCAGACCGCCTGACCTGCCTCTTGAGAAATTTGTATGCAGATCAGGAAGCAATGGTTAGAACTGGAAATGGAACAACAGACTGGTTCCAAATAGGAAAAGGAGTATGTCAAGGCTGTATATTGTCACCCTGCTTATTTAACTCATATGCAGAGTACATCATGAGAAATGCTGGGCTGGAAGAAGCACAAGCTGGAATCAAGATTGCCGGGAGAAATATCAATAACCTCAGATATGCAGATGACACCACCCTTATGGCAGAAAGTGAAGAGGAACTCAAAAGCCTCTTGATGAAAGTGAAAGAGGAGAGTGAAAAAGTTGGCTTAAAGCTCAACATTCAGAATACGAAGATCATGGCATCTGGTCCCATCACTTCATGGGAAATAGATGGGGAAACAGTGGAAACAGTGTCAGACTTTATTTTTTGGGGCTCCAAAATCACTGCAGATGGTGACTGCAGCCATGAAATTAAAACACGTTTACTCCTTGGAAGGAAATTTATGACCAACCTAGATAGCACATTCAAAAGCAGAGACATTACTTTGCCAACAAAGGTTCGTCTAGTCAAGGCTATGGTTTTTCCAGTAGTCATGTATGAATGTGAGAGTTGGACTGTGAAGAAAGCTGAGCACTGAAAAATTGATGCTTTTGAACTGTAGTGTTGGAGAAGACTCTTGAGAGTCCCTTGGACTGCAAGGAGATGCAACCAGTCCATTCTGAAGATCAGCCCTGGGATTTCTTTGGAGGAAATGATGCTAAAGCTGAAACTCCGGTACTTTGGCCACCTCATGCGAAGAGTTGACTCATTGGAAAATACCCTGATGCTGGGAGGGATTGGGGGCAGGAGGAGAAGGGGACGACAGAGGATGAGATGGCTGAATGACATCACCGACTCGATGGACGTGAGTTTGAATGAACTCTGGATGTTGGTGATGGACAGGGAGGCCTGGCATGCTATGATTCATGGGGTCACAAAGAGTTGGACATGACTGAGTGACTGAACTGAACTGAAGGCTAATTATACAGGCATAATGCTTTGGGGGATATTAATTTCCTTATTGCTGATGCTCAGTTCAGTTCAGTCACTCAGTCATGTCCAACTTTTTGTGATGCCATGAACTGCAGCATGCCAGGCTTTCCTGTCCATCACCAACTCCCGGACCTTGCTCAAACTCATGTCCATCAAGTCAGTGATGAAATCCCACCATCTCATTCTCTGTAATCCCCTTCTCCTGCCTTCAATCTTGCCCAGAATCAGGGTCTTTTCCAGTGAGTCAGTTCTTCCCACCAGGTGGCCAAAGTATTGGAGTTTCAGCTTCAGCATCAGTCCTTCCAATAAGTATTCAGGACTGATTTCCTTTAGGATTGACTGGTTTGATCTTTTGGTTTGAGAGTCCAGGGGAATCTCAAAAGTCTTCTCCAACGTTACAGTTCAAAAGCATCAGTTCTTTAGTGCTCAGCTTTCTTTATAGTCTGACTCTTACATGCATACATGACTATTGGAAAAATCATAGCTTTGACTAGATGGACCTTTGTTGGAAAAGTAACATCTCTGCTTTTTAATATGATGTCTAAGTTGGTCAGAGCTTTCTTACAAGGAACAAGCATCTTTTAATTTCATGCCTGCAGGCACCATCTGCAGTGATTGTGGAGCCCAAAGAAATAAAGTCTGTCACTGTTTCCAGTGTTTCCTTATCTATTTGCCCCGAAGGGATGGGACCGGATGCCAAAGATTTGGAAATCTTTGTTTTCTGAATGTTGAATTTTAAGCCAACTTTTTCACTCTCCACTTTCACTTTCATCGAGAGGCTCTTTAGTTCTTCTTCACTTTCTGCCATAAGGGTGGTGTCATCTGCATATCTGAGGTTATTGATATTTCTCCCTGCAATCTTGATTCCAGCTTGTGCTTCCTCCAGCCCAGCATTTTGCAGGATGCACACTGCATATAGATTAAATAATCAGGGTGACAATATACAGCCTTGACATACTCCTTTTCTGATTTGCAACCAGTCTGTTGCTCCATATCGGGTTCTAGTTTTTGCTTCTTAACATGCATACAGATTTATTAGGAGGCAGGTAAGGTGGTCAGGTATGCCCATCTCTTTAAGAATTTTCCACATTTTGTTGTCATCTACACTGCTAATGCTACATTATTAAAATTGTATAGATTTTTAAAATGAAATTTTTTGTATGTATGTAGGTGTGTGCGTGCTTAAGAGACAGGAAAAGGGGATAAAAGCACAGACGGTTGAAATTTGACTCAACTCCAGACAAAGCTAAAATTAATGAGGCCATTTTTGAGGTCTGTGATAGTTTTATTACCTGAGGCACTTCATTAGACCTGTGTTAGTTATTCAGTTATGTCTGACTCTTTGAGACCCCATGGACTGTAACCCCCCTGGGTCCTCTGTCCATGGGATTCTCCAGGAAAGAATACTGGAGTGGATTGCCATTCCCTTCTCCATCATTAGACCTGCATTCTATCAAAGAATATTTCTTAATAATTATCTTATGTAGTATCTACTAAACAGTAAATAATAATAATATTTGAATTCTGTCCTTTTATGCCATTGAATCATTTGTTCATGAAGAATCTTACCTGAATCCCAAAACTTCTGTCTTCAAACAAAGGAAATGAGTATTGTCTTAAGCATCGGCACAGGAAATGGAATAGAATTTTACTTCTTAGAGCCTCATTTTTCCTCATTCCAAGCAGCCCTACCAGGGTTCCATGAAATCCCTAGAGTTCCCTATGAAAGCCCTTGCAAAGCAGGGATTTATAACTGGGATTCCAGTTGCAAACTTAGGACAAAATTAAATTTTACATATGGGCTTCTGCTAGAATTATATGCTACTACGTCCTCACTAAATATGCTTAAGTGATGTTTTAATTTCAATATCATGACTAATGATTCATTTTTCAAATTGGAAATGAAAATAATCTTCTATGTTATACTGGTTTTAAACCATGTCCTTAATGTGGTGGCTTACTCATAAAATCATGGCAATAGCAGATTTCCCAAAAATCAGCTCACAAAACTTCCCATACTGTAGTAAATTCTTAAAATAACTGTCTTTGGATATAACATGATTTCAGTTGATAAAAAGACAAGGAGGGTGAATGGTAAACAAAAAGACAAAGAAATCAACAAATAAAAAGCATACTTATTTTTCTTGAGTCAAACTCCCTTTCACAAACTATCAAGAGGGGAGCTTTAGTAATGGCTCCTACCATAAGTAACCAGATTTGCTTTTAAATGAAACACATTTTACTAAATATGAAGGGAGATACTTAAAACCCCCAGCCCTTGACATTAATTCTTGCATTGGTTAAGGTAAGCAAAGTGCTATTCTACTGAATGTGAAGCAATGCTGCATAAGTAAACATGGGTGATTTACAACTGTTCACCTCTATCATTTTATTCAATTTGCAATCTTACCAAAAAATCAATAGATCTAGTTCCTTTCTTCTCTCCCCTACTTTCTTCTAGTCTCATGCCATTAATCTGATTTTAGTGGGCACAGTAGCTTTAATGGATGTTGTCTTTAAGGTAATGTAGCAATTCATTCCTATGATCACTAATCTCTCAGTTTGAGCAATATATAATCTTTTCTTTCCTCAGACCCTCTGGAGACTAGCTAGTGCCTTAGTTTCTTATACCCCAAATTCTCCCTATTGACTACTGAAGACTCTCAGAGCAACTATGCTTTCAGCCTTAAGACGCAGAATGAACTTGAAGTGAAGAGAGACTAGGTAGAATCCATAATAAAACTGTGAAAGGACATAACAAGTGAAGATAAGACAATTAAGAAATAAGTTGTTTATAGATCAGCTTCTGCTTCATAAGTTGTTAAACCTAACCAACAGTAATAATATTTATTGATTACTCAGTGCTTATTCTATGCCAAAATATAGAATAAGCAAATTTGTACTCCATTTTTTATTTCACTCTGAATAATCTTTTTTATTCTTTTATTTATTTTAACTGGAGGCTAATTACTTTACAATATTGTGGTGGTTTTTGCCATACATTCACATGAATCAGCCATGGGTGTACATGTGTTCCCCATCCTAACCCTCCTTCCCACCTCCCTCCCCATTCCATCCCTCAGGGTCATCCCAGTGCACCAGCCCTGAGCACCCTGCCTCATGCATCAAAACTGGACAGGCGATCTATTTCACATATGATGATATACGTGTTTCAATGCTATTCTCTGAAATCACCAAACCCTCGCCTTCTCCCTCAGAGTCCAACAGTCTGTTCTTTACATCTGTGTCTCTTTTGCTGTATCACATATAGGGTCATCATTACCATCTTTCTAAATTTCATGTATATGTGTTAATATACTGTACTGATGTTTTTCTTTCTGGCTTACTTCACTCTGTATTGGAGAAGGCAATGGCACCCCACTCCAGTACTCTTGCCTGGAAAATCCCATGGACGGAGGAGCCTGGAAGGCTGCAGTCCATGGGGTCACTAAGAGTCAGACACGACTGAGTGACTTCACTTCATTTCACTTCACTCTGTATAAGGGGCTCCAGTTTCATCCACCTCATTAGAACTGATTCAAATGCATTCTTTTTAATGGCTGAGTAATATTCCATTGTGTATGTGTACCACAGCTTTCTTATCCATTCATCTGCTGATGGACATCTAGGTTGCTTCCATGTCTTGGCTATTATAAACAGTGCTGCGATGAACGTTGGGGTACACATGTCTCTTTCAATTCTGGTTTCCTTGGTGTGTATGCCCAGCAGTGAGATTGCTGGGTCATATGGCAATTCTATTTCCAGTTTTTTAAGAAATCTCCATACTGTTCTCCATAGTGGTTGTACTAGTTTGCATTCCTGCCAACAGTGCAGGAAGGTTCCCTTTTCTCTGCACCCTCTCCAGCATTTATTGTTTGTAGACTTTTTGATAGCAGCCATTCTGACTGGTGTGAGATGGTACCTCATTGCGGTTTTGATTTGCGTTTCTCTGATAATGAGTGATGTTGAACATCTTTTCATATGTTTGTTAGCCATCTGTATGTCTTCTTTGGAGAAATGTCTGTTTAGTTCTTTGGCCCATTTTTTGATTGGGTCGCTTATTTTTCTGGAATTGAGCTGCAGGAGTTGCTTGTATATTTTTGAGATTAATGCTTTGTCAGTTGATTCATTTGCTATTATTTTCTCCCATTCAGAAGGCTGTCTTTTCACCTTGCTTATAGTTTCTTTCGCTGTGCAAAAGCTTTTAAGTTTATTTAGGTCCCATTTGTTTATTTTTGCTTTTATTTCCATTAGTCTGGGAGGTGGGTCATAGAGAATCCTGCTATGATTTATGCCACAGTGTGTTTTGCCTATGTTTTCCTCTAGGAGTTTTATAGTTTATGGTCTTACATTTAGATCTTTAATCCATTTTGAGTTTATTTTTGTGTATGGTGTTAGAAAGTGTTCTAGTTTAATTCTTTTACAAGTGGTTCACCAGTTTTCCCAGCACTACTTGTTAAAGGGATTGTCTTTTCTCCATTGTGTATTCTTGCTTCCTTTGTCAAAGATAAGGTGTCCATAGGTGTGGGGATTTATCTCTGGGTTTTCTTTTTTGTTCCATTGATCTATATTTCTGTCTTTGTGCCAGTACCATACTGTCTCTATGACTATTGCTTTGTAGTATAGGCTGAAGTCAGGCAGGTTGATTCCTCCAGTTCCATTCTTCTTTCTCAATATTGCTTTGGCTATTCGAGTTTTTTTGTGTTTCCATACAAATTTTGAAATTATTTGTTCAAATTCTCTGAAAAGTACCATTAGTAGCTTGATAGGGATTGCACTGAATCTATAGATTGCTTTGGGTAGTATACTCATTTTCACTATATTGATTCTTCTGATCCATGCTGCTGCTACTGCTAAGTCGCTTCAGTCGTGTCTGACTCTGTACGACCCCATAGACGGCAGCCCACCAGGCTCCCCTGTCCCTGGGATTCTCCAGGCAAGAATACTGGAGTGGGTTGCCATTTCCTTCTCCAATGCATAAAAGTGAAAAGTGAAAGTGAAGTCGCGCAGTCGCGTCCGACTCTTTGCGACCCCATGGACTGCAGCCCACCAGGCTCCTCCGTCCATGGGATTTTCCAGGCAAGAGTACTGGAGTGGGGTGCCATCGCCTTCTCCACGTAGTGTATTTCTCCATCTATTTGTGTCCTCTTTGATTTTTTCCATCAGTGTTTTATAGTTTTCTATATATAGGTCTTTTGTTTCTTTAGGTAGATTTATTCTTAAGTATTTTATTCTTTTCCTTGAAATGGTGAATTGAATTATTTCCTTAGTTTCTCTTTCTGTTTTCTCGTTGTTAGTGTATAGGAATGCAAGGGATTTCTGTGTGTTAATTTTATATCCTGCAACTTTAATGTATTCATTGATTAGCTGTGGTAATTTTCTGGTGGAGTCTTTAGGGTTTCTTATGTAGAGGATCATGTCATATGCAGACAGTGAGAGTTTTACTTCTTCTTTTCCAATCTGGATTCTTTTTTATTTCTTTTTCTGCTCTGATTGCTGTGGCCAAAACTTCCAAAACTATGTTGAATAGTAGTGGCAAGAGTGGGCATCCTTGTCTTATTCCTGACTTTAGGGGAAATGCTTTCAAATTTTTCCCATTGAGGATAATGTTTGCTGTGGGTTTATCATATATGGCTTTATTATGTTGAGGTATGTTCCTTCTATGCCTGCTTTCTAGAGGGTTTTATCATAAATGGGTGTTGAATTTTGTCAAAGGCTTTCTCTGCATCTATTGAGATAATCATATGGTTTTTTTCTTTCAATTTGTTAATGTGGTGTATCACATTGATTTGCAAATATTGAAGAATCCTTGCATCCCTGGGATAAAGCCCGCTGTGTCATGATGTATGATCTTTTTAGTATGTTGTTGGGTTCTGTTTGTTAGAATTTTGTTAGGGATTTTTGCATCCATGTTCATCAGTGATATTGGCCTGTAGTTCTTTTTTTGTGGCATCTTTGTCTGGTTTTGGTATTATGGTGATGGTAGCCTCATAGAACAGAGAAGGCAATGGCAACCCACTCCAGTACTCTTGCCTGGAAAATCCCATGGACGGAGGGGCTTGGTGGGCTGCAGTCCATGGGGTCGCTAGGAGTTGGACACGACTGAGCGACTTCACTTTCACTTTTCACTTTCATGCATTGGAGAAGGAAATGGCAACCCACTCCAGTGTTCTTGCCTGGAGAATCCCAGGGACGGGGGAGCTTGGTGGGCTGCCGTCTATGGAGTCGCACAGAATCGGACACGACTGAAGCGACTTAGCAGCAGCAGCAGCCTCATAGAATGAGTTTGGAAGTTTACCTTCCTCTGCAATTTTCTGGAAGAGTTTGTGTAGGATAGGTGTTAGCTCTTCTCTAAATTTTTGGTAGAATGTAGCTGTGAAGCCATCTGGTCCCGGGCTTTTTTTGTTGTTGTTGGAAGATTTCTGATTATGGTTTTGATTTCTGTGCTTGTGATGGGTCTGTTAAGATTTTCTATTTCTTCCTGGTTCAGTTTTGGAAAATTATGCTTTTCTAAGAATTTGTCCATTTCTTTTAAGTTGCCCATTTTATCGGCATATAGTTGCTGATAGTAGTCTTTTATGATCCTTTGTATTTCTGTGTTGTCTGTTTTGATTTTTCCATTTTCATTTCTAATTTTGCAGATTTGATCCTTCTCCCTTTGTTTATTGATGAGTCTGGCTAATGGTTTGTCTATTTTATTCATCTTCTCGAAGAACCAGCTTTTAGCTTTGTTGATTTTTGCTGTGGTTTCTTTTGTGTTTATTTCTGCCCTTATTTTTGTGATTTCTTTCCTTCTACTAACCCTGGGATTCTTCATTTCTTCCTTTTCTAGTTGCTTTAGGTGTAGAGTTAGGTTATTTATTGATTTCTCTCCTGTTTCTTGAGGTCGGCTTGTATTGCTATGAACCTTCCCCTTAGCACTGCTTTTACTGAATCCCTTAGGTTTTTGGTTGTTGTGTTTTCATTTTCATTCATTATATGCATATTTTGATTTCTTTTTTTATTTCTTCCGTAATTTGTTGGCTATTCCAAAGTGTGTTGTTTAGCCTCCATATGTTTGTATTTTTAACAGTTTTATTTTATTTTATTTTTCCTGTAGATGACATCTAATCTCACCACACTGTGATCAGAAATTATGCTTGGAATGATTTCAATTTTTTTGAATTTACCAAGGCTAGATTTATGGCCCAGGATATGCTTTATCCTGGAGAAAGTTCCGTGTGCACTTGAGAAAAAGGTGAAATTCATTGTTTTAGGGTGAAATGTCCTATAGATATCAATTAGGTCTAACTGGTCCATTGTATCATTTAAAGTTTGTATTTCCTTGTTAATTTTCTGTTTAGTTGATCTATCCATAGGTAAGAGTGGGGTAGTAATGTCTCCCACTATTATTGTGTTACTGTTGACTTCCCCTTTCATACTTGTTAGCATTTGCCTTACATATTGCGGTGCTCCTATGTTGGATGCATATATATTTATAATTGTTATATCTTCTTGGATTGATCCTTTGATCAATATGTAGTGTCCTTTGTCTCTTTTCATGGCCTTTATTTCAAAGTATTTTTATCTGATATGAGTGTTGCTACTCCTGCTTTCTTTTGGTCTCCATTTGCATGAAATATCTTTTTCCAGCCCTTCACTTTCAGTCTGTATGTGTCCTAGGCTTGAGGTGGGTCTGTTGTAGACAGCATATATAGGGGTCTTCTTTTTGTATCCATTCAGCCAGTCTTTGTCTTTTGGTTGGGGCGTTCAACTTATTTACATTAAAGGTAATTAGTCATGCCATGTGGGGCCACCCAAGACAGGTGGGTCATGGTGGAGAGGTCTGACAGAATGTGGTCCACTGGAGAAGGGAATGGCAAACCACTTCAATATTCTTAGAGCCTTGAGAATTCCATGAACAGGATGAAAAGGCAAAATGATAGGATACTGAAAGAGGAACTCCCCAGGTCAGTAGGTGCCCAATATGCTACTGGAAATCAGTGGAGAAATAACTCCAGAAGAATGAAGGGATGGAGCCAAAGCAAAAACAATACCCAGCTGTGGATGTGACTAGTGATCGGAACAAGGTCTGATGCTGTAAAGAGCAATATTGCATAGGAACCTGGAATGTTAGGTCCATGAATCAAGGCAAATTGGAAGTGGTCAAACAGGAGATGGCAAGAGTGAATGTCAACATTCTAGGTATCAGTGAACTAAAATGGACTGGAATGGGTGAATTTAACTCAGATGACCATTATATCTTCTACTGTGGGCAGCAATCCCTTAGAAGCAATGGAGTAGCCATCATGGTCAACAAAAGAGACTGAAATGCAGTACTTGGATGCAATCTCAAAAATGACAGAATGATCTCTGTTCGTTTTCATGGCAAACCATTCAATATCACAGTAATCTAAGTCTATGCTTCAACTAGTAACACTGAAGAGGCTGAGGTTGAATGGTTCTATGAAGACCTCCAACACCTTTTAGACCTAACACCCCAAAAAGATGTCATTTTCATTATAGGGGGCTGGATGCAAAAGTAGGAAGTCAAGAAACACCTGGAGTAACAGGGAAATTTGGCCATGGAATATGGAATGCAGTAGGGCAAAGGCTAATAGAGTTTTGCCAAGAATGTACTGGTCATAGCAAACACCCTCTTCCAACAACACAAGAGAAGACTCTACATGTGGACATTACCAGAGGGTCAACACTGAAATCAAATTGATTATATTCTTTGCAGCCAAAAATGGAGAAGCTCTATATTGTCAGCAAAAACAAGACCAGGAGCTGACTGTGGCTCAGACCATGAACTCCTTATTGCCAAAATCAGACTGAAATTGAAGAAAGTAGGGAAAACCACTAGACCATTCAGGTATGACCTAAATCAAATCCCTTATGATTATACAGTGGAAGTGAGAAATTGACTTAAGGGACTAGATCTGATAGAGTGCCTGATGAACTATGGAAAGAGGTTCGTGACATTGTACAGGAGACAGGGATCAAGACCATCCCCATGGAAAAGAAATGCAAAAAAGCAAAATGGCTGTCTGGGGAGGCCTTAAAAATAGCTGTGAAAAGAAGAGAAGCGAAAAGCAAAGGAGAAAAGCAAAGATATAAGCATCCGAATGCAGAGTTCCAAAGAATAGCAAGGAGAGATAAGAAAGCCTTCCTCAGCGATCAAAGCAAAGAAATAGAGGAAAACAACAGAATGGGAAAGATTAGAGATCTCTTCAAGAAAATTAGAGATACCAAGGGAACATGTCATGTAAAGATGGGATCGAAAAAGGACAGAAATGGTATGGACCTAACAGAAGCAGAAGATATTAAGAAGAGGTGGCAAAAATACACAGAAGAACTGTACAAAAAAGATCTTCACAGCCCAGATAATCACAATGGTGTGATCACTGACCTAGAGCCAGACATCCTGGAATGTGAAGTCAAGTGGGCCTTAAAAAGCATGACTACAAACAAAGCTAGTGGAGGTGATGGAATTCCAGTGGAGCTCTTTCAAATCCTGAAAGATGATGTTGTGAAAGTGCTGTGCTCAATATGCCAGCAAATTTGGAGAACTCAGCAGTGGCCACAGGACCGGAAAAGGTCAGTTTTCATTCCAATCCCAAAGAAAGGCAATGCCAAAGAATGCTCAAACTACTGCACAATTGCACTCATCTCACACGCTAGTAAGTAATGCTCAAAGTTCTCCAAGCCAGGCTTCAGTAATACGTGAACCGTGAACTTCCAGATGTTCAAGCTGATTTTAGAAAACATAGAGGAACCAGAGATCAAATTGCTAACATCCGCTGGATCATGGAAAAAGCAAGAGAGTTCCCGAAAAACATCTATTTCTTCTTTATTGACTATGCCAAAGCCTTTGACTCTGTGGGTCCCAATAAACTGGAAAATTCTGAAAGAGATGGGAATACCAGACCATCTGACCTGCCTCTGGAGAAACCTATATGCAGGTAAGGAAGCAACAGTTAGAACTGGACATGGAACAACAGACTGATTCCAAATAGGAAAAGGAGTATGTCAAGGCTGTATATTGTCACCTTGCTTTTTTAACTTACATGCAGAGTACATCATGAGAAATGCTGGGCTGGAAGAAGCACAAGCTGGAATCAAGATTGCCGGGAGAAATATCAATAACCTCAGATATGCAGATGACACCACCCTTATGGCAGAAAGTGAAGAGGAACTCAAAAGCCTCTTGATGAAAGTGAAAGAGGAGAGTGAAAAAGTTGGCTTAAAGCTCAACATTCAGAAAACGAAGATCATGGCATCTGGTCCCATCACTTCATGGGAAATAATGGGTTAGCAGTGGAGACAGTATCAGACTTTATTTTTTGGGGATCCTAGATCACTGCAGATGGTGATTGCTGCCATGAAGTTAAAAGACGCTTACTCCTTGGAAGGAAAGTTATGACCAACCTAGATAGCATATTCAAAAGCAGAGACATTATTTTGCCAACAAAGATCCGTCTAGTCAAGGCTATGGTTTTTCCTGTGGTCATGTACGGATGTGAGAGTTGGACTGTGAAGAAAGCTGAGCGCTGAAGAATTGATGCTTTTAAACTGTGGTGTTGGAGAAGACTCTTGAGAGTCCTTTGGACTGCAAGGAGATCCAACCAGTCCATTCTAAAGATCAATCCTGGGTGGTCTTTGTAATGAATGATGATAAAGCTAAAACTCCAATACTTTGGCCACCTCATGTGAAGAGTTGACTCATTGGAAAAGACGCTGATTCTGGGAGGGATTGGGGGCAGGAGGAGAAGGGGACGACAGAGGATGAGATGGCTGGATGGCATCACCGACTGGATGGACGTGAGTTTGAGTGAACTCTGGGAGTTTGTGATGGACAGGGAGGCCTGTCCTGCTGAGATTCATGGGTTCGCAAAGAGTTGGACATGACTGAGTGACTAACCTATACTGAACTGATGATCCCGTTGCCATTTACTTTGTCATTTTGGGTTTGAGATTATAAACATTTTCTGTGTTTCCTGTATAGAGAATATGCTTTAGCATTTGTTGAAGAGCTGATTTGGTGGTGCTGAATTCTCTCATCTTTTGTTTGTCTGTAAAGCTTTTGATTTCTCCTTCATATTTGAATGAGATCATTGCTGGGTACTGTAATCTGGGTTGTAGGTTTTTCTCTATCCTCACTTTAAGTATGTCCTACCATTCCCTTCTGGCTTGAAGTGTTTCATCTGAAAGATCAGCTGTTATCCTTATGGGGATCCCCTTGTGGGTTATTTGTTGTTTTTCCCCTTGCTGCTTTTAATATTTGTTCTTTGTGGTTGATCTTAATTAATTTGATTAATATGTGTCTTGGGGTGTTTCACCTTGGGTTTATCCTGTTTGGGACTCTCTGGGTTTCTTGGGCTTGGGTGCCTATTTCCTTCCCCATTTTAGGGAAGTTTTCAACTATTATCTCCTCAAGTATTTTCTTATGGCTTTTCTTTTTGTCTTCTTCTGGGACTCCTATGATTTGAATGTTGGGTCATTTAACATTGTCCTAAAGGTCTCTGAGGTTGTCCTCATTTCTTTTAATTCTTTTTTCTTTTTCCTCTCTGCTTCATTTATTTCTTATTTTATGTTATTAACTTTACAATATTGTATTGGTTTTGCCATATATCAACATGAATCCACCACAGGTAAACACGTGTTCCCCATCCTGAACCCTCCTCCCTCCTCCCTCCCTGTACCATCCCTCTGTGTCGTCTCAGTGCACCAGCCCCAAGTATCCAGTATTGTGCATCGAACCTGGATTTGGGAGAATGGCTTTGAAATATGTATAATATCATATATGAAACGAGTCGCCAGTCCAGGTTTGATGCTTCATTTATTTCTAACATTCTGTCTTCCACCTCACTTATCCTATCTTTTGCCTCAGTTATTCTACTGTTGGTTCCCTCCAGAGTGCTTTTGATCTCAGTTATTGCATTATTCATTATTGATTGACTGTTTTTTATTTCTTCTAGGTCCTTGTTAAATTTTCTTGCATCCTCTCAATCCTAATCCTCAGGCTATTTATCTGTAACTCCATTTTGTTTTCAAACTTTTGGATCATTTTTACTATCATTATTCTGAATTCTTTTTCTATTAGACTCCCTATCTCTGCCTCTTTTGTTTGGTTTGGTGGGCTTTTATCATGTTACTTAACCTGTCGAATATTTCTCTACCTTTTCATCTTGTTTAGGTTTGGGGTGGCCTTTCTGTATGCTGGAAGTTTGCGGTTCTTCTTTGGAGGTTCCTCCCTGTGAGTGGGGTTGGACAAATGGTTTATCAAGGTTTCCTGGTCAGGGAAGCTTGTGTCGGTGTTCTGGTGGGTGGAGCTGGATCTCTTCTCTCTGGCGTGCAATGAAGTGTCCAGTAGTGAGTTCTGAGGTGTCTATGGGTTTGGTGTGACTTTTGGCCACCTGTTTTTTTGTGCTCAGGGTTATGTTCCTTCGTTGTTGGAGAATTAGCTTGCTATGTCTTGCTCTGAAACTTGTTGATTAATTGTCCCTGGAGTGAGGAGTTTTCTGGTGTTCTCAAGTTTTGGATTTAGGTCTCCTTCCTCTGGCTTTCAGTATTATAGTAGCCTCAAGACTTCTCCATCCATACAGCTCCAATGATAGAACATCTAGGTTAATGGTGAAAAGACTCTCTACAGTGAGGGACACCCAGAGAGGTTCATAGAGTTACATGAAGAAGAGAAGAGGGAGGAGGGAGATATAGGTGACCAGGAGAAGAAGAGGGGGAATCAAAAGGGCAGAGAGCAGTCTAGCCAGTAATCAATTCCCTATTTGCTCTCCACATTATGGAACACTCAGAGAGGTTCATGGAGTCCCATAAAGAAGAGAAGAGGGAGGAAGGAGCTAGAGATGACCAGGAGGAGAGGAGAGGGAGTCAAAAGGAGAGAGACAAATCTAGCCTGTGATCAGTTCCCTGTTTTCTCTACAGCCCAGAACAGCCAAAGAGATTCACAGAGTTAAGTAGAGAAGAGAAGTGGGAGGGAGGAGATAGAGGTTACCTGGGGGAGAAAAAGGAAAGTCAAAAGGTGAGAGAGCAATCAAGCCAGTAATCACACTCCTAAGTAAAATGGATATTGAAGATTGGATTCTTAAAGGTAGAGAATTGATAACAAATGCCGAAAAGCAAAGATTAAAAATCTAAAGTAGAGTTAGATTCTCAAAAATGCAATATTAAAAAAACAAAAACAAAAAAAATTGCAAAAGTTATATTAAAAATATGAAATTTGCTTTTAAAATAGGGTCTTTTTTTCAAGGTAATATTAGGTTTTAAAAATGAAAATTAAAGAAGTAATAAAGAACTTAAAAATAAAAAAATAAAAAATGGTAATAGTAAAATATATCTAGGAATTTCTCTGGAGCTGTTGAGGGCAGTGTGTGGTCAGTTCAGTTTCAGATAGTTCCTTGTTCCACCTTATACTTCTTCTTGAGGTCTATAGGTCCCTTCCAATGTAGCCAGTGCTAACTTCAGGGTTTTAATCTGTTGCACCTGTCACTTCCAAAGCCGTTCCCTGTTCTTTGTTTATTTTGGCTTCCTCTGTTTGCAAGTCGAATATCAGTATCTAACTTCTGCCCTGACACAGGGGGTGAAGGTGGTCATTTATTTAGGCTCACTTGTTCAATTGTGCTGCAGGGAGGGAGGAACACTGCAAACAAATATCACTGGCATGTGTGGAGAGTGCTCACACTGTCTGGGCCACACTGGGTTTGCCCCTGCACATGGCATGTGTGCTTTCCTGGTCTGCACTGCTCAGGTTCCAGGTTGCTCAGCAGCAGAACTATCTAAGGTGGGTCCTGGGTTGCGTGCACTTTCCAGATCTACACTGCTCAGGTTCAGGTTCTCAGGTATTCCACAAAGGCACAGGCTCAGTTGGGCCTGTGTTTTGTGCCCTTCCCAGGTCCGAGCAGCTCAGGTGACCAGGTACTTGGCAAGCGCACTCTTCCCAGCTGGGCGATGCGTCTTATCACCTCCCTGGTTCCAGCCGCTAATTTTTTTGGGTGCACAGTGGGAGCACTGTCTCAGGCATGCTGTGTGGCTATTCTTGGGCGTGATCTCTGGCTGCAACCCTCCTGACGGATGTCACCATCAGGGATCCCAGGAAGACTTGGTTAGCAATTGAGAACCTGCTCGCAGTTTGGTAGCGGATGCTGTGTCTGGAGCCAAGTTTGCCGCTTACCTTCCTGCTCTGGCTGTCTCCTGCCTGCCTCCTTGCCTCCGGTGGGGGATGGGCCAGTCCACAGCCTGCTAACTCTCCTCTGGTATTGGCTCAGTCCTTTGTTCTGTGAGCCGCCCGGCGGTGCCTTAGGTTAGAGTTTTTCAGGGAAACTTCTTTCTCTCTCTCTCTTTCCTCCTTTTTTTTTTTTTTTTTTTTTGCTCTCTGGCTATCCCATGGTTTGGGTTGCTATCTCATGTTAGCTCCCTCAGATTGCCCTCAAGGCATTCAGGCCCAGTCCTTATCCTAAGCAATGCAGCCCACGCCTCCCTGTTCAGCCCCTGCTTGCTGATAGCGGACACGAACATCTGGGCTGCTTCTCCGCTGGGAGTTGCAGTTAGGCACGTAATCTGTGGGTTGTATTTATTTATTTTTTCCTCCTGGTTATGTTGCCCTCTGAGATTCCAAAACTCTCCACAGACCTGCCGGTGAGAGTGTTTCCCGGTGTTTGGAAACTTCTCCTCTTTTAAGAGTCCCTGCCCGGGACGGGTCTCCATCCCTAACTCTTTTGTCTCTTTTTTTATCTTTTATATTTTGTCCTACCTCCTTTCAAAAACAATGGGCTGCCTTTCTGGGTGCCTGGTGTCCTTTGCCAGCGTTCAGAAGTTGTTTTGTGGTATTTGCTCAGTGTTCAAATGATCTTTTGATGAATTTGTGGGGGAGATAGTGGTCTCCCTGTCCCATTACTCTGTCATCTTAGGACAGCACCTAATCTTTTTTATTCTTAACAGATGTCATTACTCCTGCCTGCAACACTGTGATGGCTTCCCATTGAGCTTAATTTTACACCAAAGCTGCTTATAGCTATCAGCCTACATACCCAGACAGCACAAACTCTAGATTTCAACATCTCCCACACTTTCTTTTACTTACTGGACCACAGTCTCACTCTCCCAAGTCTCAAGTTTTGAGGGTTTCACACTTGTCCCCTCTTTCCAGCAACACTTTCCCTACACTTTTACATAATTATCTTCTCATCTTCCAAGTCTCCACTCTGTTATCATCTCTTAGGGGAGGTTTTCTGCTCACCCTATTGAATGCAAAGATTCTTTAAGATTTGTATCTAAAGTAGGGCCATAGTGCAATCACAGTTTTGACATTACCAGATAAGGCTTATTTTCCAAAATGGTTATACCAGACTTTACTCTTAACAGAACCGTATGAACTTTCACCATGAACTTCAGTAATAATCTGATGTCTTTTTTCAAAACTGCCATACATTTTTGGTAGTCTCGTGTTGCTGTTGTTGTTCAGTCACTTGTTTGTGTCCAACTCTTTGCAACCCAAGCACAGCAGACTTCTCTGTCCTTCACCATTTCCTGAATTTGCTCAAACTCATGTTCACTGAGTCAATGCATCCATTCATCTTGTCTGCTGCCATCCCCTTCTCCTGCCTTCAATCATTCCCAGCATCAGAGTCTTTTCCTATGAATTGGCTCTTCCCATCAGGTGGCCAAAGTAGGGGGCCTTCAGCTTTAGCATCAAACCTTCCAAAGAATACTGAGGACTCATTTCCTTTAGGATGGACTGGTTGGATCTCCTTGAAGTCCAAGGGACTGTCAAGAGTCTTCTCCAACACCACAGTTCAAAAGCATCAGTTCTTCAGTGCTCAGCTTTCTTCATGGTCCAACTCTTACATCCATACATGACTACTGGAAAAAACAGAACTTTGACTACATGGACCTTTGTTGGCAGTGTCTCTTCTTTTCAACACACTGTCTAGGTGGTCGTGGCTTTTGTTCTATGGAGAAAGCATCTTTTAATCTCTTGGCTGCACTCATGGTCTACAGTAATTTGGAAGCCCAAGAAAATAAAGTGTGTCACTGTTGCCATTGTATCTGGGTCATATTTGCCATGGAGTTATGGGGCAGGATGCCATGATATTAGAGTTTTGAATGCTGAGTTTTAAGCCAGTTCTTTCAGTTTTCTCTTTCAATTTCATCAAGAGGCTCTTTAGTTCCTTGTTGCTTTCTGCTATTAGGGGGATATCGTCTACATATCTGAGGTTATTGATATTTCTTCTGGCAATCTTTGTTCCAGGTTGTGATTCATCCATCCATCATTTCTCATGATGTACTCTGCATATAAGTTAAATAAGCAGGTTAGTAATATACAGCCTTGGCGTACTCCTTTCCCAATTTGGAACCAGTCTGTTGTTTCATGTCCAGTTCTAACTGTTGCTTCTTGAACTGCATACGGGTTTCTCATGAAGCAGGTAAGGTGGTTTGGTATTCCCATCCCTTTAAATATTTTCCATTGTTTGTTGTGATCCACAAGATCAAAGGTTTTAGCATAGTCAATGAAGCAGAAGTCAATGGTTTTCTGGAATTCTCTTGCTTTTTTTATCATCCAGCAGATATTTACAATTTGACCTCTGGCTCCTCTGCCTTTTCTAAGTCCAGCTTGAAATCTGGAAATTCTCAGTTCATATAATATTGAAGCCTTGCTTAAAGGATTTTGAGCATTATCTTGCTAGCATTCTTTCAAATGAGTACAACTATGTGGTAGTTTGAACACTTTGGCATTGCCCTTCTTTGAGACTGGAATGAAAACTGACATTTTCCATTCCTGTGGCCACTGCTGAGTTTTCCAAATGTGCTGGCATATTGAGTGCAGCACTTTCACAGCATCATCTTTTAAGATTTGAAATAACTCACCTGGAATTCCATCACCTCCACTAACTTTGTTCATAATGGTGCTTCCTAAGCCCACTTAACTTCACACTCCAGGATGTCTGATTCTAGGTGAGTGACCACACCTTCACGGTTATCTGGATCATTAAGGTCTTTTTTGTATAGCTCATCCATGTATTCTTTCCACTTCTTCTTATATCTCTTGTTTCTGTTAGGTCCATAACATTTCTGTCCTTTATTGAGCCCATCTTTGCATGAAATGCTCCCTTGGTATCTCTAATTTTCTTGAAGAGATCTCTAGTTTTTCCCATTCTATCCTTTTCCTTTATTTCTTCGCATTGTTCACTTAAAAAAGCTTTTTTTTTTTCTTTTGATCTCTCCTTACTAGTCTTTGGAACTCTGCATTCAAATGGGTATATCTTTCCTTTTCTCCTTTGCCTTTTGCTTCTCTTTTTTTCTCAGCTATTTGTAAGGCCTCCTCAGACAGCCATTTTGCCTTTTTGCATTTCTTTTTCTTGGGGATGGCTTTGATCACCACCTCTTGTACAAAGTTACAAACCTCCACCCATAGTTCTTCAGGCACTCTGTCTATCAGATCTAATCCTTTGAATCTATTTGTCACTTCCAGTGTATAATCATAAGGGATTTGATTTAGGTCATACCTGAATGACCTAACAGTTTTCCCTACTTTCTTTAAAGTCTTGATTTTGCAATAGGTCTTCCTGACTGGAGCCACAGTCAGCTCCCAGCCTTGTTTTTGCTGACTGTATAGAGCACCTCCATCTTCAGCAGCAAAGAATAGAGTCAATCTGATTTTAGCATTGACCATCTAGTGATGTCCATGTGTAGAGTCTTCTCTTGTGTTGTTGGAACAGGGTGTTTGCGATGACCAGTGCATTCTCTTGGCAAAACTCTATTCTCTTTCACCCTGCTTCATTTTATGCTCCAAGGCCGAATTTGCCTGTTACTCCAGGTATCTCTTGACTTCCTACTTTTTTATTCCTGTCCCCTATGATGAGAAAGACATCTTTTTTATTGGGTGTTAGTTCTAGACGGTCTTGCAGGTCTTCATAGAACCTTTCAGTTTCAGCTTCTTCAGCATTAGTGGTTGGTGCATAGACTTGGATTACTGTGATATTGAATGGTTTACACTGGAAATGAACAGAGATCATGCTGTCATTTTCGAGATGGCACCCAAGCACTGCCTTTCAGATCATTTTGTTGACTATGAGTGCTATCCCATTTCTTCTAAGGGATTCTTGCCCACAGTAGTAGATATAATGGTCCTCTGAATTAAATTTGCCCAAATTGGTCCATTTTAGTTCACTGATTCTTATAATGTCGATGTTCCATCTTGCCATCTCCTGTTTGACCACTTTCAATTTACCTTGATTCGTGGACCTAACATTCCAGGTTCTTATGCAATATAATTCTTTACAGCATTGGACTTTACTTTCACCACCAGAAACATCCACAACTGGGTGTTATTTCTGCTTTGGCTTATCTTCTTCATTCCTTCTGGAACTATTTCTCTAGTCTTCTCCATTAGCATATAGGGCACCTACTGACCTGTCAATTTCATCTCTCAGTGTCATATCTTTTTGCCTTTTTTTTTTTTTTTACTGTTCATGAGGTTCTCAAGGCAAGAATGCTGAAGTGGTTTGCCATTCCCTTCTCCAGTGTACCATGTTTTGTTAGGATTCTCCACCATGACCTATCCTTGGGTCTCTTGTGCTTTTACTTTATTTTTAAAAGTTTTATTTCATTAGGCATATACCCTGAGGAAGCCAAAACTGAAAAAGACACATGTACTCCAATGTTGATTTCACCACTATTTACAATAGCTAAGGCAAGGAATCGACTTAGATGTCCATTGACAGATGTATGGATAAAGAAGTTATGGTACATACATACAGTGGAATAGTACTCAACCATAAAAAGGAATGTATTTGAATCAGTTCTAATGAGGTAGATGAACCTGGAACCTATTATACAGAGTGAAATAAGTAAGAAAGAGAAAAACAAATATAATATATTAATGCATATATATGGAATGTAGAAGGTACTGATGAATCTGTTCACAGGACAACAATGGAGATACAGACATAGAGAACAGACTTACATTCAAGGGTGGGGGAGAAGAGGGAAAGGGTGAGATAAATGGAGGGAGTAGCATGGATGCATACATACTAACATATGTAAATAGATAGCCAATTTGGAATTTTCTGTATGACTCAGAGAACTCAATCTTCGGCTCTGTAATTACCTAGAGGGGCAGGAATGGGCAGAGCTGGGGGGTAGATTCAAAAGGGTGGGGATAAATGGACACCTATGTTTAATTCATGTTGATGTATGATATAAATCAAACCAATATTGTAAACTAATAAGCAATAAACTAAAAATAAATAAATATTAAATGAAAGAAAACTAAAAAAAGTTTTATTTTATTAAGCATTTGAAATAATTTAGTTCTTATTCTGTGTTTGATATTTTCAGTATCTGAAATTGCTATTGTGTGTTACTTGTTTTCATGATTTTCTTATATATGCTTTTAACCTGTGGATATAACATACATTATTCCTCTTCTTATTAAAATTATTTAGCAGTTAATATTTCAGTATTTTATCGTATTTAGAAATCAGAGGTTTAATGAAATTTTATCATTTAATTTAACTTAGCAAAAATCTGAGTGTAAATTATCAGAGAGCTTTAAAGACTATTTAAGTAGACATATAAAACAATTATTGTTAAATTTCACCTGAGAACTCTTGTCTCATTTACATCTATTTAATTCATTTGTTCTTAACAGTCATACTTAGATTACTTATGAAAATTTCATGAGCTATTAAAGCAGTTAGTCATTTTTATTTTTTTCTGTTTTGCTGACAAATTTCACCAGAGAGACAATAACCTGTTTGATTAGTAAACACAGGTAAAACAAAAGTTGTCTATCTCCATTATATTTAATGCTAACTAAGAAGGCATACCAGTATTAAATAAACCAGTAAGCTTAAAAATAGCTTTTGTTTACTAAAGATTATCCTAGACCATGTGGCCTTGAAAAACATTTGCGTTAGCTTTTATTATATTTTTTAGAATTTTTATGTAAGCATGCATTTTTAAGCCAATTAAATAGAGTTCTTTTATCAATATATTTTGGCAGTATTATCAGGAGGATACATACACATATGGACATATAGATAGATAGAGGCAATCAGAGATCTCATAGTTTTCATTTTAAAACTTTAGTCATGAATCAGGTACAATACAAAACTCACTGCTTTATAAATAGCAGTTGCAATAAATTAGATGATTTGTTCAGATAGCCAAAGTCTTTTATTATTTGTGGAGAAGACTTTTAAGATTTGGGTTTGCCCTTGACAAGAAATTCTAAGGAGACTGTTTGGGTAAGAGAGTTCTTTTATCAGTTTGTCTTTAAAAAGGCCTCCTTCCTTTAAAAAAAAAAAAAAAGTTTTAGACTGGGCCAAGCCTGCAGTTTCAGGCAATGTGGGCTGTGTTTACATTTCAAAGACATGACAAGATTTATAACTTTAAGGGACAGAGGAAGAAAATGTATCTATTACATAAGTCTTAGGGTATTTATTATTAATTTTTTCAAGTACAGGATAATTTTGCTCTAACATCCCAACCTTTTATAATATCTATAATATTTTATTAGAGGAATAGATGAAGCCATGGAACTGGTAAAAATAGGTGGGTCTTGACTTGTTTTTAGTAGTTGTACTTTTGTTTTTGTAGAGATTTGTAAGGCAAAGATGGTTGCTTCCATAAACCCTTGAATATTGACTTCCAACCGATTTTCTTTCTGATTATTTGTAGCTAGGTCTATCTAGGGAACAGCTGGGGTGATGGAGCAGCCATTTTTTTGTTTTGTTTGGTCCAGTGGGCTTAGTTTTAAAAGGAGCAGCCAGCACAGGGAGGTTGAGAAGTGCTTCAGGATAGCAGGAGGAGAAAGTCAGATTCTTTAAAAAAGGAATTTGGACAAAGGCAGGTAAAGGGATGGAGGAGAAGCAGAAGAATTTGAGATGGGAGTTGGAGAAGGATGAGAAGGTTTAGCAGATTTTTTATAGTATAAAGATAGTCTGAATCAACTTTGTATTTACAACTTAGAAAGAGAAGATAATTTTCTCAATGTTACTTTTAGAAGCTTCTGATACCAGTTAAAATATGCATCCCACTATTGGTTTGTTTCTGAAACATTTCTAGTCATGCATGAAGACAGACTAATTTGGGAATTTTGAAAGTTCCCTATTTTGGCCAATATTCAGTTCAGCTTAGTCGCTCAGTCATGTCGGATTCTTTGTAACCCCATGGACTGCAGCATGCCAGGCTTCCCTGTCCATCACCAATTCCCTTGCTCAAACTCATGTCCATCAAGTCAGGGATGCCATCCAGCCATCTAATCCTCTGTTGTCCCCTTCTCCTGCTGCCTTTAATCATTCCCAGCATCAGGGGCTTTTCCAATGAGTCAGTTCTTCCCATCAGGTGGCCGAAGTATGGGAGCTTCAGCTTCAGCAATCAGTCCTTCTAATGAATATTCAGGACTGATTTCCTTTAGGATTGACTGTGTTGATCTTTTTGCTGTCCAAGGGACCCTTAGGAGTCTTCTCCAACACCACAGTTAAAAGCATCAGTGCTTCCAGCTCAGGTTTCTTTACCGTCCACCTCTCACATCCATACGTGACTACTGGGAAAACGATAGCTTTGATTAGATGGGCCTTTGTCGGCCAAGTAATGTCTCTGCTTTTTAATATGCTGTCTAGGTTTGTTAGAGCTTTCTTTACAAGAGATAAGTGTCTTTTAATTCCATGGCTGCAGTCACCATCTGCAGTGATTTTAGAGCCCAAGAAAATAAAGTCTGTCACTGTTTCCAGTGTTTCCTCATCTATTTACCATGAAGTGATGGGACCAGAAGTGATATCTTAGGTTTTTGAATGTAGAGTATTAGCTAATGTTTTCACTCTCCTCTTTCACTTTCATTAAGAGGCTCTTTAGTTCCTCTTCGGTTTCTGCTATAAGGGTCGTGTCATCTGTGTATCTGAGGTTATTGATATTTCTCCATGCAATCTTGATTCCAGCATGTGCTTCATCCAGCCGGGCATTTTGTGTGGTGTCTTCTGCACATAAGTTAAATAAGCAAGGTGACAATATACAGCCTTGATATATTCATTTCCCAATTTGGAACCAGTCTGTTGTTTCATGTATGAAACATGTTGCTTCTTTACCTGCATACAGATTTTTCAGGAGGCAGGTAAGGCGGTCTGGTATACCCATCTGTTTAAGACTTTTCCAGTTTGTTGTGATCCGCACTGTCAAAGACTTTAGCATAGTCAATAAAGCAGAAGCAGATGTTTTTCTGGAATTCTCTTTCTTTTTCTGTGACCCAGCAGATGTTGATCTCTGGTTCCTCTGTCTTTTCTAAATTCAGCTTGAATACCTGGAAGTTCTCAGTTCATGTACTGTTGAAGCCTAGCTACGAGAACTTTGAGCATCACTTTACTAGTGTGTGAGATGAGTGCAGTTGTGTGGTAATTTGAACATTCTTTGGCATTGCCCTTCTTGGGTTTGGAATGAAATATTATTAATATTTTAAATCATCCTGGGCTAAATGGACCCATTTAGATAGGTAGTTACAAGATTGGGGTCTGCAGGTGTTAAACATAAATTTCTCAGGGGTTCTTAGAGGTCAGGGAGAGGTGAATTCATCATTTTTGTTTCTGATTTTTGCTTTAAGAACTTCTCATTGTTATGATACCCCTCAGAATTATTGCCTTTTATTTATTTTTTGATTTTTTTTAATATAAATGTATTTATTTTAATTGGAGGTTAATTACTTTACAATATTGTATTGGTTTTGCCATACATCAACTGAATCCGCCACAGGTATTCTCGTGTTCCCCATCCCGAACCCCCCTCCCTCCTCCCTCCCCGTACCATCCCTCTGGGTCGTCTCAGTGCACCAGCCCCAAGCATCCAGTATCATGCATTGAACCTGGACTGGCGATTCATTTCATATATGATATTATACATGTTTCAATGCCATTCTCCCAAATCATCCCACCCTCTCCCTCTCCCACAGAGTCCAAAAGACTGTTGTATACATCTGTGTCTCTTTTGCTGTCTCACATACAGGGTTATCATTACCATCTTTCTAAATTCCATATATATGCATTAGTATACTGTATTGGTGTTTTTCTTTCTGGCTTACTTCACTCTGTATAATAGGCTCCAGTTTCATCCACCTCATTAGAACTGATTCAAATGTATTCTTTTTAATGGCTGAGTAACACTCCATTGTGTATATGTACCACAGCTTTCTTATCCATTCATCTGCTGATAGACATCTAGGTTGCTTCCATGTCCTGGCTATTATAAACAGTGCTGTGATGAACATTGGGGTACATGTGTCTCTTTCAATTCTTTTAATATTGTATTCTGTAGTAGTTAATCTGTGTCAGGGATCCAATAGGTTCCTCTGGGGTTTATTCTCTTTTAACCAAAGTATGCTAATGCTAAGTCGCTTCAGTCGTGTCTAATTCTGTGCTACCCCATAGACGGCAGCCCACCAGGCTCCCCTGTCCCTGGGATTCTCCAGGCAAAAACACTGGAGTGGGTTGCCATTTCCTTCTCCAATGCATGAAAGTGAAAAGTGAAAGTGAAGTCGCTCAGTCGTATCTGACTCTTAGTGACCCCATGGACTGCAGCCTACTAGGCTCCTCTATCTATGGGATTTTCCAGGCAAGAGTACTAGAGTGGGGTGCCATTGCCTTCTCCAAAGTATAGCCACAAAGATTTTTTTTTTTAATAAAAGATGCATGGGGGGAATTTTCTGAATACTCACTAAAACCTGAAACCAGAATCCCTTACCAAGTTGGAGAGACAGAAAAACCTTGAACCTGAATCTTGGGACAGAAAGAACAAACAACCCCCACTCCCCCAAATGGAGGAGACTAGTGTTGACACCTCAAAACATCCAAATAAAGGCCTGAACCTCAAGCAACTTGGAGACTGGAATCCAGAAAGGTCTTATCCAGTAGCCTTGACATAGCTGAAGAGAAGACTGGACACAGTGGATCCCTATAGGTCCAGAAGCCCAATCTGAAGAAGTACTGCATTGCCACTTGGAGTCCCTCTAGGTTCTGTCTGCTACACCAGTTATGTTAACCAAAATTTCATTAACAAAGACCTGACTAAAATAAGGTGTTTATTTGGGGTTGTGTTGCACCAGACTACAAAATGGGAAAGGTTGGTAAAGGCAAAACAGCAAGGCCACAGTTAGTTACATTTTTTGATCAAGAATTGTAGTTGGAGCTGGAAAGAAATAAGGGTGCTTGTTCAGTAAGGATTGGTTAGAATCTGAAATGGTCACATAGTTACAAGGGGAGACCACGAGACCGAGGGTTGCATCTGGTAAATACTATTTTAAAATGGCTGGTGTCCTTGCTGATGCATAATTTACAGAAAGTTCAAGTTCTCAGTGATATAGAGGTGTTTCTGAGACCAGATTCTCAGTGACCACCTGACTTTGTCACTCCTTTATAATTTCAATTTGTCATCAAAGGTATGACTGCAGATGTAACATGAACACATTCATATTCCTATTATCAATAATTCCCTCTTTCTTTTCCTTCAAATATTCAAAATCCTATTTTGTTAAGTTGCTTTATATTTGAACTGTGACTTTTATTTTTTTTTAATTTTCTTGAGTTTTTGATTAACTTTATATGTGAAGGAAAAAACAAATGTGTTTTTATCGTTTCATTAAGGTAATTCAACTTCTTAAATATATTTCAGGTAAATAGTTAATTTTCGGGTCAGCTGTGCAATGATATTCCTCAGAATTATTGCTTTTTTATTTTGTATGTTAGTCTAGTTAGTCTGTCTCAGGGATCCAATAGCTTCCTCTGGGGTTTATACTGTTTTGTTTTTTGTTTTTTTTTTTTTCCTTTAACCAAAGTATATCCACAAAGAAGTTTCTTCATATCCAAAAAAAGAGGCACAGGGGAATTTCCTGAATATTGTTAAGACTAGAAATTGTTTATTTCTTTCTTGTGCTTATGTCTGGTATGATATGAATTTCAAGGGGTACATTATTCTCCTTCCTTGGGGACTTTTAGTATTCAATATTACTGACAAACTTAGGTGTTGGAGGTGGTGAGTTTTTTTGTGAATATTTTTAGAATTTCTTCTTATTTTTGACAGTTTGAAATACAATGAAATATGTCTAGCTATGCAACTCTTAGCAGTCAACAAGTCTTTTTAAAGTGAAGATTTGTTTTTTCTCTCAACTTTGGAAAAAGTTCTAATACATTTTTATTGATTTCTTTCATTTATTTTCAATGTCTTTTCATTTTAGAAGTCATTTTTTTTCATGGGCTGTTTGTATATTTTTTATTTTAATCCCTTTTCAGTCACTTAGTTTGTGACTCAAAATATTTTTTCCCATTCTGTAGGTAGTCTTTTCATTTTGTTGATGGTTTCCTTTACCATGCAGAAGTTCTTAAGTTTAATTAGGTCCCATTTGTTTAGTTTTGTTTTTATTTTCATTATTCTAGGAGATGGATCAAAAAAGATTTCACCACTAGAAGTTATTTTTGATTGATATCAACCATTCTGAATTTATCCTGAATATCTTAGTTTTCCTTTTTGTTTCTTCTCTTTTTTTCTATTTTCTTTAGGTTCTGAGGGAGTTTTTCATTTTTATCACAGTTCTTCTATTTCACTTTTTAAATTTTGGACATTGTATTCCTGATTGCTAAGAATTCCTCTTGTTTCCATTGTTTTTCCTTTTTAAAATCAGCCAGTTTCTGTTTTTATAGGTGCATTGTCTTTTTAAATATTTTCTTTGATGCTACTAATTAGTGTTTTTTCAAGTACAGTAAATTTTCCCCTCCAGAATGTTTTATTTTCTTCAGTTTCATATCAGTTCATATTTTGAAAACTTTTAGTTCTCTTCAATTTCCTATTTGTAATGAATAATCACTGTGATTAACATAGGCGGCTTCATAGTATCGGCCTTTGCTGGCATTTTTCTCTATGTGTGTCTTTCGGTGAATCCCATCACAAGTCACACTTTACTTTAGGCATGCAGTCACTCAGTTCCTTCTTCTCCCACTTGCCAAAATTAGGAGGACCCCATGTCTGCAGATCCAAGGATTTCTAGGAAAATTGCTCAAATTTGTTAGTAAATATTTCTCTTGCTATTTCTCATTTCTTTGGCTTCATCCTAGGATAAAATATCACCACACAGTTTAGGCTGCAGAAAGAACTTTGGGAGACTTTAGGACCACTTTGTTTAAAACAAGTCATTAAGTTTTCTCCCCTCATTTTTTCCTGCTTCTGATGGTTATACTCACAGACAATCTTAGGGAGACTCCACCTGTGAAAATATTCCTGCCTTGATTATCACCTTATCGTTTCAGGGCTCTGAACTATGGTTTACTCTTCTAGTACTTCAGTCTATTAGTTTCTCTCTGTATGCCATCTTTCAGAAACTCTAAAATCTTTGATGCTCTTATGGTATATTTTTCCTGTTCTTAACTAACTGAATAGAGTTGTGCTTTCCTAGTCATTTGAATGTAATTTGCTGGGAAATAAAAACTAAACTGTTGAGTTCTCTCCACTTTCATAAAATATATTAGAACTATAAGTCCTACAAGTATAATTTTAAGTGTTCCATGGAATACAGGAATCTATTGTAACAATGTTGTATACTAACTTCCAAAGAAACTTCAATTAGATATCCTTTGAAAGCAAATATTGTACAAGTATTGTACAGAACAGTACACAATGGAATGGGATCACAAATTAATAACTTTGAATATATATCAAGAAATCAGTGTTATCCTTTTTTAATGCAAGGCAATCTTGTTAAAGTATTTGGACAAAGCTAATTTCCTATGTTACATTGAAAGTTAATGAAATTAAAATGGAAATTGTTTCCATCTCAAATGTGAAAATATAATCATAATCTGTAATTCAGAGACATAAATGGAAAATGAAAATGCTTTTTAAGTTACATGAAGGGGAACAATTAGTGAAAAAAGATCTTATGTTCCTTAACTGGCACAAAAAATTACTGTTAAGATGTCAGAAGTTTACAAATTAATGAATAGATTTCAAAAATTTCTTTTTAAAGAAATGTCCAGTGACAGGTATTAACCTTGATACAAAAGATTTTAACATTATTCTCAGAGAAAAAAAGATGTGATTATAGAAGTGAATTCTAATCAAAGATGAGTAATGAGAGAATTACTCTTTCTTAAATACTTCATATAATTATAACTGAAGAAATATAGATATTTTCACTGAAATAGTTCATTGAAATATCCCAGAAATAAACTTAATTTTACTTAATACACTCTATTCATCAATAGATAAAAGCCACAATTGGCTAGAAATTTGACAAAATAACCTGATATTCTTTATTCAACATACAAGAGAAATAAATTCCAGAGGAATTAACAAATTTAACATAAAAAATGCTTGATAACAATAAGGTATTAGAGGAGAATATTTACCAAATCTCTAGTAGGAAAAGACTTTTTATGTATATAAGCAAAAGAAATCTTAAGGAAATGAATATAAAGATTTAAAATTTCATTAATAAAATAACATAAACAGGCTTGAACATTATGTGTGATAATAAGTTAAATAAACAATAAATGCATTGTATATATTAAGAAATAGAAATAAATAATAAAATAGATATAGGCACAAAGAATAAGAATATAATATTAACAAATAAATTAGGACACAAATACAGTTAAAATATTTGACATGACCTAATTACATAACTGCAAGTAAAACTTCTTTAAGAGTACTTTTCTTCTTTTGCCCATTTTTTGATTGGGTCATTTATTTTTCTGGAATTGAGCTGTAGGATTTGCTTGTATATTTTTGAGATTAGTTGTTTGTCAGTTGCTTCATTTGCTATTATTTTCTCCCATTCTGAAGGCTGTCTTTTCACCTTGCTTATAATTTCCTTTGTTGTGCAGAAGCTTTTAAGTTTAATTAGGTCCCATTTGTTTATTTTTGCTTTTATTTCCAATATTCTGGGAGGTGGGTCATAGAGGACCCTGCTGTGATGTATGTCGGAGAGTGTTTTGCCTATGTTCTCCTCTAGGAGTTTTATAGTTTCTGGTCTTACGTTTAGATCTTTAATCCATTTTGAGTTTATTTTTGTGTATGGTGTTAGAAAGTGGTCTAGTTTCATTCTTTTACAAGTGGTTGACCAGTTTTCCCAGCACCACTTGTTAAAGAGATTGTCTTTAATCCATTGTATACTCTTGCCTCCTTTGTCAAAGATAAGGTGTCCGTATGTGCGTGGATTTATCTCTGGGCTTTCTATTTTGTTCCATTGATCTATACTTCTGTCTAAATAGACATTTCTCCAAAGAAGACATACAGATGGCTAACAAACATATGAAAAGATGCTCAACATCACTCATTATCAGAGAAATGCAAATCAAAACCACAATGAGGTACCATTTCATGCCAGTCAGAATGGCTGTGATCCAAAAGTCTACAAGTAATAAATGCTGGAGAGGGTGTGGAGAAAAGGGAACCCTCTTACACTGTTGGTGGGAATGCAAACTAGTACAGCCACTATGGAGAACAGTGTGGAGATTCCTTAAAAAACTGGAAATAGAACTGCCTTATGACCCAGCAATCCCACTGCTGGGCATACACACTGAGGAAACCATAATTGAAAGAGACACGTGTACCCCAATGTTCATCGCAGCACTGTTTATAATAGCCAGGACATGGAAGCAACCTAGATGTCCATCAGCAGATGAATGGATAAGAAAGCAGTGGTACATATACACAATGGAGTATTACTCAGCCATTAAAAAGAATACATTTGAATCAGTTCTAATGAGGTGGATGAAACTGGAGCCTATTATACAGAGTGAAGTAAGCCAGAAAGAAAGACACCAATACGGTATACTAACGCATATATGGAATTTAGAAAGATGGTAACAATAACCCTGTATACGAGACAGCAAAAGAGACACTGATGTATAGAACAGTCTTATGGACTCTGTGGGAGAGGGAAAGGGTGGGAAGATTGGGGAGAATGGCATTGAAACATGTATAATATCATATATAAAAACGAGTCACCAGTCCAGGTTCGATGCACGATACTGGATGCTTGGGGCTGGTGCACTGGGACGACCAGGAGGGATGGTATGGGGAGGGAGGAGGGTGGAGGGTTCAGGTTAGGGAACACATGTATACCTGTGGTGGATACATGTTGATATATGGCAAAACCAATACAATATTGTAAAGTTAAAAAATAAAATAAAATAAAATAAAAAGAGTACTCTTTTTTAAGAGTAGTTTAAAATTAACTTCAATATGTTAATTTTGATATTGTTTATATACAATGAAATTCACAGATCTTTATGGTTTTAAAAATTTGACAAATGGATACATATTTTTATGTAGTTATAATGATTATACTTGTCATATCTCCATGCCTGCAAGGACATAAAACATTAACATAGCCCCAGAAAGCACCCTCCTGTGCCTTTATTTTTTTTTTTTTCTTTTCTTTCTTTTTTTTTTTTAAATTTTATTTTATTTTTAAACTTTACATAATTGTATTAGTTTTGCCAAATATCAAAATGAATCCGCCACAGGTACACATGTGTTCCCCATCCTGAACCCTCCTCCCTCCTCCCTCCCCATAGCATCCCTCTGGGTCGTCCCAGTGCACCAGCCCCAGGCATCCAGTATCGTGCATCGAACCTGGACTGGCAACTCGTTTCATACATGATATTTTACATGTTTCAATGCCATTCTCCCCAATCTTCCCACCCTCTCCCTCTCTCTCAGAGTCCATAAGACTGTTCTATACATCAGTGTCTCTTTTGCTGTCTCGTATACAGGGTTATTGTTACCATCTTTCTAAATTCCATATATATGTGTTAGTATACCGTATTGGTGTTTTTCTTTCTGGCTTACTTCACTCTGTATAATAGGCTCCAGTTTCATCCACCTCATTAGAACTGATTCAAATGTATTCTTTTTAATGGCTGAGTAATACTCCATTGTGTATATGTACCACTGCTTTCTTATCCATTCATCTGCTGATGGACATCTAGGTTGCTTCCATGTCCTGGCTATTATAAACAGTGCTGCGATGAACATTGGGGTACATGTGTCTCTTTCCCTTCTGGTTTCCTCAGTGTGTATGCCCAGCAGTGGGATTGCTGGATCATAAGGCAGTTCTATTTCCAGTTTTTTAAGAAATCTCCACACTGTTCTCCATAGTGGCTGTACTAGTTTGCATTCCCACCAACAGTGTAAGAGGGTTCCCTTTTCTCCACCTCCTGTCCCTTTATGATCAACCCCTTTTCTTTCTCAAAGACAACTATTTTCCTATTTTCCTCTTCCTTAGCTTAGTCGAAATCCACATAAATGGGATAATACTTTTTGCACATCTTCTTCTCCCCTGGGTTCTTTTACTCAAAATAATGCTTTGGTAGTGTATTCCTTTTAATTGCTGAACATTGTTCCCATTTTATGGACATAACTCACTTTTTTTTTTTTTTTTTTTGGTCCATTCACCTGTTGATAGCCATTCTGGTGTTTATTTACTATTATGAATAAACTTGCTCTGTACATTGATATGTTTCCATTCCTCTTGGGTAAATACCTAGGAGTGGAATTTCTGGGTTGCTCACTGATGTTTGCTTGGCTCTATGTGACCCTGCCAAACAACATATTAAGAGTTTTTCTTGTTTCACATCTTCAACAGCACTTCCTATTTTCACCTTTCGACCATATTGGGGGTTTTGAATGCATCTCATTGTGAGTCAGTTTGCAGTTTTTGATGGCTAAAAATGTGGAACATATTTTCAGTGTTTATCAGCAATTGTCATCATTTTAACATGTCTATTAAAGAATTTTGGGGACTTCTCTAGTGGTTCTGGGACTCTGCATTCCTAGGTCCCCCAGGACTCTGCAGGGGGCCTGGGTTTGATCACTGGTCAGGGAACTATCAATGGATCCCACATGGTGCAATAAAAGATCCTGAATGCTGAAACAAAGATCAAAGAACCTGCATCCGCAACTAAGACCTAGCACAGTCAAGAAAAGAAATAAATATTATAAAATAAATAGATAAAGATTAAGAAAAGAATTTTCCATATTCCTTGTGTTGTACAATATATTCTTGCAGCTTATTTATTTTATATACAGTACAATTGCACACAATATTTTACAATAAATGTAAATGGATTACCACCTTTAAAGAACTTTTAAAATTTCCCTTGTGATTTCTTCTTTGATTTATGAGTATTATTTTTTAAAGTATGCTATTATAAATATTTACATATTTGGGCTTTATATTGTTTCTTTTAATTTCTAGTATAGTATTTTTGTGGTTAGCAATATGCTCTATATAATTTCAATCAGTGAAATTTATTGTTATATGCCCCAGATTATGGTTTGTCTTTGTGAACATTCCTTGTGAACATTCCATGTGAACTAGAAAAAGTTGTGTATTTTGCAGTTGTAGGATTATTTATTAAAGTTGGTCCACTGTGTTTTCAAATCTTCTAAATATTGACTGAAGTAAAGGTGCTTGTTCTATCAATTAATGAGAGAGGGGTGTTAAGATTTTCAAATATGATTAAGTATTTGTTTCATACATTATAAAGTTCTATTATTACGTTTGTAAAAATTTAGGCCTCTGAAGTCTTCTTGATGAACTGCCCCTAACTGTAATGACCCTTTTTTAATTACCATTCTATAACTCATCTTGAGCTCTACTTTTTTGATATTAATAGTCACATCAGCTTTCTTAGACTTGGCATTTGCATGGTATCTCTCCTTCATATTTGGGTTCCTGTGAGATATCTTTTTGCTTCAGCCTAAACAATATCCCCAGGCATTTTTCTGTGAGTGACATGTCTTCTCAAACAAATCTCTTCAGTATTCCTTCATTATTTGAAAAAGATATTTCCTCTAGGAATAGAAGTCTAGATTCTTAATTTTCTCAATTTATTTTTTATTTTTGTACTTTAAAGATGCTCCATGTTTTCCAGTTTTACTTCTTATCATAGTTTTAATGTGTGATATGTCTTCCCCTCCCCTTCACTATTTCTTCCATATTTATCTTGCTTGCAAAATTTGTTTACAGTTTGGAAAAACTTTGACTAACTTATCTTCTATTTTTTAATCTGACCCTTTCTTGTTCTTATATCCTTCTAGGACTCCAAGTATAAGGAAATCAGACTGCTTGACACTGTCCCAGAGGTCATTTAGAGTCTGCTTTTCTGTATTTTTCCTCCTTTTTACTTCTGTTTGGGTGATATCTGCTAACTAACATTAAAATTTACCGATACTTTGTTTATTTTATCCAATCCTCTCTCAGTTATAACTTAATGAATTTTAATTCTAACAGTAGATCACTTCAGTTCTAGGATTATTGTTATTTTATAGTTACCATGTGTTTCTTGAAATTTCCACTCTTTCTTTCAAAAGATTAGTGCCCTGTGTTATTCTAGTAAAAATGATAATACAAATTATTTCTGGTGAATTTCTCTTAAGAAAAAGCTAATCTTCAGATAATTTAATGTAGTATTTCATTTCTGGCCACCTATTTTAAGTGAAAAAAGTGAAAGTGAAAGTTGCTCAGTCGTGTCCGACTCTTTGCAACCCCATGGACTGTATAGTCCATGGAATTCTCCAGGCCAGAATACTGGAGTGGGTAGCCTGTCCCTTCCCCAGGGGATCTTCCCAACCCAGATATCAAACCTTAGGTCTCCCGCATTGCAGGAGGATTGCTTACCAGCTGAGCCACAAGGGAAGCCCAAGAATACTGGAGTGGTAGCCTGTCCCCTCTCCAGCGGATCTTCCTGACCCAGGAATCAAACTGAGGGTCTCCTGCATTGCAGGCACTTCTTTACCAACTGAGCAGTTTTAAGTAAACCACCCCCCTCACCACCAATGGAAAAACAGTATTCTGCCTGGTGATATAAATTAGCATTATTAACAATGTAGAGATTAAACAAACTAAATCCCCAACAATATAAACATAAAGTAACTTATTGTCTATACACTCAACAAAATACTAGGTAGGCATTTAAATAATTGTTTTGAAGCCCGTGAAATAACATTAAAACATCATTATGTTAAAAATAAAAAGGATTACTAAGTTGTATGTGTGAGGACAGGCATGTGTATGAGTGCATGATGACTCAACTATAAAGTGCCTACAATAAAAAAAAAAAAAAACTATAAAGTGCCTGTTGATACACTATATAAACCTTGTAACAGAAAAATATCTCTGGTGGAAATGTCCAACATTCTATCACTACTAACTATTGTGGGACAAATATTACTTAAGCTCCATGCTTCTTCCCCTCTTCCCTCTACTTCCAAATTCTTCACAACATGATTTTATTATTCCTTCTGAAGAATCTAAAATTTAAAATAAGTAGCTATAGTGGAAACTTAGACTTTACATGGATTTTATAAATTCTCCACTTCTGTTTATGATCAGAATATATTTAATTCCTAAATTTGATTCTCAAAAGTCAATTTTTACTGTCTGCTGCTGCTGCTAAGTCGCTTCAGTCATGTCCGACTCTGTGCGACCCCATAGATGGCAGCCCACCTGGCTCCCCTGTCCCTGGGATTCTCCGGGCAAGAACACTGGAGCGGGTTGTCATTTCCTTCTCCAATGCATGAAAGTGAAAAGTGAAAGTAAAGTCACTCAGTCATGTCTGACTCTTAGCGACCCCATGGACTGCAGCCTGCTAGGCTCCTCTGTCCATGGGATTTTCCAGGCAAGAGTACTGGAGTGGGGTGCCATTGCCTTCTCTGTTTTTACTGTCTACAATTTGTCAATAGCCCCAACTGAGAAAACAAATGAGTTACACCTAATTTCAATCTAGTGCTATGGTGGCCCCACAATAATGGTAAAGTCGTTTCACTGCAGACCCTCAATTTTGACAATTCATTCTTGACGTTTTTCTAATTGAATATGGGTTTATTAGTTTTCTGTTGCTGTGCAATGAATTACTACACACTTTATGGCTTAAAAAATATATTTGTTATCTCATAGTTCTATGGGTCATAAGTTTTGACATGGTACGGCTAGTTTTCAACTCACAGTCTCACAAAGCTGGTATCAAAGCTATCAGTCAGATGTGTTCTCATCAGTATTTTGGGGTCTTTTGCCAAGCTTTGGTGTTGTGGTATTTCAGTTCCTTGTGACTGTGGGTCAGTTACATTCTGCTGCTGGAAATTGCCTGCATTCCTTGCTGGTGGTTTAGTTGCTAAATTGAGTCTGACTCTTGGCGACCCCATGGACTGTAGCCTCTGTCCATGGGATTTTCTAGGCAAGAATACTGGAGTGGGTTGCCATTTCCTTCTCCAGGGGATCTTCCCCACCCAGGGATCAAATCTGGGGCTACTGCATTGTAGCATTCCTTGATATGTGGCTCCACTTCAAAGCGAACAACACAGAATTTCTCTTGCATCAAATCCCTTTTACATTTTGAGTAAAAGACTCTGACTTCTGAACCCAGATTTAAAGAGCTCTTGTGATTAAATTCAACTCTGCATGAACCATAACCTGATCATGAGAATAAAATCCATCATATAGATACTGTCTACATCAGAGTGAGGATTTGGTGGGGGTCATCTTAGAAGTTTGCCTGCTACAATATAGATATTAATGACTATTTTAAACATTAAGAGATCAAGATATATATTGGAATAGACTGGATTATATTATTTTTATTATCCTCTTGTTTAAGTGTTGTCTCCTCTCTGACTCCTTTTTTACAGAACTCCTTTCCCTATTTCTCCCTGTTCTGGCAACTCAACTCTAGGCTCTGACTTCTTCTTTTTTTTTTTTTTTTTAATTTAGTTTTATTTTTAAACCTGAAACACTGTGTTTGGCTGCCTGATTCAGCTTTTCCTTTTACAACCAGCTGGGATATTCCCCGGGGTGGGGGGTGGTGGGGTGGGGGTGGGAATTCCACATACATGTGAATCTCATCCAGTATGTTTTCTATGTTTTAAAGGTTAAAGCCCTTTAGTTTCTTCTAGATTTTGGTGATACTCCAGTGCTTTAAAACAGCTTAAGAGCTATATTTTCCCAGTGTTAGAATTAGTTATGGCAAGACACTTAATTCAATACAGGCTATTCTCTTATTATCAGAAGTTGGAATTTCCAGAGTGGCATTTTTGGTAATTAAATATTCCTCTACTTCTTCATGCCCTTAAAAAGTAGTGCCTACATTTTAAAATAAGTAATATTATTTACTGGGTTCTTAAAGTTTCACTTATAGAAGAAATTATAGCTATTTTTGCCAAATGCAAGGACCAGCAAAACACTTCTTGTTTGCCTCCTGTGCTATGGCTCTGATCACTGCTGAGCCATTGCTTGGTGGCTTGTTGCTCAAATAATCATGGGTGGCATAGAGAGGTACAGGGAATGAACCCCCTTTCACATCTCTGACAAGCAAGAGGCTTAAGGTGTCTTGAGTCTTGTTCCACAGAATCATTGATTTTTTATATGCAATTCAGGAGCTCCAAATCTATTCAATCAAAGCCATTTGAAATGTATTACCTCTTTTTAAAACGGTAATAATTATAACACACATACATTATATACCAAATTTTAACACATGGAGACCAAAACCACATTAAATCCTTCTCATAAATATGTTTTTCTTGAGAATTCAGAATAAAGATTATCCGGTCATCAGAGCTTAGTTGAATTAGGCAGGGTAAGATTTCAATAATATCATTATGACACAAAACTAAGTGAATTAATATTTTTAAATATTGTGAAACCAAAATAAGATATAAGAATACATTTGATCACACAGATGATGTTGCATATCAAACATTTTGCATAACCCCCAATTTGACAATTTGTTTTAACAAAAAATTAATTGATTTTATTTTAAACAACTTTTAATGTACATAAAAACTCACACTGATAAAATACTTGTATCATCCATTTTATTCATTGTTTATTTGAAAAATAGGATTCTTTTCTTCAAAAGAAAAAACATGGTAGCAAACTGCACATCTATATCAACCCATCAAGAATTTATCCCACTGATATTTTGGAGGCATTTATATCCCCTTTTCCATAGCCTTAGTAATATTGTTACTGTGTGATAACCCCTGTTATGAGCACCAAGAAATCAATGTTATTCACCCTCTTGGACCACTGTCCATTCTTCTTTTGGAATGCTTCTCAAATTTGAAGCTCTTATTCAATTCCATCTGCTATTGACTTAACTTACCTTTTAAATAAAAAGATTACGTTCATCACATTAATTTACTCTGATGTTAAACTTATCCTCCAAAATGTACAACTGCTTTTAAAATAATCTTCAAATGCTTTCCACATAAATCTTTTTAAAAGTTAAATTAATTAGGTCATTGCTCTTTTTAGCTCCTCAAGGCCTAGATTTCTTGCATATTTACATTAGTCACTTTCCTAAGCCATAATCTGTCGGTAAATGTAAGCAGCAGAAACACCTTAGCACTCACTTAATGCATATATGGATGTCTCTTCATTAATGCCCCAACTTTCTAGCCCTACAATCCCTCTCTTGTCCTATGCCCTTTGATCCAGGAATACCTATAATTTTCCACACATAATACAATCAATTTTAGGAATATTTCTTCCTATTAGTTTTATCACTATAAATAATAATAATGTCACTGTTGTAAATGAATCTTATATCACTTATATTAAATACAATTTAAATTGGTGCATGAAATCATTTCACTTACCTAAACATTCTGTTAAAATGAAATAATTGCATTAGTTGATTATTAATATCTTTTCAATAAACAGATTAATTAAAAATTCCTAAGCTTTGAAATTTTAACCTAACCTGGGTCTCTTGCATTGCCAAGTAGGTTCTTTACCATCTGAGCTACCAGAGAAACCTTAATAAGAATGCCAATGTTTAAGATTGAGCGAGTGAGTGAAAATCACTCTGTATGACTCTTTACGACCCCATGGACTATACAGAATAAAATGTATTCAGGTAATGGATTTTCAAACCTTAATTAACTGCATTCTTGTCATTGTTCAAAGTTTTCTCATAGATATTTCGACATTGAGATAAAGAAGACACTATATGGATTTTATCCACATTTATATTATTGGTCAACCAGATTTACTGTCTATTAAATGCACAATATTAGGCATCATAAGTTAATAGACACACCATCTTTTTTTTTCTCTACCTAGAAAGAAGGTATTCACCGTGTGGATCACAACAAACTGTGGAAAATTCTTAAAGAAATGGGAATACCAGACCACCTGACCTACCTCCTGAGAAATCTGTATGCAGGTCAAGAAGCAACAGTTAGAACTGGACATGGAACAAAAGACTGTTTCCAAAGCGACAAAGGAATAAGTCAAGGCTGCCTATTGTCACCCTGCTTATTTAACCTATATGCAGAGTACATTATGCAGAATGCTGGGCTGGATGAAGCACAAGCTGGAATCAAGATTTCCAGGAGAAATATCAATAACCTCAAAAATGCAGATGACACCACCCTTATGGCAGAAAGCAAAGAAGTACTAAAGAGCCTCTTGATGAAAGTGAAAGAGGAGAGTGAAAAAGTTTACTTAAAGCTCAACATTCAGAAAATTAAGATCGTGGCATCTGGTCCCAACACTTCATGGCAAATAGATGGAGAAACAATGGAAACATTGACAGACTTTATTTTCTTGGGCTCCAAAATCACTACAGATGGTGACTGCAGCCACGAAATTAAAAGACGCTTACTCCTTGGGAGAAAAGTTATGACCAACCTAGACAGCATATTGAAAAGGAGATCCATTACTTTGCCAACAAAAGTCTGTCTAGTCAAAGATATGGTTTTTCCAGTAGTCATGTATGGATGTGAGAGCTGGAGTATAAAGAAAGCTGAGCATCGAATAATTGATGCTTTTGAACTGTGGTGTTGGAGAAGACTCTTGAGAGTCCCTTGGACTGCAAGGAGATCCAACCAGTCCATCCTAAAGGAAATCAGTCCTGAATATTCACTGGAAGGACTGATGTTGAAGCTGAAACTCCAATATTTTGGCCACCTGATAGGAAGAACTGAATCATTGGAAAAGACCCTGATGCTGAGAAAGGTTGAAGGTGGGAGAAGAAAGGGACGACCGAGGATGAGATGGTTGGATGGCATCACCGACTAAATGGACATGAGTTTGAGTAGGTTCTGGGAGTTGGTGATGGACGGGGAAGCCTGGCATGTTGCAGTCCATGGGGTCACAAAGAATTGGACATGACTGAGAGACTGAACTGAACTTAAAAAAAAAGTTAAAAATAAAACTAGATGAGAGACATAGATATGTAGAGACTGAGAAGGCATGATTAAAAATTAATAATGCTTTATTTTTGTATAAAGGCTCTGGGGTTAAAAATAGAACAAATAAATGTTAGTTGAATGAGGTGAGTTTTGATTGTTTATGCAAGATGTTGTTGTTCTTTAGTTGCTCAGTTATGTCCAATTCTTGGTGATCTCATGGACTGTAGCCCACCAGGCTCCTCTGCTCACGGAATTTTCCAGGCAAGAGTACTGGAGTGGGTTCTCATTTTCTTCTCCAATGGGTCTTCTTGACCCAAGGATTGAACCCTTGTCACCTGCTTTGCAGGTAGATTCTTTACTGCTGAGCCATCTGGGAAGCCCCTATTTGAAGGATAATAGGCATCAGACTGGCGAAGAAAAGAAAACTTGAGTTTTTTTCTCAGGGTGTCCTTTTACACTGTGGAGCTTAGTGTGAGACAATAAATCTCACCTAGGCTTAGTCTAACCACCTCATACCTCGCTCCCAGATCTACCTTATCATGTGAATCAAAAATACTTTTTAACAGTTTACAGCAGCCCAGGTATATCCTCTCATCAGATGGAATCAAGTGGAAGCAGGTTAAATTCTGAGCTATGAATAGGGCACAATCTGGCCACAAATCCCTTTTTAATACCAAAGTATCAGTTTTATTTGTTTTAATTTATCCTTATACCCACTAGCCTTTTACCTCAATCCATGGTAATCTCAATTGAATCCATTGCATCTTAACAAATTTTTTCAATTGCATTTAAATTTTGTAGTTTAGTTTTATAATTTTTACTTTACAGGCACTAGGAGGTAGAAATATGGACAAAAATAACTGGCAGAATAGCCTATACGTGCCTCCACTAAAATAAAGAGCTAAATGTTTTTGCCCTTTCTTAATTCTTCAGAGCCCTATTTGGCTATCCCAATTTAAATGGCTACTCCAGAATTAAATACTTTTAATTTTCAAGACTACATTCTGAAGTGTGACAGAAAAAATTTTCAGCTCAAAATCCTGAGAATGAAGAAAAGTTTCAAGTCACATTTTTATTATGAAGAAATGTTTGTTGATATCTTTTTTCAATATGTTGAATGATCCTGCTAGTTAAAAGAAATAAATATTGAATAAAAAATGAAAAGGCTTTGCTGAACTAGTATGGTAGTAAGGTATCTACAGAGACTCAACTAGTGGGAGACTAGCTAAGTGAAAGAAAATAAAATGGGCCTTGAAACCTGTCTCTGTCCTGAAGTCTTCTTTCATTTCCTGAGGTCAAGTTCATATTTCTGTACTTGGAAATCCACTTCTGTTCCTGAGATCCATGTTGATGGCTACATGGGGAACAGAAGATACAGCCTAGGACCCAACAGTTGGAAAGGATAACATAAGATCCCTGCAAAAGGCTGTGGTCCTCATCACTTACATATATATCTGATATAAGGCAGAAGGCACTGTGCTTTATATCACTCATGGTAATTTAAAACCACAAACCAACCCAACTAGAAATTTTGGCTTTGAACTCATACTGCCTTATCAGGTCTAAAAAACACTATTGAGAAAAACATTTTAAAGTGAATTCTGTTTATATTTGTGAATAAGGAGGGTTGAAATACCTCTAGGTGATCCACAAAAGCAAATGAAAATCTTTTTTTGAGGAATGAATCTTGAATAGAGGTCTCCTATAATTTCCGTAGCTAAAACTCCAAGGAAATAGTCAAAAACAAATTATATCAAAGGAAACAGAATGAAAGCCCAAAGAAACAACAGAAATTGGAATTAACATTTTGGAATTATTATGCACAGGATATAAACTAGTTTAAGGGTATAACAAGACATTAAGCTTTAAAAAATAGAAAGGGCAGTTTGAAATGTAATGAAGAAGCAAAAGACCATAAATGATGATTAAATAGATTTAAGAAATAATTGAATAAGAATAAAATAAGCTAATTAAAATTTAAAACTAAAATAGATTAAGTAGAAGATTATATATAGTGAAACAGAAACATAGTTATCTGGAATATCTATATATCTATGTCTAAATATATAAGAATATTCAAATGATTAAAGAATATTAAAGAACTATTAAATAATTAAAATTATTTTAAAAAGGCACAGGACTAGGAAAAAAGGGGAAAATATGAAAAATAAGTTAGGAGAGATCTATAAACTTTCTAGGAGGAGACAATGAAAAGAGAAGGATTTAGGACTTTAAGAAATAATGGCTGTCAATTTTTCAGAATTGGAGAAAGTCATCAATCTTAGACCTTGGGAACTCAACAGATCCCAGGGAAAAGTAAAGATACATAATTCACACCTAGATAGATGGTACTGAACCCTCAACATGCGAGATAAACTAAACAAAAAGCACTAAAGGAAGAAAAAAATATATGTGTATGTAGGATAGAGAGAGGGAAGATCTCAAAGGAAGAGCAATTACACTAACAATAAATTTTTAACAGTAAAAATTGAAGCTCCAACACCTTACAATATTATCATTCATGTTTTCAGATCATAGAAACTATAATTGTACATGAAGAAGCATGACATATAAGAAGGAATGGTGAAATGACAATTTTAGCAAATGGAGAGCATTTACCCCTAAAGTATTCACTTAAAGATGTAAAAGTTTTAAGGGAAATTATCCCAAGTTGAAGATAAAATGTGTAAGAGTTAAAATGTGAAAGATGTTTTTTTAAATGGTTAACTGAAACGAACACTGATTATAAAATGCAATAACAATGCCACTAAATTTACAGACTACTTGGTGATATGACAGACATTTTTTGAGCACTTTATAACTATCAGTAAAATGGAATCATACCATCAGTCTTTCAAGGAATGTACTATTATTACTGACATTGCTGTCATTGTTGTTAAGTCCTGTCTGACTTCATTATGACCCTATGGACTGTAGCCCGCCAGGCTCCTCTGTCCATGGGATTTCCCAGGCAAGAATACTGAAGTGGGTTGCCATTTCCTTCTCCAGGGGATCTTCCTGACCCAGGGATCAAACCTGCATCCCCTGCATTGGCAAGCACAGAGTCTTTACCGCTGAGCCACCAGTAACGCCCCATTAACCACATTACAGATAATACATGGAGAAATAGAGATGTTAAGGAATGGCATATTGTCCCTCAGCAAATATGCAGCAGGGCCAGGGTTTGAACATGGCCATCTGTCTTAAGCATCTGTACTCCTGAGCACTATATTTGTAGTTCCTCTAATTTGAGGAGGCAAAAAACAAATAATCATTAAATTCTTCACAATAATCATGACAACTGAGATAACATCCTTATATTCAGATCTGTGCAATCCCATTGGAATTCTTTAAAGAAACAAAAGACATTATTATTTAATTTACACTATCTCTGTAAATTAAAAACCACTGCACCATAACCACAGCATAACCCATAATGTAATTTTTTGTCAAATAGCATCAGCAGTGGTTCTCATATCCCTCTTGGAGCTTACTCAAGATGAAGAATAATAAGGCATTGTTATTTAAATTTTAAAAAGTCACTCATAATATTTCATTTAAAATCAAGCTGAGGATTTGTAGGGATGCCTTGATGGATTTTATATCCATTCAGTTCTAAAGCCATTTACTGAGTCTCTGATTTTGAACCAATATTATGCCTTCCAATAAAATTAGAACAAATGACCATCATTCCTTTTTCACAGGCAAAGATATAGAAACTGCTATAGCTGATTTATTAATATTCAACCCGAGAATACATAGTTTACCAGTCGGAGGGGAAAACTTGATCCTAGCTATTTAGAAACCAAGACCAAGCAGTCTTGTGAATATGTTTTTATCCCATGCATTGAGTTGGTGTCTAGCTTATTTCAAGATAAATTTTAGGGCAGAAGATATTGTCTGGAGGATTATTTCCACTTATCAATTGAAAAGCTGAAATCTACTTTGGCACTTATAAAACTAAGGGTTATGTGTGAATCATACAAAAAATAGAAGCAAAATACAATGGACTAATGAAGATTCTATTTTTTTGGTGTGAAGATTTTCTTAATATACTAGTGCCTAGTCAAAAAGAATTTTCTAATAAAACTTTCACTTAAAATTAAACTGATTTCCATGAGTATGATGGAACTTATAACAAGCAAATAACTGACACATATGACCTAGATCTTTAGGCTTTCTTTACCAATATCTCACTTCCCATTATTTAAGTTATGGAGGGATGTTAATAGCTTGTCTATTAGTTATCTCTAATATCCATTACTAAAAAATAGGTATCTCCAATTTGCTTTTTTTTTTTTAATTAGTTCTGTGTGTGTGCGTGTGTGTGTGGTGTTTGGTTCAAATCTGCTGGTTTTATAGTAATCTACAGGAATCACAGGCTTTCATATTTTGGAGTATTCTACTTTAACTTCACTTAGTCTACAGTTTTTTTGCTGATTGATATGAGCTTTAGCTTTGTAAAATTGACCAGCCACAGTAAACGAAAATATAGTTACAAGACCTGTTTCAGAACGACCGCATTTAAAGGGACCAGACAAAGACACTGAAGAGGAAACCAACAGACGATAGTACAGGAGAGGTAAATGCTGTTAGATAACAGTTGAGGTGGCATCCCAGGTTTAAGACATGAGCAACTGTTACAGCAATGAAGATGTACCCATGCTAAAGGAAGGACAATTTCAGGAAGGAGGGACAAGTTCAAGCAATCATGTTCCTGAATCCCAGATATAGCTGATGTGGAATCTCTGTTGTCCAGAAAATAGAGGCTTTGCACTCTCCAGTGTACTGATTTCTAATTCTGAAATCCTTTGCTATTCAGGTTGTTTCTTTCTGGGGAGGCGGGGAGATTCCTCCAGGCAGAAAGTCAACCATGTATTAGTGACATATAATTACAAAATCAAAAGTCCAAAGTGACAAATGGGAGTATTTTCTTGAGTGCTGAGAATATTCTTGGTCACAGGATGGAGTAAATATAAGGGAATGTAGCAAGGAAAGAAACCAAGTGTGACGATTCAGATATAGTTACTAACAAATTTACCTTTTGGAATTTGTGAGTTTGTAATTCTATAATTAAAATGTCATTAACCTCGCCAAGTTTAATTGACCTTAATATATCATTTTCTGAGCATATTTACTCTCAAACAGAATGACTACTGAGTTATCTTCATATATCCATGAATCTACACTATTATTTAATATCTATGCATGCTGTTTCAAAAGATATAAATACTGCACTTTAGAGACTTGAACAATTTAAATCAGAGTTTGAGGTGACCTACATTTATCAATGGATTACTTGAAGAGGCTGATATTTGAGAGACTAGAGAAAAGACACACTACATGATACTTTCCTAGATTCAAATTGCATCATCATATCAAGTTAGATCATTACAAAGCAAAGTAAATGAACTGTGTTATCTCTGCCTCCCGCATATAGGCCTTTGCTGAGTTATGATTTAATGTTATGCCCTTAGCTCAGATAACTTGACTAAAGCTGTCTCAGCCTGATTAGATTGTGCTCCCCCATAGGGATTAAAATAGCAGGTGGGAGGTGAGGTTTGCTCTCTTGGAGGAAAAGTGCTGAGGCTAGGTGCTTGGTGATTTATTATTTATTTATTTTTTTTGCATACCCAGGCATGCAACAGAAATCTCATCTGGGTTCTATAAATATTGGGAATTTCAGTTTTGTGTATGTGCATGTGTGTGTGGAGGGGGGCTCCCCTGGTAGCTCAGCTGGTAAAGAATCCTCCTGCAATTCAGGAGACCCAGGTTCGATTCCTGGGTTGTGAAGTTCTCCTATAGGAGGGATAGGCTATCCACTCCAGTGTTTTGGGGCTTCCCTGGTGGCTCAGACTGTAAAGAATCTGCCTGCGATGCAGAAGACCTGGCTTCCATCCCTGGGTAGGGAAGGGTCTCTGGAGAGGAGTCTTGGCAACTCACTCCAGTATTCTTGCCTGGAGAATCCAATATACAGAGAAGTCTGGCGGGCTAAAGTCCATGGGGTCGCAAAAAGTCAGACATAACTGAGCAACTAAGCACAACACGTGTGTGTGTGTGTGTGTGTGTGTGTGTGTGTGTGTGTATGTATGAAAATGTGTGTGTGTGTGTTTAAAACTTAGTAGTTAAAATATTCTCTAACTTTATCCTGTGATCGGAGAGGGCAATGGCACTCCACTCCAGTACTCTTGCCTGGAAAATCCCATGGATGGAGGAGCCTGGTGGGCTGCAGTCCATGGGGTCCCCAGGAGTTGGATACGACTGAACGACTTCACTTTCACTTTTCACTTTCATGCATTGGAGAAGGAAATGGCAACCCACTCCAGTGTTCTTGCCTGGAAAATCCCATGGATGGAGGAGCCTGGTGGGCTGCAGTCCATGGGGTCCCTAGGAGTTGGATACGACTGAGCGACTTCACTTTCACTTTTCACTTTCATGCATTGGAGAAGGAAATGGCAACCCACTCCAGTGTTCTTGCCTGGAGAATCCCAGGGATGGGAGAGCCTGGTGGGCTGCCATCTATGGGGTCGCGCAGAATCGGACACGACTGAAGTGACTTAGCAGTAGCAGTAGGAGTTACCCTGTGATATTTAGGTATTAATAATTATGTTAATGGCAATAGTAATGAAATATGTTAGTGCTAGAATGACTTTTAGTGTTTACTTAAGTAGGACAGATAATCACAACAATAATGATTCTTATGGCTTTGTATATAAATTCAATTTTAGGTGAAGTCAGTTGTAAAGAAAAAAACTGTGACTTGCATTCGTTTCTGAGTAAAAGAAAAAAAATAATAAATGTGAACATATTTGGAGTTCAGCATAAATATATTGGGGTGAAGAATTTCAGCTGAATTATTTGTCCACAAACCTTGAAAAAGAGAAAAGAAGCAGAAGGAAAGAAGGGACAATGTAAAGGAAAAAATAAAGAATAGTTTTTATAACAGCAAGAAATAAGTAGACAAATCATGGTAAAAGTCAAAGCCAACATGTTAACATGATAACTTCTAATGATATGGAGCTGGAATAGAGCCTGACAAAACTAGAAGTGTAATTACAGTACAGACGACTTGCTGCATTTTGTGTAAAAGACACATGGTAATGGCATCCCTCTGAGGCTCTCTGTTAAGGTATCATTTATAGACAGTGTGTCTCAAACTTTGACACTGGAAGAGTCATCTGGAGAGACGTTTTTAGAAGGACATGTCTCCTCCACTCCTCTTCCTCACCCCACACCTGTGGCGGATGCATGTTGATGTATGGTAAAACCAATAGAATATTGTAAAGTAATTAACCTCCAATTAAAATAAATACATTTATATTAAAAAAAAAAAGAAATAAGAGAAAGACATGCAGTACCTCTGGAGGAGAGCCCTGTACCTGCACTTTAAATACCACACTCAGATCACTCTGGTTTGGATTGCTCGCAGACTATTGTTTGAGAAATGATAAATTTCATTTGAAGTTAGTCAGGAACATAGATGCATTTTAAAATTTCAAATGATACTCAAAGAAAGTACAAATACTTCATTGATGCAAAGAGACTAGAAGCACCCTTTTATTAATAGTTGGTTTCGGAGACAGCATAATGCTGTGTTTTAGGAAGCAAGGGTTAGAACTAAAGGAACCTATATGTGGGGCTTGTTTGTGGAATACTCTGGTCATATAACTCTGAGTGCATCACTTACACTTCTTGAGCCCTAGTTTTCATTTCATAAAATGGGGAGACTAATGTTTGATACATAATAGAGTTGTGAGAATTAAAGGAGAAAAGAAATGGAAAACACTAAGTACAGTCCTTGGCATATTATTACTATTATTTTATTCTGTATCATTATATTTGTATCAGTCTATTTGGCATTGTATCTAACTTGTAAATCACTTTAAATATTTTAAGTAGGTTACAAGTTACTAGAATTATGCCAGAGAATTATGCAACTTTTTTCTTTTGATTATTATTCAGTGAAAACATGGGCAGATTTGATTTTAAAGATTAACAAAATCTGTGATGCAGTAGATATTCAAAACATAAGACAATGCAAAAAAGCTTTATATTATCTATTATAAAACTATAAAATTGTATATTACAAAATCACTTAAAATTAAAATAATTTGACTTTGAAAATATTCCTGGAAGCATAAGGGTTTTAAAACAGTTGGATTTTCCTGGAAGAAAGCAAAATGAAATGCAAAACATGGTTCTGGTGGAGATAAGCCATTGAAGGGAAAAATAAAATTATGGTGCATAGACAGACTATGGTGCAGGTTCATGACTATGAATTTGTAGCATATTTGTGAAAATCACTCTCTAATGCCAGTATAATTACCACTTTGAAAAACAGCAAAAGAAACACATAAAGATGCTGCTTTATTTGAATATATTAATACTTCAACCCACATTGACAGGAGCCCACCAAGAAATTCATGTATATTAGATTAGATTTCAAACATTTTGCTACACAAGCTGATTTCTTTAAGGTAACATTTGTAACCCCATGGATCATAGTCCACCTGGCTCCTCTGTCCATGGGATTTCCCAGGCAAGAATACTGAGTGGGTAGCCATTCCCTTCTCCCGGTGATCGTCTCAACCCAGGGATCAAACCTGGGTCTCTTGCATTGCAGATGGATTCTTTACCATCTCAGCCACCAGAGACGCCCCAGGTAACATTAAGTTTTTCTAATCTGACATTGTGTGACACTTTATGAAAAATCCTGACTTTCTTCACTCTTTATTAATGTACCTATGGGCATTAGAATGTTAGCATAAACTAAGAATTCTTTTTGCACACAATGGAAAATTTGACTGGGGCAAAGTCTTAGGATTTTGCTATTAACTTTAGTGAAGTGAAGTGAAGTCGCTCAGTCGTGTCCGACTCTTTGCGACCCCGTGGACTGTAGCCTACCAGGCTCCTCCGTCCATGGGATTCTCCAGGCAAGAATGCTGGAGTGGGTTACCATTTCCTTCTCCAAACAAGTTTATTGTGCTATTAACTTTAGCACAATTTTAATATCACTTTACTTTTAACATCCAGGCAAAGTTGAGCTTTACTCTGTCATGTGACAAGAATTTTGACGAAGAATTTTTGTTAAAAATTTTGACAAGAATTTTTATGAGGAACATGGTGATTGGCTTCCTCTCATCTGGCCAACTTGAAGAGACTAAGAGGATGCCCTTCTCCACTAGTTCAAATGGTGCCCTTATGAGGATTAGAAAAAAAAGATGGCCCTTTTCCCAAATAGTACTTCATATGCCACCACAAGATTAACAAATAAGGTACAGGCTAGAACTCATTCTCATCTTTTCTCTTTGGCAGGGTACCCTTCAGAGAGAACAGTCTGGACCTGCAGGGCCTGGAATCCCCTGCAGAGAGTGTTTCTGACCTGGTTCTCTGGCTCCCAAGTGACCTGAATGGGTTTGGGCATTGGTATTTCCTCATGGTTTACAATAACCTAGGTGCATTCTGGGAAAAGCAAGGTCACTGTCAGACCTGACTTTGCACAAGCTTCCAACCACACACCTGCTGGTGCCCACAACTGCCCTGACTGTTCATTTGGCATGCTCCTGTGTTGGGAAATCAAAGCTATGAATTCATGCCAGCTGGGCAGCCATTTTTCAAGGACGAAATTGTCCAAAGCTCATTAATACAGGCAACTTTTAGGCAGGTGAAAGAATATAGGTTTTATGACTAGAGATTTTAGGTTCAATTTTCTCCCAAACCTAACTTTTACTAGTTTTAAGTCATTCAATATTTTATTTTACACATTTACATTTATTTAACACATTTAGTGTTAATTTGCTGGTTAATGTTGACAATTTGCACAAAATAGATTGTGAAATATCTAAATGGATTTTATGTAAATATTTCAATATTAAGATTGAATTACATGAAAGTTTGCCATCTGTGGAGGTCAAAGACCCAAGGGGTGGCTTGGACAGTAAAGAGTTCACTCAGTAAATTGGGAGGGATGTTCAAACCCTGACACTTAGTTGGAGATAATCTCTAAACCTATTGAATACCTTGCTTGTTAAGAATGTATTTGTAATCCTGGGGTCCTTGGGCCCTTTCAGATAATTTATGATAAAAATGTGATTTGTGAGGGGATCCTGGTGTCATGCTTGACCAGTTTGGCCTTGCGAGAGGCCGAAGAAAGAGTAACTAAAGTCAGAAAAGTGAGTCCTCCATGCCTGCATGGCTACGCTCCTCCCAGGAAAAAAAAAAAAAAAGAAGAAGAAGCTAAAGATCAATGCCAGAATGAGCTCCTCTGGCTGGTAGTAATTTTTAGTTATTGTTACATTTAATTTCTGGAAGAGTTGAGAGCTGTCCATACAACTCTACTAGGAGAGGACAATCGGAGCTTGTGCCTACTTTCTCCTGGACTCTCTCTCCCTGTACATCTTTTACATTCAGTTCAGTTCAGTTCAGTCACTCAGTCGTGACCGAATCTGCAACCCCATGAATCATAGCATGCCAGGCCTACCTGTCCATCATCAACTCCCAGAGTTCACTCAGATTCACGTCCATCGAGTCAGTGATGCCATCCAGCCATCTCATCCTCTGTTGTCCCCTTCTCCTCATGCCCCCAATCCCTCCCGGCATCAGTCTTTGCCAATGAGTCAACTCTTCACATCAGGTGGCCAAAGTACGGGAGTTTCAGCTTTAGCATCATTCCCTCCAAAGAAATCCCAGGGCTGATCTCCTTCAAAATGGACTGGTTGGATCTCCTTGCAGTCCAAGGGACTCGCAAGAGTCTTCTCCAACACCACAGTTCAAAAGCATCAATTCTTCGGCGCTCAGCCTTCTTCATAGTCCAACTCTCACATCCATACATGACCACTGGAAAAACCATAGCCTTGACTAGACAGACCTTTGTTGGCAAAGTAATGTCTCTGCTTTTCAATATGCTATCTAGGTTGGTCATAACTTTCCTTGCAAGGAGTAAGCGTCTTTTAATTTCATGGCTGCAGTCACCATCTGCAGTGATTTTGGAGCCCCAAAAAATAAAAGTCTGATGCTGTTTCCACTGTTTCCACATTTATTTCCCATGATGTAATGGGACAGGAAGCCATGATCTTCGTTTTCGGAATGTTGAGCTTTCAGCCAACTTTTTCACTCTCCACTTTCACTTTCATCAAGAGGCTTTTTAGTTCCTCTTCACTTTCTGCCATAAGGGTGGTGTCACTTGCATTTTTGAGGTTACTGATATTTCTCCCGGCAATCTTGATGCCAGCTTGTGTTTCTTCCAGTCCAGCATTTCTCATGATGTATTCTGCATATAAGTTAAATAAGCAGGGTGACGATATACAGCCTTGACATACTCCTTTTCCTATTTGGAACCAGTCTGTTGTTCCATGTCCAGTTCTAACTGTTGCTTCCTGATCTGCATACAGATTTCTCAAGAGGCAGATCAGGTGGTCTGGTATTCCCATCTCTTTCAGAATTTTCCACAGTTTATTGTGATCCACAGTCAAAGGCTTTGGCATAGTCAATAAAGCAGAAATAGATGTTTTTCTGGAACTCTCTTGCTTTTTCCATGATCCAGCGGATGTTGGCAATTTGATCTCTGGTTCCTCTGCCTTTTCTAAAACCAGGTTGAACATCAGGAAGTTCATGGTTCACGTATTACTGAAGCCTGGCTTGGAGAATTTTGAGCATTACTTTACTAGCGTGTGAGATGAGTGCAATTGTGCCATAGTTTGAGCATTCTTTGGCATTGCCTTTCTTTGGGATTGGAATGAAAACTGGCCTTTTCCAGTCCTGTGGGTACTGCTGAGTTTTCCAACTTGGCTGGCATATTGAGTGCAGCACTTTCACAGCATCATATTCCAGGATTTGAAATAGCTCAACTGGAATTCCATCACCTCCACTAGCTTTGTTCGTAGTGATGCTTTCTAAGGCCCACTTGACTTCACATTCCAGTATGTGTGGCTCTAGGTCAGTGATCACACCATTGTGATTATCTGGGTCATGAAGATCATTTTTGTACAGTTCTTCTGTGTATTCTTTCCACCTCTTCTTAATATCTTCTGCTTCTGTTAGGTCCATACCATTTCTGTTTTATCGAGCCCATCTTTGCATGAAATGTTCCCTTGGTATCTCTAATTTCCTTGAAGAGATCTCTAATCTTCTTGAAGAGATCTCTAATCTTTCCCATTCTGTTGTTTTCCTCTATTTCTTTGCCTTGATCTCTGAGGAAGGCTTTCTTATCTCTTCTTGCTATTCTTTGGAACTCTGCATTCAGATGCTTATATCTTTCCTTTTCTCCTTTGCTTTTCATTTCTCTTCTTTTACATTAGCTGGTTCTGATCTATGGGCTTTTTTCTGTGGTAAACCATAACCATGAGTATAACAACTTTCCTGAGGTCTGGGAGTCCTTAACGGGAGTCATTGAACCTGAGGTTGATCTTGGTGACCACAGATCCAGGAACAAGAAATTTTCCATTTACCTTGTTTTTGAATAAACACAAATTCAAATAAATAAAACTACATCCTTACTTGGCACAAAGTAGAAATAATGATTGTATTCAGTGTTGCTGAGTATGCATGTGGAAAAATATAGTCTGATAATTTTTGGTGGAAATGTTACTGCATTTTCCCTTTTCAAAATATATTTTTTTCGTATTTTAAGATTTTTATATTTTATATCAATTTTAGCTTTACTGAAATTTTTACATCAGTTTTAAGTTCACAGAAAGTTTGAGTGGAAGGTATTGAGTTAATATATACTCTCTGCACCTACATATTGCCTAGCTTCCTCCATTATCAACATCTCCCACCAGGGAATATAGTTGGTACAACTAATGAATCTACATTAACACTTCTTGATTACCTATAGCTTATATTATAATTCACTTTTAGCATTGGACATTCTATGGTTTTAGATATTTTATCATTTAGACATGTTATCCATCATTATAGAAACACAGAGGGTGTTTTCATTGTCCTAAAAAAAAAACAAAAAACAAAAAACCTCTGTGCTCTACCTACTATCATTCCTCTCTTCAAACCACCGGCAACCACTGATCTTTTTGTTGTCTCCAAAGTTTTGCTTTTTCTAGAATTTCATATAATTGAAATTATACAATACACAGCCTTTCAGATCAGCTTTTTTTTTCACTTAGCAGAATGAATTAAGATTACTTCATATCTTTTCATGGCTTGATAACATTTCTTTTTAGTGCTGAGATTGGATTAAAGGATCTTACATAAATCTTCTAGCTTTAATTTTCTAGGATTCTGTAATTATCACTACTGGAAAAAGGACTGACTTTTGCACTAGAATTAAGTATATGTACAACTAGCTGATTAAAGTTGGAGGGACTCCACATGCAATGGACCTGAACTTGGGCAGACTTCGGGAATAGTGAGGGACAGGGAGGCCAGGCGTGCTGCAGTTCATGGGATCACCAAGAGTCAGACACGACTGGGCCACTGAACAATAATTGCATTTAAGAGGAGAGCATAATTCTCCCCTAACAATGTTGGATCTTGAAACAGAGGCAGGGTGGTGTAGTCATTCTGGAGGCTGATGTTGTATAAGCTGTTTGTATAAGACATGAAACTTGGTGCTTTCTGCTCTCAACCTTTCTGCCATGTGAACCGCATGATGAGTCTTCCAAGAAAAAATAATAAAGGGAATGTTAGAGAATAGCAGAGGTGGAAGGTGGCAAACAAGTATTTTTGCTGAATTCCTTTTTCCCCACTCAAGGCTTAGTTATACTGTTGCCCTAGTGGTCTGTGAGACACTCCATGGCCTTTATAAATTATTTTTTTTCCTTAGGCTACTTTCTGTTTTTATTTTTGTCACATGCAATTTAAAAACCTTATCTGATGCATATCTTCTCCAATTTCTACCTTTCTGTCTGGGTTCTAGGCAATGTGATATTGTTCCAAGGCACTAGTTTAAGAGACCAGAGTAATTAATATCACAATGTTGGTGACAGCACGGTATACATTTCAGGAGACGCTGTCATTTGTAAATGAGATGATTTTGGTTTTCTCAAAGAAATACATTTCTAATTAGGTAACTTTAGGTATTGTGACATAAGGGATAGGGCATTAGGACCTTATGCTGGTGGGGAGAAAGGTTGGGTCTCTCACTGAAGCCACACGTAGATGCTTAATCTTGTGATCATGTGCAAGTCTAAATTTGAGAGGCTGATGAAATGAGACTGCAGATTGTTCATTCTCCATAAGGGTTGTTGGGTTTGGTTTCTCTTACCATTGCTTCAGTAATTTGTTTTGTCTGCAGGGAAAGAAGTAGGCATTCTAGATTTGGATGTTTTTGTGTTGGGAGGCACAGTAAGAGGCTGGTGCAATCTTACCAGCATTAAGATGATAGCTGTATTTCTTTAAATTGAGATCATTAAAATAAAATTACATTGCTAGCTTTTATATTCCATTTAAGAGTTTCTATAATTAAAATAATGTTCTCATTTAAAACAGACTCATAATTTACAAGGAGACATTATTGCCTAATCAAATATTGCAAAATGTAAACAAATTTCCACAAGAATGCCACATAAAAAAAGAAATTACTATTATTATTTTGTATAAGTAGTTAGTAGTGTGATTTAATTAAATAATTTAAAGTTGTTCATGTAATAGATGACACAAACACTCTAGATCAAATAAAAGAGTATTTTTACATATTTTAAATTATTCCAGGTCTGTTGAATGTATTTTTAGGTGTGACTATATTATACAACTGTCATTTTTGTTAAAATATTTTCCCCAAGAATATAGGAATGTATCCTTTCCATCACAAATTCTTCAGCATATAACCCTGGACTTGATACATATCTTGCCCTCAGGCTAGCTGAAAGCACATGATTAAAATTTAATTTTGGGGAAATTTAATTATTTGATTATACACTTGTACATGTAACTATCTTGATCAAAATGGCTTACAGCTAACTAATGGTAATGATAGACCTCTTACTTTTAGAACTGTAATCATCTAGAACATATTCACAAAGTCAGAAGCAAGGGTAAATATTAATAGCTCCTGGTAGTATTAAGAGTTGGTACATTTTACTCTGTAGAAAGTTTGGAAATATCTGTAGAGACTCAAGTAGGGTTTGATAATTAACAATTATGTGTAGAAGAATATACTAATTAATAAGCTTATTTAAAAATTTGGAACATAAGACAATGCTCCTAAATGAAAGAGGCAGAAGAGCTATATAAAGAAGTTGAGAAAATATTAAATGTTTGGCTATTTGACATTTTTTAATATAGATAATAATTTAATTTTTAATTGGAAATCAATATTGCATTATAAAATAAATGTCTCTAGACCTCTCTATCCTGACATTATAAATGTAAATCATAAATATCTAACTGGATTTTACGGTTTTGATATCCACTCACCTTTACACACACTCATGCATAGACAATACCCCTCTGATGGACTTTTCATGATTTCTTTCACTTAGGACATTCCTGGGAATTTCAAGTGAGGGGACTCATCTGGTTTGAATCTCTCAGTCCACCACTCACCTGACAGCTCAGGTCTCCTCCAAGCCCACATTTGGTGCTCCTCTCTGGTTCCGGTAGTTCAACAATGGGCCACTTAAAAAGTGCTCATCCTAGCATGTTTCTCACCTCATGGCCCCTCTTCCATAGACCACAGCTCAACTCAATGCTTTATTTCAGCCATGGTTCCTGCACTCTTCTTATTGCCACACCATGCATCACTGGGTCCTTACTTCCCATTGCTTTCCCTCTTCCCCAGAACACTGCTGCTCATCTTTCTTCTCAAAGGTAGGTAAAGAAACAAAATTCCCTTGTCTGTGGTCTCTTACAAGAACCCCTAGTGATGCCATTTGGATTCTGAGTTATGGCAGGGACCACTCTTTTAACTTGTAGATGCTATTTTCCTCCCTGAAGTTCACAGAAAACCACCACACTATAAATGGAAACTTCTCTATTCCCCTCCAGCCTTCAGTCTGATTGCTTCATCTGACTCATCACGTATGTCTGACACCAGTTTTATAATGGCTCCTTTCTTGAGCATAGAGTCCAAACAACTCATTTCACTTTGCAATTTTATTTCTGTTTTTGTCCTCATCATCACCACCCAGCTAAAGTTTCTAAGCATTCTGTGCATTCCTGAAATCTTGGCATTGATATATTATGATGTATACTCTACTCACATAATTTCTAACCCAATAAAATCAGATCTTTATTATGTTTGATATTTAGGGTGAGGAAGGCAGTGTACATTAACTGATATATTTTATGTTCAAATCTTAGTTATGGACTTAATCAGGGCCCTGATCTATCATTTTATAAAATGTTTACCTTAGAATATTAGATCCACAGAAAAATTAAAAATTATTATAAGGGAATAAATTTGTTGAGTTTAATCATTAGAACATTATCTATCTGTAGTAATTCTCAGGGACTTTAAGATGACTTCCCTGGTGGCTCAGATGGTAAAGCGTCTATCTACAATGTGGGGGACCTGGGTTCGATTCCTGGGTTGGGAAGATCCCCTGGAGAAGGAAATGGCAATCCACTCCAGTACTATTTCTTGGAAAATCCCATGGACAGAGGAGCTTGGTAGGCTACAGTCCATGGAGTCGCAAAGAGTCGGACACGACTGAGCGACTTCACTTTCACTTTCACTTAAGATGCCAACGTGCCTTTTGAGTCTCTAAGAAGTGGTTATAAATTAGCTATATTTCTCAGACTTTAACAGAATTCCAGTTATTCTGCAAACAATTTACCACCAATTGGAACTGTCAGTTATCTGGGTAGTATCTATTCTACTACTGTGTACAGTAACATCTAGTTGTTAATTTAATTTGCAAGTCCATAATGACATAGGATATTGAACATCTTTTCCTGTGCTTATTTTTAATCTATATATCATGAATCTATTTTTGAATGAACATTTTTAGAGACATATGTTCTGGAACTCTATTTGGAAAATGCTGTCCTACTTCATCATGAAAATTTAGAAATATTCTTGGTATACCTTGTTACTAGAGTAGGAGACCATTTAATCCTTCAAATAATTGTTACACAGAATATAGAAAATTAAAAAATTCAGTGGCAAATTATTATATAATCCCTTTTAATTTGTTGATGTTTTTGTAGCAAATCCTTAAAAAATACTGTGTTTGGAATCAATAAGTTGAAATAGCATCATCTATATAAGACATTACTTTACAGATAACTTGACATGAAAAAGAGTATGTGCTTTATTTTTCATTCTTAAAACTTTAAGGCTTTTTAGATTTGTGTTAGCTTTTGGAAACATTGTCATTTATGGTCATAATCTTTATGTTTATACATATTTAGATATATATGAAAAATAATACATGTACCATATGAATAAATGTAAAATAATGATTGCATGTTTATATATATATAATAGCCAAAATAATCTAATTTGTTAAATTAATTAAAACATTTGTTAAAATAATTTAAACTTTCTTAAAATATTTTTGTATAAATGAGTCTTCAAATTCATTAAGCAGCAAATCATGGTGCTTATGAGAAGCATAAAGGAAGGAAAAAAGGTGAACAAACATTATAATACTATGAAATAAGGGTTATTAGAGTGTTTGAAAAGGCATAGGGAGCATAGTCTGGTGAGTAAAACACAGGAAAGTGGTTGAAAAAGCTTGACAACTTCATACTTTTTGGTTTTCATTCTATAAAAACAAAGAATGAGACAAGTCCCCTGCTAAGAAATGTAATCTCTGTGTATTTCTCAAGTATTGGTGAAATGCTGGAGCACCATCTCTTACTGACAGTCATTAATGACTCTAACAAATATGATATCTTGGTTCAAACAAACACATTATTACAAATGACAGAAGTGTAAGTACGCCTAATTAATAACTTTGCTAATATTTGTTCCCTTTTTATGAGAACATCACCTGAAGTTAGAACTAATTACATTACATATACCTTGGAGCACATACCCAAATCTCTAGAGCCAGTTTTTTCATGTGAAAGTTAATGTAATGATGGCTTTTCTGTTTATTTGCGAGTTCTAATACACAAACACTGGTTCAAAATAATGAAACAAATCAACCATATTAATTTAAAAATTATGTTGCAAAGAGAGCTTTTTCTTTCAAATTTGAAACCAGGATTCAAAGAACTCATAATTTATGTATCTTCTATAGTTCTTTGGAAAATTCAGTGCATTACCAGAAATAGATGACTTGGCACTTAACAACCTTTACACAAAAACTCAAGCCCAAGCCCAGTATTCTTGTCTTTTGGGAAGGAGAATGACCTGGTTCATTGACTCTTAGAATCCTGACCCAGAGTATTTTAATATAATCAGCTATATTTGCTTTATTGAGTGTAAAGAGGTGGATTTTTTAAAGAAGTAAAAAATTAATAGACTAATTTTTAGAGAAGTTTTATGTTTACAGAAAAATTAAGCAGAAAGTAGAGTTGTCATATATTTTCTCTACCTTCCCCTGCAGTTCCTCTTATTACTAATATCTTGTGTGGTTGTTGTTCAGTCACCCAGTTGTGTCCAACTCTTTGTGACCCCATGGGCTGCAGGACACAAGGCCTCTCTATCTCACAATTTCCTGAGGTTTGCCCAAGTTCATGTCCACTGCATCAGTGATGTGATCCAGTCATCTCATCCTCTAATACCCTTTCTCCTGCCCTCAGTCTTTCCCAGCAACAGATATTTTTCCAGCTTTTCACATCAGATGACCAAAATACTTGTTTCAACTTCAGCATCAGTCCTTCCAACGAGTATTCAGGATTGATTTCCCTTAAGATTGACTGTTTTGATCTCCTTGCTGTCCAAGGGACTCTCAGGAGCCTCCTGCAGCACTATAGTTTGAAGGCATCAATTCTTCAGCCAGTGCTCTGCCTTCTTTACCATTCAGCTCTCACAACTGTACTTGACCACTGGAAGACCATAGCCTTGACTCTATGGACCTTTGTCAGCAGAGTAATGTCTCGGTTTTTCAGCACACTGTTTAGGTTTGTAATAGATTTCCTGCCAAGAAGCAAAGATCTTCTGATTTCATGGCTGCAGTCATCATTTGCAGTGATTTTTGAGCCCACGGAGAGGAAATCTGTCACTACTTCCATGTTTTCCTCCTCTACTTGCCATGAAGTAATAGGGCTGGATGCCACGATCTTAGTTTCTTTAATATTTAGTTTTAAGCTGGCTCTTTCACTCTCTTCCTCCACCCTCATCAAGAGGCTCTTTAGTTCCTCTTTGCTTTCCGCCACTAGAGTGGTATCAGCCACATATGTGAGGTTGTTGATGTTTCTCCTGCCTATCTTGATTCCAGTTAGTAACTCATCCAACCCAGTATTTCTCATGATGTTCTCACTTACAGATTAAACAAACAGGGTGACCGCAGACTGCCCTGTCATACTCTCTTCTCAATCTTGAACCAATCAGTTGTTTTACACAGCATTCTAACTGTTGCTTCTTTACCTGCATAAAGGTTTCTCAGGAGATAGGTAAGATGGCCTGGTATTCTAATCTCTTTAAGAGCTTTCCACAGTTTATTATGATCCACAAAGTCAATTGCTTGTGTGGTACATTTGTTAAAACTGATGTACCAATATTGATACATGAAGGACTGTAGATTTTAGAATTTCTCAGAGCGAAAAATAAAGGCAACTTACTACTTGGTGAACTTCGTCCAATTACTTAAACTACCTGAGGCATGTTGATAAAATGGACATAATATCAATGGACTGTTACAGATAGAAAACAGCATGTAAAATTAACTCATACACATAACAGAGAAGGCAATGGCACCCCACTCCAGTACTCTTGCCTGGAAAATCCCAGGGGCGGAGGAGCCTGATAGGCTGCTGTCCATGGGGTTGCGAAGAGTCGGACACGACTGAGCAACTTCACTCTCACTCTTCACTTTCATGCATTGGAGAAGGAAATGGAAACCCACTCCAGTGTTCTTGCCTGGAGAATCCCAGGGACAGGGGAGCCTGGTGGGCTGCCATCTATGGGGTCGCACAGAGTTGGACACGACTGAAGTGACTTAGCAGCAACTTAGCAGCATACACATAAAACATTTAAAAATTAACTCAGAATGGTACATAAAAAAATCATGTCTATTTGGGGGCTATTTACAGGATTATTAATGATAATTTTTTTTCTTGCATAGCATTAAAACCTATGGAAGATTTGGTTCTAGTTAAGTATTTTTCCATTAATATTTTTTATCATCTTTATCTGTCAGTTCAGTTCAGTCACAACTGTGTCTGACTCTTTGTCACCCCATGGACTGTAGCATACCAGGCTTCCCTGTCCATCACTAACTCCTGGAGTTCACTCAGACTCCTGTCCATCGAGTTGGTGATGCCATCCAATCATCTCATTCTCTGTCATCCCCTTCTCCTCCCACCTTCAATCTTTTCCAGCATCAGGGTCTTTTCCAATGAGTCACTTCTTTGCTTCAGGTGGCCAAATTATTGGAGTTTCAGCTTCAACATCAGTCCTTCCAATGAATATTCAGGACTGATTTCCTTCAGGATGGACTGGTTGGATCTCCTTGCAGTCCAAGAGACTCTCAAAGTCTTCTCCAACACCACAGTTCAAAAGCATCAATTCTTCAGTGGTCAGTTTTCTTTATAGTCCAAGTCCCATATCAATGCATGACTACTGGAAAAGCCATAGCTTTGACTAGACAGATTTTTGTTGGCAAAGTAATGTCTCTGCTTTTTAATATGCTCTCTAGTTTGGTCATAGGTTTTCTTCCAAGGAGCAAGTGTCTTAAATTTCATGGCTGCAGTCACCCTCTGCAGTGATTTCCAAAAAAATAAAGTCTGTCACTGTTTTCATTGCTTCCCCATCTATTTGCCATGAAGTGATGGGACTGGATGCCATGATCTTAGTTTTGTGAATGTTGAGTTTTAACCCAACGTTTTCACTTTTATCTTTCACCTTCATCAAGAGGCTCTTTAGTTCTTCTTCACTTTCTGCCATAAAGGTGGTGTCACATGTATATCTGAGGTTATTGATATTTTTCCCGGCACTCTTGATTCCAGCCTGTGCTTCATCTACCCTGGCATTTCACATGATGTACTCTGCATATAAGTTAAATAAGCAGGGTGACAATAGACAGCCTTGACATACTCCTTTCCCGATTTGGAACCAGTCAGTTGTTCCATACCCACTTCTAACTGTTGCTTCTTGACCTGCATACAGATTTCTCAGGAAGCAGGTAAGGTGGTCTGACATTCCCATCTCTTAAATTCTCTACAGTTTGTTTTGATCCACACAATCAAAGGCTTTGGAGTAGTCAATAAAGCAGAAGTAGAGGTTTTTCTGGAACTCTTACTTTTTCGATGATCCAACAGATGCTGGCAATTTGATCTCTGGTTCTTCTGCCTTTTCTAAAACCAGCCTGAACATCTCAAAGGTCACCATTCATGTACTGTTGAAGTCTTGCTTGGAGGATTTTGGTCATTACTTTGCTAGCATGTGAGATGAGTGTTACTGTGCGGTAGTATGAACATTCTTTGGCATTGCTTTTCTTTTGGATTGGAGTGAAAGCTGACTTTTTCCAGTCCTGCGGCCACTGCTGAGTTTTCCAAATTTGCTGGCATATTGAGTGCAGCACTTTCACAGCATCATCTGTTAGGAATGAAATAGCTCAACTGGAATTCCATCACCTCCACTAGCTTTGTTCACAGTGATGCTTCCTAAGGCATACTTGACTTCACATTCCAGGATGTCTGGCTCTAGATGACTGATCACACCATCATGGATATATGGGTCATGAAGTTCTTTTTTTGTATAGTTCTTCTGCCACCTATTCTTAATATCTTCTGCTTCTGTTAGGTCCATACCATTTCTGTCCTTTATGGAGCCCATCTTTGCGTGAAATGTTCCCTTGGTATCTCTAAATGTCCTGAAGATATCTCTGGTCTTTCCCATTCTATTGTTTCCCTCTTTCTTTACATTGAACACTGAGGAAGGCTTTCTTATCTCTCCTTGCTATTTTTTGGAACTCTGCATTCAAATAGGTATATGTTTCCTTTTATCCTTTGCCTTTAGCTTCTTTTCTTTTCTCAGCTATTTGTAAGGCCTTCAGACAACCATTTTGCCTTTTTGAATTTCTTTTTCTTGGGGATGGTCTTGATCCCTGCCTCTTGTACAATGTCACAAACCTCCATCCATAGTTCTTCAGGCACTCTTGTCTATCAGATCTAATCCCTTGAATCTATTTGTCACTTCTGCTGTATAATCATAAGGGATTTGATTTAGATCATATCTGAATGGTCTAGTGGTTTTCCCTGCTTTCTTCAATTTCAGTCTGAATTTGGCAATAAGGAGTTCATGATATGAGCCACAGTCAGCTCCCAGTCTTGTGTTTGTTGACCGTTTAGAGCTCCTCCATCTTTGGCTACAGAGAATATAATCAGTCTGATTTCAGTATTGACCATCTTGTGATGTCCATGTATAGAGTCTTCTCTTGTGTTTTTGGAAGAGGGCATTTGCTATGCCTACTGGGTTCTCTTGGCAAAACTCTGTTAGTCTTTGCCCTGCTTCACTTTGTACTCCAAGGCCAAATTTTCCTTTTACTCCAGGTGTCTCTTGACTTCCTACTTTTGCATTCCAGTCCCCTATAATGAAAAGGATATCTTTTTTGTGTGTTAGTTCTAGAAAGTCTTGTAGGTTCATCTTTATAGGTTTTACATTTTAGGGAAATGCTTCCCAAAATAAGGGAAAATGTCCGTCTTCATTCCTGGCCATAGAGTATTTAATAGACAAACTTTTTGGTCAATAAATAAAACATATGGAATTTTAATTTACACAGTGGTTTAAAATCTGCCTCCCAATACAGTGGCAATATACAGTGTCAATGCAGGAGACACAAGAGAGGAGATTTTGATCCTTGGGTCTGGAAGATTCCCTGTAGCAGGCAATGGCAACTCATTCCATTATTCTTGACTGGAGAATCCCATAGACAGAGGTGCTTTGTGGGCTACAGTCCATGGGGTCTCAAAGAGTTGGACATCACTGAGTGACTGAGCACACAAACTCTAGGGAAAAGACCTTGGATAATACTGGGCACCACCACATGAGGAATTTTAATGGATGGGCATCAGTCAAAGAGAATAGAGGACAAAATTTTACCTGTGGCAGATTCATTTTGATATTTGGCAAAACTAATACAGTTATGTAAAGTTTAAAAAAAAAAGATTCAAAAAAAAGATAATAAATACTGAAGAAAGAAAAAAAAATAAATAAAATTTAACAGAATATTTTCCAATAAATATCCCCTACCCTTGTTTCTTAATTATTTGGTGGTGAAAGTTCCATCCATTGTGGCAAATCCTGAGACTCTTTGTCTGGAAAAAGTGGCAGACTGTCCACTTTTAGAGTTTCATGGATAATAATAATACTGTCCACCCATAGTTTCATGGATAAAAGCTTGTTGGTATTTCTTGCTCTTAAATTGAAGCTGCCTTCCCTTTTTACATCCAAAAGGATTGTCAGTGAAAAAAAAATATTATAATTTTTCCTTTTCCATCTGGAGCATTGAAAAGTAGAACTTCTCTAACATGCATTTTATAGAACAATGGACCAAAAACAATTCTTGTGATATAGTTCAATATATAAAGACTATAAGATATTTTGTGTTTATTTCTTTGTAATAAATCATCTCGTGGGAAGGGAATAGTTTAAGCCTTGCCATTTTACTTCCTAATGAGAGTAGCCAAGTTCGTATGTTAACAGATGAAAGAGACATCAATATATGATAAATAGACAGGATTCCCATGGCCTCCCTCAACAGACTGTTGAAGGACCCCTCGAAGAGTTCATAAAGAGAGTGATTTGTCCATATCATCGATTTAATAAATAGCAGAAAAATCATCCTAAAGTAAGCATATAAATCCAAATGAGAGTTCTTGCCAGTCTGTTTTGTGTCCTTTCCCTGTTTATTCTTTCTAGTGACAGAATTGTAAAATAATTCATTGGCAGGAATCTTGACAAAGGCTAACCTAAAAAGGAAATGATTAATCCTAAATGTGTGTGATTCTGTGATGGTATAGCCCTATGCAAACTGTAGTCTATTACAGCATTTGCTTTGTAGTCTAAATTGGTAACATAATTAATTACTAAGTGTGAAATGAAATGTATGTCAATCAATATAAAAATGACTTAAAATCCTCCAAAGAAATATCTGTGTAAATTTTCACATTAGAGATATAAATCATGAGATGTCCAGTGATGGTTTTTTTAAATAAGTAAATATACATTGCTAGGCAATGTCTAACATTCTATATATTCTTTATTTTTTAGACACTAATATTTCCAAGAAATAGATACATTAGCTTCTATTTCTCAGGTTGGAAATTGGATAACAGAACGGTTAAGAAATTTGTCTAAAGTCATTTAGGAAAGAGATTTAAAGCTGAATTTCACATCTGGATCTAGAAAATCAAAGTGAGTGAGTGTTCTTCTCACTACAGAATGAAGTATAATATACAACAGATAAAACAAAAATTAAGATATTGTGTCTTTAATTGATTGTAGTTTGGTTAGGACTGAAAAAGAATGGCAATGTTAGTATGAGTTGGCCAAATAGTTTGTTTTCTATAACATCTTATGGAAAAACCTGAGTGAAATTTTGGCCAAGCCAATGTTTGATAGTTTACAAAAGAATCCTATATTTATTTCCTTTTGGTGATCCACTGACCTCGACAGTTAAGTCGTGTGTGAAACAATCTCCTGTGGCTCAGTGTCTCTCGAGCCCCAACTGCCACTCCCACATATGCATTATGAGCACTGAATTCAGGATTTGAATTACTTACAGAAAAATAGTAGCACCATTTTGAGAATTCTAGTTAAATTTGAATATTACTCAAGAAATATTGTCAAAGTAGCCATGACCAATTTTATTTGGAGGCATTTTACAAAAGGATAAACATATCCAATGAATAGACCCAATATTGTTTTTAGTAGGGAAGTGGAATCCAAAAAAAAAAATGGCACAAATAAACTTATTTACAAAACAGGAATAGGGTCACAAATATGGAGAATGAACTTATGGTTTGTTAAGGAAGGAGTAAATTGGGAGATTGGAATCAATATATATACACTACTATATAAAAAATAGATAACAAATAAGGACCTAATGTATAGCACAGGGAACTCTATCCAATACTCTGCAATGGCTTATATGGGAAAATAGTCTAAAAAAGAGTAGATGTATGTATATGTATTAATGACTCACTTTGCTGTACAGCAGAAACTAATATAACACTGTGAATCAAATATACTTCAACAAAAATTATTTTTAAGCAAGTCAAAGAAAGAAGGGTAAATTTTAAATATTGTCTATAAAAGTCAAGGAAACATGGCTCCAGTATAAAGCAAAATAACAGATTAGAGATAAGATGAAAGACATGAGAAGGTGATCAAAAGGTAGTAGACTACAAGGCAATTCAAAACAAAAGTGAAGCTTGAGGGGATTATTAGAAAATGTTTAGATACAACATAGGTGATAAGGCAACTTTTTGTGTTTGAATAAGAGTGAATAACAGAAGCTATCCAGTTGAATGCTAAATTAATTTTGGGTGGACAGGTTTTAAAAATTTAAAAGACACAGGAAAAGAACAGAGAATTGGATTAAAGTAGAAAAGGTAAGTGATACATAGTTAAGATAGCAGGATTAAATGAAAGTAATAATTTTCAATTATGTAAGAATTATTATGTGAAATAATTCTTAAAAAATATAACCAATGAAAAGGGTCAGGAGATAAAATGACTTATCATCTGTCTTCCTTTCATGTTTACATAAAGCAAACCACATATGTTAACATTTTATAGGTACTCAAGAATATGAAAACTACATTATAGGATCCAGTTTATAGTTAAAATATTATTAAAATGTATTATAACAAACTTTCAGCATTATTTTATATTTTTAAAAAGAAAACATAAAAAATAAAACAGGTGTGTTACAGTAACCTTTCCTAAAGTATGGCCTGAAACGACACAAACTTATTTGAATCTGTAGTGTTTATTTTTTAGGGCAAGTATATCTTTGAAGATAAAGTACCAGAAAATATATTAACAACAATAAGAGAATATTTAAATGGAACTTGTTATGTGTCAATTTGTCTACTATTACTTTGCTATTTACTTTTGCTAAAGTTGTTGAATGCTTATAATAATGCTCTAATAGAAGTCTTATCTTCCTTTTTACAAAAAACTAACATGGAGAAAGACTAAGCTACTTTACTAAAGAAACAGCAAGAACTGTTGGGTTGGGATTTGGTTACTGGTAACCTTCAGTCAAGAGTCTGTGTACTCAGCTACTGTACAGGACTGCATCTCACATTTTGGACATTAGTTCATTAAACATAATTTCTTAATTTACCTATACTCTAGAGTTATCACTCCAGATACATGAGTTATTTCATAATGTGGTTATGTACTTCAGTATAAAATATAACATTTAACAGGTTAATTACTCTGATTGCTATTAGCAGAAAAAATGATTCAGCAAATATTTATTGGATGATTATTCCAGATGCTATGCTGAATATAAAATTATAAAAGAAAAATAGGAATTTTAAGCCCTTAAAGTTTACTGTCTGAAAGTTGGAATCTGACAAATGAACAAATATTTGTTTATAATTACAGATGCTAAAACAGAATTATTGCAGACCAAGTAAAGCGGGAGGAATTAAACAAGGTTCCTTTCACCAAGGTGGTGGCAGTGAGGATAAAGAGATGACTGATATGAGAGATTTTAAAGGATATAAAGTATTAATACATAGTAGTAATAGTAACTGACATTTATTGAATATCTTTAATGTACCAGTTATTGTCATAATTATTTCACATGGATTTTACTACTTAATTCTGATTGTAAAAGCTATATTAATTTTATAAGTAAGGGTAACTGTATGTTAGGTTATAGAAGTAAAAAATGGAATGTGATGGAAGTGATGTTATATGATTTTTAAAGGCAGATTTCAACTTCTGCTTCCCTGTTTTTGGAATGTTGTGCTGAGACTGCCAGATAATGAAGTCTGTTTAACCTCTAGAGCATGAGAGATCATTTGGACCAAACCCAATACCTCAGCCAATAGCCATCACCAACTCACAGGCATTAAGTGAAGCCATCTTGAATTTTCCCAGCTCTAAGGGAATTAAAAAGTTTGATTTTTAGCATTTGGCACTTTCTGTGGGATGACACCCACCATGGTCAATTTCAAGCCATCCATATGATGCCATCTGATTCACAGAATTCTTACAAGCATCAGTTCTCATAGCTGCTGGGAACCAGCTCCAACACATTACTTTTAGTTACAGTGGTGAGTGAACCCAGTTGAACTCTTAAAGGGAACTTCTGCAGCAACCTGCATAATCTTGGGAAAAAAAAACAAAACAAAACGTTGTTTAAGATACTATTGGGGTAGTCTCATAAGCATCAAGGACAAGAAGAAGACAGAAGATATTTAAAGTAGCATAAATGTTCAGTAGTCTCAGTTATTGGATGAACAATAACACAAAGAAAAAATAATATATCTTCATGTATGTGTGTGTATGTGTCTGTGTGTGCTGTCATGTCCGACTCCTTGTGACCCATGGACTATAACCTGCCATGCTCTTCTGTCCATGGAATTTTCCAGAAAAGAATACTGGAGTGTTGCCATTTCCTTCTCCAGGGGATCTTCCCGACTCAGGGATCAAAGCCCCATCTCTTGAGTCTCCTGTATTGGCAGGCCAATTCTTACCACTACTGCCACCTGGAAGATACATTTAATGTTAAGAATTTACTTACACTTTCTTATATGTTAACTTCTGTATAATTTTAACAGACTAACCAATGGCATGAACAGAAAAAGAAACTTGAAGACCTCTACATATTTTTCACAGTTAATGGCAAAGTGTGAATTAGTACAATATATCTTTATTGTAAGTTTTAGGCAGAGACGTTTTCACATGAGAGAGAGAGGTATGACATTTTGGGGGCTCAGGAACTTGCACTATTATGCAAGATTAAAAAAAAAACAAACTCATGGGAAGATTTACAAATCTGTTATTTTATTTGGTGCCCACAACATTTGGTGCAGATAAATACTGGTGTTTCCTTTTCTTAAGTGAAATAACAGCTTCAAAATATATACCTAATTTTATTATTTGGGTATCTAAGTGAGGAACAAAAATTCAAACTTTATTTTGATTCTTCATCCCATATTGTTTACATTTTAGAATGATGCCTATAATAAGCTTCTTTAAAACGTTTTAGCCAGACACATAACTGTGGCTCTAAAACAAAAGTTTTATTTTGACTTAGAACGTATTGGTATTTTAAGCCCTAACAAGAAGTGTTCTTCATGTTAATCTTTGTTCACATGAAATATTATGAGATCAATCCACAGAAGTATTGCCAATTTGTATTATTATTTGATTTATTATTAATGAGGAAAGGTATACTACACAGTTCACAATCGGTCACAGCTTGTGGGAGTTTATCTGGCAAATACATCTAACAGCAATTTATTTTAGAAAGCTCTGCATATTGATGATGACTACTGTAGACATTTTTTCAGCAGTAGAGAATAGATCTCAGCTGATAATGATGGCTAATGGGAATATTTCCTAATAAAAGAATATAAAATAAAGTGAATTTTTCCTCCACTGGAGCTGCTTCTTTGATTAAATTTCTTTGGTAACATGGAAAGTATATTTGGATAGCCTGAACTACTCTCACATTATGAACTTCTTTCTCTAATGAACATGGGGCCTTTTTAAAAATGATATGCAGAAAATATCTAGTACCAGTGTGAAATTAAGTTAATAAATGCACTTGTCTGTTGCATCAAATAAATTAGATTAACTAGCTAGTAACAAGAGGTGTTAGAGCAGGAGCTAAGAAAACACTTGATAGGTAGAGAGAAACCTAGAATAGTGGGTGGTTGTATTAATTCACTGCACATATTTTTTTCAATCTGGATGTTCTTTGCTACCTTGATTTAGAGATAGACATGGATTTTGCATTTCCTGCCTCAGAAAAAAAAAAAAAAATACTCCTAACAGTATTTTGGTCTCCAGAGTTTAAGTTCTTATGCTACAAGCTTGCTGGAAAAGGTGAATAAGACCATGCAAAGTCCTGAATTATAGAAGAAGAAAGAGCTAACTGCACAGGTAGTGTTGACAGTGGCAGGGGACTCAATCAGAATGGAAATGACAGTTCATCAAGGTCTTGAACTTTGGATACTGGGTAGTTCTTTCCCAGGCAGACTCACATGGCTGGGAAGGTTTACAGGGGAAAGGTTCAGGCTTGGTAAAAACCCTAGGAAAAGGCACTTAAGAATGAAAGAATATTGGGGTACACATGTCTCTTTCAATTCTGGTTTCCTCAGTGTGTACGGGGATGGAGGTGGGAGGGGGGTTCAGGATGGGGAACACATGTACACCCAATTTCATGTCAATGTATGGCAAAACCAATACAATACTGTAAAGTAATTAGCCTCCAATAAAATAAATAAATTTATATTAAAAAAATAAAACTCTATAATGCAAATAAATAAAAGAATGAAAGAACATATTGAGGTTTAGAAATGATTGGTGCTTAAGAGTTCTGGGGCTGAATATGTTTCAAGATGATGGGTGTTAAGAGGGAAGCCAGGGGAGGGCCTTCCAGGACACATCCTTACTTTAATGAATGAAACTAGAAGTCATATATTTGAAACATTATGCCATTATTGTACATTATAAAATTAAATTAAATCATGTATTTTATCCACAGTAAGAGTTATATTAGAATACAAGAGTTAATTCTGAGGGTAATATGGAATAAATGAACATGTATTTCCATACTGCAAAATGCACTGGTAAATATTACAAAGAAAATGTGTTGAACATTTGCCAAATACAAAACTCATGCTGAAAGACAAATTTGTATTAAATGTAGCCTTGACATCACAGTCACCATACAATAGAAAAATTGTGCTATGTAACTTTATAAATATCAAAAACTTCAATGTCTTTAAAATAAAGTCTAAGTGAATGCCTATATACCCAAGTATAGTTTAAGATTTCTAGTAGGAAGTAACTGATGGGTTTGCTTTGTTATATAGAAGACAATTTCCATAAAGCATTAGCATTTTCTCTTGTGCTAAAAGGTGACTATTTCACTTAGATGATTTCCAAATAAGCAGTTGACGTAACAACTTCTTACCTTCAATATCTGGCAAAATTCTTAAAGTTGCCTTGAAAAAATTTTGAATAAGAAGCAGCATTTTTTCTTAACTATACAGTTATTATTTTCTTATATAAGAAAGACAAACCAAAGTTGGAGTTCTTTAATTAAAAATAAAACAAAGTGTTATCAAATTTGAGGAGCTTATTCTATAATTACTACAACTTTGTATAAAATTATATTTATTATATTCATAGTAGTAAAATCATTATGAGAAATTGTAAGAAGTAAAAGTGGCTAGACAGTAAGATAAATTATAGAGGTCTGATCTTTCTGAATGCATTGCACACACACAAGATTGTTAGAGTTTTGCTATTCAAAAATTAATATAACATATCTATATGTGCATATATTACATGTTATATACAATTACATATGAGATCTATATAGTATAGATAATATATAATAACAAAAATAAAGTTAGAAATTTTTACAAAGAATACATGCAAATGGGCTAAGAAGCACATGAAAAGATTCTCAACATTATTATTCATTAGAGAAATGTAAATCAAAAACACAATGAGATACCATTTTATTTCTACCAGGATGGTTATTATTTAAAAAAATAGAAAACAAGTGTTAGTGTTGCTGAGTATGGGGAGAAACTCAAACTCTCATACATCGGTAATGAAAATGTAAAATGTTTCAGTAGGATGGAAAACAGTTTGGTGTTTCCTCACAAAGTTAAACTTAGAACTGCCATATGATGCTGGAATTCTACTCTTCATGCCTATCTAAAAATATTTAAAACAAGTACTCAAATAAGTACATGTAAGCAGATATTCATGGTTGTAGTCCAATGTCCATCAAAAGAAAAATAAATATATTGTTACATATGCATAGCAAAATATTATTCAGCCATAAAAGAATATCATTCATCCTAAGAAAGAGTGAAATTTTGATACATGCTATTGTATAATAAGAAATATTTGATCTTTTTCCCTATTCCTAACATACAGCTAAAATGTTTGGAACTTCTTGAGTGATGAGAGTGTTTTATGTTACTAATAAAGAGCCCCTTTTAATCACAAAAGTTAATGCTCATAAGGCACTTAATGTGGAGCTCCTAGATGACCTATACACCAAAATATGAAAGTATCCATAAAAAAGTTAAGTTTGTATTCTATGACTCTGTAATTCTTAAGTGTATATCCAGCATATGCCTATGTATGTGCACCATAAATCATGTATAGAAACATTTATACCGAGACTATTCAAAATAAATTCCCCAAATGGCACAAAGATTAGTCATCCACAACATGGATAAATATAATCAGTAGCATTCTCTGAATACAATGTTATATGGCACCAAGAGTGAAAGAACAATGACTGTGATCAATATGGATGACCAGAACATGCTGTTTAGTGAAGGAAGCCAAATGCAAAAGGATACATAATATATTATTTGACTTATATAAACTTCAAAAAACAGGAGAAACAATTCTATGGTGTTGGAAATTAGTATAATGGTTAAATTTAGATACAATTTAGTAGCTGAAATGGATCATAGCAGAGATTTCTCAGGTGCTGGCAATATCATGTTTCTTAAAATGGGCCTAATCTCAGGGGGTCTCGGGATGCAATGGCTTGAAGTGGGGCTTGGGTTCCCAGCCAGAGATTGAGGTCATGTCATGGTAGTGAAAGCACCAAATCCTAGCCACTAGACCAGTGGTCAGTGAAAAGGACTCTGGCCCTTCGACTTTTCAGAGAAGAGTTTCCACAAAGATGTAAAGTAGTGAAGCAAGTAAAATATTTATTAAGAGGAAAAAATGAGTAAGTACATGTGGATAGACAGGAACAGACTCAGTGGGAGAATCCTTGAGTCACACTTTTGTAGCAGTTTAAATTACTTATATGGGGCATTTCTTCTTGGTTTCCTTTGGCCAATCATTTTGATTTGCCTGGTTCAGAGTCCATACTTGGTATATCTTAGGATCCCCCCATGTGTGCACATGCATCTCTTAGCCAAGATGGATTCTACTGAAGAGGTCTATGGGTGGAGCATCCTTTAGCATCAGCCCACTTTGACCTTCAAGGAGCCATTTTGCTCATGTGTGGTTGGGGAGGTCTCCTGACATCCAGAGTGAGAAATATGTGATCTGGGCAGGGTGTAGCCTCCTCTCTTAATTGTCCTGCCATTCTCATCCTCAGGGTCCCCTGGTGGCTTTCAATGGTAAAGAATCCACCTGCAATGCAGGAGATGCAGGTTCAATCCCTGGGATTTGAAGATCCTTTGGAGGAGGAAATGACAATTCACTCCAGTATTCTTGCCAGGGAAATCCCATGGACACAGGAGCCTGGTGGGCTTCAGTCCATGGGGTCACAAAGATGTAGACACAATTAAGCACATGAACATTTGTAGAACTATTTAAGATGTGGGCAATCTTCAGTATACACTTCAATAAAAATGCTAACATATACTTCAATAAAAATGTTAACATAAAGGAAGAAAAATAGAACACCAAATCAAAAAGTGATAAAGAGACTTGGTGACAGATTAAAAGATACTGCTATAATGGATAAGGAGACATGAATGACCCCCAGGTTTCTGATTAAACTGTTTGGGTGACTGATACCACAATTCACCATGACAGACAAATCAGAAATTGCAGCAAATCTAAAGGAAAAGCTGGCTTGTTTAATTTTGTGGTGGTTGTTTAGTCGCTCAGTCATGTCTAATTCTTTTGTGACTCCATAGTTTCAGTCCATGGGATTTCCCAGGCAAGAATACTGGAGTGGGTTGTCATTTCCTTCTCCAGCCTTCCCAACTCAGGGATTGAACCCACGTCTCTTGCACTGGCAGACAGATTCTTTACCACTGAGCATCCATGGAAGCCTCCTGTTTAACTCAGCTGTATATAACTTAAAGAAAATTATAAGGCAGCAAAGGAAAAATATAGAAGTCTGAATAACAGGAGAAAGTTCTGTGTAAGCTTGGGAAAAAGAGGACTGCTGAGAATGACATCTTTAAAGTAATGAGAAGCTTGGGCAGAATATATGCTGTAAGGGAATGTAACTTACATGGTTTTTATTTTATATCCCAGATGTCAGCAAGATATTCAAGTGGAGCTATTTTAGACAACAAAAGAGAATGTGGGAAGTCAATGTCAGAGTGGTAGGTGTGGTTGTCTTTCACTTGTATTACATTAAATAACTGTTTTTTGAGGGGTTAGAATCTAGAGAAGATGGTTCAGCAAATTAAAAACATTCTTGGTGTTTGTGAGGTAACTGATTGAAGATGCAGGAAAAAGAAGATACTGAGAAAAGTGGTGAACCATGAGAAAAAGCATAAAGATTTTGGGGAGTAAGTAATAACCATCTAGATCTCATATAATACTCTGTAATTAAGCATGATGATTGGGGGAGATTGTCACACTTCATAAAGAATCCAATATTACATTAATGCTGTTATCTTTAAATAAACATAGCAAAAATATAGCAAATAACAATTTCTGTAATAACTTATTAGCATTAATAACAAACTAAAATGAAATAATTTTAATAAAAACACAAATAATATATTGAATTTAAATAATTAAGAATGACAGTTCAGCAAATGACATGAAAATAGAAAAAGATATTTTAATAAAAATACTTAAAAATAATGCTTATTATAGCATTATAACATAGCCTATTTGGGTCAAATTCAATTGTCAATAAAAGGGCATAAGGGATAACTTATACTGTGTCCACTAGATGGAGCATGATGCAATCACTTTAGAAAGTGGTTATGAATACAAACAGAAATTGTTTATTATATAATATTAGGTGAAATAAATGTGTAAATTTAGGTTAAAATACACATATGCAAATAATGAAATGTGCCCAAATTCTAGTGTTGAAATTATGTATACATGCTTTAATCCCATAAATTTTCTCTATTTTTCCAGTGTTTCAGTGTGAAAAAACATATTACAAACATAATTACATATAACTAAAGTCCAATTTATTGTTTCACAAAAAATTCTTTGCTTATAAATAAAATGTTTCTGAAACTAGCCAATATCTGAAGAAATGTCAAAGACTGTATTAAAGGTAGGATTGTTGACATATTAATTAGTATACACTAATTGTGGCAATGGCACCCCACTCCAGTACTCTTGCCTGGAAAATCCCATGGATGGAGGAGCCTGGAAGGCTACAGTCCATGGGGTCACTGAGGGTCGGACATGACTGGGCAACTTCACTTTCACTTTCACGCACTGGAGAAGGAAATGCCAACCCACTCCAGTGTTCTTGCCGGGAGAATCCCAGTGACGAGGGACCCTGGTGGGCTGCCGTCTACAGGGTCGCACAGAGTCGGACACGATTGAAGTGACTTAGCAGCAGCAGCAGCAACTTTGCAATAAATAGAACTCAAAATATATAAAGCTAAAATACATGTGAAGTTTATTTCTTGCTCAAGTATCTGCACTTACCTGAGGGATATGTCAGGAATCAATCATTTAGGAGCCAGGCTTAAAGGGGCTTTGCCATTTTCAGTAAATGCCTTCTAAGATCTTGCTTGAATCATCTTCCCTCTGCTCATCAGAGGGTTTTATGGGTCAGGCCTCAAAGAGGGTACAATCACTTTTATGAACATTACTTCCTGTGTCTGTTATTTATTTCGGTCTAAAAAATAACACCAACTCCATACCCTCAAACAACAATAATTAATTTTTTTCCCTCACAATTCTAAGGATTGCTTGAGCAGCTTTTTCAGCTGGTCTTATTTTGGCTTTCCGATGTGGCTACATTTGGCTGATGGGTCAGTTGAGGGCTGAGCTCAGGTGGGTCAAATGGGCTTCTAACCCCAGGTAATCTCACATTTCAGTCTTACATTTTCTTCAAAGCATGGACACTTCAGGCAGTGTTTCAAGAGGATGAACACAAAAGTTGTAAGATCCCTAAAACCTACTTTATCAGTCACATGACATTGCTTTTGCTACATTCTGTTGGTCAAAACAACACAAGGTCAGCATGAATTCAAAGAGATCAGAAATGAGCTTGGTTGGAGGAATAGCAAAGTCATATTGCAAAAGAATGGGGATATAGGGAGGCATGGTTCACTCAGTTCAGTTCAGTCTCTCAGTCATGTCCGACTCTTTGCAACACCGTGAACCATAGCACGCCAGGCCTCCCTGTCCATCACCGACTCCCAGAGTCCACCCAAACCCATGTCCATTGAGTCAGTGATGCCATCCAAACATTTCATCCTCTGTTGTCCCCTTCTCCTCCTGCCCTCAATCTTTCCCAGCATCAGGGTCTTTTCCAATGAGTCAGCTCTTTGCATCAGGTAGCCAAATTATTGGAGTTTCAGCTTCAACATCAATTCTTCCAATGAACACCCAGGACTGATCTCCTTTAGGATGGACTGGTTCGATCTCCTTGCAGTCCAAGGGACTCGCAAGAGTCTTCTCCAACACCACAGTTCAAAAGTATCAATTCTTCAAGGCTCAGCTTTCTTTATAGTCCAACTCTCACATCCATACATGACTACTGGAAAAACCATAGCCTTGACCAGATGGACCTTTGTTGGCAAAGTAATGTCTCTGCTTTTTAATATGTTGTCTAGGTTGGTCATAACTTTCCTTCCAAGGTGCAGGCGTCTTTTAATTTCATGGCTGCAATCACCACCTGCCGTGATTTTGGAGCCTAGAAAAATAAAGTCAGCCACTGTTTCCAGTGTTTCCCCATCTATTTGCCATGAAGTGATGGGACTGGATGCCATGATCTTAGTTTTCTGAATGTTGAGCTAGGGCATTGTTATTAATATAACAATCTACAGCATGTCAGTTATAACTTTGATACATGGCTACATCTTTATAGAAGTGAAATTGGGAAAATGAAGCCTAATTCTGGGGCCAGGAAGACAAAAATTCATTCATTTTAATGAGCCAGAAGGAGATTAGACATTCTCTGCCACACTAGGTAGTTCTTTTTTTTTTTTTTTTTTCCCCACCTTGTGAACTGTGTTAAGTCTTCAGTGGAAGTTGGAAAGTTGATAAATGGTGTTGAAGGTTATCATGAAGTTCTATCATTGCATTCAAGCTTTCAGCTGTAACAAAATATGCTAACATCATTTTGTCTTAGGGACTGTACTGTGTTTGTCAACCCAGTTTTAAGCTTCATAGCTTTCCGCCCCAGATGCACCAGGTACACCTTGGTAGTGGGCCAAAATTCTAGGTAAATAAACCAGTGAGATATAAGGTACCAAAACCGACACTAGTGACACTATCTGCAAGCTATGTTTGAAGAAATAGAAACCAGAGAGTGCAGTCAGCCTCAAGTCACACTTTGGATTAGTACTTTAAAACCTTTTCCATGCCATGCTAAGGGATTTGCAGTTAATCTTCTACACAGTGTGGGTTCTTGAACATTTTAAAAGGAAAAGGAGTGTAAGCAGAGTTGTTATTTCAGAAAGGTGAATATGACTGCATTAAAGAAAATACTTTCTGGGAAAGTGGCTGAGGTAGATTACAGGTGACTGATTAGATTACAGGTGAATAATGTCTGAATGCATGCAACTGGAGTGAGAAAATGGATTAATAATATCTGAATTAGAATCAACACGACTTGATAGCTGATGGTAAGCAGGAGGGTGGAGAAATTCTAGTTGCTTTTTATGCAGTTTGTGGCATCTAATGGGATCTGGCCACAGAGAAAGTGAGGGCATAAATGCAGCTCTTCTTCAACTTGCCAGTCTTTGTCTTGTTAGAACTATATATTACTACAACGGGTGTGTTGTCTCTTAAAATATCTGTCTAAGTGGGTCATCTATTCCAATTCATCCACCCATGGGTTTCCTTTTTCAAGTTCCAACTTCTACAGATAGTCCTTTTTTTCTAAAGTGTAGAAAAATGCTGCTTAGGTAGAAATAGTCATTAGTGAAGAAGTTGAGTATATGACTTGAGTCACTGGGTCAAGTTCCAGAGCTTTGCTTCTCAAAGCATGTTCTTCAGAATGAAGGGATAAGCACTGATAGGGAGCTTATTAGAAATGTAGAAGTTTTAATCTGAATACTCAATTATAATCTGCACTTTAAAAAGATAACCAGGAGATTTAAATATAATGAACTAGGAAGCATCTTTTAGAGTACAGATTCAATAATGCTTCAGAGTTTTATTATTAGAGAATATTTTTCATGTATTTGGCCAGGAAATTCTTCGATTGTAGGTGAAGGCCATGGGCCAACTCCTACAACGTCTTCTCCTTGCATCTGTAGAAAAAGGACTCTGAGGAAGAAGACACATTTTCAAAGCTGTGAAACAGGTAAAGTGATAAATATTTATCTTAAGTTTGCCTTAATGGCATTTTAGGAACTTATAGCTTATCAAGACTTTCCATAATCAATTATATGATTTTGTAACTGAAAAAGGATCAATATGATATTAATTTAAAATAATATACAGGTGGAAAAATAAAAACTATTGAGAGGATCAATTAAGCAAAGAGTCAAACTCTAAAATACCAAGTTTATAAAATTTATGGTCAGGATACCAGTAAACATACCTTCAAGTAGAGGAAAGTAAAGAATCAGAGCTGCACATGCAGTTGGACTCCTAGGCTGTAGGCTCTCACCAGTTATTTCATAGTTCACATCCTCATTTCTTCTTAGTCTCTGCTCAAATTTCAATTACTACTGAGGTTTTTCCTGCCTCACCCTATACAAGACTAATTCCTTCCTCCACTTTCAAAGTTTTCCTGTCATGCTTATAATGCTTCATTTCCCTCTGAAGTACAACTTAATTATCTGCTTATTTCTTTTTTTTTAATTGCAGTATAATTGCCTTACAATGTTGTGTTAGCTTCTACTGTACAATAAAGTGAATCAGCTATATGTGTGTATATGTATATCCCCTCCCTATGGAGCCTCTTTCCCCACCATCCCACTCCTCTAGGTCATCGCAGATCACCCAGTTAAATTCCCTGTGCTATACAGCAGCTTCTAACTATCAATTTCACACATGCTAGTGTATATATGTCAATGCTACTCAATTTGTCCCACTCACCCCATCCCCCTCTGTGTCCACAAGTCCATTCTCTATGTCTGTGTCTCTATTCTTTCCCTGAAAATAGGTTCTTTAGTACTATTTTTCTAGATTTCATATATATGTGTTAATATATGATATTTATTTTTTGCTTTATGACTTTTATCATTCTGTTTAACAGACTCTATATATCTCTTCTCTATATTATATAAACTCCTTGAGTGCAGGTATTTTTTGTATTGTTATTTATTTTATCCAATATTATTCTTCTGTCCTCTCTAGGCACACAGTGAGCACTCAACAAATGTTTTTTCAGCTGATACAAAATTGTCCCAAATAAATAATTTACAAAAAATTACCAAAACCATTTCTTTTAATATAGGACCAGAGAAGTTATCTTCTATCCTTCTGAAGAGAGAAAACATAAACATTTGCAATATACCTAAAGACCTTGAAAATAAACTTTTTGCAAAGTTTAGAAATTTAATAAGCTGTTTTCAAAAGTACACCCAGCAAATGTGCGTTCTATCCTTTTCCACTGTTGACCTAAGGCATAGAAATAGAGGCAGCCAATTACCAGTTAGCCCATGCTCTACTAAGATGACATTGCTTTTAAAAGGAGTCAGAGTCTTAACTACTTGAAAAGCTACTTTCCAGAAGAAATGTGACTGGATCTACACATATTAGAGAAAAGGGAAACCAAATCATATACAAAGAAAATTCACTGGAAAGGTTTTGCCAGGGGGAAAAATGGAAACAAAGGCCAAAATACTTTTCCAGAAACTAAAATAAAATAATGACATGATTGTGGCTGAGAAACAGTTCCATGATGTAGAGCTGCACAAAGTCAAGAAAGAATATCAAAGACAAGAAAAGATACCACAATCTGACATGGGAGAATACAGAAAAGCACACACAGACTAAAGCAAATTGTAAAGAATGCAAGAGGAGACGAATGGCTCAAACACCATACAGGCATTTCATTGAGAAGCACAATGGGACAATTTAAGAACAGAGAATTCTATTGAGAAGGTATCCTAAATAATGCCTGAAGATTTGGGACCAATGGGGCTTCATGAACACTGAAAACTCAACAGATGATTCAGGAAAGAGCCTCACATTAAGGAAAAACTGCCAGGAATATTACCCTAATTAAACAGGACAAGTACAATAATGGCAAAGAAAGAAAGTCACAGGAGAGAGCCAGGAGATACCAGAAAGAAATAAGACAGCTTTTTGATCACTTCACAGAAACAATAGGAGAGAGGTTTCCAGAGAAGTAAAAACATTCAGAAAGACAAATCTAACCTAACGATGAGCAATAGAAAATGATCATGACCAAGAGTTCCATTCAGAGCTATTTTAAGAGATAAAGAGAATAAGAAGCTGGATAATATCCTTAAAAACAATAAAAAAAGACCCAAAAGCATCAGAAAGGCATGCCCACAGATTAGATTTAATTTATACTCAAATAAAACAAAGATTGCTGTTCTTTAGTTCCTAAGTCATTTCAGACTCTTTTGTGGCCCCATGGACTGTATTCCATCAGGCTCATCTGTCCATGGGATTTCCCGGGAAATATTGGACTGGCTTATCATTTCCTTCTCCCTGGGATCTTCCCAACGTAATGATTGAAACTGTTTGGCAGGCAGATTGTAGACCACTGAGCTATCTGTGAAGACTTACCCATAATTACCCCCTTACAAACTCTGTCTTCAAATATAGTTCACACTGGGAGTGACAGTGTCACCATGTGAATTTTCAGAGAACACTATTCATTTCATTATAATGTTCAGTTCAGTTCAGTCGCTCAGTCGTGTCCGACTCTTTGCGACCCCATGAACCGCAGCACGCCAGGCCTCCCTGTTCATCACCAGCTCCCGGAGTTCACTCAGACTCACATCCATCGAGTCAGTGATGCCATCCAGCCATCTCATCCTCTGTCATCCCCTTCTCCTCCTGCCCCCAATCCCTCCCAGCATCAGAGTCTTTTCCAATGAGTCAACTCTTCGCATGAGGTGGCCAAAGTACTGGAGTTTCAGCTTTAGCATCATTCCTTCCTAAGAGATCCCAGGGCTGATCTTCAGAATGGACTGGTTGGATCTCCTTGCAGTCCAAGGGACTCTCAAGTGTCTTCTCCAACACCACAGTTCAAAAGCATCAATTTGGTGCTCAGCTTTCTTCACAGTCCAACTCTCACATCCATACATGACCACAGGAAAAACCATAGCCTTGACTAGACGGACCTTTGTTGGCAAAGTAATGTCTCTGCTTTTCAATATGCTATCTAGGTTGGTCATAACTTTCCTTCCAAGGAGTAAGCGTCTTTTAATTTCATGGCTGCAGTCACCATCTGCAGTGATTTTGGAGCCCCCAAAAATAAAGTCTGACACTGTTTTCCCTGTTTCTCCATCTATTTCCCATGAAGTGATGGGACCAGATGCAATGATCTTCGTTTTCTGAATGAGCTTTAAGCCAAATTTTCCACTCTTCTCTTTCACTTTCATCAAGAGGCTTTTTAGTTCCTCTTCACTTTCTGCCATAAGGGTGGTGTCATCTGCGTATCTGAGGTTATCGATATTTCTCCCAGCAATCTGATTCCAGCTTGTGCTTCTTCCAGCCCAGCGTTTCTCATGATGTACTCTGCATAGAAGTTAAATAAGCAGGGTGACAATATACAGCCTTGACGTACTCCTTTTTCTATTTGGAACCAGTCTGTTGTTCCATGTCCAGTTCTAACTGTTGCTTCCTGACCTGCATATAGGTTTCTCAAGAGGCAGGTCAGGTGGTCTGGTACTCCCATCTCTTTCAGAATTTCCCACAGTTTATGTGATCCACACAGTCAAAGGCTTTGGCATAGTCAATAAAGTAGAAATAGATGTTTTTCTGGAACTCTCTTGCTTTTTCCATGATCCAGCAGATGTTGGCAATTTGATCTCTGGTTCCTCTGTCTTTTCTAAAACCAGGTTGAACATCAGGAAGTTCACGGTTCACATATTGCTTAAGCCTGGCTTGGAGGATTTTGAGCATTACTTCACTAGTGTGTGAGATGAGTGCAATTGTGCGGCCGATTTAGCATTCTTTGGCATTGCCTTTCTTTGGGATTAGAATGAAAACTGACCTTTTCCAGTCCTGTGGCCACTGCTGAGTTTTCCAAATTTGCTGGCATATTGAGTGTAATACTTTCAAGCATCATCTTTCAGGACACATACCTTCTCAAATATTTTGATTTTGAAATAGGTAAATGAATGAGTGAGTAAATGAATAAATGGATGAGTAGATGGATGAAATAAAATTTAGGCCAATAAAGTAATACCTGTTGTAGAGGGAGAAAGATGAGTTGATGTTAAAGAATATTTTGTCAGTGGTGTACAGGACTGATTTGAACTGCCTTATTTAAATAGATAGAATGATAAAGATTAAAAGTGATGGGAAAAGGTTTTAGCTCATACACCAATAAGTCTCATAACATTCAAAGCAAACATATTTAAATGTTATAACTTTTATATGAAAAAACCATATAAGTCTATAAGAAAGTAATGAATATGTCAGTTTAGTTACCACAAGTTAACTAAAACTAATATGAAACTTTGATGGGAACTATATAATATATGGAGTTTTTCTCATCCTATATCAGTGGGATTGCATTTCTATCCATTTTAAGCTTATTAGTGAAGACATTTGACAATTTGTTTATGAATCAACATAGTCATAATTAAAAAAAAAAACTCTAGAAATTCTACTTAGAAGAGAGTAAAGCACAACACATAGCATTATAAAAAAAGATTTTATAAACAATGAGGTATATATAAATGCACAAATCTACATATACACTTATATATGTGTATGTATGTGTGCTTAGATGCTCAGTCATGTCTGACTCTTTGTGACCCCAATGAGGGTAGTCCACCAAGATCCTCTGTCCATGGGGATTCTCCAGGCAAGAATACTGGAGTGGGTTGCCATGTTCTCCTCCAGCAGATTTTCCCAACCCAGGTATTGCACCCAGGTCTCCCGCATTGCAGGTAGATTGTTTACTGTTATATTTAAATATAAAACTATGGTGTGATTTAAAATAGTGGAACCCAGAAATGAGCTAAGTGTTAGCATAGTGATTGAATAAATTATGATATTTTTTATATTTAAGAGATATCTTTATATGCCTCATAATTTAACTATAAAATATGTTGTTTTAAAAATATGCTTATTACAGAATTATATGTGTATATTATATTCCCTGAACTATGTAAATTTACATAACTAGAATGACCTCCATTCCACCTAATGGATCTATCTTGATTTTAGCATCATCTAAAATGTAAGGCAGGTGAGGTGGTCTGGTATTCCCATCTCTTTCAGAATTTCTCACAGTTTATTGTGATCCACACAGTCAAAGGCTTTGGCATAGTCAATAAAACAGAAATAGATGTTTTTCTGGAACTCTCTTGCTTTTTCCATGATCCAGCAGATATTGGCAATTTGATCTCTGGTTCCTCTGCCTTTTCTAAAACCAGCTTGACCATCAGGAAGTTCACGGTTCACATATTGCTGAAGCCTGGCTTGGAGAAATTTGAGCATTACTTTACTAGTGTGTGGGATGAGTGCGATTGTGCAGCAGTTTGAGCATTCTTTGGCATTGCCTTTCTTTGGGATTGCAATGAAAACTGATCTTTTCCAGTCCTGTGGCCACTGCTGAGTTTTCCAAATTTGCTGGCATATTGAGTGCAGCACTTTCACAGCATCATCTTTCAGGATTTGAAATAGCTCAACTGGAATTCTATCACCTCCACTAGCTTTGTTCGTAGTGATGCTTTCTAAGGCCCACTTGATTTCACATTCCAGGATGTCTGGCTCTAGGTCAGTGATCACATCATCGTGATTATCTTGGTAATGAAGATCTTTTTTGTACAGTTCTTCTGTGTATTCTTGCCACCTCTTCTTGATATCTTCTGCTTCTGTTAGGTCCATACCATTTCTGTCCTTTATCGAGCCCATCTTTGCATAAATGTTCCCTTGGTATCTCTGATTTTCTTGAAGAGATCTCTAATCTTTCCCATTCCCAGGAAGCAACAGTTAGAACCAGACATGGAACAACAGACTGGTTCCAAATAGGAAAAGGAGTACGTCAAGGCCGTATATTGTCACTCTGTTTATTTAACTTATATGCAGAGTACATCATGAGAAACGCTGGACTGGAAGAAACAAACTGGAATCAAGATTGCTGGGAGAAATATCAATAACCTCAGATATGCAGATGACACCACCGTTATGGCAGAAAGTGAAGAGGAACTAAAAAGCCTCTTGATGAAAGTGAAAGTGAAGAGTGAAAAAGTTGGCTTAAAGCTCCACATTCAGAAAACGAAGATCATGGCATCCGGTCCCATCAGTTCATGGCAAATAGATGGGGAAACAGTGGAAACAGTGTCAGACTTTATTTTTGGGGGCTCCAAAATCACTGCAGATGGTGACTGAAGCCATGAAATTAAAGGACGCTTACTCCTTGGAAGGAAAGTTATTACCAACCTAGATAGCATAGTCAAGTCATTGTCATTACTTTGCCAACAAAGGTCCGTCTAGTCAAGGCTATGGTTTTTCCAGTGGTCATGTATGGATGTGAGAGTTGGACTGTGAAGAAGGCTGAGCACCGAAGAATTGACGCTTTTGAACTGTGGTGTTGAAGAAGACTCTTGAGAGTCCCTTGGACTGCAAGGAGATCCAACCAGTCCATTCTGAAGATCAGCCCTGGGATCTCTTAGGAAGGAATGATGCTAAAGCTGAAACTCCAGTACTTTGGCCACCTCATGCGAAGAGTTGACTCATTGGAAAAGACTCTGATGCTGGGAGGGATTGGGGGCAGGAGGAGAAGGGGATGACAGAGGATGAGATGGCTGGATGGCATCACTGACTCGATGGACGTGAGTCTGGGTGAACTCCTGGAGTTGGTGATGAACAGGGAGGCCTGGTGTGCTGCGATTCATGGGGTCGCAAAGAGTCGGACACGACTGAACGACTGAACTGAACTGACTGAAAATGTAAGGAATTCGGAAATTTCTTTGAAAATAGCAGTTTACTCATCATGTCCCTTGATGATTTACTCAAACAATTTAAACATAACATCTTCATCCACTCTTTTTATTTCTTAAATCTTAACATTCCAAATTTAGTATATAACTTTCTTGTTTCACTCTCCTTTTATGGTTAGGTGATAAAATTCCATACTGTTTAAATCAAATCATTTTCTGTTTCCAGATCTTAAAATAGTCCCTTTATCTCTTTATGCACCCCCTCTCTCTATATATATTTACATACATATACACATGCATACATATATTTTTCATTACATATATATATTTCATTACATATAAATATTTCATTTCATATATATATTTCACTACATACATATTTTTTGTTACATACCTGTGTGCTTGCTCAGTTGTGTCCAACTATTTGTGACCCCTTGGACTATAGTTCTGGGGAAGGCAATGGCACCCCACTCCAGTACTCCTGCCTGGAAAATCCCATGTATGGAGGAGCCTGGTAGGCTGCAGTCCATGGGGTCACTACGAGTCAGATACGACTGAGCAACTTCACTTTCACTTTTCACTTTTCTGCATTGGAGAAGGAAATGGTAACCCACTCCAGTGTTCTTGCCTGGAGAATCCCAGGGACGGGGGAGCCTGGTGGGCTGCCGTCTATGGGGTCACACAGAGTTGGACATGACTGAAGTGACTTAGCAGGACTATAGTTCACCAGGCTCATCTGTTCATGGGATGGATTTTCCAGGCAAGAATACTGGAATGGACTGCTATTTCCTTCTCCAGGGTTCTTTATGTATATGTATATAAAATTTCCCTGGAGGAGGCGGGCATGGCAACCCACTCCAGTATTCTTGCCTGGAGAATCCCCCATGGACAGAGGAGCCAGGCAGGCTGCAATTCATGAAGTCACAAAGAGTTGGACATGACTGAGTGACTAGGCACACAGAACATATATAAAGTTTACTCAACAGAACACAGTTACTTCAACCTGGACCTATACATCATGCTTTTTCAATATATATTCTCTATGCTTCTATCAGTTCTGCATTTTCAACTACCACTGAATGCAACTGTGAATATGGAGGAGATGATATAGTGCCACAGTATAGAGGTATCAAAAGAGAACTACACACTAACCCACAGTGTCACATTGAAAAGAAAGGTATTTCAGAAACAGTGATGTCTAAGATAAGTTTTAACAATGACTAGGAATTAGCCAGATGTAGAAGATAGAAAATGTTTTCTAGGAAGATGAAGAAAGCCATAAAAGTAAGAGAAAACAAGATCTTTGAAGAAGAGACACATTAGAGTGGCTCATGTTTAAGGCTTCTGTAGGGCAGGAGAAGGCAATGGCACCCCACTCCTGTACTCTTGCCTGGAAAATCCCATGGATGGAAGAGCCTGGTAGGCTGCAGTCCATGGGGTCGCTGAGGGTCGGACACGACTGAGTGACTTCACTTTCACTTTTCACTTTCGTGCATTGGAGAAGGAAATGGCAACCCACTCCAGTGTTCTTGCCTGGAGAATCCCAGGGATGGGGGAGCCTGGTGGGCTGCCGTCTATGAAGTCACACAGAGTCGGACACGACTGAAGTGACTTAGCAGCAGCAGCAGGGCAGTAGGTAGATATGGGTTTGGAAAATTGAATCGATACCTTATAATGAATGTCTATAAATTATATTTTAATGATTTAATTTTCTCTTGAATAACTGACTGTTGGACCACCAAACAATTGGCACAAACAATGGTTGTGGTAAAAGGAAGATCAAGCTAAATACTTGTCTGAAACAATTTCTCCAATCCAGGAAAACCCAACTAAGTCAGCAGAAGATGTTTCCATCTTTTCCTGTCCTGAGCTCCTGAGACTATCTTTCAAGAGAGGATGCTGAAGGAATACGAGGTCAGATATGGTGGGTAGGTGCCTAGATGTTAATAAACATCTATTATACCACTCTCATGCATCTTCCACTGGAGAAGTAACAGGACCAACTATAACACTCTAAAACTCTTACCTGCTAACTCTGGTGACATAATTTGTACCTGTTTATCTATTTAGTTCAACACTGTGTTGACAGGCTGCAGGAATTTATGAAGTCTCTTTATTACTTTATTTCTTGAAATATCTCTGAATTTATTAGTGCTTAATATATCCAAATATAAGAACTATGTAATGAATAATAACTTCTTTTTCAGTTGATCTGACCATAGCATGCACTGAATCTAAGAAAAGTGAAGGTCACAGCACTCTAAATATTTATTTTATGTCATTTTGTGAAATGCGCCAGTAAAGGTTGAATCAAAATATGAAGTTTCAATTAAATTCATTGTTAGTGTTTCTAAGTCAAAACAAGAATTATGAATGAGTTCTGGACTCATCGTGTAAACTCCATATTTCTTCAGAAAGTAAAGACTTGACAAGGAAAATCATAATTTCACAACAGACATTATGTCATTTCAAATCTGTTTCCAATGACATCTGTACCATTTTCTCCATTCTATTCACTCTAGATTATATTTTCTCATTGAAGATCTCAGTGCTAGGAATTCTGTTAAAAGGGTCATATAGAGGTTAAATAAGATTTTAGTGATAGAAACTCTATAAAAGATTTTGTTAGGCAAACTGTCAACTGGTGATTTTTAACTGACGCTAATTTGACAGGCTGAAAATTAAAAGGAAATGTGAGAGGACTAAAACTTTTAGCCACATATATAATTTTCCACAGATACTGTCTGGAAATAAAAGATTGCTCTTTACTTTCAAAGAGCGAAAGAGGTGAAAATAAAAGTATAATTGCTTTTCATACATACTGGCATGTATACAATTTATATATAATATAACATATACAATAAACACTGTATAAATTTATGTATATGCAATTAAAATATAGATCAGTTCAGTTCACTTCAGTCACTCAGTCATGTCTGACTCTTTACGACCCCATGGACTGTGGCATGACAGGCTTCCCTTTCCATCACCAACCTCCAGAGCTTACTCAAACTCATGTCAATCGAGACAGTGGTGCCATCCAACCACCTCATTCTCTGTTGTCCCCTTCACCTCCTGCCTTCAATTTTTTCCAGCATCAGGGTCTTTTCCAATGAGTCACTTCTTCGCATCGAATGGCCAAAGTACTGGAGTTTCAGCTTCAGCATCAGTCCTTCCATTGAAAATTCAGGACAGATTTCCTCTAGGATTGACTTGTTGGATCTCCTTGCAGTCCAAGGGACTCTCAAGGGTCTTCAACACCACAGTTCAAAAGCATCAATACTCCAGCACTCAGCTGTCTTTATGGTCCAACTCTCAAATTCATATGTGACTACTGAAAAAAACCACAGCTTTGACTAGATGGACCTTTGTTGATAAAGTCATGTCTCTGCCTTTCAATATGCTGTCTAGGTTGGTCATAGCTTTTCTTCCAAGGAGCAAGCGTCTTTTAATTTCATGGCTGCAGTCACCATCTGCAGTGATTCTGGACCCCAAGAAAATAAAGTCTCTCACTGTTTTCATTGGTTCTCCATCTATTTGCAATGAGGTAATGGGACCAGATGCCATGATCTTAGTTTTCTGAATGTTGAGTTTTAAGTCAACTTGTTCACTCTCCTCTTTCACCTTCATCAAGAGGCTCTTTAGTTCTTCTTCACTTTCTGCCATGAGGGTCATGTAATCTGCATATCTGAGGTCATTGATGTATCTCCTGGCAATCTTGATTGCAGCCTGTGCTTCATCCTGCATGGCATTTTGCATGATGTACTCTGCATGTAAGTTAAATAAGCAGGGTGACAATAGACAGCCTTGACTTACTCCTTTCCTTATTTAGAACCAGTCAGTTGTTCCATGTTCTGTTCTAACTGTTGCTTGTTGATGTGCATACAGATTTCTCAGGAGGCAGGTAAGGTGGTCTGGTGTTCCCATCTCTTTCATAATTTTCTACAGTTTGTTGTGATCCACACAGTCAAAGGATTTGGTGTAGTCAATATAACAGAAGTAGATGTTTTTCCGGAATTCTATTGCTTTTTCTATGATCCAACAGATGTTGGCAATTTGATCTCTGGTTCTTCTGCCTTTTCTAAATCCAGTTTGAACATCTGGAAGTTCACCTTTCACATACTGTTGAAGCTTGGCTTTGAGGATTTTGAGCTTTACTTTGCTAGCGTGTGAGATGAGTGCAATTGTGCAGTAGTTTGAACATTCTTTGGCATTGTCTTTCTTTGGGATTGGAATGAAAACTGACCTTTTTCAGTCCTGTGGCCACAGCTGAGTGTTTCAAATTTGCTGGCATAATGAGTGCAGCACTTTCACAGATTCATCTTTTAGGATTTGAAATCGCTCAACTGGGATTCCATCACCTCCACTAGCTTTGTTTGTAGTGATGGTTCCTAAGGCCCACTTGACTTCACATTCCAGGACATCTGGCTCTAGATGAGTGATCACACCATCATTGTTATCTGGGTCATAAAGATCTTTTCTGTATAGTTCTTTTGTGTAGTTTTGCCACCCCTTCATAATATCATCTTCTGTTAGGTCCATATGATTTCTGTCCTTTATTGTGCCCATCTTAGAATGAAATGTTCCATAGAGCCACCAAGCAGACGACCCACAAACTTGAGATTATACCAAAGAAGTTCTTTCACTGTTATGAAAGTTCAAGGACGCACATCAGATTTCTCAACCTGGGGATCTGGCAAAGGGGCTGAAAGCCCCTAGAAAATTTGACTTTGGAAGACAGTGGGATTTGATTACAGAACTTCCATGGAACTGGGGAAACAGACTCTTGGAGGGCACAAACAAAACTTTGTGCACATCCGGACCCAGGAGAAAGGAGCTGTGACCCCACAAGTGACTGAGCCAGACTTTCCTGTGAGTGTCCAGAGTCCCCGGCAGAGGCATGGGTTGACGGTGGCCTGCTGCAGGGTCAGAGACACTGAATACAACAGTCCTGGCATAAGCCCTTTAGAAGGAGGTTGCCATTACCATCATTACTGCTACCATTCATAGCTTGGCCATAGGGAACAACAGAGAGGGAACACAGCCCTGCTCATCAACAGAAAATTGGATTAAAGATTTACTGAGCATGGCCCTGCCCATCAAAACAAAACCCATATTCCTCCATAGCCAGTTTCTCCCATCAGGAAGCTTCCATAAGCCTCTTATCCTTATCCATCAGAGGGCAGGAAGAATGAAAAATTCAGTGACAGAAAACTAGTCAGACTGATCACAAGGATCATAGTCTTGTTGAACTCAGTGACACTATGAGCCATGTCATGTAGGGCAACTGAAGATGGATGGGTCATGGTGGAGAGTTCTGACAAAACGTGGTCCACTGGAGAAGGGAATGGCAAACCAGTTCAGTATTCTTGCCTTGAGAACCCCATGAACAGTATGAAAAGGCAAAAAGGACACTGAAAGATGAACTCCCCAGGTGGATAAATGCAATATATGCTACTGGAGATTGGAGAAATAACTCCATAAAGAATGAAGAGATGGAGCTAAAGAAAAAAACAATGCCCAGTTTTGGATGTGACTGGTGGTAGAAGTAACGTCCGATGCTGTAAAGAACAATATTGCATAGGAACCTGGAATGTTAGGTCCATGAATCAAAGTAAATTGCAAGTGGTCAAACAACAGATAGCAAGAATGAACAGTGACTTTTTGGAATCAGTGAAGTAAAATGGGTGGTAATGGGCGAATTTAATTCAGATGAACCTTATATCTGCTACTGTGGGCAAGAATCCCTTAGAAGAAATGGAGTAGCCATTTAGCAAAACAAATCTCAAGGCTATATTTATTGCTCTATTTTAAACTTTTGTAAATCTAATCAGTGGATTTGGGAATGCATTATTTAAATACTGTAATAATCTACATGAGATGTTTGATTACTTATTTCTAAGGAATATTTAGAATATTAGAATATAATATTTATATTATATTCTAATATTAATATATTAGAATATATTTGCCAGGCTCAAAAACTTACTTTGTGTTCTGAGGAGATAATTATTAAATTATATGTTATCAATATTTAGGGACATATAGAATACATTTTCATTTGCTTCCAAAAATGTTTTCATTGCCCTTGTGTGTGTAGACCATTAAGCCATTACGACATTATAAAAGATTAGCATGATAGATGAGCCACAACAGTGTCTTAGGTACTAGATAAAATCCACTGCCTGACAGAAAGGGAGGAGAGCTTTTTGCTAATGACAACAGTAATGGTTCTCTCTAAAACTTTTGCTGAAATTTGGAGTAAAAAATGCTACGACTGATTTCTTAAAATTAAGTACATTTTAAGACCTTCCTTGTCTTCCAAACATTTTTAAATCAGTAATATGAGTATTTTCTTTGATTAAAAATGGTAAATATAGAGATAGAGATAGAGACAGAGATATGTATTTATGTTCTAAGAGTTTTCAGACAGCAGGGATGTTACTTGATTTATTTACTTTTAAATTGCCATTCCAGGTGGTCTTTGCTAGTGGTAAAGAACCCACCTGCCAATTCAGGAGATGTAAGATACACGGGTTCAGTCTATGGGTTGGAAGATTCCCCTGGAGGAAAGCACGGCAATCTGCTCCAGTATTCTTTACTGGAGAATCTCACAGACAGAGGAGCCTGGTGGGCTACAGTCCATGATGTTGCAGAGTCGTGCACAATGGAAGTGACTTAGTATGCATATACATATAACTGAAAAACTTGTGTTTTTTTTTTTTTTTTAATTACTGGGACCGTGATTAAAGATGTCAAATTTGTGTCTACTGTAAAGACTAAGATTCCTGGATACTTCTACCTGATTTTCCCAGAATAAATTTTAAAAATATATCTGCTCTGCTATATCCTCCAATGGCTCAAAGCCAGAAAGCAAACCATGCTCAGAATATTCTGAGTTAGAATTGAATATAATCACTTAGTCTAACCTAACAAGACAACTCTTTGAATTTGGAGCTTCTTTATTCTAAGGAAATGTTACTGAGAAAAGCTAATGGGAAAACATCCAATATTAGGAGACAGTGAATTATGCTATAATTATATAATTAAAGAAATTTTAGGCATTAAAACATGATTTTGGAAAAAAAAAGACTTTGAAAATTTTCTATAAATTCTGTAACAAGAAAATAATTTAAGTAGAAAAATTAGCAAAAATTTCCTCCATAATATTGACTAAATATCTCTTAGGTTGTTAAATTTTGATGATTTAATGCTATCTATACTGCTGTGTATTTCCAAGTTTTCTATACTTAGATAATTTTTTTTTTAATTAACATTAAGTTGTTAGGTTGGCCAAAATGATCATTCTGGTAAGAATTCAAATGAACTTTTTGGCCAAACCATCACTACTGAAACAACAACAAGAGGAATGGCACTTGCAGAAAGACAGGATAGAATCCATGGGAAAGCAGAAGTCAGAGAGTGGGTTCAAGGGAAACATGTGCTGTACCTGAGGACTGAGGCTAATTTGATAGGGCCAAAGATGATGTCAGTAAGAACCACTCTTGAGGTCATGGGGATGCACTAGTGCGTGAATTCCTACCCACTGACTGCCGTTTGCAAAACGGAGGAGATAGACTGAGGTATACTGTCTTGACAACGTCTGTCTTGGTTACATTCTTATACAATGTGTGAATAACTCAGAAAAAAATTGTCTTTTTTTAGACACAATTTGTAAGAGTTAGTGATTTCATACCTTCAACTGGGCTTATTATGGTGAAGGTTTGGAGAACATATTTTTGAGCACAGAGAGAAGACCAAGGATAAGGTCTGCTGAGAATTTAATGCAGCTTGCAGGTCATGTGAAATGGCACCAATAAATTTGTCTGGGTGATATATGTTCCAGCTAGCCCAGTTATTCAGGAGAGAGATCAGTAGAGATCCAAGGCTGAGGAAGTTGTGGGACTTAATTGAGGTAGTGTGTTATAGTGTTTATAAAAATGATGGCAAGAAAAACAAGAACCCAGATGTTAGGATCAGGTGCAGGGCTTGTTAGGCAGTTCTTTTAATCTAATAAAGCAATTATACTAGAGTTTCAGAGTGATGTGGATGAAGTTAAATAGATATGGCAAGCTCTATCATCTTTTCTGCTATCTGACAAGATCCTAGCCCACATTAAGAGAAGACTATCATCATTGTATTACTTGAGATCTCCTATGAGGATTAAATACTCCTCAGAAATACAGACAAACTGTACTCAATAACCCTCAAAAACTTACTCTATAAATATTGCCAGATACTTCCTGATAGATATAATTGAGACTTTATAACTATTTTTTTAAACTATAATTTAATAACATTGGTATATCAGAGGGCCCTATTTTGCTAGTCATTAAGCTCAGTCCTCTTGTGAGACCTCCTTACTCAGGACCATCTCTGAAGTTTAGGAGAGAAGTCACAGTGTTATGGAATTATTATTACTTGAGTTCAATTAAAATAAATTGCTTTGCCTATAATTCAGTTTTGTTTTTCTCAGTGTACTTGTGTTGATGTAATGCTGCAAATACTGTTGATATCTGTTCCTTCATAGGAAATATTACATGCTAATAAGTCCACATTACCAAAGAACACATTTTATTTATAAACCATAGCAAGGCTTTTAGAAGACATTTTCTAAGGATAGACTTATGGCATCTCATCTTCCTTTCTAGATCCACACATACTCTGATGAAATAAAAATGTGTTAAAATGACTTCAGACAAGTTTACTGCTTTTTAATCTTCTTATGCTAGTTTGCAAACTTTAGGAGCATGTGTTGGTTTCCTGGTTAGATATGTGTTTTAATAGCCTGTATTTACAGAATTTTTACAGTATTTATTTAGGTTTACATAAAGCATAAAGAATTATTATATGCCACCCCTCTCCAAGCACACAGTTTTCCCTATTATTAACATCTTGCCTAATTGTGGAACATTTGTTATAACTCCTGAATCAATAATAAAGCATTATTATTAACTAAAGTCCATAGTTTACATTACAGTTCACTCTTCATGTTGTACAGTTCTATGAGCTTTGACAAACCTGTAATGTCTTGTGTCCATCACTATAGGAATGTAGGATATAGTTTTGCTGCTTTAAAATTGTTATATGATTTACCTAGTCATCCCTCTTCTTTATATTCCCCTGTACCTTTGGCAACCATCAATCCTTCTACTGTTTCTAATAGTTTTGCCTTTTCCAGAATATCATATAGATTGAATCACACAATCTGTAGCCTTGGTAGAGTCTTTCACTGACCATACTTTTATAGTTCTTCTGTATTTTGTTTCTTTGCTTTGGGTTTTGTGCCTTCATAGATCACTTTTTTATTGTGGAATATTTCATTAATGGATATACCACAGTTGTTTTATTCATTCACCTATTTAAGGTCATCTTGGTTCTATCCAAATTTTGGTGATTATGAATAAAGGTGCTACAAAATTCATATAACAGTTTTAGTGTGACATAGTTTTCACCTCATTTTGGTAAATATTTAGGAGTCAAATTGCTGGATCATATAGTAAGCTTATGTAAGCATATGGCAAAAATTAAGAAACTGCCAGACTGTCTTCCAAAGTGGCTATACCATTATGCCTTCCCATGAGCAACAAATGAGAATTTTTGTAGCTCTGAATTCTCTTCTGCATTTGATATTATCAGTATTTTGCATTTCAGCCCTTCCAATGGTGTGCAGTGGCCTGGGTTATATTTTTCCTCTTTGTTATACTGAAAATATCTTTGATCTAAAATAATACCATTATCTTAGTTATCATACAACTCTCAGTCACAGCATTTATCAAATTTCTGTATCTAATTTCTAGTTATAGATCTTATTCATTGATTTCATTACTTTGTTGGTTAAAAAAACTTGTACATCTTAGTACTCTCTTTTTCCCTTTCCAAATTTGTGACTTATAAATTCAACTTTCCTGTTTCTTCTGGTCTTTGGAGGAGTCATTATCTTGTTAGAGTAACTTTATCTCTTTTTTATGTTTCCCATCAGCTCAGTTTTATTTTATGGTGCATGAAACAAACAAGTAACCCTTGCCGTCTATCGCCCTATTACCATATAGGGGAGGGTTACTTTCCAAAAAGGAACCATGAATTCTTAACTGTAGTACAGTGCATTATCTTATTTTCCCTCACGTCATATATCCTCACATTAGCCCCTTAGACAGTTTTTGTGTAATGAAACTGAGACTAGAACATGAATCTTCTGACTCTTGTAATGTTCATTTTCCCATTTACCATCAGTAATATGGAGATTTTATAAATGATTCATTCTATCACCCAGAAATAACTGGGAAAAAAAAAACTTAAAAGAGTAAGGGACATTTAAAAATCAACATTATATCAGTTTATCATTTTTTCTGGGGCAAAATTGTACTTATTGTGGTTGGATTGAACTGTGTCCTCATGAAAGATATGTTGAAATCCTAAACCCAGTACCCCAGAATATGACCTACTATGGAAACATGGTCTTTGTAGATGCAATCAAATTAAGATAAGGTTTTTAGGGTGGCCCCTAATCCAATATGACTAGCGAGCTTAAAAAGAAAGACCAAAGACACATAGGGATCAAACCATGTGATGACAGAGTCAGAGATTAGAGCGCATCAATGACCCACCAACAGTATCTAGTGAGGAAAGGAAGGATTATAACTGGAGTCTCCAAGGGAGCATGGCCTTGCTTGTAGCATAACTTTGTAGCCTGGGATTTGTAGCCACCAAAACTGTCATATAATAAATTTCTGTGTTGTTTTTTTAAACCACTCAGCTTGTGCTACTTTATTAGCTCATCTCCAGGAAACTAATACCAGTGTTGGACAAATAAGAATATCAGTGAAACTGTGTATTTTCCCAAGTCTGCATACCTTAGAGTAAGTCTTTTTCTCCATTTATTATTATAGTCAAATGCATGATGCTATGTTATCTCATTTACTTTTTTCCCTAGATATTTTCTCCTAGATAGTGTCAGTCCAAAATAAGATGATTACAGTTGTTGCTGGGAGACCAATGAAGAGAAAGGTTTATTTGCTAACTATACTATGGAGAAGCAGAGGAAATTGCCTAAATACCCTAATGAACCCAAACAAAATAAAATAATAGAAATAAAGAAACAAACAAGAATAACATGTCAGCTCCTCAAAGATGGAAAACAAAATATGTATTTTTTCATTTGTTTGGCTTTATCATTATATGTAATGCCATTTAAACCCAGTTCTTCATTTTTTGAAAGACAGCTTATTGAAGATAATCATTTTAAAATCAATATTTAGAATCTGTTTTGATTCAAGAGACATTATTTCTCATGCCTAAGAGATTTTCTCATTGTTTACTAGAAAACTGGGGATCATATGTCAGTATTGTAAATCTTTGTTTTATTTCTGCTTTGTTACAATTTGCCATTCTTCACACATGGCTAAATATGCCCATTTCCATCATCTCATGTGATAGCAGTTGATAAGGTACTAGTCCTATTTTAGTACTTAGTCTTCCTGGCCGCATATTCAACATTAAGGAAATTCCCAGTTAACTGGCAAAGTCTGAGGTGGGGCTTCTGCCTTCCAATATCTTTATTGTGTGAGTGTGCTCAGTTGTTTCAGTAGAGTCAGACTGTTTGTGATTCCATGGACTGTAGCCTGCCAGGCTCCTCTGTCCATGGGGATTCTCCAGGCAAGAATACTGGAGTGAGTTGCCATGCCCTTTTCCAGGAGATCTTCCTGATCCAGGGTATGAATGCTCATCTCTTATGTCCACTGCATTGGCAGGTGGTTCTTTACCACTAGTGACATCTGGGAAGTCCAATATCTTTATCAAATTCCTCCAATTCTTTAAAAAATATTAGAGCTAATAGATAATGGAGGTACTGGCTATTTGCCTAAATAGGTCTAAACAAAATCTGTCAAGGCTTTAGATACCAAATAAATTTATCCATAGAAAACAATCAATGAAAACACAAAGATATCAGTTATGACTCAAAACAGAACTGTTAGCTATCCCTTGATCTTTGAATATGTTTCACTTAATTTAGTAGCATATTATTTTAACTTTTAATCATATGTGTCTTGAACGTTTCTAATATGGAGATTATAAGACATTTACACACATAAAACAATTACCCCCTCCAGAATAATTATTGTGATCTCCCTTCTATCCAGTATGCAAATATGCAATTTGGGAAACTATTCCATTCAGTCCAGTTCAGTTGCTCAGTCGTATATGACTCTTTGCTACCCCATGGACTGCAGCATGCCATGCTTCCCTGTCCATCACCAACTCCTGGTGCTTGCTCAAACTCATGCTTATCAAGTTGTTGATGATGCCGTCCAACCATATCCTCCTCTGTCGTCCTCTTTTCCTCCTGCCTTCAATCTTTCCCAACATCAGGGTCATTTCCAAGGAGTCAGTTCTTCACATCAGGTGGCCAAAGTATTGAAGCTTCTGCTTCAGCATCAGGCCTTCCAATGAATAGTCAGGACTGATTTCCTTTAGGATTGATTGGTTTGATCTCCTTGCAGTCCAAGGGACTCTCAAGAGTTTTCTCCAATACCACAGTTCAAAAGCATCAATACTTTGACATTCAGCTTTATAGTCTAACTCTCACATCCATACATGACTACTGGAAAAACCATCACTTTGACTAGATGGACCTTTTTCGGCAAAGTAATGTCTCTGCTTTTTAATATGCTGTCTAGGTCAGTCATAGCTTTTCTTCCAAGGAAAAAATTCATTGAATTTTTGAATGGGAAACTATTCATTGCTTGCCAAATTCAATGCAAATGACACTCGTTGAAGGTCTACACAGTGCAAGTGCTAATTTACTTCAAGAGGGTATAAAATAAAGCATAGGTATGAGCATGTTGCACTTGGGAAGTGTTGAAAGATCTAGCTTCATTGGAACGGAAGGGAGTTTTATCTTGAACCGTAGTGGGAGAGAAGATAATGTATTCAATCAGGACCAAATAAGGGTGGATTTGACATGCCAGCCAACATATTTCAAGCTTCACCTTCTAAGTAATAAAGTTTGTTGCCATGGCTATGTTGTATAAAATTGATCTCAAGATGAAATGCAATGTATATTAAAGGGGAGAGAGCTTCTGGGAATGGAGATCACCAATGAAGTGAAAGGAACTAAGCTAGGATAATGGAAGAAGAAAATGAAATGAAAGAATGAATAAATCTGGGGTCAATAGGATTTTGTAAGAGGTTGGTTGTGGGAATGAAGGTGAACTGAAAGCAGTGTGCATTTGTTACAAAGAATAAAAGAAAAAAAAATGAAGCACTTATATATATCAGTAAATGTTCATAAACTGTTGTGTCAGTTCTTTGAGTTTAATAAATTTATAAGGAAGTTTTTGTTATCCACATTTTCTTAGACATGTAACTGAACATCACAAAAATCAAAGTAAGAAATTAGTTTTTACAAATTAGTTTTTACTAATTTGACTTACTTTGACTAAGGATACTTGAACTCAGATATTTTGGCTTTAAGCCCAATAGTTTTTTCTCAATGTAATTCAGCTGTTTTTATATTATAATGAAATAAATCACCAAACCAAGCATAATATTTCTGATTTTTGTAGGAAGTAGAGATTTTAATATTAAAAATAAAATCATGCCTAGTTTTTTTTTTTTTTCTGTAATTTGCATTTTTTTAGTTACTGGAGAGTACAAAGACAGTTTTAATCAATTTTAATTTGCTTTCATGGGATTTTTTTCACATTTGTTGTTCATGCTTGTATGTGTGCAATTAATACATTTTTATCTATTTTGTTAAAGTATTGTATTTTTATTCATTTGTAAAAGAGATATACTATTTAAAATACAAACTCTCAGTGTCTAACTTATTGCAAATATATCTTCTCTTAATTTATTTTAGTTTATTTGGGATGATTTTAATTTATTTTAGTTTATTGGTATGATTACTCAAGCTTTTATGTCTTCAAAGAAATAGTGCAAAGAGTTTTATTATTTTTTTTTCAATTTTAGTGGGTCATGGATACCTTATAAAATGAGAGATGTCGCTTGTATACACAAGGTATTTTGAATATAGCCTTCCCATTTTAGTATCTCTCTTCATTTGGAATCCTCTTTTTCCCAAACTGAGGCTAAAAACTTCTTTCCCCATCAGCTTTTGCAACTAGGTTGTATAGAGAATTTTAAGTCATTACACCTTCTCAGAATTAAGAAAGAGGACGTGAAGGCTGAGTCTTCTGGCAAAGATAGTCATGTAGTCACTTGATTTTCTCTGCAATAGCTTGGCAAAGACTCTAGTGTCTGACAGCGGGGCTAAGTGGGATTTCTACTAGAATTGTCTTGTGAGGGGATTAGACATTTCTCCTAGCTACATCTCTTCTGATTGATTACATGGCTCACTAAGCACTAAAAAGAATTATATTAGCTAACTAATATTTTGACTAAATCCATTTCTACTTTAATTATCTAAATTAAATCTGACTGCAAATACATTTCAATCAATACCCCAAAATCTCGTAAAATGTTATTCTTTTCTCAGAATAGATGTAAATATGTATCTTGTAGCAGAAGCTACTGATTTTCTCCTACTTATTCTGTTTTCTTAAGTAATAGAAGCCCCTGATTTTAACTAAGTAGAAATCTTTCTAGAATAAAATCTTCCAATTTCCCTTGTAATTAGGAATAGCTATATGTACATAAGTAGAAGACTCATTATGAACTTTTAGTAACTATGATTAAAGAGCAGAAATACATTCCTCTTTATTCCTTTTCCTTCCTGCTAGCATTTTTGGACAACAAGAAGGAAAGGATGAAAGAGCAAGAAAATGGAAGGAATCTTGGTCACTTATGACTGTAAGTTTGCCTTAATGACAATGAATTCTTCCTTATAGATATCCCACATGTTGAAGAGAAATAAACCTGTTGCTGCTGCTGCTGCTAAGTCGCTTCAGTCGTGTCCGACTCTGTGCGACCCTATAGACTGCAGCCCACCAGGCTCCCCCATCCCTGGGATTCTCCAGGCAAGAATACTGGAGTGGGTTGCCATTTCCTTCTCCAATGCGTGAAAGTGAAGTTGCTCAGTCGTGTCTGACTCTTAGCGACCCCAACGACTGCAGCCTACCAGGCTCCTCCATCCATGGGATTTTCCAGGCAAGAGTACTGGAGTGGGCTGCCATTGCCTTCTCCGAATAAATCTGTTAGGAAAGGCTAAAGGTCATTTTAGTACTTTGAAATTTCTCTCATTGAAAGACAGGATTTATCCTCTCTTTACTTGTATCTGGGAAGGCTCTGTGACTGATCAAACACTATGTGATGGAAGTGATTGTGTGTATATTACCAGATCTAGGGCTATGGGACAGGAAGAACAATTATTAATTTTTTGCCAAACTTATTCTTAAAACACAGCTTCCATGTTGTGAGAAAGCCCAAACAACTCCATGGAATGATCCGCACTAAAAGGTCCCCAAAACTCTGAAAGAACAAGCTGAGTTCCTAACTCAGAATCAGTTCAGTGTTTCTGCTGTGGGGAAAACAAAACAAAACAAAACAAAATCTTGAAGGAGATCCTGCAGCCCCAGTGAGTTGCCCCAGGTGATACTGACTGGAGTCTACAAAGGGTGTCCCTGCTGTTCTCTGCCCAACTGAGGAAGAAAATGTAAGCATAGACTAATGAAAACATCTCTCCTTCTGGACAAAATATCAGAGAATCATATTGACCCTGTCTGAAGATCCTGTAAAAGTACACAGAGCCTACCAGTCCCAAGGTATTATGCCACCATGCAAGGACTCCAGCTGTTTTAGAAATTTTCTGCACCCAGTCTCTCTTCCCTTCCATACTTTTTTCTGAGTTGGGGTGAAATGTCCAAATACATCAGAAAACATAGAAGTATTTTGTGAGAAAGAACAGAGGTCAAACTTGTATATTTTCCCAAATAAAGGGTTTCTTTCAACTGAGGAAAGGGGGAAGAATGAATATTAAAAATTGCTAAAACTTTTATTATTTTTATTTATAATCCATCAATGCAAAAATATATTCTAAGAAATGTGTTGATATATAACTCCACATTCTTTGAAAAAATTCATCTTGCCAATATTAGAGTTATTTTCAAACTTTAACATAGATTTAGAATAAATTTTCTAAAAATGATCTCATTTATATTGATTTTATATTCTCTTTCATATCTCTAATCTTAAAATATTTTTTTCTTTTCTAGTAATGAACTATACTAGTGATTATTTAAAAAGATGTTTCAAGTAAACAACATATTTAATGAACTTTGAAACATTAAAAACCTCTTGAAAAACCCTGACACGTATCTTTTTTCTAAACTTAACATAAATTAAATAATGCCTTGTTTGATTTTTCTTTTTGCCTAAGTTCTTAAACTGGAAAACAATTTACCCTCTTTGTTAAAACTAAAAAAAAAAAAAAATAGTGAGCTATTGAGCTTTCCTCTGAAGATAAGCTTAAATATATTTTATATCTTTTAAGTAACTCATCATTTTTCACACAGTTGACAAATAAACATTTCTTCTAATGGTAATTAAAGGAGCTCTTTTTCATTGTTACCTATTGGTGATTTTTTGTTTTGTTTCATTTTTTGGTTGGGCAGCCACCACTTGTGGCATCTTAGCTCCCACACCAGAGATTGAACCTGAGCCCAGGGCAGTGAAAGCACAGAGTCCTAACCACTGGACAGCTAGAGAATTCCGAAAGCATATGCTGATTTTAGCATGAAAAGTAAGTCCTGTACATAACATCACCTATTTTGTTGTTGTTGGCCACTGAGCCATGTTCACCTCTTTGCGACCCCATGGACTTATAGCCTGCCAGGTTCCTCTGTCCATGGGATTCTCCAGGCAAAAATAGTGGAGTGGGTGGCCACTTCCTTCTCCAGGGGACCTTCCTGACCAAGGGATTGAACCCAGGTCTTCTGCATTGCAGGCAGATTCTTAATCATCTGAGCCACCAGGGAAAGCCAACATCACCTATTAAAAGTTATTAAGCTGGCATGAACTTTTTATATAAGTATGTTGGAAAATTTTTTGATCAATCATAGTAAAAACTTGAATTACTTTTCTTTTCAGTGTACAGAGAATAAATATTATCAAGCTATCCTGACATGAATTTATAAAAGAGGTTGTAGCCAAAAGTATAGATGTAAGAGTCATAATAGCTTGGCCAATAGTTAATAAAAATAATTATGTTACCTTTCTAACTAATGAGGTATTTGTGCTACTTGTCAGCATTTTAAAAATTGAAAGCATTTCCCCTAAAGTCAGGAACAAGACAAGGGTGCCCACTTTCACCACTACTATTCAACATAATTTTGGAAGTTTTGGCCACAGCAATCAGAGCAGAAAAAGAAATAAAATGAATCCAGATTGGAAAAGAAGAAGTAAAACTCTCACTGTTTGCAGATGACATGATCCTCTACATAGAAAACCCTGAAGACTCCACCAGAAAATTACTAGAGCTAATCAATGAATATAGTAAAGTTGCAGGATATAAAATTAACACACAAAAATCCCTTGCATTCCTATACACTAATAATGAGAAAACAGAAAGAGAAATTAAGGAAGCAATTCCATTCCCCATTGCAATGAAAATAATAAAATATGTAGGAATATATCTACTTAAATAAACAAAAGACCTATATACAGAAAACTATAAAACACTGGTGAAAGAAATCAAAGAGGACACAAATATATGGAGAAATATACCGTGTTCATGGATCAGAAGAATCATATAGTGAAAATGAGTATACTACCCAAAGCAATCTATAGATTCAGTGCAATCCCTAACAAGCTACCAATGGTATTTTTCAGAATACTAGAATAAATAATTTCACATTTTGTATAGAAATAGAAAAAACCTCGAATAGCCAAAGCAATCTTGAGAAAGAAGTATGGAACCAGAGGACTCAACCTGCCTGACTTCAGGCCATACTGCAAAGCAACAGTCATTGAGACAGTATGGTACTGGCATGAAGACAGAAACATAGATCAATGGAACAAAATAGAAAGCCCAGAGATAAATCCACACACCTATGGACACCTTATCTTTGACTAAGAAAGCAAGAAATACAATGGAGTAAAGACAATCTCTTTAACAAGTGGTGCTGGGAAAACTGGTCAACCACTTGTAAAAGAATGAAACTAGAACATTTTCTAACACCATACACACACAAAAAAATCAAAATGTATTAAAGATCTAAATGTAAGACCAGAAACTATTAAACTCCTAGAGGAAAACAGGCAAAACACTCTCCGACATAAACCACAGCAGGATCCTCTATGACCCACCTCCCAGAATATTGGAAATAAAAGCAAAAATAAACAAATGGGACCTAATTAAAATTAAAAGCTTCTGCACAACAAAGGAAACTATAAGCAAGGTGAAAAGACAGCCTTCAGAATGGGAGAAAATAATAGCAAGTGAAGCAACTGACAAACAACTAATCTCAAAAATATACAAGCAACTCCTGCAGCTCAATTCCAGAAAAATAAACGACCCAATCAAAAAGAGGGCCAAAGAACTAAACAGACATTTCTCCAAAGAAGACATACTAACACATGTTAGCCATAAGAAGATGGCTAACAAACACATGAAAAGATGCTCAACATCACTCATTATCAGAGAAATGCAAATCAAAACCACTATGAGGTACCATTTCACGCCAGTCAGAGTGGCTGCTCTTCAAAAGTCTACAAGCAACAAATGCTGGAGAGGGTGTGGAGAAAAGGGAACCCTCTTACACTGTTGGTGGGAATGCAAACTAGTACAGCCACTATGGAGAACAGTGTGGAGATTCCTTAAAAAACTGGAAATAGAACTGCCTTATGATCCAGCAATCCCACTGCTGGGCATACACACTGAGGAAACCAGAAGGGAAAGAGACACGTGTACGCCAATGTTCATCGCAGCACTGTTTATAATAGCCAGGACATGGAAGCAACCTAGATGTCCATCAGCAGATGAATGGATAAGAAAGCAGTGGTACATATACACAATGGAGTATTACTCAGCCATTAAAAAGAATACATTTGAATCAGTTCTAATGAGGTGGATGAAACTGGAGCCTATTATGCAGAGTGAAGTAAGCCAGAAAGAAAAACATCAATATAGTATACTAATGCATATATATGGAATTTAGAAGATGGTAATGATAACTCTGTATGTGAGACAGCAAAAGAGACACAGGTTTATAGAACAGTCTTTTGGACTCTGTGGGAGAGGGAGAGGGCAGGATGATATGGGAGAATGGCACTGAAACATATAAATTATCATATGTGAAATGAATCACCAGTCCAGGTTTGATGCATGATACAGGGTGCTCGGAGCTGGTGCACTGGGATGACCCTGAGGGATGGGATGCGGAGGGAAGTGGGAGGGGGTTCAGGATGGGGAACACATGTACACCCATGGCAGATTCATGTCAATGTATGGCAAAACCAATACCACATTGTAAAGTTAAATAAATAAATAAATATATAAAAATAAAATTAGTAATTTTTGCAATTTTTGTCTTCATTCTAAGTGGTAATCCTTTCAATCTAATTTTGTGTTCTAAATTCTGCATCATTTTTTGTAAAGATGGCCCTTGAATTAGTTATTTTTTTGCTGCATAATTGTTTACCTCAACTGTAGGGGCTTAAAACACAGAGCATTTAGTATCTCATAATTTTTTGCTCAGGACTCAGAGCATGATTTAACCAGGTCCTCTGCTCAGTCTGATCAGGTAGCAATCAGGATGTCATGTGGACTGCATTATTATCAAGAAATTTAAATGTGAACAATCTCCTTCCAAGTTCAGGAAGGTTCTGCCTCAAGAATTTGATCTGGGCAGCAGGAACAAAAAAGGTAATTACAACTAACCTGAAAGTAAGCAGACATATATTTGCATCATAAGGGATTGCCCTTATCCCTCACACCTGTCAACTAAAGTCTTGGTAAATCTTCTGTATTGAAGGTCAGTGGGCACAGATTCCATATATTTCTCTGTTGAGATCTTTGTGTAGTCTTTACAACTGCAACCTGATTTTTTTTTTTAATCTCAAAACCACCTTATATATAAAAATTTATTAGTGGAGTATATACTATTATTAGCATCCTTTTTGTGTATACTGCAACTTGCATAAGCTTGATTTTGAGCATTACAGTACCAGTATGACATATTATCTCCTATCATTCCTATTTCTGGATCAGTCGATTTTCAGAAATAGCTAGGAAATATCTAAATGGATGTAGCTAATGGGTGCTGAGAACTAGCCAGATATAATAACTGTGCATGGATGGAGTTAATGAGAGACTGGTGGGCCCTGGGTGGTAGAAAACTGCCGTGGCTATTGCTGTCCAAGCCAATAATATTCAAAAAGATTGGGAGAGATATTTCTTTTAGTATCTTACTGACCTCATAGTATTTCTGGGATTACAGTGTTTGGGGGACACTAGTAGTTTTTCTTGACAGCTTTATTAGTTTTATGGGGAGTAGAAATACCATTCACATAAGTACCTATACTTTTGGCTTGAACTTTTGAATAGCTTGGCTTAATTTCAATCCTGCTGTGGCCAAGGCTTTACCTACAATGATAAAATCCATGTAAGAACAATGTTGGAATTATTATGATTATAATTGTCCTTGAACTGAATAGCTATAACTGTATCCAAGTTCAGGAGTAGGTGATAGAGACTAAGCATATTGCTCATTCTCTGGGTAAACAAATGAAATTGCCTATTGGAATGAACGTTAGAGGATTGGTGAGAAGTTGAAAAACAATCTAGCTTGATAAATGAAATTTTGAAAAGCTATTATTGTTGTAGCCACGCATTCCGGGAAACAAACTCAGTCAGAAGGACAATGCAGATAGTGGAGTGCAGTTTATTACACCGGCGGGCCCAAGGCAGAGTCTCCTCTTAGCCAAGGACCCCGACCAGCATTTGTGAAAATCTTTTATTCCCCACGTGTACGTTTCTGAATCCACCACTCCAAATTCCTTAAGACTTACATAAACCAAGGAAAATACAATCCCAATAGCCCCATCATTCACGTGCTATGTGCTCAAACAGTCAAACAATTAGTCAAAAATCAATAAACCCAAGGTTACACTCCGATAGATACAGAAAAATTTATGGCCTGTCTGGAGGAAGGGGTGATTAGTGTATGTTTTTTCTTAGGCAATGAGTAACCTAGATACTATCTTCAAGGTTCCCCTGTCTGGAGGGGGTCTTATCATTCTGTTGTTGTTTTCATAGGCACTAAACACAGAGTTCAGAGTCCATTGGAAAGATGGCCAAGCATGATCAGCATGAACAGGCCTAAGATGGAGTCCAGGCCCTATGAATTCCTTCTTCATTATCACAAAAATTATGGAAAGATGTCTTTATCCTATAATAAACAGAGTATCTTCAAGTCTAGAAATTATTATATGGGAAATTTCCTTATTTTGCCACCAAGTCCTGCTTTCCATATCTGACACATTAGTGTCCCTCTTCAAAGAGGACTGACATAAACTAATATTCAATAAAATGTATCTAATTTGCCTATCCTGAAGTACTAAGTTATTTTCCAGATTGGTCTCATAAATGCTGTTCTTTTCCTTTCTGAATTTTCTTTCTTCCATACACTCCAAAAGACATATTTCTTTAACTTTCAACAGATTCACAAAATGAGTAGCAACTTCTTGTCATTGTTTAAATCCATATTTTATTCCTCTCACCATCAAATTAGAAATACTTGAAAAGCACTGAAAAATACACTTAAGTATAAAAAATAATGTACACAATCTGAGAAAATTCAGAAATAATAAGCATGTAAATACTGTTTACAAACTTTTTTCTGGAAACAAGAAGTCTAATTGCAAAGGCCATGTACAGAAAATTTGTACTTTAGGAAAAAGTCAAAATGAACAATGAAAGAATGTTTTACATATAATCTATGCAAGTGATTAATTTAAAAATGATTTTATCCTCTTTTCCAGGCTCAAGAAATAGCAGGAGTTTTTATTTTAGCCCATTAAAAAAATTAAGACAAAACATTAAGACAAAGATATGGTTACTTTTGGACTTCACTGGTGGCTCAGATATAAAGACTCTGCCTGCAATATGGGAGACCTGGGTTCCATCTCTGGGTTGGGAAGATCCCCTGGAGGAAGGAATGGAAATCTACTCCAGTATTCTTGCCTGGGGAATCCCCATGGACAGAGAAGCCTGGCAGGCTACAGTTCATGGAGTCTCAAAGACTTGAACACGACTGAGAACTAAGGACTAAGCACATGGTTACTTTCATTTCACTAGAGTAAAAAGTACGGAGTAATTACTTTGGAGATTTCTCTCTCTAATTAATATTTTAGATTGCATCAATTACATCACTAAAGTGCACTTAAGAAATTAATGCTTCAGAAATCAAAATAAAGATAAAACATTTGTTGAACTGTTGGATGAATGTGTGCATATGCTGCCATTTCTGTTCTTGATATTTCTACTTAGTTCACCTCTGTTTAAATGCATGGGCTCTGGTGTCAGATAAACCCCTAGTACAAATCTAGCTTCCTCTACTATTTAGGATTGTGATTCAGTAAAGGCACTTAATATTTCAGGCCCTCAGTATTTTCATCTCTAAAGTAGACAAAGTTATTTATTTCACGATGCTATCAAAAGGGTTAATTTATAAATGATTATAACTATGGAGTGCTTGTGTGTGCATGCTAAGTCACTTGAGTCATGTCTAACTCTTTGCAACCCTTTGGACTATAATCCACCTGGCTCCTCTGTCCATGGGGTTCTCCAGGCAAGAACACTGGGGAAAGTTGCATGTCTTCCTCCAATGGAGTGCTTGCTACTGCTAAGTCACTTCAGTCGTGTCTGACTCTGTGCGACCCCATAGACGGCAGCCCACCAGGCTCCCCCATCCCTGGGATTCTCCAGGCAAGAACACTGGAGTGGGTTGCCATTTCCTTCTCCAATGCATGAAAGTGAAAAGTGAAAGTGAAGTCGCTCAGTCGTGTCCGACTCTGTGCGACCCCATAGACGGCAGCCCACCAGGCTCCGTCGTCCCTGGGATTCTCCAGGCAAGAACACTGGAGTAGGTTGCCATTTCCTTCTCCAATGCATGAAAGTGAAAAGTGAAAGTGAAGCTGCTCAGTCATGTCCGACCCTCAGCGACCCCATTGACTGCAGCCTTCCAGGCTCCTCTGTCCATAGGATTTTCCAGGCAAGAGTACTGGAGTGGGGTGCCATTGCCTTAGTGGCCAATAAAATAGAAAATCGACCTTAGAGGTTATTGTTATTGTTCATGCTATTTCACCATATCTATTTCTTACCAACTCAAAGAAGCCTTTCCAAATTGAAATGTTGCAAAAATAGAATGAGAGAAATGATTATTTAGCAATCAGAAAAAATATTTCACAGTTTATTTCAATGGATCATAAACCAATTGGGTAAGAAGCCACATATAAATTTATATCCATGAATAGATAGTAATGTGTGTGTGTGTGTGTGTGTGTGTGTGTGCATATATGTGTGTGTGTATGCTCAGTCATGTCAGACGTTTTGTGACCCCATGGACTGTAGCCTGTCAGACTCTTCTGTCCATGGAATTTTCCATGCAAGAATAGTGGAGTGAGTTGCCCTTTCCTACTCCAGAGATCTTCCCAACCCAGGGATCCAACTCAAGTCTTTTGCATCTCCTGCACTGGCAGGTGAATTTTCTTTACTACTGTGCCACCTGGGAAGTCATAACAGTAAATTTAGTCCATAATTTCTAAGCATTAATAGAGTTGACTTAAAAGTAATTCTAATGAGGTGGATGAAACTGGAGCCTATTATACAGAGTGAAGTAAGCCAGAAAGAAAAACACCAATACAGTATACTAACACATATATATGGAATTTAGAAAGATGGTAACAATAACCCTGTGTACAAGACAGCAAAAGAGACACTGATGTATAGAACAGTCTTATGGACTCTGTGGGAGATGGAGAGGGTGGGAAGATTTGGGAGAATGGCATTGAAACATGTAAAATATCATGTATGAAACGAGTTGCCAATCCAGGTTCGATGCACGATACTGGATGCTTGGGGCTGGTGCACTGGGATGACCCAGAGGGATGGTATGGGGAGGGAGGAGGGAGGAGGGTTCAGGATGAGGAACACATGTTTACCTGTGGCGGATTCATTTTGATATTTGGCAAAACTAATACAATTATGTAAAGTTTAAAAATAAAATAAAATTTAAAAAAAAGTAATTGTTAAAAGTACTGTGAGAGAATACAACAGAGTTTGACAGTTACAGAAAAGAATGAAAATAATGTCAGGACATTAAGAGAAAAGAGAGGAAATAAGAAGCATCAGGAAGGCTATAGGTGTATGTCGTGGAAAATACAAAGAATAATTGTTTTTCAGTAATGCATGACTCAGCGGTAATCAGAAGCTTGTTTGTGGTCTTATCATATAAAATATAACTGTTTTTATTAGAAAAGACAATTTTGGACTTTGTAGTCTTTGTACTCCAAGAATATTTGTATAGTCTAAACTGTCACCAGCTAACTTAATGCTTGATGACACCTGGAATTGATTAAATTGCTTAGAATTGTTTGTGTTTTGTAACAAAGCTACTAGTGACTAACTCAAGCCATACAATTTTGTTAAATATATGTTATCTGACTTACTTTTATGAAAGCTGTTCAATTTAATCCTAAAAGGAAATGCTATTTAGAATATAGTTGCACTATATGTACATATTTAGTAAAAAATAATTCATATTATTACCCTCTTTTTTCTGTTTAAATCTTTCAGAGATAATTATATGCCAAAAAAATTACCTTTACCTTGAGATATAATAATAATATTAAATATAATAGTAATAATAGAGATATCTGTAATATTTCTTGAATTCTTACTATGACAGACATCATACTAAGTATCACTCATACTCTTTATGGATTAGGTAAATATAATAATTTTCTTTTACTAATGTGAAGATTTTATGAAATAATACTTGGGAAAGAGTAGCTCAGATCAGATCAGATCAGTTGCTCAGTCGTGTCCGACTCTTTGTGACCCCATGAATTGCAGCATGCCAGGCCTCCCTGTCCATCACCAAATCCCAGAGTTCACTCAAACTCATGAACATCAAGTCGGTGATGACATCCAGCCATCTCATCCTCTGTCGTCCCCTTCTCCTCTTGCTCCCAATCCCTCCCAGCATCAGAGTCTTTTCCAATGAGTCAACTCTTCGCGTGAGGTGGCCAAAGTACTGGAGTTTCAGCTTTAGCATCATTTCTTCCAAAGAAATCCCAGGCTGATCTCCTTCAAAATGGACTGGTTGGATCTTCTTGCAGTCCAAGGGACTCTCAAGAGTCTTCTCCAACACCACAGTTCAAAAGCATCAATTCTTCAGCATTCAGCCTTCTTCACAGTCCAACTCTCACATCCATACATGACCACAGGAAAAACCATAGCCTTGACTAGATGAACATTTGTTGGCAAAGTAATGTCTCTGTTTTCAATATGCTATCTAGGTTGGTCATAACTTTCCTTCCAAGGAGTAAGCGTCTTTTAATTTCATGGCTACAGTCACCATCTGTAGTGATTTTGGAGCCCAGAAAAATAAAGTCTGACACTGTTTCCACTGTTTCCCCATCTATTTCCCATGAAGTGATGGGACTGGATGCCATGATCTTCATTTTCTGAATGTTGAGCTTTAAGCCAACTTTTTCACTCTCAAAATAATATTTAGTCATTGATTCTACACAATTTCAAGAGTATTTAGTTCTTGCAATTGCCTATGCCTAGAACATTTCTCCCCTTTATTTTCAAAGTTCAAATCCTTTGCCATATTTCATTCAAATAGTCTTGAATTTCAACACTTGTCTTCTTACCAGTATTACCTAAAATATGATATTATATGTTTGTTGATAATTTGCTGAATGGCTTTATCCACAACAGAATGTAATTTCAGTGAGAGAAGGTACGTGGTTTGTCCTGTTTACCACTATGCCCCAATGTGAAGAGAGTGCCCAACTGTTGCCATCCAATATGTAACTGTTGAATGAAAGGATTATCTACTCTGTGATTCATGTATGGTTGTAACATAAAATTAGGTATATTGAGTGGTTAGTTTTTGTTGCCTTCCAGACTTAATCTTCTGCCCTGATCTGTTCCTTAGAAAGTTATTTAAAATGAGTCTCTTTGCCTTTTGAGTTGTTATAGTTTCTATTGTCCAGCTTTAAGAGCTGGACAATAAAGGTGAAGTGTCAAAGAACTGATGCTTTTGAACTGTGGTACTGGAGAAGACTCTTGAGAGTCTCCTGGAAGGCAAGGAGATCAACCAATCAATCTTAAAGGACATCAATCCTGAATACTCTTTGAAAGGATGGATGCTGAACCTGAAGCTTCAGTACTTTGGCCACCTGATGCAAAGAGGCAACTCATTGGAAAAGATCTTGCTGCTGGGAAAGACTGAGGCCAGAAAAAGAAGGGGGCAATAGAGGATGAGACGGTTGGACAGAATCACCGATTCAATGGACATGAACTTGGGCAAACTCCAGAAGATGGTGAGGGACAAGGAAGCCTGGCATGCTGCAGTCCATGGGGTCACTAAGAATCACACACAACTGCGTGATTGAACAACAACAATAATAGTTTCTAAAATGGGAAATACCTTCAGGAAGTCAGCAAATTGGAGGAGAATGATATTGGAGTATTTTTCTTTTTTTCATTCATGCCATAGGTTGCCAGTGGTTATGTTTCCTTAATGAAGAGCACAGATCTATTCCAACAGCCCTCTCCTAAAGCTTCAGCTTTCCTCAGCCAGCTTTTACAAAAACCCTGTCTCATTTATATCTATGTTAACAGTTAATTCCAGTAATTTTGTAGCCTCTGAATGCTTCAGCATGCCTTGGTAGTTCCTGATAATCTTATTCATACTTTTAAAATTAGTGAAGCAGAATGTGAGAAGAAGGTTGATGAAGGAATGGTTGGTCACAGCAACTTGAATTTGTTTTGAAAGTAGAGAATAAAAGATTTGCTGACAGATTAGATGTGGGGTGTGAAGTACAGAGATCTCTTGAAGCATCCTGCATGAGTGGTGCTACTCGCCTCTTCCAGGCCTAGGAACTAGAATTGAACTGGAAAAATTTGAAGTCACTGAAAAACATGATACCCACAGAAGTACAGGTTTCAGGGCAGGGTCCTAATGTCCATGTATGAATATTATCTAACAAAATATAAACAGTCCATCAATCAGATATTTTTGCATTGAAAGTCATGAATATCAACTGATATTAATATGCAATATTCATTAGCACAAGTCTGTGGGAAACATTTTGATAGCATTCTCTCTTTAATGGTGGCTCGGCAGTAAAGAATCCACCTGCAATGCAGGAGACAAGGAGATGTGGGTTCAATCCCTGGGTCAGGAAGTTTCCCCTGAAGAAGGAAATGGTGACCCACTCCAGTATTCCTTTCTGGAGAATTCCATGGACAGAGGAGTCTGGTGGGTTACAGTCTGTAGGGTTGCAAAGAGTCTGACACAACTGAACACCACACCAAAAATATGTTCCCCATATGGCATATACTATCCTAAGGATATAACAGACTTTATGATATGTTTCCTATATCTGCTGTAATTGATGTAGAGGGCCAAAAGAATGTTTATAATCTGTATTTGCTTAATATAATGTTAGAATTTAACAATAGGAAATAAAGGCAAACTATGAAAGCTATAGGCAGGAAAATGTACACTTGTCATTCATTGTATTGAATATTACTAATAACCAAAATATCCATTATTAGTAGGTGAATTTCTAATTCAGCTCTTCAATAGAATATTACCTATCTACTTAAGTTAGAATTATGAAGGTACTAAATTAATTTTAAATGTGAAATAGAAAAATACAAATGTAAGAGTCTTTTGTGGATAACACTCATAAAAATGTTAAAATAAAAAATTATAGTTTTTCATTTTCCTATGAACTGGAAAGAAATTAAGAATTAAAGAAATATAAAAATAAAAAAATCTCTAGTGTCTTACTATTAATAATGTATTTACCATAGGCAGCATTTTTAATTAATAAGGCATAATTTACATGTAGAACATGAAAAAATCTTTACCTTACAGTGTGATCAATTTTCAAATATGTATGTTCCCAGCTATTGCACACACAGCACACATATTTCAGTTACATCAGAATTTAAACTTTTTGTCCTTTTCTAATCAATATTTATTATAATTTTAACTTACATCATCAATGATTAGTTTTATTTTAAAATTTCTAAAATGTCATAAAATGTACTTATTTGGCTCATTCACTGAATATAATAAGGTTTTAAAGATTCATCAATGTTACTGAAAATATATGAAAATTTTATTGCTGTGTAGTATTCCCTTGTATAATTCATAGCACATTATTTATCCATTTTTTTATGAATGGTCATTTGGATTATTAGATGCAGTTTTGGACTCACTGATTTAGAGTTCTTTTTATTTTCTGGATATAAATTATGCATTTCAAATTTCCTACTCTTCAGCTTATTGTTCAGTTTTAATCCCGAAAGAGAAGAGAGAGAAATCATAGACAAATTATTTTGAAATTTCAGGATTTTAAGGGTGGGCTTCTCTAGTGGCTTAAATGGCAAAGAATCTCTGCCTGCAATGCAGGAGACCAGGGTTCAATCCATGTGTAGGGAAAATCCCCTGGAGAAGGCAATGGCAACCCACTCCAGTGTTATTGCCTGGAGAATCCCATGAACAGAGAAGACTGACAGGATTTTAAGGGTAATAAACTGTAGTTTATTATGTTTATAAAAACAAAACAAAAAACTCAATACAAGGATAATATGCAATAAATATACAAAATATTTTAGTATCTTAGAATTTCTATATGTTCTGTGGTTTCACTTTCGTGTCTTTCTTATTTGTAGATATCATATCCTCTCAATTATATCTAATTACATTAGAGAGTTTTTAAAGTTATTTTTTATTCCTTTCTAATCTCTTTCATCACATTTTCTTTTAGTTCATCTTGACCTTTGTCTTTCAAGTGACTGTAATTCCTCACATGTTGAATATCTTGTTTATTCATTCATATTTTTAGAGAGTCAACTGGGTTTCCTTTACAGTTGTGTAAATATTATTTTGTTTGAAACCTTGTGTGTTAATAGGAAAACTGATTGAGAGCATAATTACAGGTACATGAAGCCATGCTTTCTTTTATGAGGAACAGAAAGAAATCAGTATTGAACTGACTATCAGACTCTGTTCTCTGTATGTCAGAATTAGCAGATACCATAGACTTACTCTATGCAGTTGTTTTATATCTATGGGTACCACAACATCTTAGCCTTGAAAGAATTTTTTTAAAAATTTAGATTACAGAATTATAGTCTATGTAACTATTATGCAGATCAGAATGATCCTGATGACTGAGCAAAATCCTCTCTCTGTTGGAAAGCTAGTTGCTTAATGATTATGTCATTAGTGCAAGGGGAGTTATTAGATTATATATCAATTACTGGGGCTTCCTGCTATGATAGCCTAAGGCTTTCATACCTATTATAGGATTATTCTTGACCAAAATTTGAGTGCTTACATCCCTGACATGATCCTTCATTCTTTCCACCAGAGAGTGCTAGAGAAAACACTTTCCTAAAGAAATGTCAGTCCTGGGTGTTCTTTGGAAGGAATGATGCTGAAGCTGAAACTCCAGTACTTTGGCCACCTCATGCGAAGAGTTGACTCACTGGAAAAGACTCTGATGCTGGGAAGGATTGGGGGCAGGAGGAGAAGGCGACGACAGAGGATGAGATGGCTGGATGGCATCACCGACTCAATGGACGTGAGTTTGAGTGAACTCCAGGAGTTGGTGATGGACAGGGAGGCCTGGCGTGCTGCACTTCATGGGGTCGCAAAGAGTCGGACACGACTGAATGACTGAACTGAAAGAAATGTTTAATAGGGTTATTTAATGTGAGGATGCAGACCAGTAAATTAACAGAAAATTGTATTCCTGGGTCCCTGAAGCTTGAAGAACTACAATATCTAGATCAGTTCTGTGCAATAAAATGTAATGTGATTCTTGGAAGTTATTTTATCTGTAGTGTCCAGCATTGGAGGAGGCAATGGCAACCCACTCCAGTACCCTTGCCTGGAAAATCCTATGGATAGAGGAGCCTGGTAGGCTGTAGTCCATGGGGTCGCTAAGAGTCGGACACGACTGAGTGACTTCACTTTCACTTTTCACTTTCATGCATTGGAGAAGGAAATGGCAACCCACTCCAGTGTTCTTGCCTGGAGAATCCCAGGGATGGGGGAGCCTGGTGGGCTGCTGTCTATGGGGTCGCACAGAGTCGGACACGACTGAAGTGACTTAGCAGAAACAGCAGCAGTGTCCAGCATATCAGCCACCAGCCACATGTAGCAGTGGTAATGTTGCAGTGTTGCTAATGTGACTGAACAAACTGAAATTCTTATTGTTTCTAATTTAGTTAATAAAAATTTAAATTCATATAGCCACATTCAGCTAGTGTTCACTTTGTTGTAGAGCCCAGATCTAGAAACTTGATGTCAGCTCCTCATTCATAAATTGAGTTCATATCTACCCTACAGAACAATTTAAGGGTAGCATATTAAAATACTCAGCATGTAGTAAGCACTTCATGAATATTTGTGAAATTAGCCAGGGACTCCCGGAGTTCACTCAAACTCACGTCCATCAAGTCGGTGATGCCATCCAGTCATCTCATCCTCTGTCCCCTTCTCCTCCTGCCCCCAATCCCTCCCAGCATCAGAGTCTTTTCCAATGAGTCAACTCTTCGCATGAGGTAGCCAAAGTACTGGAGTTTCAGCTTTAGCATCATTCCTTCAAAGGAACACCCAGGACCAATCTCCTTTAGAATGGACTGGTTGGATCTCCTTGCAGTCCAAGGGACTCTCAAGAGTCTTCTCCAACACCACAGTTTAAAAGCATCAGTTCTTCGGTGCTCAGCTTTCTTCACAGTCCAACTGTCACATCCATACATGACCACAGGAAAAACCATAGCCTTGACTAGATGGACCTTTGTTGGCAAAGTAATGTCTCTGCTTTTGAAAATGCTATCTAGGTTGGTCATAACTTTCCTTCCAAGGAATAAGCATCTTTTAATTTCATGGCTGCAGTCACCATCTGCAGTGATTTTGGAGCTCAGAAAAATAGTCAGCCACTGTTTCCACTGTTTCCCCATCTATTTCCCATGAAGTGATGGGACCAGATGCCATGATCTTCATTTTCTGAATGTTGAGCTTTAAGCCAACTTTTTCACTCTCCACTTTCACTTTCATCAAGTGGCTTTTTAGTTCCTCTTCACTTTCTGCCATAAGGGTGCTGTCATCTGCATATCTGCATATAAGTTTAGTAGGTGATGGCAATTTTCAGTCAAATATATTATCAATTTACCCATGATGAGTTTCCTTTTCTGTGTTTGGATATCTTACATGGTGAATAAAATTTATACTTTTCTGTCTGCTAAACCATCTTGCTTTTGCAGTTATACACTTTGGTAATCTGTATTTCCCAGGTGGTGCTAGTGGTAAAGAACCTGACTGCCAGTGCTGGAGATATAAGAGACCTGGGTTTGATCCCTGAGTTGGGAAGATCCCCTGGAGGAGGGCATGGCAACCCTTGCCAGTATTCTTGCCTGGTGAATCCCATGGACAGAGGAGCCTGATGGGCTACAGTCTATAGGGTTGCAAAGAGTCAAACACACCTGAAGTGACTTAAGACATGCATGCACACAGCACAATCTGTACTTTAAATTCAGACATCAATTGAATTCAATTCAGTAAATTTATTTTTAAGTATGCCACATGCTCTTCTATGCATGTTCTTTCTCTCTTGTGATTCACTTTCTTATGATTCACATCTTAGGTGCTTCTATTTACTTACTTAAATATTTTTTAGAAATAAAGAGGAATCTTTCTGAAATAGCATGGGTCAGCTTGTCTTTCCATTTATTTAAATATCTATGTATTTAGATAGGCATGTATATATAAACATATATATACTTACATTTATGTATTTACAAGTATATAGGGAAAGTTAATTAAAATAAAATTACTCATAGCTTACAGAATACTTGCTTAATGCATATATTCTGTAAATTATAAGGAAGGATTTTGTTGTTTAGTTGTGTCCAACTCCCTGCGACACTATGGACTGTAGCCCATGGGATTTCCTAAGCAAGAATACTGGAGAGGGTTGCCATTTCCTTCTCCAGGGGATCTTGCAGACTCAGGGATCAAACTCATGTCTCCTGCACTGTCAGGTGGATTCTTTACTTCTGAGCCATTGTTGAAGCCCAAGGAGTGATTTACTGATAGTGATATGCATTTCCCACCAAAAGGTGATATATAGAGTAAAGGGAAACAGTCAGAATAACTAAATTTTAGTAGTGACTCTGTGCTCTTGGTGACATAACCTTGGGGCTAGTCATGCAATCTCTCTAAGAACTAGTTTTGCATGTATTAAATATAAATGACACTTCTAATGCAAGGTCTTTTGTAGTATTAATAATTAATCAAAATGAGAAAATTAATAAGTAGGAAAAATCAAGAAGGTGGTAGATCTTAAAAATTCCAGTTGGAGATTCTAAAGTTCTACCTAATATAATAATTAAATAATATTACAATGTTTTATAATACCATGGAAAATAATTCTGGATTTCGGCCAGCCTCAGCCACCTAAATAGTCAGTTGACCTTGAGGAAGTATGTTAACTTCTATTTTCTCATCCTCACAGTGGGGATAAGTAATACCTATCTTTTCTAGACTCTGGCGGTTATTTTGCAGACCCCAGGTTAATTTATGTGAAACATTTGTGTGAACTAGTATGACTCTATTATTAAAATATTGTAAGACATATACACATTAACTGAATGAATAATACAAAAAGACATCAGGTGCTTTAGGAGTTCAGAGGAGTGACAAACCTCCAGCCTAGCCCGGCCAAGGAAAGCTTTATAGAGGAGCTGAAAGCAAATTGTAATGCACTCTAGTCAACCCCACATTTCAACATCTTTGTATTTGCATTCCTTTCATTTCAAAATCCTAAACAAATTAAGATAAACTTGAGGGTCAGGGAAAAGGCAGCAGAAAATAATTGTTCTGTTTAATGAAATATTATTGTGTCAACACAGAAATACAGAGTGCTCAAATAAATCGTTAGTGTTTCTTTTTATATTCAGTGAAGCCTGTATCTCCTGAATATAATAATCAGCAGAGACACCAAATTCATGATGTGTCAGAATCATTTCTATTTTATTTCAAATGCTATTGATATCAATAAAAATAAAAACAAAGATGTAATAAAATATAACAACTTGATTTCCTTGCACCTTGCCCTTGTCCCTTAATTTCAATTTAACAATTTCAATGGAAATTACTTTTCTATTTTTGATGATTTTTAGTGATTTAAAGTCTATGTTCTCCAAATATGCCATCATTATATGTATTAGAAACATACTGCTGAATTTTTTGAGATAACCTTTGAAATATTTTCTTTTTGCTTTACGTTAAGGTCAAACTTTACAACATGCTTTTTTGCTTCTAACAGTAGTACTAATAAAACACTTTTAAAGAGGATAATTCCATTTGGTCTATTAGGGAAAAAATACTACATAATGCTGTGATTAGGGTTTCAAAAGTTCTTCTTTGGTGTTTCTGTTTTTAAGACATTTCAATTTTTAATTTCTTTTCACAGTTTTAATGATGCTTCTTCCTTGTGTTGGAAAAAATCCTGATGGTTTTCTTAAGTATTATATTTTATGCTAATCAAGTAAAGAACTATTCTCAAAGCAAAAATAACTTGCAAAAATTTTACTGGGATTGGATATAGTCTCAACATTTTCTGTCTTTTATCCCAAAGAAATACTTGGCTCTTTATTGCCTGTCTTTTTGTAACAATAAAATATAAATAAAATTATTTAAGTAAAATATCCTACTTCCAGAATTAAAAGAAAAAAATGAATTGCCAGTTTAAAAGGTCCTTATGGTTTGAAGATAAAGAAAGTAAACATGCAATCATAATTCTAACAAAAAAATGCACGATAATCTTTTTGTGTCATATATTCCTTTGTACCATTGCCTCTATAATTTTTCTATTTTAATGAACTTTTATATCTGGAAAGAAAATGTATGTGGGTTTCATACATATTAGTAATGTTTATATTAAGTGTTAGTTTGTTCCTTAATTTATTTTAGATGTATTAAGTCACACACAGATTCTTATAATAAGTACTATAAATATAAAATAATAGGAATACAGTACTTTGTTAGACATAATAACATTTGATCACATGAAATCACATCATCATAAAAGATTTTAAATTGTGAGCTCAGGATAGTTCTATTATAGTAGAATAGTGTACACAATTCGTATAAATGTATTCACTGTATCCATAAATGGAGAGTGACTCAACTATAAACAGCTTCCTCTGAGACTTAGCAGTAGGCTAAATTACTATGTTTATTTAATAACTGATCATTTTGCTGAGTCTGACTACAGGATGGCCAATTAGTGTTACTAATCTGATCTGTGATGGATTTTCACTGAAAGCATTAACATTCTATAAAACATTTAACCAAATGTCTATACAAATATTTTAACAGAGAGAGAAGGGACAATCTTTTTTTAGATTTAAAGAAAAAATGTTTTTCCATGTTATTTGAAGATTATAACCTAGTTTATGTTGTTGTTGTTTTGCAGTCACTAAGTTGTGTCCAACTCTTTATGACCTCATGGACTGCAACACGCCAGGCTTCCCAGTCCTTCACCGTCTCCCGGAGTTTGCTCAAACTCGTGTCCATTGAGTCGATGATGCCATCCAACTATCTCATCCACTGTTGCCTCTTTCTTCTCCTGCCCTCATTCTTTCATAGCATCAGGGTCTTTTCCAATGAGACTTCACATCAGTTGAGTTCAGTTCAGTTCAGTCGCTCAGTCGTGTCCGACTCTTTGCGACCCCATGAATCGTAGCACGCCAGACCTCCCTGTCCATCACCAACTCCCGGATTTCGCTCAGACTCAGTCTTCACATCAGGTGGCCAAAATATTAGAGCTTAAGCATCAGTCTTTCCAACGAATATTCAGGGTTGATTTCCTTTAAGATAGACTGGCTTGATCTCCTTGCTGTCCAAGGGACTCTCAAGAGTCTTCTCCAGAACCACAATTTGAAAGCATCAATTCTTCAGCACTCAGTCTTCTTCATGGTCCAATTTGCAAATCTGTACATGACTACTAGAAAAACCATAGCTTTGATTATATGGACCTTGGTCAATGAGGTGATGTCTCTGCTTTTATAATACACCGTCCAGGTTTGTCATAGCCTTTTTCTAAGGAGCAAGTGTCTTTTAATTTCTTGGCTGACAAATGTGGTCCACTGGAGAAGGGAACTGCAAACTGCTTGTTTTCTTGTCTTGAGAACCCCATGAACAGTTTATGAGTGTATGTATACATATATATGGGCTTCCCTGGTGACTCAGGTGGTAAAGAATCCATCTTAACACAGGAGACCTGGCTTCTATCCCTGGTTTGGGAAGGTCTGCTGGAGAAGGGAATGACAACCCACTACAGTATTCTTGCCTGCAGAATTCCATGGACAGAGGAGCCGGTCCGGCTACAGTTCATGAGGTCCCAAAGAGTCAGACATAACTGAGTGACTAACACTTACTTAGTTATAAATATATATACATATATATAAATTAAAAAAAATTAAAGGGCAAGAGTATTGCACTTCCACAATTGCACCCAATTTTATATTTATTTTAACTGGTTATCTCAATAATATTTCATTGCTATGGTGATACTAAGTTTTTCCTTGCAGAACAAATCTAACCCCGAATTTAAAATCAGAAAAATAATAGAGTCCTGCAACGATACATGCACATGGATCCCTAAAGGAAGGTACCTGGAGAAGGACAGAGTTACTCAGGTGTTTCTGAGCTTCACTCCAATCCCTCATTAGAGATTTGGTTTTAACTAAGTTGAGAGAGAATGTTAAGCTAAAAAATATAAATGTAGAAGATTTAAAGTTATAAAACCCACTTAGGTTCATTTACTGCAATAGCCAACGCTATGGTTGGTAAAATAGATGCCTAAGTATGGCTCGGACCAGACAGTACAGAGTCTTCCTGTAATGCAGGACACCCAGATTCGATCTCTGGGTCAGGAAAATCCCCTGGAGAGGGGAACAGCAATTCACTCCAGTATTTTTGCCTGGAGAATGCCATGGACAGAGGAGCCTGGTGGGCTACAGTCCATGAGGTCGCAAAGAGTCAGACACAGCTAAGCGACTAACACTTTTGCTTTTCAAGTAAAATACATACTAAGTAATGAAAACAAAAATGTTTAAAATAAAAATATGTACTTCAAAATGTTGTGCTTATTTGGGCTCAATCACTTTGGAAGGAAATGTAACACTCTAGATTGAAGTTGGACATTTATATAAGTCATCAAGTCTCACCCTGGATATATACCTTAATAGTACTCTTGCACATGTGTATCTGGCTACATGCACACACATTTTCTTATCAGCACTATTCATAAAGGCAAAAATCTGGAAAAAATTGAAATGTTCATTGACAGGAAAATGGATAAATAAGTTATGATATATAGATTATTACACAGAAGTAAAAATGAATGAGCTAGGTTTATATACAGCAACAAAGATGGATCTTAGAATCAGCATGGAGTAAAAATAACAAGTCCTAGATGATTACATGTTTAATAGCATTGTTATGTCATTATAAAAAAAATAAACAGTTTATTGATAGCAAAAATTATGCATATGACCAAGATAAACCAGAAAAGTAAACAGAATGATGAACAATGCACAAAATTAAGGGGACAAGATGGGAAAAGAATATATAGATGTAATGATATTAAAATTTTAATTTATAAAATTGAGTGGTTTATAGGTCTTTGTTCATTATATATACCTATAAAATATCTTTTCATGTATCAAATATATTTGTACTGCTTAAATACTTAAAATCACCCTTCAGTTTAGATTATTTGGCTCAGTCTTTGAAGGTATTGACCCCACACGCCTTCCATAAGTCCAGGCAGCCCAGCTCAGAGAGAGAAAACTTTCCTATGGGAAAAGGAGAGTAAACTGAGCCCCAGATGTCACTGTAGACCCCAGAGTTGGCCTGTCCAAGTAGGCCTGTCCCAGCACGAGGCTGACTTCCATAGGTCTAGCCCTGGTGCAGACACCTGTTTGCACCTGTGGCCCCAAGAACCTGAAAGTGAAGTCACTCAGTCGTTTCAGAGTCTTTGTGACTCCATGGACTGTAGCCTGCCAACCTCTTCCATCCACGATATTTTCCAGACAAGAATACTGGAATGTGTTGCCATTTCCCTCTCCAGGGGATCCCGACCCAGGCATTGAACCTGGGTCTTCTACATTGTAGACAGACTCTTTACCGTCTGAGTCACCAGGAAATCTAGCTGGGCTCCAAATGGCATCTTGTTTAAGTTCCAGGTGGGCTCCCACAAACTCAAGACACAGCTGAGTCTGCTACTCCCACAAGCCCCTCAAGGGAATTTTGTGGTTGGGCTCCCGGGGACCCAGACCCTCATCTCACTCCGTGGCTGCTGGCTTCAGTGACTCCAGGAGGCTCCTGTGACACCAGATTTCCCGATTGCTCCTGGGAATGGAGCCCATTGTTTCACCCAGGCAGTTACTGGCTCCAGGGGCCCAAGGAGGCTCCTGTAACACTAGGCCTGCAGTGGGCTCCCAGTAGCCTCGGGTGAGCGTGGGATGATACAAAGTGCTAAAAAAAGAAAAATCTGCTTACCAAGAATGCTTTGCCCAGAAAATTGTCTTTCAGGAATGAAGGAAAAATAAAAACTTTTCTAAAGGAGTTTGTTAACTCTAGATCTGCTGAGGGAATTTATCAATACTAACTATGTAAGGGAATGGAGGTGTTAAGGGACCTTATTGTGGTAACCATTTTGCAATATAAATTTGTGTGAAATGGAATACTTCCTGCCTTATAGGTAAACAAGGATGTCACAACCATCAGGGATTCCAGTCTTCCAAATATAAATTTCTGAGCCCAGGAAGAACATTAGGCTATCCAGCAGCCATCAGCCACTTCCTTGGTAAATGACGAGAGCTCCCCGAGTAAGCACTTAGGAGCTGGGAGGGATGCAAGGAATCACAAGTGGCAGCCATCCACAACATCATCCACTTCCTCCAGTGAATGGTGAATGAGGAATTAAGGATGTAATTAATCAAGAAGCAGGATGTGGTGCCAGATAGCTGAGATGCATATGAAAGGAATGAATTCAGTGAGCCCAGCCATTTACATCTTCCCACACATAGAAGCTTCCCTTGTGGCTCAGAGGGTAAAGAGTCTGCCTGCAATGCAGGAGACCTGGGTTCAAATCCTTGGGTTGCCGTGGAGAAGGAAATGGCAACCCACTCCAGTATTCTTGCCTGGAGAATCCCATGGATGAAGGAGCCTGGTAGGCTACAGTCCATGGGGTCACAAAGAGTCAGACACGATTGAGAGATTTCACTTTCTCTTTACACATAGAAAAGCACTAAATTCCGTAGTTTAAGGTATCTAATTTTCCTTAATTGACAATAATCTTTAGTATTCAGACTCTCTGCCCTCTTTGTTACAAACATCTATTAATATATAGACTGACTCCTTCCCCTACATCCTCAAAGCAGCTTCTCAGGGCTACTTGAGATACTGTCTCCCGGGCTTGAAATCATCCATCCAGCCTGGCATTTCACCTGGTGTCCTCTGCATATAAGTTAAATAAGCAGGGTGACAATGTACAGGCTTGACATACTCCCTTCCCAATTTGGAACCAATCTGTTGTTCCATGTCCAGTTCTAACTGTTGCTTCACTTGACCTGTATACAGATTTCTCAGGAGGAAGGTTAGGTGGTCTGGTATTCCCACCTCTAAGAATTTTCCAGTTTATTGTGATCTACACTGTCAAAGGCTTTGGCTTCAAATAAAACAACTCTCAACTTCCAGGCTGTGACTATTTTTTAAGTTGATGCATGTATCAAATCATCATATGACACATGTTAAATTTACTTGTATGTCAATTCTATTCAGTAAAACTGGGGGAAATTAACAATAAAACAATTTACAAAGTCAAATAAGATATGTTAAGAAAAAAATTAGAAACATTCTAAAATTGATTAGGGAATTGTATGCTTTTATTCTGAAAAGTACTTCAGTAAAAATGCATAAAATTCATTGTGTAATTTTGAGTAGAGTAACCTGATCAGACTCTCAAGGTAATGTGTTAACTGTGTGAAAAACTGACCACAGGATGGCAGAGATAGATGCTGGGAAACTAATTAGGAGAACATTTCATTTGAGGAATGATTCTAGCTTGATGAAAATTGGTAGAGGATATGGTGAGAAGTGTCTGGATTTGAAATATATCTTATAGTTATATCTATTGATGTAAAATGAGAGAGAGAAAGAAACTTCAACTTATGGATTTTGAATTGGAGTCGCATGGTGAAATGAAGAAGACTGTTGGAGGGGCATGTTTAGGGGAGGGAAGATGAGACTGTATTTTTGAATGTTTTAATCTGTGACATGTGTTACACAACCATCAGAAGATGAGGGCTATGCATCTGAAGTTTAAGGGAGGCATCAGTGATGCAGCTATAAATATGGACATCACTGATGAGACTGATATTTACAGCCCAGTGACAAGAGCTGAAATGATAAGGAGTGAGTCAGGAAATGAGTCTTGACAACCTAAGGACACTAAGCTCAGCAGATCAGAGAGTCAGAACACTGCAAAAAGGCAATCCTGAAGTCCAGGAAGGAAGAATGAATGAGCAACTGTGTTGAATGTGTCTACCTTATGGTAAGAGGAGGCTGAGAAAAGACACTGGGTTTGGCACTATAATGAATATCTGTATCTGAGACAGTAGAGGCCCACATCCTATGTCTATTACAACTTATACATCATTGCAGTAGATTCTTAAATAATCTCTACACATCCAGCTTGACAAAAACACCTTCATAACAATAAAATAGAAAAATATGGGACTAAATTTTGTCACATTATTAAGGATGAGCCACAAAGTAGGTTACAAAGAAAAAAAAAAGAATAGGAAAAAAAAATGACATATGGTCCTGCTAAGAAGCAATACATTTGTTTGCAATATTCTACTGTATTCACCCTGAGAGGAAGAATTTGTCAGTTACCTTGTCTTTTCTACTGTTTAATTACTCAAATCCACCATGCAGTTCAGATTATCTGAGTCAGTCTTTGATGGCCGTAGATTCAGAAACCACAAACTTTCACAGCATTTGGATGCAGGCAATGTTTTCTTTAAGGTGCCAGGAGTTGAGGAGAAAGAAGTGCTCTTCAGGGCCCAGAATACTATCAAGCATGTGAATGAATGTTTTAGGTCACAATGTGCTAAAGATTAGATCCTAAAGTGGTAGAAGCCTCCATGTATTCTTTAATAACATTTTGAGCCTTGGGAATGGGGAGTAGGACTTCATGATCTGTATGGGTTCACAAATATAAGCCCTTATAATTGTTTGTGAACGTCTTCAACTGTACTCTAAATCTGGTATGGCTAAAGGTGAGGAGACCCAGAGACTGTGCTTCCTTAGGATTCCCTGTGTAGCTCGCTCTCTGATTTCAATGCTTCAGAATGGAGAACACATACAGGGCACAGAAATCCTGGACTTGAACAGACTCTGCATGTTACATCTGAAACTCTTCTTCTTTTTTTTTTTTTTTTTTTCCTATTAAAGGATGTAGATACTGGGCGGAAAATATGCTTAGAAGTAAGTTAGTTCATTCCTTCTTTATTCCATGCCACTTTATATTTCCTAGAGCTAAATAGAAGATCTGGCATCATTTATATGCATTCCTGATACTCAGAGTAAGATCAAAGCCTGCATTCTAAAGCCTGAATATAGCACAACTGCTTATTTTGTTCAAGGCTACTTCTCAGATACTTATATTTTTCCTGACAAGCCAAAGAAATTAAAATTAGAATAAGGAGATATAATGAGAAGCCAAATAATTTTTTTTTGCTCAATGAAATTCATAAAAGTGGCTTTTAGAATTCAGGTATCACGCATACTTATTTTTTCATGCATTTGAAGTTGAATATTATGCTGCATATGAAAGTCAAGAAATTATTTTATGAAATGAATTTAATCATTTTAGTTTGATTGCATAAAAATATGTTATCAGAAGCTATGGCAAATTGATTTTTGGATGGAGAGGGATTTCCAAGGCATTAAGCGATTTGCTCTTTCTGTCAGCAAGACAGAAGCAAGAAATATTTTATCTCATTTGGTCCTGTGGTTCTTGTTTGGTTCATTAGTTTTCATTCAAGTTCATCTACATGCCACAGTTAATACACTAATGCTTTAATGAGTGTGTATAAATAAGCTGAGGCAGAATTTGGTCTATAAATTCCCAAGATAGAATTGCTTCTATAATATATATAGTTCTTTTCTTCTAATTATCTTCAATTAATATAGACTATAAGCCAAACTACTACTTTTCACATACAAATGTGTGTTTTGTTACTGCATTATCGAGAGCTCTAGAAATTTGTATAATTAGAATTTATGTAAATGATGGTTTAATGATTGCAAAGTCTAAGAGTAATAAAGCTTTAAAACTTTCATGCAGATTTATTTAAATACTAACTACTTTCTAATTTTTTTTTTAACTTTTCCACTTTGGTGCAGGTATAAACAACTTCTTTATTCCATGAAAACTTGATTAATTTTTCAGTTTTAACATGTCATGTTTATTTTAATTTTAATATAATTTTCACAGTGGAGGCACAAGCTCCTTGGGGGCAAGGACGATAAAGCATTCATTGAGGTTCTCAGCTAAAAAGTACAAGGGATAAAATCAAGTAAGCTTAGCAAATATTTGTTGTCTCTTCTTAGAATGATCTTCTTCTTTCTCCCTTATAGTAAACCCTTTCCTCTCCCCTTCCTGTGTCCCTCCTCGCAGTATTTAATTTAGGACTACAAGCTTAAAGCCTTAAATATGTTTACTATATTCTTTCAGAGTTCATCTGGTTTACAGCTACAGCAGCTACCTCCAAATTATAGTCATATTTAGCCTTGTCTTCTCATTTGCTCTCTATCTCATATTTAAAATTGTTACATAGGGCTCCACATTTCTCCCACATATTTCTCCTGTTCTCCTAATTACTCTTACTTCCTACAATCTGGCCTACTGATATATGTAGTTCTTAATCATTCCTTGTGACTTCAGTATCTTTCCTTTCAACTCTATTCTTTACCTTTTCAAACATCTAGCTTTTATTCTAACATCAATTTTTTTTTCTATGATACAGATTTAATCACATCACTATTCTGTTTCAAAATCTGTACTACATAAAGTCTTCTAATATCTGATATCCACTGTGCAACTTAACCCAGATTTACAGTCTCATTTCTTATGGTAATTTCCACAGTCTACCAGATTACTCATTAGTCCCCAGTTCTGCCATGGGATTATCTACCTTGGTGTCTTTTTTTAATGATTTATCTTCTATCTTAAAAAAATTCTCGCATCTCTTCTTTTCTCATTCCTCAACAGTTAGTTCAAATGTAGAGCTTTTTCTGTTGTTAGAATTAACCTCATTCTTTCAGGAATCACATTTTATTTAAACCTACATTATATGTTGGAAATCATAACAAATGTAAATACTTACCTGTCCTGCCATATTTTAATCTTCCTAAAGACAAATAAGACATAGCTTTTGCCTTGGTAGAACTCATCTTTAGGCATGAATGATGGTAATGTTTTCCAACTGCATCTTTCTTCTCTGACTATTTCTGGAACACATTTACAAGGTACTAGGGAGGTTTTTATCTCTATAATGAACTCTCTGAACTTATGGCATTGTGAAGAGTGAACCCAGCTCATTCTTCTATGTTATACCAATTCTTGACAAGCAGTCAGGGTCAGCAATGTAATTTACAAAATGGCACTAAAAAGATTAGCATTTAATTATATTCTCCATCAACTTGTTTTTTCTTTCTGTTGTTGTTGCTGTGCTACTTCTATTTGCACAATTAACCAGAAACCTCTTAAATAATAGCCAGCACTGCCTTACCTCTATTGTGTCTGCCTATATAATACCCAACAGAATTTTTTAAACACAGTAAAATCTAATTTGGTAATTGGGCTTTTTGTTTGTTTCTTTATATTTTAACCCCTATAATTCTTGTCATGAATTATTCAACATACAATACTTAAAGTTGCATTATAAGACATTTTATGGTCTCTTTATCTATCTGGTAAAGTTTCCATTACAATCATATATACTAGCTGTTTAGGTGAGCATATTCTCTTTTCATCATTTAAAATATTTTAAATTATTTGGTCTAAAAAACAAAACAAAACCCTATTCTATTAATGTCCTTCCTTTGGATCAGATTTAGTCATCAACTTTAAAAAATGCAACATATTTACAGATAAAACATGAGCCCTATAATCTGGCCACTAAGTCTGACAAAAGACATTAATTTGAAAATAAAATGGTTTTTCTTTATAAGAAAAGAGATTATTCTGTAAACATAGTAACTAGTAACCAAAATATTAAAGTTTTCATTTATGTGGTACAAATGCCCAGAAGTATGATGACTAGGTTATATGATGGTTACATTTTTAGTTTCATAAAAGGTTTCTGAAATATTTCCCAGAGTGTCTGTTCCATTTTATATTTCCATGTGTAATGTATCAGAGATCCAGTCTCTGCATTCTTGTCAGAATTTTTTGTTATCATTGTTTTTTATTTTATCCATTACAATAGATGTGTAGTGACATCTCATCATGATCTTAACGTTTGTTTTTCTTATGATGTTGATGCTGAACATCTTGTTCTGTGTACATTTGCCATCTGTATAGTCTCTTCAATGATATTTTCCAAATATAAATAACCATGTCAGGTATATGGATTGTAAATATTTCTTCCCAACCTATAGAGCTCATCTTTCCATTTTCTTAACAAGGCTTTTTGCAGGACAAAGATTTTTAATTTTAATGAAGTCCGATTTATCCATTTTTTTCTTGTATGGATCATGCTTTTGGTGTTATGTTTAAGAACTCTTTACCAAAACCTACCTCCCAAAGACTTTCTCCTATTTTTATTTCTAAATGCTTTATAGTTTCATATTCTACATTCAAATATTCAGTATTAAGTTGATTTTTGTATAAGGTATAGGATTTAGGCTGAGGTTCATTATAAAGAAATTATGATATAAAATATATGTCTTATAGCATATAAAATTATGATATAAAATAGTTTAACTGATGGCTTAGTGGGTAAAGAATCCACTTGCAGTGCAGAAGACACAGGAGACATGTGTTCGGTCCCTGGGTCAGGAAGATCCCCTGGAGGAGGAAATGGCAACCCACTCCTGTATTCTTGCTTGGAGAATCCCATAGATAGAGGAGCCAGATGGGCTACTATGGTCCATGGGGTCACAAAGAGTTAGACACGACTGAGCACATGGAACAATCTATGATATAAAATTGAATCAAAATAATAACATAGACAATATATAAATAAAAATGTCTACCTAAAACACTTTAAATAAAATATTTGATTTATTAAATAAAAATCAGAATTCATAGTTGTGTATTTATCTTGATAACAACTATGTAATAAGTTTAACTTAATTTAATTATTAATCTACTCTTCAAAAAAGGACAACTGTGTTTTAACTACTTAACTGTGGATTCCTGTTAAGCACTGCGGGTTTTAAAAAGTGCTTGTAAGCAGGATGTGTTTGTTATGACCGTTTAATTTATTTTCTGTCATTAAGCTGCTGTTGTTTTTCTTTCTTCAGACATCTGTCTGAAATATACTATATAATTACGTGTATTGTGAATAAGAAAATACCAATTTACAATGTGAAAATAGAAGAGCTGCATTGTGTGTGTGTATGTGTGTGTGTGTATATATATATATATATATATATAAACACTTTAATAATAGTGACCAGTTACAATCAAGAAATTGCTGGTAACAGTTACAAACTTTTAGAGTCCCTGTCTGCTGATAACAATTAATCATTTTTTCAAATAAGATGAATATTAATATATGTGCAAATATGTAATATTTTATATAAAATCCTTCTGAGTGTTATTTCAAAAATAACAATTTTTGGATGCAAAGTCATCCTTAGGGCAATGATGAAATGTGATTCTGTTAATCTAGAGTATCCAATGTGATGTTATTTGAATGCTAGCCAATAATACTTTCTAACATTAACAATGTCTGATACTACTCAGTTCTGTACTAGTTTCCGAGTACACAGTTCTGTGCAAGTACTACTAAATAATAGTTATAATTATTAGAAAAGTAAATAAAGTGTTATAAAAGTACAGACAAATTTCTGAGAATTCTGATTTCCATTTCCAAATGTAATTTATGTCTCTTGTAAATTCAGAAAGAATAAGTTATAAGTTAAAGAAATTTAGATGGATGAACTGAAAAGTAAAATTTAAATAAGAAAATAAATTTATTACATTTTGAAAGGTATAATTCCAAAGGAAATCACTGAAACAAAGTTAATGTCCCTATCTGACAAAGATTGAAACAAGTACTACATTTTACATGTGAGCTATAATAATTATAAAATATTTTAACAATTGAAACCAAATACCTTAGTTATATCAATATGGTGTTAATAAGATTAACTTGGCTATTGAAATAAGTAGAATTGATGGAATAAGGATGAAAGTTCAATGTTAAAATGTAATACATACATATATATATTTATAATACTTAAATATAGAAATACATAGATGTTCAATTATATTACTCTTTACAAAAAAAATGGATGTCTTTCACCTTTTACTTAAGTTGCACCTATCCCTACCTAATGCTAAGAAAAAGCATGTAATCTAAAATCATAACTTTCCTTGAACTCTTGTGAAAGCTGAGATTTCAGAGTAATCAACTAGCCTAATATCTAAAGAAAAACAGATACTTTCAAGGAGAGAAGGAATACAAAGCAAATGACTTAGTCACTGTAAAGGGTAAGAAGATTTCAGGTACATTTTTTACTACATTGCAAAAGCTGGGTATGGGCTAGTGGGATTGTATAGAGCCCCAGGAAAGTCACTGACATAGAAGAATTAATGCTCACTCTTAGGCTCTTTTCATGGATCTCCCTGAAATGAAATTCACACTAAAAAAAGATTGTAGACAGGGTGAAAGTGAAAGTGAAGCCGCTCAGTCCTGTCCGACTCTTTGCGATCCCATGGACTGTAGCCTATCAGAGTCCTCTGTCCATGGGATTCTCCAGGCAAGAATACTGGAGTGGATTGCCATTTCCTTCTCCAGGGGATCTTCCCAACCCAGGGATCGAACCCAGGTCTCTCGCATTGCGGGCAGACGCTTCACCATCTGAGCCACCAGGGAAAAAAAGATTGTAGACAGGGTAGGAGATTGGAAAAGATCTCCCTCTTGGTACAAGTCAGTGGGGGTGGGTATTGTTACTGTGGGATAGGCATAAAGCTTATTGTGTTATTCTCTTAGTAGCTAGGTGAAGGAAACAGAAAACAAAACAATAACAAAGAAACAAACTTAAACATGAAAAAGCTTTTAACCTCTAACGAGGGAGCACAGGATCATTATAAAATCTCCAACCCTGAGACTAAGAGATACAGTACCAATCAATAAGGCTAAAATAAAACTGGAAATGCCCCCATAAAACACTCCCTGCACAGTATATTAGCAAGCACTAAGTACCAATTGACAGTGATCTACCCTGGGAAGGGGGCAAGAGTTTGGAGACAGATTCTTTCTTAAGTTTTGGCTAATAGGAAAAGACTAAAATGGAGAAAAAGTCTCCAGCAGTCCAACCCTTACTTAGGCAAAGGTTAGAGGACTTTAAAGGCAGTTGTAAACTTAGGATAATGATAATAAGAACCAAATTTGAAAACCAGCTGAGGTCTTGACTAGGTTAATACCTACTGAATATTCAATAAAAGCCCAGAAAAAGAAGAATGCTTATTCCAGATAAGTGTATTTTTTATCTCAGTCTTCACTGTTTTGTATACAATGTCCAGTTTTCAACCAAAAAAGGAGTAGAAAAAAAAGGTAAGGGAACAAAGAAATAAACAGAGATCACCCAGATGTTGAAATTGTCAGACAATGAATATAAAATAAATAATATGTTTAAAGTCTCTAAAGAAAATAATGGAAAATGTGCATTAACAAAAGGGGACTCTCATCTGGGATAGAAACTTCAAAACCCTAAAACTACTGAGATACCATTTCTTATCTAGGTGAAATGTCAAACACATGAAAATTAGAAGTGCAGCAATACATTCTCAGTGCATCTGTAAGGAAACAGACACTCATACATTTTTGAATGCTCACTGGTAGGACTCATTGGAAGGGTATTCAAAACAGTCAATAAAGCTCCTTGTTATCCTACCCATCCCACTTCTAGGAATTTACCCTGAGGATAAATCTCAACCAAAGAAAACCCATATTCAGTTCAGTTCAGTTCAGTCACTCATTCAGGTCTGACTCTTTGCAAGCCCATGGATTACAGCACGCCAGGTCTCCCTGTCCATCACCAATGCCCGGAGTTTACTCAAACTTATGTCTGTTGAGTCCATGATGCCATCCAACCATCTCATCCTCTGTCATCCCTTTCTTCTCTTGCCTTCGATCTTTCCCAGCATCAGGGTCTTTTCAAGTGAGTCAGTTGTTCACATCGGGTGGCCAAAGTATTGGAATTTCAGCTTCAACATCAGTCCTTCCAATGAATATTCAGGACTGTTTTCCTTTAGGATGGACTGGTTGGATCTCCTTGCAGTCCAAGGGACTCTCAAGAGTCTTTTCCAACACCACAGTTCAAAAGCGTCAATTCTTTAGCACTCAGCTTTCTTTATAGTCCAACTCTCACATCCATGCATGACTAGAAAACCCATATATACAAGTGTATTAACTGCAGTGTTGTTTGTAATTTCAAAGAATGGAAATAACCTATCTGTCCATACAAAGGGGAATGACTGAAGAGACTACGGTCTATTATCCACCCAATAGACTGCAATGAAAATAACACATCAACTGACATAGAGTGATGTTTCTAGTATATATGGTTGTGACAAAAGATTATTTATTGTAAGCTATCTTTCATGTAAAAAGAAGAAACAAGTATATATGTACCTCTGTGTGCAAAATAAAAAAAAATAAACAAGGAAAAGGTAAGAATGGTTATCTAAAGGAGTGGGTGGATGGAGGGATGGAAATAGGGTAGAAAGAATTGAGGGTGGCACTTCATTAAGTGTACTTTGGAAAACAGTTTTGACTTTTAGATCTCTGTTAACATTTCATATACTTAACACATAGATCAATTATTTAACTGAAGATGAAATTTTAAGTCCAAGGATACTTTAATCATTGTTTTAAAGAGGGCTTTTTCTTTTCATACAAGCTTACTTTTTCTCGATCTATAAAAAAGTCTGGTTGAAAAAGTAAGAAAATGTTAACAGTTTCCATATTACTAAATTTTATCCTTTTTTTTTTCATTTTCTGACCAGCCTTGTGGAAATTTCATACTCAAATGGAATAAGCACTGGACTCTGAACTGGGAGTCTTAAGTTCAGATTTAAGAAAGTTGTAATCTTTATGATCCTCAAACTCTCCATCTATGTAATAGGGATACTAATTCTTTTTTCTAGCAAGTGTGTTTGAAAAATTTCTAAAATAATAAATTAACAGAAGAATCCCTTAAGTAATATGGCTATGTGAAACTGACTTAGGTATCTTTGGTGGTTGGCTTTGGCACAGAGATGGCTGAATTATTGAATAAATTATTACATAGCTAATCAGGTCTATTAATTAAGATTTCTGAAATAAAAAGCAATTATCTGCTGAATTATTGTCTTTATGATTGTATTTTGTTAACTTCAGGTTGTTTGCTCAATAGACAAAAATGTCTTAAAAACTTTGGATGGGAAAATGATACAGAATAAGGTGCTCTGAATATAAAAGCATTCAACTTTCAAAAATTAAAGGAATTCAAATCCTATTTGTACTGTTTATATGTAACATAGCACATTTTTCTTAAATATAATAAGCTTACATATACTTACCATAAACTGATATAATAAGAAGACCTACCTAACAGGGTAACAGGTAGGACAGTGTTTAACTGATAGTACCTAATGAATTTTGGCTATTACCATTGTTGCTATTATTTGAATAACTCAATGATTTAAATCAATGAATTTAAGTATAAGAAAATTGTAGGCATGTTAAATACAATGATCAGCTATTCATGAGTTGCAAAATAAATCGAGCTATTAAATCATTAAACATAGTAGAGAAAAAACAAATTCATAAACATAAAATGATAATGGAGAAATTATTTGTCAGATATTTTAAAGTATCATGAGTTCTCTGTAAATAATTTTGAGGGCCTGGATATCATCATATGTGGTTTTTCTAGGGTAAATATACATGGCAAGAACTGATTCCTTCAGGGTAGAAATCTAAGCAGAAAATTACCAGGGAAGAAGCAAAGTGGTCAAAAATATACTCTTTATGTAAGAAATAAAAGAGTTGAGTAAGCAGTTTCCAATTATAATAGTACCTGCCTTTAGGTAACAGATAATTCTAATAACCTCTTGTTTCTGAGAACAAAGAGAAATTGCAAATTATTTCTATGAAATTAGTCTGGCCTTTACTTCTGTTTTTATATTTATTAAGCTGTACTAAAAGTTTTTATTTCATTCTTCCTTTCTATATTCTTAATTTTGGATCCTAATTCCTTTATAATAATATGTCTCTTTTTTCCAACTTTATATGAGCTATAACTGACATAACATTGCATTAATTTGGGCTTCCCAGGTAGCTCAGCTGGTGAAGAATCTACCTGCAATGCAGGAGACCCAGATTCAATCCCTGGGTCAAGAAGATCCCCTGGAGAAGGAAATGGCAACCCAGGCCAATATTCCTGCCTGGAGAATCCAGTGGATTCTCCAAAGACAGAGGAGCCTGGCAGGGTACATTCCATGGGGTCACAAGAGTCAGACATGACTTAGCAACTAAACCACCACCACTGTGTTAATTTAAGGTGTATAGTGTGTTCATTTGATACACATATGTTGAAATATTATTACCATCCTTAAAACATCCCTCACCTCTTATATTTACCATTTCTTTTTTGTAGTGAGAACATTTATAATATTTGCTTTTAGCAACTTTCAAGTGTATAATAGAGTATTCTTAACTATAATCACAATGCTGTTCATTAGATCCCCTGAAATTCTTCAATTTCTAGTTGGAAGTTTATATTCTTTAATCAGCATCTCCCCATTTCCCCCACTCTGCCAATTCCTGGTAACCATTACTCTACTCTCTGTATGAGTTCAGCGTTTTTAGATTCCAAACATTAGTGATTTCATACAGTATTTATCTTTCTCTATCTGAATGGTAAAGAATACCTGTATTGCAAGAGATGTGGATTCGATTCCTGGATCAATAAAATCCCTTGGGGAAGGAAATGACAACCCATTCCAGTATTCTTGCCTGGGAAATCCCATGGAGCCTGGTGGGTTACAGTCCCATGGGGTCACAAAGAGTCAGACATAACTTAGCAACTAAACCACAACTACCATCTGACTTATTTCACAAAACATAAGGCTCTCCAAGCATATCCAAGCTGTTGCCAATGGCAGGTTTCCTTCTTTCTCATGGCTGAATAATCTTCATTCAACTGTGGTGCTGGAGAAAATGCTTGAGAGTCCCCTGAAGAGCTAGGAGATCAACCAGTCAATCCTAAATGAAATCAACCCTGAATATTCATTGGAAGGACTGACACTGAAGCTGAAGCTCCAGTATTTTGGCCACATGATGTGAAGAGTCAATTCATTGGAAAAGACCCTGATACTGGGAAAGATAGAAGGCAGAAGAAGAAGGGGACAACAGAGGATGATATGGTTGGATGGCATCACTGACTCAATGGACATGAGTTTGAGCAAGCTCTGGTAGTTGGTGATGGACAGGGAAGCCTGGTGTGCTGCAGTCCATGGGGTCACAAACAGTCAGACATGACTGAGCGACTGAACAGCAATGGCATTGTGAATAATACAGCAATGAACATGAGAGTGCAGATATCTCTTTGAGATCGTGTTTTAATTTCCTTTGGATGTATACCCCAAAGTCGGATGGCAGAATCATTTAGTGGTTTTATTTTTAATTTGGGGAGAACCTCTATATTGCTTTCCATAGTAGGAGTATCAATTTACATTCCCACCAACAGTGTAGAACATTTTCTCCACATTCTCACCAGTGTTAATTATACTATAGTAGTAGGTATGAGGTGATATTTCATTGTGATTTTCATTTGCATTTCCTTGATGATTAGTGGTGTTGAGCACATGTTCATGTACCTGTTGGTCACATGTATATCTTCTTTGAAAAAAAATGTATATTCAGTTTTTCTGTTCAATTTAAAATCAGATGGTATTTTTGCTATTAACTTTATGAGTCCTTTACAGATATTGAATATTAAACCCTTATCAGACATATGGTTTGCAAATCTTTTCTTCCATTCCACAGTTTGGCTTTTCATTCTGTTTATTGCTTATGTTGCTGTGCAGAAGCTTTATAGTTTGATGCAACTCACTAGTTTACTTTTCTCTTTGTTGTCTCTGCTATTGGTGGTGACATATCCTAAAAAATCATTGTCAAGACCAATGCCAATGAGTTTTTATCTATGGTTTCTTCCAAGAGTTTTATGGTTTCAGGTCTTATTAACCATTCATGTCTTCAGTCCATTTTAAGTTAGTTTTTGTGTATCATATAAGATAGGGATTCAATTTTACTTTATTGCATGTAGTTATCCCATTTTCTCATCACTATTTACTGAAAAGACTATCTTTTCCTCATTGAATATTATTGGCTACTTTGTCAAATATTAGTAAGAATTTCAGGTAATGAATTTTCTTTTCTTAGTCTCTTTGGCTGTATCTATTTAGTTGTGTCTTTAAAAAGCATATTTAATTTTAGCTGTGCTGGATCTTCACTGTTGCCTGGGTTTTTCTCTAGCTGAGGCAGGTGGGAGCTACGCTCTAGTTGCAGTGTGCAGGCTTTTCACTGTGGTGGCTTCTACTGTTGTGGAGCACAGGCCCTAGGGAGCGCAGGCATCAGTATTTGCAGTACATGGGCTCAGTAGCTGCAACTCCGAGCTCTAGAGTGCAGGCTCAATAGTTGTAGTGCCCAGCTTAGTTGCTCCTCAGCATGTCAAATCTTCCCGGATCAGGGATTGAAGCCATGTCTCCTACGGTGGCAGGAGAATTCTTTAGCACTGAGCTACCAGGGAATCCTTGTATCTATTCTTTTCTAAAAAATCAAATCTTACTCATACATTTTTGGATTTGTCACATTTGATATTGTCTGAGTGTAAGGGTTTGAGAATTCACTGTTTGCTTACTAGTTTGTTTGTGTGTGTTTTTAAATAACCTACAGTTAGAATATTTTATGTTCATCTTACTTTCTAATTTTATTGTGTCGTGTTATGCTGCTGCTGCTAAGTCGCTTCAGTCATGTCCAACTCTGTGCGACCCTATGGACAGCAGCCCACCAGGCTCCTCCATCCATGGGATTCTCTAGGCAAGAATACTGGAGTGGGTTGCCATTTCCTTCTCCGATGTGGTGTTTTATATATATAAAACACTTTGGACAGCTTGAAAATTTTAATTGTGACTATAAACTTATCATCAATTTAAATATTACTCTGGTTGATTTAAAACTCATGTAGTTTGTGATTTTAACATTAGCTTATTCTAAGGTATGATGACTTTTAAGCAAGGTTATTATGTTAATGCCAGACAAAAGATATTGGAAACTACAGGTATTTAATCTTAAATACCATATATGCAATTTATTATGATAAATTATGCACATTTTCTCCTTGTCTTTGTATGTTTTATTGAATATATTGGCATAGGAATTTGGAATCAATTTTTATTGAAATTATATGCTAACATCCATTTGCTCTCTTTAGTTAGAGATTTAATTTCAAAGGACAATTATTTGTATTCAAATTCAAAACTTTTACTGAATAGTTTGAAATCCAGGATTATCTTGGGTAGTGAAGGACAAAATATGTCCACTTTCAATAATTACAGGCAATTCATAAATGCACATCCTTTTATACAAGTCCATGTAGGTATATATTGGAAATCCCTGAATTTTTCATTTCTTATATAGCTATTTTAATGAAGGAAAAGTGAAATATCATGCAAAAATGCTTATTTATGCAAAATACATTATAATGTTTTAAATTAAAAGGTAAAGCAGATTTGTTAGCTGAAAGTCAAGCTAACTCCGTGTGATCCATTTCCTTTGACAGTTTCTGTAAATAAAAAAAAGCATAAATTGTGGGTTAAATTTACCTAAACTCTCCAATTGGGTAAAGGGTATGATAGGACCAAAAATTTAGAGAAAGTCCAGATAGGGTTATAAGTATTATTGCAAAAATTAAAAATTATGATAAGGAGAACTCAGGCACACCTGATATTCCTGGATTTCACCTGTACTTTCAATTTGGAATTATAGGGAGAATAATTTTTCAAACACTGCACTCTGCTGCATAGATGTGAAGGGGCACATTTTGATGAACTAAAATACATTTTTTTAGATAAGATAACAAGAAGTTTAAAGGATAGAGAAAACTGAAAGAAAAAAAAAAGATAACCCAAGCAATGTGCATTCCATAGAATGTACACACTCATGAAGGTGGATAAGCAACAAAATTTTCATCAGAGAGCAGTAGTCATTTTTTACTAATTCTATCAAGTTATGCCATTTTATGTTTAATTATAATACATTGATAAGTTGAATTTGAAAACAGTTGTATTCCAGCAAAGAGAGGCAATTCATGAAAAATTTCCATTATGTACTGAAAAAAGCTTTAAAAAATGTTTAAGCTTGTAGGAGCAAACTGAATCTGAATCTTGGCTATAGAAATCTTAACTACTCTGAGTTTAGCTATGTCACATGGAGATATCTTTTTTATTTTTACAGGAGAATTTAAAGCTCTTCCTCAATATCAGAGAAAGATAGATCTGAATTTGAATCTTTGTTTTCAAACTTAGTAAGTGTGGCCTTGGTGAAAATGATATCTATGAATCTCAGTTTTTTCATTAGTAAACTGTAGATTAAAAATATCAGTCTAATGGGATTGAGAGATTAGAGATAATTTTAGGTAAATTTTGGTGATTTGCTTTATCTCTGCTTTTCAGGTGCCTTTTCTATATTATTTGTATATAATATGATTATATGCAGAAGAAAACTCTAGAAAAAGAAAGCTCAACATTTATTACTTCCCCTACAATATTTATAACATGTATGATAGCCACTTGTGAGTAGTATTTTTTCTCTAATAAGGTTCTCAATAAGAATTAAGTCTTCATGCAAAGCACTATCTTAATAAATTAATTTCTTTTCTGAGCATATGTAATGGTACTGGTTGTATAAAGGTCTTAAGAGACTGAAAAAATAATCACTCAGTTATTTTATCATTTTGTTTCAGAGGAGAAACATCATCCAGGAAAAGCATAATAATATGTACTGATTTTAATCAACTCAGCAGTTCCCCAAAATGCCACAAAATGTATCTTGTGAGAGTCATCAGACTAGAGGCAATCTCTTTGGTCCCCAATATAGTTCTGTGACTTTAACTGCACTACTCAAGTAGGTGAGGGAGAAAGTAGTTTGAAATGTATATTTTATTAAAGCACCTGGTAGGATATTCTCAAGATCATGCATAATCCATAGAATTTACACTGAAAATGATGAAATATGCCTTTAATATAAAATTTTAAAAATATGTTTAAAGAAATTAGTTATGTAAATAATGCATAAATTGGGGGCTTCCCAGGTGGCGCTAGTGGTAAAGAACCTGCCTGCCAAAGGAGGAGACCTAAGAGATGTGAGTTTGATTCCTGAGTTGAGAAGATCTCTTGGAGGAAGAAATGGCAACCCACACCAGTATTCTTGTCTGGAGAATTCCAAGGATCAAAGAGCCTGGCGGCTACAGTCCACAGGATCACAAAAAGGCAGACAGGACTAAAGCGACTCAGCACACAAGTACTATGCGTAATTTACATAACTGACGTGTACAATGCAATGTTATGTAGTCTTTGAAAAATGAGACTGATCTGCAAGTACTGATTTGAAAAATTTCCATTATGTACTGAAAAAAAAATGGAGGCGGGTATCAAAAGTGTATTTGGATTGTTATACCTCATAGTCCAACAAACAAAACAGGACCTGGAAAGTAGGGATCATGAGCCTAGAAATCAGGATTGAGGTGAAGAATATCTTTTTACTATACAGTCTTTTGTGCTATTTGAATAATTTTTACTATGTGCCTCCTTAGTTAAAATTTAAAATAAAGTTAAATAAATCAAACATTAAAAGATAAAATGCTTGGCATGAATCCTCAAACCAAAGCATGATAATATAATTCTTGTTTTATTGGGTGGACTTAAAATAAGTCCAAATTTTCAATGTAGATGACTACTGCCTTTGGAATATCCTCAAAATTCTGGACACATTGGGTTAATTGCAGCACTATTTACAATAGCTGGGCATGGAAGCAACCTAAATGTTCATCAACAGATGAATGGATAAAGAAAATGTTGTACATATATACAATGGAATATTACTCAACTATAAAAAGGAACACATTTGACTCCGTTCTGATAAGGTGGGTGGAGCTAGAGCTTATTATACAGAGTGGAGTAAGTCAGAAAGAGAAAAACAAATGTCATAATTTAAAGCATATATATGGAATCTAGAAAGATGGTAGTGATGAATCTACCTGTAGGGCAGCAAAAGAGATACAGATATAAAGAACAGATTTGTTGGCACAGTGGGGAAGAGAGAGGGTGGGACAAATTGAGAAAGTAGCATTGAAACACATGTATTACCATATGTAAAATAGATAGCCAGTGGGAATTTGCTGAATGATGTAGGGAACTCAAATTCTGTGTTCTGTGACAACCTGAGGGGTGGGATGGAGTAGGAGTTGGCAGGGAGGATCAAGAGGGAGGGGCATAGGTATACCTATGGCTGATTCATGTAGATGTATGGCAGAAATTAACACAATATTGTAAAGTAATTATCATCCAATTAAAAATAAATTATTTTTTTAAAAGAGACAATAAAAACATTCTGGATACAAAATAACATATGAAGAAAGAGTCTTATATTTACTAGCTGAGACAGTCCTGATATTTTAATTTTTCTTAGTTTTAAAATAGGCTAAAGAAAATGTGTCCAAGAGTTAGATAAGAAACAAAATTTCAATACGTTTTTACTACAGCAGTGTAACAAGCCTCAATCATGAATTAAGGGAAAGAAAAAAAACTTTTCATGTTAAATAAGCCTAGAAATAATATGTTCATGGAAAAATATTCAGTAAGTGATTATTATAGCCTCAGAGTATGATATGAGCTGTCTGTAAGGTGAATGAAGAACGTTAATGAATATTTGAAAAACTCCTTAACTCTAATTACATAATTTTCCAGTTGAGATAACTTGCTGTTATCTCCTATAGAGTTAAGATTCCCCTCTGCAGCATACTTGATATTTATCATTAAGTGGGGTTAATTAAATCAACAGCAACCAGCATATATTTATTTCATGCCTTGTACAACTTTCAAATACTAAATCATACATGTATTTTGTAAAATTAACTGCTAAATTAATTTTGACCTCAAATTTTAAAAAATGGTTTAGTAGAGATTGAAAGTTTCACTTATAAATTCCAATTAGTAAGACAACTTCAATTATTACCACTTGTACTCTAAAACTTATTTTTTTTAAATCAAAAGTTCTTTAGCATCACTATGCTAACATCAGAGTCATAGATTCTTTGAGAGATTTTTTTCCTAAAATTCGTATCTGCCAGCTCTCATAAAATTGCCTTTTGTTTTTTCCTTCAAGAAACCACATTATATGAGTGTCTTTATTGATATATTTTTTTTAGTTTAGTATTGGTATTTTTGACCTTTTAGTATTGATGTGTTTATAACCTTCTCTTTTATGATTATTCCCCTTCCTCATACTACCACCTATATGAAATATTACCTTTCATCCTAGGTCCCCTGGAAAACAACTCCCACTGTTTTTTCTTGTCTAAGTTAGAAGTGACTATCCCAGCCCCAACATGTTCTTTGTTTATGCTTTATTAGTGACAATCAACGCAGTCTGTATTGTCTTCCTCACTAATGATTTGTTTCTTCTAGAAAACTTTTCAAAAAACAAAATATTCAACGCATTACTTTTCTCTGAACTTTTTTGACATGATATATCTATATAATATGTATTTTATACATAAGTATTATTTAGTATATATAATGTATATAGTACATATATAATATATATATGAATACTCATACATAATTGCTAATCAAAGTTGGCTTTGTGGTATAAATCAGTCACCTGATTTTTCATACATATTCCTCAATGTATAAAACGTGGCACCCTGACAAAATGTAAACTTTTAGTCAGATGGATCTATAAAGTTTCCAAGTGAGATAAAATAAAACAATTATTTAGCCAAACTCTGTGGCATGATAGGGAAAAACAGTAACAAACCCTAATGCTTAAATTCCAAGTTTTTAAGCTTAGTTTCATTCACTTCTCTGACTTTTTATTCCTGTTTTGAAACTGTTGCATCCTGGCTACTTCATTGTCTACTCTTTCAATTTGATTTTTTTTCACAGCTACAGATACTGGGGCTGCAGTCTCTGCATCTTCATCATGCTCTATTTGAATGTATGTTTTCTTTTTATTCCATGTGACAAATTTTAGCAAGGCCACTTGCTTTCACTTAGAACTCTCTGCAGTTGTGGTCTATGGAAATTTAGATAAATCTCCACTGGCTTCCATAAACTAGGGAATAGATTATGGAGGGTTGGAACTGAAATGGAGTCTGAGACTGTGTTAGTTATAGGAAAATATTGAAGCTGTGTGTTGTATTTTCTGTGTGTGTGATTTAATAATCGGTTAGTATTTTAAAGGAACTCAAGTGCTTTTATCTTTATTCTTACACATTATAATGCCTGTCCACTGCCTTTAAAAATGAACAAAATTTCAATGTGTAAAATATTCTCAGTTCAACTTCCTTCCTTGATAATTTTGTCAATATTTCTATATTTTGCTCTGACGCTCTTTTTTTTAAATTTTATTTCTACCTTTTCTTTTAAATTCGCCTATCATTTGCTTTTTTGAGGTATATGTTAGTTGCTCAATCTTGTACAACTCTTTGAGACCCTATGGACTGTAGTCCACCAGGCTCCTGCAACCACGGAATTTTCCAGGCAAGAATACTGGAGTGCGTTGCCATTTCCTCCTCCAGGGGATCTTCCTAACTCAGGGATCAAAACCTGGTCTCCCGCATTGCAGACAGACTCTTTACCATCTGAGCCTCCAGGGAAGCCCTGAAGAATATAGGTGTTTCTGATATTATATAAGTTTAAGATGTACAACATAGTGATTCACAACTGTTAGAGATTATACCCCATTTATAGCTATTATGAAATATTAGATATATTTTCTTTGCTCTATAATGTATCTGATAACTCATTTACTTTATTCATAGTCATTTGTACCTCTTAATACCCATTGCTCTTTTGCAGTTCCCCCTTCCTTTCTCCACTGGTAACTGCTACTTTGTTCTCTATATCTGTGAACGTTTCTTTTTTGTTATATTCTATTTGTTGTATTTATAAAATTTCATATAAATTTGATAACACAGTGTTTCTGTTTTTCTGACTTATATCACTAAGCATAATAATCTCCAAGCAATCCATGTTGCAAATGACGAAATGTCATTCATTTTTATGGCTAAGAAATATGCTGTTGTGTATATATACCACATTTCTTTATACATTCACCTGTTGATGGACATTTAGGTCGCTTCCATATCTTGGCCATTATAGATGATGCTGTATGAACATTGGAGTGTATGTATCTTTTTCAATTAGTATTTTTAATGTTATTAAAATTTTTGATGCAATTTTTTCTAACTAATTGTAGATGATATGTTTTTTATTATTTCTAGATGACTAAAAATAATTTATTATTAAAATTGAAAAAATTAATAAAGGCCTTAGTGTACATTGTTCTATATTCCTTTTACCTGGAACACATGGGCCTTTTCAAAGTATTTCAAGAACATTTAAAAAATTATATTTCAACTCATTTTAACCCAATTTTTGGGCTTCAATTACAGAGACACTTTTTCATATTTTGGAAAGCTTTTGTTCTCTATACCTACTATGGTCTTCCTGAATGCTTTAATCTTTGATTTTTTTTCACTCAATATAATTATTTTAACACGTTTTTCCATGTCAGTAATTCAATTCTCATTCTTTGACAGAAAACTCCGGGGCAGTGGAGCCTGGCAGGCTACGATCCATGGTGCTACAAGGAGTCAGATATGACTGAGAAATTGAGCACACATTAATGTCTATAAAAATGCTGTATTTGTCCTCACATAATTGCCTTAACTTAGTAATATATTTATATTATTATTATTTTTAATAACTTTGATTCACAATTTTATAGAATTCATGTCTGTATTCTAAGGATTGTACATTTTCTTACATCATTGGGCTATTTGTTAAATATCTAGGTTCTTCTATTTGTAAATTAACAATGATGAATAAAAATGGAAGAAATTTGTAACATGAAGACTGAGAATAATAATTAGACTAGGAATTTAATCAGAAGAAAGTATTGAATTTAAAAATTGGGCACTTGCTAACTTTTTTTTTCATTTGGACTGTGAGAAAGTTACATCATATATTATGAAATTGCTTTTTAAAAAATTAATATTTCCCCATAAAATCTTTTTACATTTAAACATTTAATGGACAAGCTCTAAGAAAAACTTAACAATGCAATTTGACAATGACTAATCCGGTCCCATCACTTCATGGGAAATAGATGGGGAAACAGTGGAAACAGTGGCAGACTTTATTTTGCTGGGCTCCAGAATCACTGCAGATGGTGACTGCAGCCATGAAATTAAAAGACGCTTACTCCTTGGAAGAAAAGTTATGACCAAGCTAGATAGCATATTCAAAAGCAGAGAAATTACTTTACCAACAAAGGTTCGTCTAGTCAAGGCTATGGTTTTTCCACTGGTCATGTATGGATGTGAAAGTTGGACTGTGAAGAAAGCTGAGCACCGAAGACTTGATGCTTTTGAAGTGTGGTGTTGGAGGAGACTCTTGAGAGTCCCTTGGACTGCAAGGAGATCCAACCAGTCCATTCTGAAGGAGATCAGCCCTGGGATTTCTTTGGAAGGAATGATGCTAAAGCTGAAACTCCAGTACTTTGGCCACCTCATGCGAAGAGTTGACTCATTGGAAAAGACTCTGATGCTGGGAGGGACTGGGGGCAGGAGGAGAAGGGGAAGACAGGATGAGATGGCTGGATGGCATCACCGACTCAATGGACATGAGTTTGAGTGAACTCCGGGAGTTGGTGATGGACAGGGAGGCTTGGCGTGGTGTGATTCACGAGGTCACTAATAGTCGGACACGACTGAGTGACTGAACTGAACTGAATAGCTGTGTCATGTGGGAGCCTGGTGGGCTGCCGTCTATGAGGTCGCACAGAGTAGGACATGACTGAAGCGATTTAGCAGCAGCAGCAGCAGCATCCGATTGTTTTAATTCGCATTTTCTAGTAACATATGGAGCATCTTTTCATGTTTTTATTTAGTTGCTAAGTCATGTCCAACTCTTTTGTGACCCTGTGGACTGTAGCCTGCCAGGCTTCTCTATCCAAGGGATTCTCCAGGCAAGAATACTGGAGTGGGTTGCCATTTGTTTCTATCTGGGATATTCCTGACTCAAGGATCGAACCTGCATCCCCTGCACTGGCACTCAGATTCTTTACTACTGAGCTATCTTCTTATTTGATATCTGTTCATCTTCTTCAGTGAACTATCTGTTAGTGTCTTTGGTCTATTTTGTAATCAGATTGTGTGTTTCCTTATTGTTGAATTTCAAAGTTCTTGAATTTTTTGGATGAAGAGTGCTTTGAAAAAGAAATTAAAATTGTTCTCTGGTTATAGTAAATCTCTTCTCATTCACTATAAGACAACAACTATTATTTTATTGGTATTTAGTCACACAGATAACAGAAAAATAAAATAAAGGTCAGTTAAGTTTGTCAAATTATTAATTCACTAACTTTACATGTCTAAGTACAAAAGATTGGAGACATTGAAGGCATGTGAAATCTAGATACATGTGAGGTTAGTTGTAAATAAACAGATTAGTGTTATTGAATTCTATGACATTTGTTAAAAAGATAAAAAGAAACTCTTATAGACTCAGTGTCAGCAGATACAGGGCATTAAAAACATAAACATTTATTTGTATTATGCATTAAAAGTACATATAAATTGTATTCAAAAGCATAACTTAAACATATTACCACTCTAGGTGTTTGTGTCAAAGATTTATCCATAGGGTCCACATTTTCTGTGTGTCTATTCAGATTTTGATCTTCTTATTATCACTGTCAGAATATTAATTGATAAATTTTACTATACTCCATGGAACCATTAAACGCTTTCCTGAAATTAGAATATAATCACATTTCTTTTAAGAAATGACAGCATTTGTCTTTATAAAAAATTCATCTTTTTACCAATATTTAACTAGATTTAACTTTTTGTCTCTTATGTAGTCATAGATTTGAGGGGTCAGAAAGACTCATACCAGTTGACAATGAGTAATTACCTAACTATTTGTGTGTGTTTTTACTTTATGCATCCTGTAACATGAGGATCCCAATTTTTGCCTTCTGAAATGTGTCTGCATAAAAATGAATTAATTTTGCATTAGTAGTTGGAGTGTCTAAAATTATATTTCTAGGTATTTATACAAGGTAAATGAAAATATGTGTTTATACGAAGACATATGTGAAGTCGTTTATATGAAATCTGCATAAAGTAGATAAAAGCTGGAAACAACTCAAATGTCCACCAGCAGGTGACTAATTAAATTGTGAGGTAGTTGACTTGATGGACGTGAGTCTGAACGAAATCTGGGAGTTGGTGATGGACAGGGAGGCCTGGTATGCTACGATTCATGGAGTCGCAAAGAGTCAGACACGACTGAGCGACTGAACTAAACTGAACTGAGTCTTAAGATGGAATGAAATAGAGTAGAACTTTGAACAACACAAGTTTAAACTGCACAGGTCCAATTATGAGTGATTTTTTCTCAGCAAATATGTAATATAGTACTATATGATAGTTGAATTGTTCATGCAGAATGATGGATAGGTAGGGCTGAGGGCTGACTGTAAAGTTATAGGTATATTTCTGATTTCTTGAAGTGCCCCTTACCTTTGATTGTTTAAGAGTCAATTGTACTATTCGTCAGTAAAAGTAACAAGCTACTAAATACACCTAAAATGTGGATGCATCTCAAGATTTCAGAGAAAAAGTCATACACCCAACACTGAATAATTCCATATCATTCAAAGACTGGATCATCACATTGCTTGTTTGAAACTCTTTTTAAGACAAATTTCATATAAATTAAGGGAAATAGATAATTTGTTCCCTAGGTTCTAGGTGTGAGAGAATGAGCCATAAGGGAAACTTTTTGGGTGATGTAAATGTTCTGGATCTTGAATGTATTATGGTTACGTGGATGTACAAATTGATTAAAACCACTGAAAAATATGACTGATATACATGCATTTTATGTATTTAACTTTTATCTCAATAAATATGATTTTAAGACATGAGTATTTTTTTCTGAAATGGTGCTGATATATAAAATTAGTTGTCAACATTTAAATTTTGTTTTTGTTTTTAAATTCTTCATTTTTGTGAGTGATACAATTTTTGGTTTAGGATAATACAATTTTACCCTTAAATTCAGTTCTGTATTCCATTTCTAGTGATGTTTTTGGCTTGAATTTCAACTTTTAAGTTCAGTTCAGTTCAGTCGCTCAGTCATGGTTGACTCTTTGTGACCCCATGAATTGCAGCCCGCCAGGCCTCCCTGTCCATCACCAACTCCCGGAGTTCACTCAGACTCACGCCCATCGAGTCAGTGATGCCATCCAGCCATCTCATCCTCTGTCGTCCCCTTCTCCTCCTGCCCCCAAACCCTCCCAGCATCAGAGTCTTTTCCAATGAGTCAACTCTTCGCATGAGGTGGCCAAAGGACTGGAGTTTCAGCTTTAGCATCATTCCTTCCAAAGAAATCCCAGGGCTGATCTCCTTCAGAATGGACTGGTTGGATCTCCTTGCAGTCCAAGGGACTCTCAAGAGTCTTCTCCAACACCACAGTTCAAAAGCATCAATTCTTAAGCACTCAGCCTTCTTCACAGTCCAACTCTCACATCCATACATGACCACAGGAAAAACCATAGCCTTGACTAGACGGACCTTTGTTGGCAAAGTAATGTCTCTGCCTTTGAATATGCTATCTAGGTCGGTGATAACTTTCCTTTCAAGGAGTAAGCGTCTTTTAATTTCATGGCTGCAGTCACCATCTGCAGTGATATTGGAGCCCCCAAAATAAAGTCTGACACTGTTTCCACTGTTTCCCCATCTATTTCCCATGAAGTGATGGGACCGGATGCCATGATCTTCGTTTTCTGAATGTTGAGCTTTAAGCCAACTTTTTCACTCTTCTCTTTCACTTTCATCAAGAGGCTTTTTAGTTCCTCTTCACTTTCTGCCATAAGGGTGGTGTCATCTGCATATCTGAGGTTATTGATATTTCTCCCAACAATCTTGATTTCAGCTTGTGTTTCTTCCAGTCCAGCATTTCTCATGATGTACTCTGCATATAAGTTAAATAAGTAGGGTGACAGTATACAGCTTAATTTGTTTTATAAAATTCACCATGTTTTGAGGTGGTTTGTAATGTAGTGAAGACTAATAAAATCCTGACTGCACTAGTTAAAATTGCAATTTGCTCTGATATCCATCATTGCTTATACTGTTCTATTTTTCTTCTGTAACACTAGGGACTTTTAACAAATTGTATAATTTAGTTATTATTAAAGATTTTATTGAGGTATAATTAATTTCAGGTGTACACATAATTGATATTTGATATATTGCTAAGTGATAACCCCAATAATTGAATTAATATCTGTCATACATAGTTATAAAACCCTTTTTCTTGTGATGAAAACTTTTAATTATTGTTGATAGTTTTGCTATTTATTGTCTCATCTACAAAAGTGTCAGTACTATAGCATGAATTTTTGTCTGATTTGTCTAATGATACTTGACACACAGGATGAAATAAATAAGTGAATGAGTGAATAAATCTGAACTGTGATGTAATGTTGGTATATTTAATATTTCTGGAAAAAGTATCAAAATGAGAAGTTTTGATCACATGTGAAATTGTGTCATATCACAAGTGGAAATTAAAATTTCCACATCACTGATTTTTATTTTTCCTTAAATGATTATTTCTCAGCATATTTTCCTATTTTTAGAAAAAGTTTTATTGTCAATTGTATATTATTTTAGCTCAAATCTCATTTATTGTATTTATACATTAAAGTTGCCATGAGTTATCTCTGCAGGCCCTATGAGCTGAGAGAATATAAAATATGGAGAAGGCTCAACTATGATAATTACTACAAGGACATATTTTGTTTAATAGTTGGAAAATTGAAAAAATCTGCTCAGCTCCAGATGCCAGCATGAGATGCCAGTCCCTAAACCCAATCCCTGCCACCAACTTCAAACAGTAAAGTAAGGCAAGTTAGGGAAAGGCAGTTTTCAAAGGGAGGTGCCAAGTTGTTCTCATAGCCTTCAATGTCAATGGATCTCACATCTCAAAGGTAGGCAGTTTTCAAAGGGAGGTGCCAACTTGTTCTCATAGCCTTCAATGTCAATGGATCTCACATCTCAAAGGTAGCCTTGCAATACCTGATTCACTTTAAAGAATTTCTGCATTTTGAACTTTACCTATCTAATCTCTCATTACCCTTTCCTGCTGCTAAGTCGCTTCAGTCATGTCCGACTCTGTGCGACCCCATAGACGGCAGCCCACCAGGCTTCCCTGTCCCTGGGATTCTCAAGGCAAGAACAGTGGAGTGGGTTGCCATTTCCTTCTCCAATGCATGAGAGTAAAAAGTGAAAGTGAAGTCGCTCAGTTGAGTCCGACTCTTAGCGAACCCATGGACTGTAGCCCACCAGGCTCCTCCATCCATGGGATTTTCAAGGCAAGAGTACTGGAGTGGGGTACCATTGCCTTCTCCGTTCCCTAGCACCATATCAAAGGATTACTGTTAACATAAAGAGACCTCCACAGGCTAATGTTGACCAGCTTTGTATCTATTCTATTACTCAATAATCATACAGAAAATCTGAATATTTCCAGGGCTATGATTTTTAATTTCTCAGTTCCTAAATTTCTAGTGAACTGATAGATTCCCCATCCTCAATAAACCAAAGAAAAATTTGAATAGCCCAATATACAAAATAATGCAAAATGCGATTTGAATTGCTGGAAACTGATTGCTGCCCTACTCCTCATACTGTGTAAATTATAGTATTCGTATTAGTAAAGATTGTACCATATCTTACAGTTCGCATTTGTCTAATTTAATCATCAACTAAGCCTGTGAAGAAACAGATTTTTATAGATTTTCAGTAACTTAAAAAAAAAAAGTGTTTTAGACATATGGATAAACAGATCTGTCTCCAACTCCAGTGCTTTCTTCTTCTTCTTTTTTTTTTTTTTCAAAACTACAGTTGCTCCTATTGGCACTGAATGGTGATTTTGCAGTTTGGATTATCTGGAAATACACATTGGGATGAAGTTTGGGCTGCAAGATATTTCTTTAAAGATAAACATGTGTGCAAAGAAAGGGAAAGAAATAGAATCAGGCATTGGAAGAGTCTTACTGGGCTTCTCTGGTGACTCAGCTGGTAAGTAATCTACCAGCAATGCAGGAGACCTGTGTTAATTCCCTGGGTTGGGAAGATCCCCTGGAGAATGGAGAGCCTACACATTCCAGTATCCTGGCCTGGAGGATTGCATGGACTGTATAGTCCATGGGGTCACAAAGAGTCGGACACCACTGAGTGACTTTCACTTCACTTCACTACTGGGTTGCAACAGGACAAACCACAGGCAATCTGGTAAGAAGCTCAGGGAATATTAGGATCCATCGAAACGGCCTAGACTAGGTCAGGATGGTGAGTCTTTATAACTCTCCCTGTCTCTTTCAGTCAACAGTAATGGATTGACACCAGGCTAGTCAGTTCTCCACAGCTGGGGCAGAGCCAGAAGGAGTAGACAGCTGCAAACCATTGGCTGACTGCGTACTCCACAGCAAACAGGCAGCAGTACTTCCTGGAAGTGGAATTTGGACAATGAGTTCTGTGTCTAACACAAATGTTATAAAAAGAAATGTCTTCCCTAAATCTCTCCATTGTTCCCATTCTTTCACATCCCAAATATGGAGACTTAGGGAGAAAGCAAATCTTTTGGAAATGCCTCTTTCCCTGTTTTGTTTTTCTTTCTTTCATTCTGTATTTATTACAGTATAGTTGACTTACAACATTATATTTGTTTCAGGTGTACAACATAGTGTTTCTGTATTTTTAGAGATTATAATTCATGTAAAGAATATACCTGCAATGCAGGAACCACAGGAGATGGGGATTCATTCCCTGGGTTGGGAAGAATCCCTGGAGGAGGGCATGGAAACTCATTTCAGTATTCTTGCCTGGAGAATCCCATGGACAGTGGAGCCTGGCAAGCTACAGTCCATGAGGTCACAAAGAGTCAGACACGACTGAAGCAAATTAGCACACCTACAAAGATATTAGAAAATATTGAATACATTTCCTGTTTTTAAATACATGTAAAGCCTATCAAATCTCATAGATTTTAAAAAGGTAGATATAAACAAATAAAAGTTATTTGGAAAATAAATTGTAAGATAACAATTCTTCATCTCCAGTAGTAAACATCCCCCAATCCTTAGTGTACTCTAGTTAGACTTTGATAATTGTTATTATTGTACTTGCTCTGTTTTATTGTAATTGATCTTTTATGTATTTAAAATGTTATGGAGGCTGAACACTATGTATTATTCAGTTTTGTGGTATATTATTCCCTCTATAATGCCTAGCCCTTATTAAGTACTTGCTAAACATTTTCTGAATGAATGTGTAAGTTTCACATCCTTCTTTCTCTACAATCCTAAAACTATTTTCTCATTACATATTTTCCTTCTTAACTGGATTTAAAAGAACACAAAATTAAAGAAATAGAATAAATCAACATTTAAATTACTAAAATTTTTTGGTAATTATAGACACATCAAAAGACTAGATGTTTTGTAGATATTCACACAGCAATTCATCAAGAAATAAAAATTTAAAGTTTCTCAAAGTAATTAATTTTTATCAATATAGTAGTGTGTTAGTGAGTTATTACCTTATATTTATTCTAGGCACTAAACTTCTCCAAGCCAGGCTTCAGCAATACGTGAATGGTGAAATTCCAGATGTTCAAGCTGGTTTAAGAAAAGGCATAGGAACCAGAGATCAAATTGCCAACATCCACTGATCATCGAAAAAGTAAGAGAGTTCCAGAAAAACATCTATTTCTGCTTTATTGACTATGCCAAAGCCTTTGACTGTGTGGATCACAATAAACCGTGGAAAATTCTGAAAGAGATGGGAATACCAGACCACCTGACCTGCCTCTTGAGAAATCTGTATGCAGGTCAGGAAGCAACAGTTAGAACTGGACATGGAACAACAGACTGGTTCCAAATAGGAAAAGGAGTACGTCAAGGCTGTATACTGTCACTCTGATTATTTAACTTATATGCAGAGTACATCATGAGAAATGCTGGACTGGAAGAAGCACAAGCTGGAATCAAGATTGCCAGGAGAAATATCAATAACCTCAGACATGCAGATGACACCACCCTTATGGCAGAAAGTGAAGAGGAACTAAAAAGCCTCTTGATGAAAGTGAAAATGGAGACTGAAAAAGTTGGCTTAAAGCTCAACATTCAGAAAACGAAAATCGTGGCATCTGGTCCCATCAGTTCATGGGAAATAGATGGGGAAACAGTGGAAACCATGTCAGACTTTATTTTTCTGGGCTCCAAAATCACTGCAGATGGTGACTGCAGCCATGAAGTTAAAAGACGCTTACTCCCTGAAAGGAAAGTTATGACCAACCTAGATGGCATATTCAAAAGCAGAGACATTACTTTGCCAACAAAGGTCCATCTAGTCAAGGCTATGGTTTTTCCAGTGGTCATGTATGGATGTGAGTGTTGGATTGTGAAGAAAGCTGAGCCCCAAAGAATTGATGCTTTTGAACTGTGGTGTTGGAGAAGACTCTTGAGAGTCCTTGGATTGCAAGAAGATCCAACCAGTCCATTCTGAAGGAGATCAGCCCTGGGTGTTCTTTGGAAGGAATGATGCTAAAACTGAAACTCCAGTACTTTGGCCACCTCATGTGAAGAGTTGACTCATTGGAAAAGACTCTGATGCTGGGAGGGATTGGGGGCAGGAAAAGGCGACAGCAGAGGATGAGATGACTGGATGGCATCACCGACTCCATGGATGTGAGTTTGAGTGAACTCCGGGAGTTGTTGATGGACACGGAGGCCTGGTGTGCTGCGATTCATGGGTTCGCAAAGAGTCGGACACGAGTGAGCGACTGAACTGATCTGAACTGAAAGAGCTAGAATGTAAGAACAAGTGTTAACTGTAACCCTAAATGCATATCCATCAGAAAAAATAATTTTAATCTAGCACCACTATAGTAATATAAAGAAGGAAGGGGAAAGATTGCTGAAGAATATTATAAAATTGGAAATCATTGACATTTCTAAAACAATCAGAAAATCAGAGTAATGTGAATTTCCTGACAACTTAATTTGATTGTTTAAATTCACTCCTACACTAGGTCCAGGTAGGTGTTAATTCTCCTGGATCACTATCTTTATCTTTGGATTATTATTATAACATCATTAAAGTCTTCCTTTAATTTTGTCTCATTTATGTTACACTACCAAGTAGTCTAATTCTTCTATTTTGCTTTCTGACTTCTTTGGTGCATTCTTCAAGTTATTTAACTTATAAGTTATCTTATTTGTCGCCTGTGATCATCTGGGCCAATTTCAATGTCCAAATTGATAAATTATCTAATCCCACCTCATAGCAGTTGACCTCCTTAATTTTTCACTCAATATTAAGGCTGTGAGATCCATCTATGTTAATTCATTAAGCTGGAATCTATTTTTGACAACCTTTGAATACACTAGAATTTATTGCTCCATTGTACCATTGTTCAAAATTTGTTCTTTTCTTGGCTATTATTAGCAAAACTGATTTGAATATGTTTTTGCATATAGCTCATAAATCATTTGTCCAAGAACTACTATACTTGCACAAAATACACAAACAAAAAGAATTGTGTTGTAGGAATATGTATTGTTAAATTTATCATGTGATCTCAAGCTATTTTCCAAAGTGATTGTTAAATTTCACCCTTAGAGCCTCAAAGTGTGAGGAAACATATTACTTCATATCTTTTCCAAAATTTGTGACTAACAGACATTTTAATCCTTGCCCAACTGTTAGTTATAATATATGAAGTAGTATCTCATTGTGGTTTTAACTTTATTTTCCTGATTAATAATGGATAGACATCTATTTTTCTTTATAATAAAATGTCTCCTCATGAGTTTTGTTCGTTTTCTATTTGTTGTTTATATTTAAACATATTCATTTATAATGGTTTTTAAAATATATGAATACTAATCATTTTTAATATGTGTTTCAAGTATATTTTCCTAGTTTTTAGAATATCTTTTCATTCTTTTAATGCTATCTTCTGAAGAATAGATTTTCTTAATTTTAAGGTAGTAAAATATATATCAATCTCTGTGTTTTTACAGTTAGTGGTTTTTTAAAAGTAATTTTATTATCAAGGTTTGAAATGATTCTCCTTCATTATATTATAAAAGGTTATGCTTTTTCCTTTTACATTTACATATGAACTGGTCTTATACTGATTGTTTAGCTTGCATGAAATGAGGGCATGAGTGTTTTTTCCATCACGTGGATACTCAATAGTACTAGAACACTTTCTTAGCAAGTCCACTGTGTAGATTATACTTACAAAAGTTGATTGCAATGCTATCTCCCATCCAACTCGTCTTATACTGATTGTTTAGATTACATGAAATGAGGGCATGAGTGTTTTTTCCATCATGTGGATACTCAGTAGTACTAGAACACTTTATTAGCAAGTCTACTGTGTAGATTATACTTAACAAAAATTGATTGCAATGCTACCTCCCATCCTCCAAGATATTCTATAATGTAACATTTCTTCTCTGCCTTCAAAATATGTGTTCTAGGTTCTCTCCCCCTTTCACTTTTCACTTTCATGCATTGGAGAAGGCAATGGCAACCCACTCCAGTACTCTTGCCAGGAGAATCCCAGGGACAGGAGTCTGGTGGGCTGCTGTCTATGGGGTTTCACAGAGTCAGACACGACTGAAGTGACTTAGCAGCTTAGCAGCAGCATGACAGTACCATTAGATAGAAATGTGGCAGAACTTATTACAATGTAAAAGATATACACTCTACAACTCAGTGTCTGAGCCACTTGACATTTATTCCGTGGAGGTTTACAAATGTTCTTACTACAGTATTTTTGAGACATTCACTGCAGCATTATTATAGTAATAGGAAATAGGAGGCCATCCAAATGTACATTACAAAAGGAAATGGCAAAGTATGATTTATTCATTTCATATACTCTAAATAATTGCAATAGAAGCCAAAAAGATGGATGTGAATCTGTATATGCATTTGTGCATGCTCAGTCATGTCTGACTCTTTGCACTCTATGGACTGTAGGCTGCCAGGCTCCTCTGTCCATGGGATTCTCCAGGCAAGAATACTGGAATGGGTTATCATTTCCTCCCCCAGAGGATCTTCTAACCTAGTGATAAAATTGGCATACCCTGCATCTCCTGCATTGACAGATAGATTTACCACTGAGCCACCTGGGAAGCCCATGAATCTCTATGTACTGATATGTAAAACTCTCCAAGAAATATCATTGAGTAAAATACAAATTGAGAACAAAGTGCAGAGCATAAAGTTTTCTGTTAAAACTTTATTGTGACTAAATATGTATATTTTATATATGTATATATAGTTATATATGTATATATAGTTATATATATGTATATATAGTTATATATATGTATATATAGTTATATATATGTATATATAGTTATATATATGTATATATAGTTATATATATATAAACATTTTATATATACAATAAACATAAAAAGACTCTGGAAAGTAGAGAGAAGACAGATAGGATACTAAGAAACTATACAATGATGAGTTCCATGAGTTTTCTTTTTTCCAACAAACAGAAGCTTCCCAGAGGACCTATTCCTAGGATTCTTTGTCTAAATCATCACTGCTATTGTGTAGCAAAGTTCATGAAATTCTGGTGGGTGGAAAAACATTTTTATTTCTGTCTGTAGGGTTGAAATATATCATCCAACCAGAAAGCATCAATGACTCTAACAGTATTGCAGTTTCCCTCCGATTTCAGAATTCTGGTTAGAGGAAGTAAAATAAATAAATAAATAGAAAGATAGATAAAATATACAATGATAAAACTCAAATACTGTGTCTTCTATTAAAAAACAAAACTACAAATCTTAAACTATAGGGTAGATAATATATATATTTTCTAATCATTTAATTTTCCCAATTCCCTTCTTAAAATTTACTCTGAACTAGTAACTTCTCAAATAACATGAAATACGAAAATTTCTCTTCTTAAAATTTTATGTCTAAAAATATTCTTCTTAATTTAATACACTATATTTTTTATTAGGAAATAAATAAATGGGACAAAAATAAATATTATATAACATTAAAATGTTAAAAATGTGAATTTTGAATTATTTAATTATTTACCCTGTGGTATAACATGCCACAACTTTTGAAAAATTGCATCATTGTCTTTGGATTATTTTCAGTTCAGTTCAGTCACTCAGTCGTGTAAGACTCTTTGCAACCCCATGAATCGCAGCACGCCAGGCCTCCCTGTCCATCACCAACCCCCGGAGTTCACTCAGACTCACGTCCATCGAGTCGGTGATGCCATTCAGCCATCTCATCCTCTGTCGTCCCCTTCTCCTCCTGCCCCCAATCCCTCCCAGCAGCAGAGTCTTTTCCAATGAGTCAACTCTTCGCATGAGGTGGCCAAAGTATTGGAGTTTCAGCCTCAGCATCAGTCCTTCCAATGAACACCCAGGACTGGTCTCCTAGGATGGACTGGTTGGATCTCCGTGCAGTCCAAGGGACTCTCAAGAGTCTTCTCCAACACCACAGTTCAAAAGCATCAATTCTTCGGTGCTCAGCTTTCTTCACAGTCCAACTCTCACATCCATACATGACCACTGGAAAAACCATAGCCTTGAGTAGATGGACCTTTGTTAGCAAAGTAATGTCTCTGCTTTTGAATATGCTATCTAGGTTGGTCATAACTTTCCTTCCAAGGAGTAAGCGTCTTTTATCTTCAAGGTAGCAGTCACCATCTAGTGATTTTGGAGCCCAATAAAATAAAATCTGTTACTGCTTCCACTTTTTTGTCTTCTATTTGTCATGAAGTGATGGGACCAGAGGTGTGCTAATAAGCTTACTGGCATATTTATATATATTATTCCATTGCATACTCACTCATAACAATCCTAGAAATACCAGGATAAAGAAACTGAGTTTAGAAAGGACAATTATCTTGCACTGAGTCACATAAATAGCAGATTTAAAAGTGCTCTTTCCAGAATCCAGAGCCTTTGCCTTGATGCCATTGCATAGTGATGTGGTGAAAACAAAACACTGTACGGTACTGAATTTGCCAACATTATAGTGAGCACATGTCAAAACAAACCACTTGCATTACTCCTCAGAGTACATCCCTTTCTTTCTGTCTGTATTGAGACACAGATCTTGAAATATTAACTCCTATGCTTCAAGTCCCATCATTTTTGGGTTTCCTAGTTGTCTCATAGTTTCTGTCAATGGATTCAATTTCAGTTTATGCTTCAGAAAGCAGGATCAGTTTAGGTTTCAAATTCACCTTTGCTAAGTACTTAATTGAAGCAATTTTTCTTAAAAACACTTAACTGAGAGATAAATAATCTTGTTGTTTGTTTTATTATGTTACTTTTAGTTTCAAAAGCAGGCTGTCTTTAATCATCAAGATCTAGAATCTGGCTAATGTAGATCATAGAAGTTTTGAAAAGTAAAGTTGCTTTTTAAAAAGACAGTAGTTAAAGGGAAGATGCAAGAGAATGATGAAACAGTATATTTCTAGCTTTCCGTAAAGCTGGAAACCAGTCTGGGGAGACACAGGAGCAAAGACATCCCTACTTCTTTGCACATGTACAACTCCAGTAGTGCCTTCCACTACCACTTCTTTGAGGGTGTGGAAAGGTCTGCCAAATTTATCCTTATCCCCAGTCTTCACGTGTGAGTACCAGCTAAAGTAGAGGAGGATTTGGGAACACGAGGCAACACACATATCTGAGATGAAGGGATGGACCACAAAGGCTGTAAGATAAATATCCCATGCAAGAGACTGGATTTAAAAAAAAAAAAAAAAAAAGATACAGCTAAGTGATTAAGTGGGCAGACTCTGATTTCCCCTCCAGGCCTTGAACACTGAGAATGGACCCACAAGTCACATTGTCTGGTAAATTACAGCCAATACAGGTAGAGATGAGTTTAATATTTCAGACTAGTCGTATTTACTTCAAGATCAGAAACCACTCCCCTGATGACAAGATGATTAATAGGTCCCTTCTCTTCCTAGATACACCCAGGAAAAAAAACACAAAAAAACAGATTGACTGGAAGTGACCTTCATTTATCAGGTTTTAGCTTTTTTTCCCCTGCCTTCAATGCAAATAGGAGATTGTGAGCTAAATTGAGCTAGCTCTGTGATAAAGAAGTAAAGCTGCAATTTAGCACACAAAATACTAAGCTTAAAGTTTAACTGTGAACTTTAAAACTTCTAAAATTATCCACACTCAAATTCTGACAGTCAAATTTTATTCCTTTACCCTCAGCCAAGTATATTAAATCAATCACATATTATTATTCATTCTTTAAACTCTCTTTCTAAAATATTAACTGCCTATTTCTTTAGAAATATTCTAAATATCTAAAATATTCTATTTTAATAGAACATGACCTAGATATAAAGTTGAAGATACAGTAAATGACATTGTAAAGGAGAGTTGTGTAATAATGGTAAATATTTGGAAAATTGTTATATTAGAAATTAGAATTGAAGATAAGTATGTATTTTTGTGTGGCTTCCTGTAACCTAAACTAAAATATGTCAATATAAAGACGTAAGTAGTGCTTAACATCAGTTGAAACAGCTTATAAAGTGAGGCAACCTTTTAGTACCTAATATTGATACTAAAATGGATTTGCCTCCTGGTTACACTATTTACCTGTATCTATATACTTCCACACATATAGTACTAGTATCCTATGGCTGCTGTAATAAAAATACCACAAACTTTGTGACTTAAAACAACATAAATTATTATGTAGCAATTCTTGAGGTCAGAAGTTCAATCTGGGTCTCACTGGACTAAAATGAAGGTGTTGGCAGGGCCGCCTTCCTTCTGGTGGTTCTAGAGGACTTTCCCTTGCTCTTTCCAACTTCCATGAGCCACCTGCATTGCTTGGTTTGTGTCCCTTTTTCCATGTTGAAAGCAAGTAGCTGCTTCATTCTGACTTCTGCTTCTATCATTACTTCTCTTTCTCTTACTCTAACTGCCCTGCCTCATCTCTTACTTATAAAGATGCTTGCTATATTGGGTTCAGTAGAAGAAGGAATATTCCAGAATAATCTCCCCATATCAAAATCCTTAATCACATGTGCAAAGCCCCTTTCCCATGTAAGACAACATATTCATCAGTTCCAGGAATTCAGAAGTGAACATTTTGGAGAGAGAATTATTTTTCTTACCACACACATATTGCACAAAATGAGGAAACACTGGCAATTTAGCTGCTTCTTATATTTATGCTCTATTGCAGCAATAAATTTGAGGGAAACATTTAAAATGTACCTCTCTGCATTCATGTAGATGAAGTATATTATTTTTGGTAATGAAGCTTAATACAAGTTTCACTTGTCTTCAAATGTCTAAATGTAATCATTTGAAATTGCAATTAAAACTAAGCTTTAAATATGTGCTATGCTCAGTCACTCAGTCATGTCCGACTCTTTGTAATCCCATGAACTGTAGCCTGCCAGGCTCCTCTGTCCATGGGATTTTTCAGGCAAGAATACTGGAGTGGGTTGCTACATAAGTGGGATTCCCTGGGTCTCAGGCAGTAAAGGGTCTAAACTGCAATGTGGGAGACCTCAGTTACATCCCTGGGTCAGGAAGATCCCCTGGAGAAGGAAATGGCGACCCACTCCAGTATTCTTGCCTGGAAAATCCCATGAACAGAGGAGACTGGCAAGCTACAGTCCATGGGGTCACAAAGAGTTGGACATGACTGAGTGACTTCACTTTCACTTTGCTATACAAGAGTATATAAAGCAAAATTCTCTTATTATTATGAAAATAATTGAATCTTTGTTGGTATGTGAGATAGTAACAATGCAACCTGTACATGGATGAAGTCCTCGTCCTTTCTTTTTCTTTTTTCTTGTGTTCTCACTTCTTGTTCTTTCTGTCTGTCTCTCTTCAGTCTTCCTGCATTTGGGGGTGGAGGGTTATTTAAGCATCGTATATAATTCCTTTTCTTTTCTCCTCTTAGTGTATCAATTATAATTTTTAACTTATTTTTAGTAATTGTCTTTAAGTTTTCAGTATAAATTTACAACAAATCCTAGTCCTCTTTCAAATAATATTATACCACTTCACAAGGAAGTTAATTACCTTTTATCAGAATATTCAGAATTCCTCCTTCCTCATGTAAAATTTCTGTCATTTATTTTCCTTATCTATGAACTATTGTCACTGCATGCTTTATTGTCTCTATTATTTTGAACAAACTGTTATCTGTTAGATTCTGTTATCTGTACAGTCCTTAGAATTTTTCAGGCCAGAATACTGGAATGGGTAGCCTTCCTTCTCCAGGAGATCTTCCCAACCCAGGGATCTAACCCAGGTCTCTCCCATTGTAGGCAGATTCTTTAACCGGTTGAAACACCAGGGAAACCCATTTGTTACATTAAGAATGAAAAAAAAAAAAAGATATTTTGTTTTTAACTTCTTTGATTTCTTCTGTAACACTTCCTTTTATTATGAAGCTCCAAATTTATTTTTTCTTCTTTTTGAAGAATTTCTTTGAACATTTCTTATGAGGTAGGTCGGTCAGCAAGAAGTTTTCTCAGTTTTTGTTTATCTGAGAAAGTCTCTCTTTTTTTTTTTTTTTTTCCGTTGAAGAATAATTTCATTGAATACAGAATTCTGGTTTGGTAATTATTTTTTCCCAATACTTAAAACTTTTAACTTCTCTGTCTTCTTTCTTGCATGGTTTCTGAAGTCAAGACCAATGTAATTCTAATTTTTGTTTCATTATTGCCAGGTTTTTGTCTCTCCCTTTTCTTTTTGAGATTATTCCTTCAATTTCAATTTTCTGAAGTTTAAATGTGATATGTCTATGTGTGACTGTTTTGGCATTTTGCTTTCTTGGTGTTCTCTGAGCTCCCTGTGTTCTTTTGTTTCTTATGATATTCAGATTACACATGTTATACCTTTTATAACTATTTCACAGTTCTTGGATATTATGTTCTGTCTTTTCCATTTTTCTCTACATTTTAGTTTTAGAAATTTCCATTAATATATCTTCAAAGTCATTGATTCTTTTTTGAGGTGTGTCTTGGCTTTGCTGGTGGGTCAGCAGTAAAAAAATCCAATGTAGGAGATGCAGATTTGATCCCTGTGTTGAGAAAGTCCCCCAGAAAAGGAAATGTCAACCTACTCCAGTATTCTTGCCTGGGAACTCCCATGGACAGAGGAGCTTGGCAGGCTAAAGTCCAAAGGCTCTCAAAGAGTCAGACATGACTTAGTGACTAAAACAACAAGGTACAGATGGAGGGGAAGTGTTCTACCATCCTCTGATGAAAACCTGTGCTCACGGGCAGTAATCTTCACAAATGCTTCTCTATTTGTTTGGTTGGGTCTCCCTTATGTAAGACAGGAAGATCAGTCCAGGCTGCCTTGGGCATATGTCTTCAGGGAAGAACAGAGGGGTTGGAATTAGGTATTCTCTTCCACCATGTGGAAGGCTGGAGGGGGCTGGAATTATGTATTCCCTTTTCCTTGCTGATTTGCCTCTGGCTAAACTCCAGCTGGTTACAAATTGGGAAAGGAGTATGTCAAGTCTGTATATTGTCACCTGCTTATTTATCTTATATACAGAGTACATCATGCAAAATGCTGGGCTGGATGAAGCACAAGCTGGAATCAAGATTGCTGGCAGAAATATCAATAACCTCAGATATGCAGATGACACCACCCTTATGGCAGAAAGTGAAGAGGAACTAAAAATCCTCTTGATGAAGGTGAAAGAGGAGAGTGAGAAAGTTGACTTAAAACTCAATATTCAGAAAACTAAGATCATGGCATCCAGTCCCATTACCCCATGACAAATAGATGGGGAAACAGTGGAAACAGTGGCTGACTTTATTTTTTTGGGCCCCAAAATCACTGCAGATGAAATTAAAAGAAACTTGCTCCTTGAAAGAAAAGCTATGACCAAACCAGATAGCATATTAAAAAGCACAGACATTACTTTGCTGACAAAGGTCTGTCTAGTCAAAGCTATGGTTTATCCAGTAGTCATGAATGGATGTGAGAGCTGGACTATAAAAAAAGCTGAGCACCAAAGAATTGATGCTTTTGAACTGTGGTATTGGACAAGACTCTTGAGGGTCCCTTGGACTGCAAGGAGATCAAACCAGTCAATCATAAAGGAGATCAGTCCTGAATATTCACTGGAAGGAGTGATGATGAAGCTGAAGCTCCAATACTTTGATCACCTGATGTGAAGAAGTGACTCATTAGAAAAGACCCTGATGCTGGTAAAGATTGAAGGCAGGAGGAGAAGGGGATGACAGAGGATAAGATGGTTGGATGGCATCATGAACTCGATGGACATGAGTTTGAGCAAGCTCTGGGTATTGGTGATAGACAGGGAAGCCTCGTGTGTTGCAGTCCATGGGGTTGCAAAGAGTCAGCCATGACTGAGCAACTGAACTGAAGACTGAAACCCCAGTCAGTTAGGATCTACTAAAACAATTTCTCTCAAAGTTGGGCCGTGTTATGAGGAATAGCATGCTCTTGTCATATTTCAAAGTGACTACATTCTGCCTCTTGCTGCCAGTAATGGCATGAAGGGATTTTCTCTAATCTTTGTTATATGAAAGAACCAGGTAGGGTGCCTGTTGGTAAAAATTACAAATATGTGCAGACTTTCTTAAGACTGGACACTCCTGAAATTGTTATGTCTGAAATCTACCTGTACTGAGCCTTCAGTAATTCAGTTACAGTTTCAGTTTCCCTACCCCAGTACAAGTTCCCACAAAAGATTCTGCTCCTGAGTTTCTGGTCTAATAAGTTGTGATCCTCTGTATATGTCTTTCTAATTTCTGGGGTAGAAGTTTTTCCTGTGACCTCAATTCTCTGTTGGAGAAGGTGATGGCACCCCACTCCAGTACTGTTGCCTGGAAAATCCCATGGATGGAGGAGCCTGGTAGGCTGCAGTCCATGGGGTTGCTAAGAGTCAGACACGACTGAGCGACTTCACTTTCACTTTCCACTTTCATGCATTGGAGAAGGAAATGGCAACCCACTCCAGTGTTCTTGCCTGGAGAATCCCAGGGACGGGGGAGCCTGGTAGCCTGCAGTCCATGGGGTCGCACAGAGTCGGATATGACTAAAGCGACTTAGCAGCAGCAGAGAATCCTGTGGATGGAGAAGCCTGGTGGGCTGCTGTCCACAGGGTCACACAGAGTCGGACACAACTGAAGCGACTTAGCAAGCACACATGCATTGGAGAAGGAAATGGCAACCCACTCCAGTATTCTTGCCTGGAGAATGCCAGGACAGAGGAGCCTGGTGGACTGCCGTCTATGGGGTTGCACAGAATCGGACACGACTGAAGTGACTTAGCAGCAGCAGCAGCAGCAGCAATTCTCTGTTGAATCTCATCTCAGAAAGTTGCTGATTTTCAGATTTTATTTTTTCTTGTTGTGAAGATTCTAAGTGATAATGTCCCATCTCCTTACATGCTGAACTAGAAACCAAAAGTCACTTCAGTCATTTTTATTACTAAATTTTAACATTCCATTTTATGGATATCAGATTTCAGAACAGTTCTTAGTTTTAGTGATTGTCTTTTTTATTATGTAAGTGCACTGGAGAATTATTTGAAATCAAGCATCTTTCTTTCTTTCTTGATACATCAGAGTAAATTGCTTGTAAGATATACTGACCTAGTAAATTTTCCACTGCCTCTCTTCCATATTAAAAATTCTGAAATGATTGGCCAATACTGGATCAAAAAGTGGGAAAAAGGCATTGTCTTTACCCCTTCAAAGCTCATTTGGTTAGGAGTTTCCCAAATATAGCAAAGGAATTGAAATATCATTTAATCCTCCAAAATAAACTTTAATTAGCCAGTATCCACACATTTTCTTTCCACATATATTTTATAACATGATTTGGGTCATAGGTTTATATTCTGGCCAGTAGTATATTGTAGGAACTAATATATACCATTTCCATCCTACCCACAAAATTTTTTCATCAATAATTTTTCCTTTCTTTTCCTATCAGCAGCAAGTTTGGGGTGACCTGTATAAGATTACAGTGACAAAAAGGTGGATGAATAATTGATCCCTGAACTATTACTACTAAGGATAGCAAAGCAACCTGAATTTAATTTTGACATAAAACAAGAAATAAACTTGAATGTGGAAAGCCAAAAAATATGTGAGAGCTTATTTGTCAAAAATAATTCATTTGGCTTACCCTAATATCTAAATCATAACAATGTATGAAATAATTATTAAGTTAAAATGGTAGAATAAAGAAAATTTGGGAGACAGGTAGAGAAAACTTAAATTCTCAATTATTTTGGTAATGAAATTTCACTGCATGCTCTGTGAGGGAAATGATCTATTCTAATCAACCCAATGCCCTCTTGGGTATAGTACCGATTTGAATACATATGGTTTATAATACTGATAGAATTTTGGACACTTGAAAGCAGCAATAGCATGGTTGAGTGATGAGCCATGTAGAGCCTCCACAACCTTTTTGTTCATATGCCCATTAAGTAAGTGCTAGGGTGTCTGGCAGAGAAGGCAATGGCAACCCACTCCAGTACTCTTGCCTGGAAAATCCCATGGTCGGAGGAGCCTGGTAGGCTGCAGTCCATGTGGTCGTTGAGTCGGACATGACTGAAGTGACTTAGCAGCAGCAGCAGCAGCAGGGTGTCTGGGGAAAAGTTAACTGACTTCCACAAAGTAGGAAATCCTGTTGATGTTATAAATTGCCTCCTCCTAGTAAGAGCTATCGGAGAAGGCAATGGCAACCCACTCCAGTGCTCTTGCCTGGAGAATCCCATGGACAGAGGAACCTGGTAGGCTACAGTCCGTGGGGTTGCGAAGAGTCAGACACAACTGAACGACTTCACTTTCACTTTTAACTTTCACGCATTGGAGAAGGAAATGGCAACCCACTCCAGTATTCTTGCCTGGAGAATCCCAGGGACAGAGCAGCCTGTTGGATAGCCGTCTATGGGGTCGCACAGAGTTGGACACGCCTGACGTGACTTAGCAGCAGTAGCAGTAAGAGCTATTAGGCTTGCCAGGTGGCTCAGAGGTAAAGAATCCACCTGAAACGCAGGAGAGGCAGGAGATGTTGGTTCGATTCCTAGATCAGGAAGATCCCCCAGAGAAAGAAATGGCAACCCACTCCAATATTCTTGCCTGCGGAATCCCACAGAGAGAGAGTCTGAGAGGCTACAGTCGATAGGTTCACAAAGAGTTGAACAGGACTGAAGCAACTTAACACGCACGCATGGTAAGAGCTGTTAAGGGACATTCAGCTGCAGAATTCACATTCTCCTAGTCTGGTCTGTATGGTCTTATGGATGCTTGCATTTATGCCTAGGTGAATAACTTGACACCTCTTTTTTATTGAGTTGCTTGAGTAACTCAGTCTTGTGGTGGTTTGTGGTCAGGTACTTTGTCTCCCCAGGACTTAAGGGGCAAGTCAACAGCTATTTCTCAAGTGGAGTATATGTTTTTATTGCACAGAGAATGACTATGCTCCAAAACCACACAGACCATCCTCTGTGAAAATGATTCTCCTGTTGGGGTTTGCCACAAGATCAATACAGTATCTGGAGCTTTCACTGATGCTGTGCATATTTCCTCCTTTGTCTAGTTCTGTCCTGTCAGCCCTTTCCAACTCCTGAAACCTATCTATTGTGCCCTCTGAGATTCACTGTTTATTGTCAGCAAAACCTTTTGGATTTTCAATCCAAACATTTTTTATTACTTTCTTTCTCCAGTGTAAACCTGGCTATCCCTGAGGATTTTGGTTACCCTGCAGCATTTTAAGGTGATCCCCTCCCCCGCACACACTTTATATATCTGTAGGACTGAGATGGAGGTTGGGGAGAACATGGGCGGAAGGCAAAATCCTTACTGCTTCTCTTTCTAATTTTAGAAATTTCCCTTTCCTGCTCCCTAACAACTCCCCAAATTGATTTCTGTGTACCAGATGCCCAGCAAGCCTCATTGTTGCAATTATAGTCTCATTCCTAGAACAATCCCCCTTTACAGATCAGAATAGTAGTAAATTTGAAGGTTAAAGCCATAGACTCTGTCTAAAATGGAACACACAAAGAAAAATGATTAAAACAAATTTAAAGTGTATCACTGAGATGCACATTGGACAACTTCAAGCACCTGAGTATATGTATAATTGGAGTCCCTGATCTATATGAGGTGACCAAAAAAGGACTATTTGAAGAAATTATGACTAGAAAATTTCCAATTTGATTTAAAGCCTATAACCAAGATTCAAAAAGTTAAAAAAAAAAGACAAAGGCAAGAAAAATATATAAAACTATATCAAGGAACATGGTAATTAAATTGTTAGAAATCATTAATAAAGATAAAATTGCAAAAGCAGTTTGAGGAAAAAAAAACTTATTTTGTACAAAAGAAAGAGAAAAGATAATACAATATTTTTCATCAGAAATAATTCAAGATATAAGAAAGTGTTACATTTTAAGGCACTGATAAAACTCCAAATGCCCAGTTTGTAGTTGGATATTCAACAGAAATATATTTTATAATTGAAAGGGAGAATACTGGTTTTTGGATATAATGGCATAGATTCAATTTTCCTTGCTATTCCCCTCAAAATACTACTGAGTTCCTGGAAGTAACTGAATATCCAATTAGAAAATCATTCTGAAAGTTGGGAAGAGGAAGATAGACTGGCTAGAGACTTCAGAGTTTAAACAAAGCCATCATGATGGGTTCCCTGGGTTTTCTTTTTATTTCCCAGATATCCTGAACTGTGGGTTAAGAGATTTATAATGCAGAATAACCAACCAATGCCAAAAAATAAATACATAAACTAAAAGAAAAGTTGACCTTCTCTTGATCAAAAAAACAGGGAAAGGGAAGCTTGGTAGGGATTTCCCTAAAGGTAAAGACCTACCCACAACACAGAGGTAGCCGTAGGACTCAGTGGACCAACTTATTTTCCACACACACTTACTGGTAGCAGCTGATCCAATTTGCCTTCAGCAGCAGAATTCAACAGAGACATTCAGAAGGGTCTACCCATCTCCTATCCCACATCTGATGTCAGCAGGGAGCCTGTTTTGCCTTCCAGTAGTATTAGCAGACCCACTCCAGTGTTCTTGCCTTGAGAATCCCAGGGATGGGGGAGGCTGGTGGGCTGCCTTCTATGGGGTCGCACAGAGTCGGACACGACTGAAGCAACTTAGCAGCAGCAGTATTAGCAGGCCTGCTGTCTCCCAATGCCCAATGCCCAATCTCAAATAGCCACTCAGACCTAGAAGAGACAAAACAGCTTTGAAAAGAAGAAAACTGTTTGAGGATTTATACCTACAGCAATCAACAAAGTATATCACTGGTGTCATGATAGGCACATTGATCAGTGGAACAGAAAAGAGAATCCAGAATAAACACAGACCTACATAAAAAATTATTTTCTTGAACCGTGGTGTGATCCTGTATGTGGAAAAAGGATACTATTTTCAATAAATGATGCTGGAACTACTAGATACCCATATGCAGAAAATAAACCTCAATTCATATTTGATATCATAAAATTAATTCAAAATAAAAAATGATCTAAATGTAAAATCATAAAATATTTATAAGAAAATGTTAGAAGAAAATTTTTGTGAACTTAGGGAAAGATTTACCAGCCATGTCACCAAAAGAAAAATACAGAGGAGGAAAAAAAATATTATTTGGATTTATAAATACTAAAAGTTTTACTCTTTACTTCCTAGGACATGTGATCCAGGTTGACTTAAGATTAGCATCAACTGAGGGACGTGCTACAAAATGCAGTATTTTCACCTCAGAATTGTTATCAAAGACAAATTCTGAAACACTTTCACAGCTGAGAAATAGAAGCCTAAAGAAACATGAAAACTAAGTGTAGTGCAGTATCCTAGATGGAATGCTGGAACGTAAATAGGACATTAAGTACAAAGTGAGAAGATGTAAGTAGTATATTGGCTATATGTAATGATAATGCATCAATGCTGGTTCATTAATTGTAATGTGCTGTACTTAGTTGCTCAGTCATGTCTGACTCTTTGTGACCACATGGACTGTAGCGCACCAGGCTCTCTTTCCATGAGGATTCTCCAGGCAAGAATACTGGTGTGGATAACCTTTCCCTTCTCCAGGGGATCTTCCCAACCCAGGGATTGAACCCAGGTCTCCTGAATTGCAGGCAGATTCTTTACCAGCTGAGCCGCAAGGGAAGCCCATAATATATCAACATTAGTTCATTAACTGTAACGCATTGTGCTTAGTTACTCAGTCCTGTCCAACTCTTTGTGACCCCATGGACTCTAGCCTGCCAGGCTCCTCTGTCCATGGAGATTCTCCAGGCAAGAATACTGGAGTGGGTTGTCATCCCCTCCTCCAGGGGTTCTACCTGACCCAGGGATCAAACCTAGGCCTCCCACATTGCAGGTGGATTCTTTGCTGTCTGAGCCACCAGGGAAGCCCATAATTTTCATAAATATGGCATATTAATATATGGCATAATAAATATGCCATACATAAATTAAAAGACACTTGCTCTTTGGAAGAAAAGCTATTATCAACCTAGACAGTATGTTAAAAAGCAGAGACATACTTTGCCGACAAAGGTCTGTCTAGTCAAAGCTATGGTTTTTCCAATAGTCATGTATGGATGAAAGAGTTGGACTATAAAGAAATCTGAGCACTGAAGAATTAATGTTTTTGAACTGTGGTGTTGGAGAAGACTCTTGAGAGTCCCTTGGACTGCAAGGAGATCCAACCAGTCAATCCTAAAGGAAATCAACCCTGAATATTCATTCGAAGGACTGATGCTGAAGTTGAAGCTCCAATACTTTGGCCACATGATGCAAAGAACTGAATCATTGGAAAAGACCCTAATGCTAGGAAAGATTGAAGGCAGGAGGAGAAGGGGATGACAGGATGAGATGGTTGGATGGCATCACTAACTCGATGGACATGAGTTTGAGCAAGTTCTGGGATTTGGTGATGGACAAGGAAGCCTGGCATGCTGCAGTCCATGGGGTCTTAAAGAATCAGACATGACTGAGTGACTGAACTGAACTGAACTGATGCCATACTAATGTACAATATTAAAAGTAGGGAAATGGTAAAGAATATGATAGGAACTCTCTGTATTATCTTTGTAATTTTTCTGTAAATGTAAATAAAAAAATAAATAAAAATTATTAAAATATAATTTGAAGAAAGAAAACAAAAGTTGCTATTTGTAAGACAATGTTAAGAAAGTTAAAAAGCCAAGCCAGAGTAGGAGAAAATATTTGCAAAGCATATATCTGATTAAAAAAAAAACAACACAACTTTTATCCATAGTATATAAAGAATTCTTTAAACCCAATTATAAAAACACAAAACAAAACAGGCATCACATAAATATGCAGAATATTTGAACACAGGCTTAAACAAAACAAAAACATACCAATGACAAGTAAGAACATAAAAAGGTGCTTATTACCATTTGCAATTATGAAAGTACAAATTAAAACTATAATGATTTACCAGTAGACAGATATTTCAATTGTTAAAATTAAAAATCTTGGTCCTGCCAAGTGTTGGGAAGGATGTAGAAAAACTGGAACTCTCATACATTTCTGACAGGAGCATAAACTGTACAATTACTTGGGAAAATAGCATTAAGGTTTCTTAGAAAGTCACACACATTTTAACACATGAGTAAGTGTTTCTATTCCTACTTATTTATTCAAGAAAAGAGAAAACTATTTGCCCAAAAACTTCATAGCAGCTTTTTTTTGAAATAGCTCCAAATTGGAAATATTGTAAAAGTCTAGCAGCAGATGTTGGAGAAGGAAGTGGCAACCCATTCCAGTGTTCTTGCTTGGAGAATCCCAGGGATGGGGAGCCTGGTGGGCTGCTGTCTCTGGGGTTGCACAGAGTCGGACATGACTGAAGCGACTTAACAGCAGCAGCAGCAGAAACAGATGTATAAAAATGAAACTGTGACAGTATTAAATTAAAAACGAATGCATTATGGATGCATACCACGAAATGGATGACTCTCAAATTATGCTCGGTGAAATAATCCACACAATACAGAGTACATACTATGCAATTCATTTATATAAACTATAAAAAGTACAAATAGGTGTAAGGAAATATTTTAAGTTGTTGAAAATGTTCACTACTTTGATTTCTGTTATTGTTTCATGGGTATGTATGTCAAAACATCAAACTGTACACCTTAAATGTATGCATTTAAATTTGTCAGTTATATCTCAGGAGAGCCACTAAAATAAATTTCCCATTTGGTGGGTCTATATTTTTCTCTTTCAGTTATCTTTTTTTTCACATAGTATATGAGAAATAGTGAATCACATAAGCTTCTGCTTTCTAAATTGAAGAGATGGACAGAAGTGACAGAGAGACAGAGATATAATAGAGATTGTTCATGCTAATGCTAATTATGGTGAAGACAGAATTTAGATTCGGTGTTACGTCTTCCACATATATACTGATATTTTCATAGTCAGAAATTATCTATGCACAAAATTAAAGTTAAAAGTTATTGTTCTACACTATTGTCTGAAAGAAAGAATGGCTTTAGACAGCTAACTTTTTTACAAAGTTAATTTATACTTACATATCAATCAGAATACACTAGAATATTTGAAAAAGTAGACATGTATAGTTTTTAGGAGTACTTTTATAAAATTTTATCTTTATTTGCTTATAACCCACCAGATTCCTCTGTCCATGCAATTCTCCAGGCAAAAATACAGGAGTGAATTGCCATGCTCTCCTCCAGGGGATCTTCCTAACCCAGGGATCAATCTTGTGTCTCCTATGTCTCCTGCATTGGCAGGTAGGTTCTTTACCACTAGCACCACCTGAGAAGCCCTATACACCCACACACACATTCATTCTTATATAAAAGAAAACTAAATATATAACTGTATATATAAATATATTTATATATAAATGCTTATATACTCTAAGTTATATCTAATTTTCTTTTACATAAAAATCCATAACCTGCTTGGATAAAATGAAAATGCAACCTAATATGAACTAGATTTAATATAAATATGGAACTTAGAAAGTACCATATTTTCAGAGCAAAGGCTAAAATATTTTATAATGCACAATGTAAAATCATTATCTGCTTACTTGAAATATCCAGATTAGTAGCAGGTAATAGAAAAGAAACCAAGATGATTTATTGCATTTATCTGAGTAGAGAAATTATATTAGATGATAAATATCTTGCATTGCTTTCAGTTGAATAGTTGAATCAAAATTTTCCATGATATTGTTCAGTCTGTATCTACTCCTTTATTTTCCATACTCATAAAATTACAAGGGATAAAGACATCATTCAGACAGACTCCATTGAATATCAGGCCTCTCTTAGTATTAGAAAATTAAAGTTTAGCATGGCTAATGGATATTTCATTGCTTAATGAGGAGCAGTCATTGCCCTTATCACCAAGTACCCTTTCTGACTCCTCTAAAAGCTCTCAGAATTCTGTAGTCATTAATGGTAGAGTTTGAGGAACGCATTTGTCTGTTAAATAAATATATGCTGGGAACTGTCTTTTCCACAGGGATCTTTTCCTCAAGTTTACATAATAGTATAGGCAACATGAAGTAAACCAACAATTACAGTCTGTGTAATACATGTAAACATAAGGAGCTTGTATGTACAGAATCAAGAGTAAAAGACTGGAATTTTGTTAACGTAGAAATTTTCCCACTGGGAATTATGCTTGTATTAAATTTTAAATACAAGTAAGAATTATTCAGATGTAGAAGGAGAAATTAAGGCATTCCAAGCAAAGGAGACACAGCATGTGAGAATGTACTGAGGTGAGAAATAGCACGTTAATTGTTGCTTTTCCGCCATTATTACACCTTAGTAGTTTAAAACCCATTGGGGAAATTGATGAGTTCCCAGAGAGTAAACTCGAACACCTGAACAGAAAAACACTGTGGCAACTGGGAACACAGAGATTGGCTGGAAAATCACCTGGAAACATGCTGAGTGAAATGCTGTACCATATTTTTTGGCCATCTGGCTGTACTTCTAAACAGTGATGCCAGAACAAGATAAAAATTTGGCAAGAAGTATAAACTACGGCATTCAGAAACTAATGAAAATGCATCCTAGAAGCAACAGACAGATTCAAATTAATGGGCCAGGGTTACCGCTTCACAGAATGAACTGATAATTCAGTTCCATTATTTATGTCCTTTCCTCCCTCACCATACTTTTATCTGAAGGAAAAAAAATAATAATTTATTATATGTGTATACTATAAATTTAGTTAAAGTCAAGCTTTACTCTCATTTACAAGCCCTTTTGTTTCTTTAAGGGGACAGTTAATGGGCGTGGGCTCATCTCCTATATGTAGATATTATATTTCAGATTTTAGGATACATTTTCTTTCCAAGATTTGGGGGAGAGAGTATACAGCAAATTATCATTAAATATTTCTCTAAGTGATTATATATTAACATGCAATGTAAATATGAGGGGTTTATTATAAAAATGGCCCTGAATCTTTACCTCTCTGTACCCACAGCCATGCAGTGTGAGCCTTTATCAGCTGCTCCTTCCTTTGGCAATAGTGGGAAGTGCACACCATGCATAGGGAACTGCACCTGGGCCCGTCCCTAATCACTTTAAAAAAAATACCCAGTGAATTTTCTTTCCTTGTGCTCTCTGCTTGTTCCTATGTAAGGCAGAAGGGCAAGTGGGAGGTGTGAAGTGTAAAAGTAGTTAGCAGATAAACATAAAAAATAAATTGACAGCCTTTATTATAATTCACCTCTGATGTTTGCCTGATGACTGAAACATGCTATGTTGCATTTAATTGAATTGAAACTCTTTCAAGTGTGCTATTATGGTAATCTGTGAGACCCAGAAAGCAAGGTCATTAAGAAATATGAAAGTTTGACTGACTAGTATTTTTAGACATTTACATTTTAACTGTTCTTATATAAAGGGTATATGAGTATTGAAGAAGAAATATGATGTGAAGAACACATCACAGCAAATAAAATTATGAAATCTGGGCAAAAATATAAGAAAGCAGAACTATTTGAAATCACTAGTAAGCACCCAAGGTCCCATAGAAGCTTGGAGGTAGTTAGCCTTTGAAAGACCAGGAAATGAAAGGGCAGAATTTACAGCTGGTACCTGTCTTGCCTGATACTTTCAGTTGCAAATTTCAATCCAACAGCTATCGCAGCACAGAACCACAGGCTTACATGCTTAATGTGGTGGAGAACAGAGTTCAGGAATGTAAAAATAGCTGGGAATTAAGACAGAAAGCCCTAGGTGTAAGATAACCATAGAAAAATTCAAACATGCATATACACCTCCCAAATGCTTCACTGATCCCTAACATAAATATCAAGAAGAGACTCTAGGGTTTTTCTTCCATCCAAGAAACCAGAGAATAAAAATTTAACCTTGAAAGAAAACTGTGCTGTGTAAGCTTTTCAAGTTTGCTCTGTTGGCTGTGCATTTGTGAACATAAGAGCAGCTTCAAAAGCCAAAAAGCAGGCTAGTTAACTGTCAACGAGAACAAAAATCTCATAAATCCTACAAGAAGATAAAAAAATTTAAATTTGGTACAAAATATCTATAGTGTCCAATCACAAGCAAAAAAATTACTAGACTGAAAAAAAGAATAATGTGACACATTTACAGAGGAGGAAAAAAGCAGTTAATAGAAATGGATTCTGATATGTTGCTATTGTGGATTTACTTGACTTCAAATCAGCTATTATAAATAGTCAAAATAATTAATGGAACAAATGTGACTGTAATCATTTATATTTGGAAAATCAGATGCCTCTATATGTGTGTCCTGATTGAAATTTCAACATAGTTCTGTTGTTGTTTAGTTGCTAAGTCATGTCCAACTGTTTTGCAACCCCATAGACTGTAGCCTGCCAATCTCCTCTACCCATGGGGTTTCCCAGGCAAGAATACTGGAGTGGGTTGACATTTCCTTCTCCAGGGGATCTTCCTGACCTAGAGATTGAACCTGTATCATCTCTGGCAGGCAGATTTCATACCACTAAACCACCAGGGAAGCCCCTTAACATAGTTTACAATATTATAATACTGAAGTGCTCATCTTCCAGTGTGCATTGTCTTTTGATTTTAATTTATTTGTTCAGATTAATAAAAGTGGAATTCATAGGCCAATGATTTTAAAGATTTTAATGATCTCAATAGTACATATTATAGAATTACATCCCAAGAAAACATCATAGGAACTTTGACTTTCAGCACCAATGTATAATTACTCACAAGCAAAATATAGCACTTTATTTTAATTAAATCTCTTTATGCATTCTTAACAGTATTTAATGGAGAAGGCAATGGCAGCCCACTCCAGTACTCTTGCCTGGAAAATCCCATGGACGGAGGAGCCTGGTGGGCTGCCGTCTATGGGGTCGCACAGAGTCGGACATGACTGAAGCGACTTAGCAGCAGCAACAGTATATAAAGTTTATAGGACAATGTGTTTTTTACATACACATATGTGTGTATGTAGTCTTTAAATCCTTGATGTTATGATGTATTAGCATATTGTCCCTGAAAAATCCATACTCAATATTGCCACAACTTTCACTATCTAGTTGCATAAAGCTGACCGTTTGCTACAGGACTTCATGGAATTTAAACAATAAAGAACTAGAAATTCTAAGTACATTACAGATCCAGAAAGTTACATTTAGTATTTCAAGAAAATTCTCTGAAATTTTATGTGTCACAACTTTAAAAGAATGTTTCACCAAGATTTCTTCATTTAATTCTTACCATAAACGCTAGAAGGAACGTTAATTCATATTCTATAAAATGTAAACTATCAGAAAATGATGCTGAATTAATTAGAAGACCACTTTTTTTTCTTTTTTTTCCCCATAGCTTAATCATCCACCTTTGTGAACAGCACTGGTATAAGACATTCTATAGTAAAGTTTAAGAATATCTCCCACTCCAGTGACATTCCTGTGCTGTGAAGTTACTGTTTTCTATGTAATCTCCTTCGAGAGAATTTACTTAAGTTCTAGAATAAAAATAAGATCACTCTTAACTTCAGAATTTTTCTCCTATAATGTAGCATTATACATGTTCCCTCATCAGGTCACCTTGTGGGATCTGGGGGTTCAGGGAGCATTCTTGAGAGGTTGTTCTGACTGTTGCCTTTGCTGTGAATAATAAACCATCTTTGATTTTGATCCAGATTTTTGTGTTTTCTGCCAGTACACACACATGCCCAGACACACACACGTGTGTGTACCTACCTATGTGTGCATACATTTATTATTAATGGGTAACTAGAACATGAAAATTATTTCAAATATAAAGAATCCTTTCAGAAGATTATTTAAAAAACAAATACAACCAAGGATACAGTCTAAAGAAAGTTCAATAGAAATTTCCCAAAATGAAATATGTCTTAGCCATTGCAATAATGTAAAACAAAACAAACAAACACAACCCCAACTGTCATATGAACAAATTGAAATGAAAGAGGCAAAACTGTGTGTATTTGCTCAAAATATATCTGACTACATTGAAAGTATCAAAGGTTAAAAAATAAAAACTACTAGATCTAGTAATTTTGGATGGCATAGCAAAGTTAATATATTAAAAATCCACTATATTTCTACATATTAGCAATGAGAAAATGGCATTTGAATTAAAATTATACATATACCATTATAATACTGGCTGCTGCTGCTGCTGCTAAGTTGCTTCAGTTGTGTCCGACTCTGTGCGACTCCATAGACGGCAGCCCACCAGGCTCCCCTGTCCCTGGGATTCTCCAGGCAAGAACACTGGAGTGGGTTGCCATGTCCTTCTCCTATGCATGAAAGTTAAAGTGAAAGTGAAGTCGCTTAGTCGTGTCTGACTCTAGCGACCCCATGGACTGCAGCCTACCAGGCTCCTCTGCCCATGGGATTTTCTAGGCAAAAGTACTGGAGTGGGGTGCCATTGCCTTCTCCGATAATACTGGCAACTATCCTGAAATATTTAGGTTCAATTCTAATCAAATTTATGCAAGATTTGTATATAGAATACCACAAAGATTGTTGAAATAAATTAGACATAAACAAACAGGTATATTGTGTTCATAAATTTAAAAACACAAAACGTTCATCAGTTTTTCCAAGTTTTATATATGGATTAATTGTTAACACAATCAAAATTCCAGCAAGGTGTTTTACAGAAGTTAATAAGCTGGATCTAAAAGTTACATGGAAAAACAAAGAAATTAGAATGGCCAAAAATTTTTTGAAGAGACAAGCTGTTTGTGAACTATACTTATTTTAAAATACTTACTATTAAAATAAACAAGGCAGTGCAGTACTGATTGAATTATAGGTACACATATAACTAAAACAGAATGGGGAGTCCAGATTTACCCATATGTACACAAAGCCAATTTACTTTTAGTAACACTGAAAAGGAAATTCAATGATAAAAGGAAGGCTTTTTGTAAGAGTGGTGCTGAAGCAACTGGATATACATATGAAAAATAAATAAATGCTCCTAGATCAAAATTTTATATCATATAGATATATCAGTTGAATTATTTTTATCCATTTATATTTGTGTAAATGCATATTATTATTCAATAGCTATGCTAACTGTGAAACAATAGTTTGTATCAGGCAACTTCATGGTTTTTTCAAGTTAGACCAAATAGGGTTCAAATTAGTTTCTTCACTTGAACTCTGGGTAACTTGGCAAATATAATTGTTCTCTTATAGGTTTACTTCTACCTACTTCATAGGTGTTATGCTTATAATTAAATGAGGTTATTCACATGAATGATGATAAACATTTATTATAATTATTTCATGTTGGGTATCAGCTTAAGAACTTCGGATGTATAGACTGCTTTCAGTTCAGTTCAGTTCAGTCACTCAGTCGTGTCCAACTCTTTGCAACTCCATGAATCACAGCACACCAGGCCTCCCTGTCCATCACCAACTCCCGGAGTTCACTCAACCTCATGTCCATTGAGCCGGTGATGCCATCCAGCCATCTCATCCTCTGTCGTCCCCTTCTCCTCCTGCCCTCAATCCCTCCCAGCATCAGAGTCTTTTCTGGTGAGTCAACTCTTCTCATGAGGTGGCCAGAGTATTGGAGTTTCAGCTTTAGCATCAGTCCCTCCAATGAACACCCAGGAGTGATATCCTTTAGGATGGACTGGTTGGATCTCCTTGCAGTCCAAGGGACTCAAGAGGCTTCTCCAACACCACAGTTCAAAAGCATCAATTCTCTGGCGCTCAGCTTTCTTCCCAGTCCAACTCTCACATCCATACATGACCACTGGAAAAACCATAGCCTTGACTAGATGGACCTTTGTTGGCAAAGTAATATCTCTGCTTTTCAATAAACTATCTAGGTTGGTCATAACTTTCCTCCCAAGGAGTAAGCGTCTTTTAATTTCATGGCTGCAATCACCATCTGCAGTGATTTTGGAGCCCCCCAAAATAAATCTGACACTGTTTCTACTGTTTCCCCATCTATTTCCAATGAAGTGATGGGACCAGATGCCATGATCTTAGTTTTCTGAATGTTGAGCTTTAAGTCAACTTTTTCACTCTCCTCTTTCAATTTCATCAAGAGGCTTTTTAGTTCCTCTTCACTTTCTGCCTTAAGGGTGGTGTCATCAGCATATCTGAGGTTATTGATATTTCTCCCAGCAAACTTGATTCCAGCTTGTGCTTCATCCAGCCCAGCGTTTCTCATGATGTACTCTGCATATAAGTTAAATAAGCAGGGTGACAATATACAGCCTTGATATATTCCTTTTCCTATTTGGAACCAGTCTGTTGTTCCATGTCCAGTTCAAACTGTTGTTTCCTGACCTGCATATAGGTTTATTAAGAGACAGGTCAAGTGGTCTTGTATTCCCATCTCTTTTAGAATTTTCCACTCTCATTTTAATTCCATGAGGTTAATTTTAATCCACATTTTAGGTATTATAAAAGGAAGCATATACAAGTTAAAGCAACATATTTAGAGACTGATTAAGATTTAGAGCTAGAATTTTACCCAGACCAGCAGTCTCCATAGTAGTAATCACTCCATTCTAGTGTTGAGTGAAGCATTTGAATGGAATGCATTTATGATCTAAACATGTACAGAAAACACACATGTGAAACATTTCTTGGTAAGTCAGTGTTATTATTGATACAACAATTATACTGTAGGCTATGGATTATCACACAATGATATTTTTTCATTTTATTAATCATATTATGATTTTTGTTATATTGAGTTTTGGGCTAGAAATCATTTTCTTTACTTTTCCTTTAAAAAAAAATCAAGCTATCAGCCATCACTTTATGTTATGTCTTAATAAAAATATTTTTCTCTTTCAAGGCTTTTCCTCATCTTTCTAATTAAACTTAATTTAAACCATGTGAAAAAGGAAAGTGAACAATCTGATATGTTTGCCTTCAAAATATATAAATTTTTTTTGCATTGATTTATGGTCTAAATTTTTGTTGCTCAGAAGCGTTTGAAAAATTACATTGTCATTTTTAATTTTGATGTCAGATGTGTACTGGTACTAGTTAGAATTTTATTTACTTATAAGTATCATAATATTATCTTGCTACAAGTGGATTCACGTAGTTTCATGTATTTACTTATAAAAGCTACCAATTTGATATAGATGTTACAGAGAAAAGAGAAAATAAATTGTTTGAAAGCAAGTAGTCAAATCATTAAGTTCTTTGCATCATATTGCTGCTGCTGCTGCTAAGTCGTTTCCGTCGTGTCCAACTCTGTGCGACCCCAGAGATGGCAGCTCCCCAGGCTCCCCCGTCCCTGGGATTCTCCAGGCAAGAACACTGGAGTGGCTTGCCATGTCCTTCTCCAATGCATGAAAGTGAAAAGTGAAAGTGAAGTCGCTCAGTCGTGTCCGACTCCTAGCGACCCCATGGGCTGCAGCCTACCAGGCACCTCTGTCCATGGGATTTTCCAGGCAAGAGTACTGGAGTGGGGTGCCACTGCCTTCTCCGTTGCATCATATTACTTTTGTTCTAATAGAAATGTCCTTTATGAATTTTAAAAATACTGTAATAGCAATTCTTCTTTCAAATGGTAGCATGGAGTATACCCAGAATCACCTAGAGTTCTGTCACAGCATCAATATCTAAAATCTCAGAGGAGAACAATATATCCATGAATTGATATAAGGAAATTATAATTTTTTGAATGAGAATAGAAGAAGAGAAGAAAGTAGGATAACAATTCACAGAATGATTACGGGCTTCCATTTTTCTTTTTTTATGATCTCCATATGTTTATAAGAATGGCTTTCAAATTCCAATATGCATAGCAAAAATAGGATGTATCCACATGAATACCAAAATTGTATGTCAATATTTCAATAACTTTACTTTTCTTGACATTAAATAGTTAATACTTTAACATTTTGTTTAGTGGCTTGCAGTGAAAATATAAAATCTTCCATGATAATTCTTGTATGATACTATTAAAAAACAAAATATTTATGAAGGCAAGACTCTTTGTTACTACAGACTATGTCATTAAAAAGAATACTGGTTAGAGCAACTGAATTGTGTGATTGGTAAACTATTCGTTGATTCTCATTTTCAAATGGATATAACTGGCCTTAGGCTATATACAATTAAGTAAAAGTATAAATGTCTGTCACTATTTTATTCATTGTAAATACATTAGTCCAGTCAGTTGTAAAATTAATTTCTACCAAAATAAATTTCTTGACATTTAACTTGAATTATTCTTCCCTTAGGATTTAAAAGCTGCTCTTGGAGGTTACATTTATTTGGATGACACTTCTGTTCAACCATTAAAACACACTTCTGAATCACATGGCTAATTTATTGATTGGCATACTCAGATAACAAGGTAAAAATAAGCATACATTTGGGGATGAGATATTATTTCCCTTCAAATATGAATTTTATTGAGAAAACAATCTAAGGACTTACCATCCATCAGTGAAGGTAGAAGCAATTAGGAATAATTAAAAGTATTAATCAATGTAGTAAGAGAACTAGTTTACTGATTTTTTGTGTCTACCTAATTAAGAGACATTAAAAACTAATGATTCCTTTTACTTTTATCCCACATCCAGAATGTGAATGAAGGAGTCACTCTTCCAAGACTTCTATGGCTGAACTGCACAGTTGAGCTGTCAACTGAAACCCAATCAGGAAACTCATAGATGCTTTGAGAAGATATCTTAATCAAAAACAAAAACAAAAATAATATTGGGGAAGGTTGTCCAAGATGGCGACTTAGGAAAAGCTGAAACACACCTCCTCTCATGGACACAACAAGCCTACAGTTTCACATGGAACAATTCCCTCTGAAGAACCCAAGAATCAGCTGAACAGCTACTCCACAACAGAGGGCCAAAGGGCCATATGGACATGGTATGAGAGGCAGAGATGCAGTTTCACCCACAAATCCCACCCTCATCATTGTGATTTATAATTGGGAAGAATCTCACAAGTACAGAACTTCTCCCTGAGGAGCAAGGGATTTGTGCCCTACATCAGGCACACCAATCCTTAGGATCTGCATGAGAAATGAGTCTCTAAAGCATCTAGTTTTGAAAACCAATAGGGGTTATGTCCAGGAGAACCACAGGGCTATAGGAAATGGAGATTCTGCATTTAAAGTGTTCTCTCACAGACTCACTCACCCCGGACCCAGGCAAAAGGAACACTTGGGAAGCCTATACTTTATGTGTGATAATGTTAAACAAAAAATAACTGCCAGAGGGGCAAAAACCTTTTGGGACTCTCTCCAGGGCTGTGGTTCCTGAATGTGTGATTAGTTACTCAGTCGTGTTCAACACTTTGAGACACTATGGACTTTAGCCCATCAGGTTCTTCTGTCCATGGGGATTCTCCATGCAAGAATAATGGAGTGGGTTGCCATGCTCTCCTCCAGGGGATCTTCCTGACCCAGGGCTTGAACCCAGGTCTCAGGCGTCTAAGGTGGATTCTTTACTGTCTGAGACTCTAGGCACCATTTTTTAGTTCTCCTTCTCCCTCACTATTGCCAGTTCTGACAGACACCATTATAGCATGCTAGCTAGTGCCCCTCTGCACTGCTGTTGTGACCATGCCACAGGTGGGGTGTAAGCACTCTGATCCCCTCTGTTCCCCCATCAAAGCCAGCAGAAGCAAATAGCCCGAACAGTTGAGTGTCAGGCTCTCACTGTCAAGGGGCAATGAGTTTCTCAGATGAAAAGGCCAGTTGGAGAGACAGATGAGAGACAACCAAGAACTAAAGTGTGGTTAAACAATATGGATCATTGCCTACACAAGACTACTCCTTTTAAACTGGAAGAGATAGCTATTTCATTTAGCACATAGAAATACAGAGAGTCAAGCAAAATGGGGAAACAGAGGAAAGTGCTCCAAACAGATCACAAGAAAATGCTCAGAAAAGAAATCTGAATAAGAGATAAGTAATATATCCTATCATTCAAAGTAATAGTAATAAAGATGTTCATTAAACTCAGAGAAAGAATAGGTGAATACAGAAGGAATTATAAAGAGTTGAGAAAATATAAGAAAGTACCAAAGAGAAGACACATAGTTGAAGCATACAATAACTGATAGATAAAGTGGAGGAATGGATCAGAGATCTGGAAAAAACAGGCAATGGAACTCACCCAAATAGAGCAGCAAAAGAAAGAAGAACTTTAAAAAGTGAAGACAGATTAAAGGACCAATGGGACAACATATAGCAAAATATCATTTTCATTGCAGGGGTCCCAGAAGGAGAAAAGTGAGAGAAAGGGGCAGAAAATTATGTGAAGAAATAATGGCTTAAGAAGGAAAGGTGAAATGGGTAAAAGGGCTCAATTATATGGTGATGAATGGTAACTGCATTTATCGTAGTGAGCACACTGTAGTGTGCACAGAAGTAGAAATGCAATGTTGCACACATGATATCTATGTAATGTTATGAACCAACATTACCTAAATAAAAAGATGAATTAAAAAAAAAAAGAAATAGTGACTGAAAATTTCTCTAATCTGGAGAAGGAGGCAGACCTCTGGATGTTAGGAAGGCCACAGAGTTTCAAAAAAGATAAACCCAAAGAGAATCACACCAAGACACATTATATTTTAAGTGCCAAAAATTGAGGAGATAATATTAATATCAGAAAGAAAAAAACAATTTGTTATTTACTCAGGAACCCCTGTAAAACTACTGGCAGACTTCTCAGCAGAAATTTTGTAGGCCAGAAGGGACTGGCATGATAAATTCAAAGTGCTGGAAAAAAAAAAAACAAACAACAAACTTCCAACCAAGAATACTCTATTCAGCAAGGTTATCATTTAGAATAGAGGAGAAATAAAGAGTTCTCCAGACAAGTAAGAGCAAAGAAGTTAATCACCATTAAACCAGCCCTACAGGAAATGTCATAGGGATGTTTTAAGCTGAAAAGGAAAGGCACTAATGAGTAATAATAAAAAAAATACATGAAAGTAAAAATTTCACAGGAAACGTCAAATATATGGTAAAGAAAATAGATCAATCACATACTTTTAATGTTAGCATGAACTTTAAAAGACAACTGGCAAAAGATTTAAAGGTCTAGATCTGATAGAATGCCTGATGAACTATGGATGGAGGTTCGTGACATTATACAGGAGACAAGGATTAAGATCATCCCCATGAAAGAGAAATTCAAAAAACAAAATGGCTGTCTCAGGAGGCCTTACAAATAGCTGTGAAAAGAAGAGAAGCCAAAAGCAAAAGAGAATAGGAAAGATATACCCATTTGAATGCAGAGTTCCAAATAGCAAGGAGAGATAAGAAAGCCTTCCTCAATGATCAGTGCAAAGAAATAGAGGAAAACAATAGAATGGGAAAGACCACAGATCTCTTCAAGAAAATTAGAGATACCAAGGGAACATTTCATGCAAAGATGGGCTCAATAAAGGACAGAAATGGTAGGGACCTAACAGAAGCAGAAGATATTAAGAAGAGGTGGCAAGAATACACAGAAGAACTATACAAAAAAAGATCTTCATGACCCAGATAATCACGATGGTGTGATCACTCACCTAGAAACAGACATCCTGGAATGTGAAGTCAAGCCTTAGGAAGCATCACTATGAACAAAACTAGTGCAGGTGATGGAATTCCAGCTGAGCTATTTCAATTCTTAAAAGATGATGCTGTGGAAGTGCTGCACTCAATATGTCAGCAAATTCGGAAAGCTCAGCAGTGGCCACAGGACTGAAAATGGTCAGTTTTCATTCCAATCCAAAAGAAAGGTAATGCTAAAGAATATTCAAACTACTGCACAATTGCATTCATCTCACATGCTAGTAAAGTAATGCTCAAAATTCTCCAGGCCAGGCTTCAGCAATACTTGAACTTCCACATGTTCAAGCTGGTTTAAGAAAAGGCAGAGGAACCAGAGATCAAATTTCCAACATTCGCTGGAGACTTCCAGAAAAACATCTACTTCTACTTTATTGACTATGCCAAAGCCTTTGACTGTGTGGATCACAATAAACTGTGGAAAATTCTGAAAGAGATGGGAATACCAGACCACCTGACCTGCCTCTTGAGAAACCTGTATGCAGGTCAGGGAGCAACAGTTAGAACTGGACATGAAACAACAGACTGGTTCAAATAGGAAAAGGAGTATGTCAAGGCTGTATATTGTCACCCTGCTTATTTAACTTATATGCAGAGTACATCAAGAAAAATGCTAGGCTGGAAGAAGCACAAGTTGAAATCAAAGTTGCTGGGAGAAATATCAATAACCTCAGATATGCCGATGACACCACCCTTATGGCAGAAAGTGAAGAAGAACTAAAGAGCCTCTTGATGAAAGTGAAAGAGGAGAGTGAAAAAGTTGGCTTAAGACTCAACATTCAGAAAACTAAGATCATGGCATCTGGTCCCATCACTTCATGGGAAATAGATGGGGAAACAGTGGAAACAGTGGCTGACTTTATTTTTTTGGCTTTCAACATCCTGCAGATGTTTATTGCAGCCATGAAATTAAAAGATGCTTACTCCTTGGAAGGAAGGTTATGACCAGCCTAGACAGCATGTTAAAAAGCAGAGACATTACTTTGCCAACCAAGGTCCGTCTAGTCAAGGTCCGTCTAGTCAAGTAGTCCTCTATGGATGTGAGAGTTGGACTATAAAGAGGGCTGAGTGCAGAAGAATTGATGCTTGTTGGAGAAGACACTTGAGAGTCCCTTGGACAGCAAGGAGAGCCAACCAGTCCATCCTAAGGGAAATTGGTCCTTGGTATTCATTGGAAGGACTGATGTTAAAGCTTGAAATTCCAGTATTTTGGCCACCTGATGCAAGGAGTTGACTTATTTAAAAGACCCTGATGTTGGGAAAGATTGAAGGCAGGAGGAGAAGGGGACAAAAGCGGATTAGATGGTTAGATGGCATCACTGACTCAATGGACATGAGTTTGGGTAAACTCCAGAAGTTCATGATGGACAAGGAGGCCTAGCGTGTTGTGGTTCATGGGGTTGCAAAGAGTCGGACAAGACTGAGTGACTGGAATAACTGAACTGAACTATAACTGCAACAATTATTTAAAGTGTGTGTTTGTCGCTCAGTTGTGTCTGATTCTTTGTGATCCCATGGACTGTAGCCTGCCAGCCTTCTCTGTCCATGAAATTCTCCCGGCAGGAATACTGGAGTGGGTTGCCATTCCCTTCTCTAAGGGATACACAAAATATAAAGGTATAAAATGTGACATCAAAAGCATGGGAGTGGAATAAGATGCAGAGTTTTAGAATGCATTTAAACTTAACTTGCTATTAACGTAAAATATATTGTTACATTTACAGGCAACTATATAAGTATATTTGTGTATATATGAAACATTATGATCACCGTAAACCAGAAATATACCAAAAAAACCCATAATGTACCTGCAAAACCTATAAAAGACAATGACAAATGAAGCTAAGCATAACACTTAAAAACAGTTATCAATTCTATGTAGTATTCTAAGAAGATTTAATATCTACCTCTTCCAAATTCCTCCAAAAAATTGAAGAAATAACACTCAATTCATTTTACAAGGCCAACATTACTCTGATATTAAGACCAGAATAGGGTACCACCAAAAACATAATTATAGACCAATATCTCTGATATAATACCAGAAACCATAAAACTTCTAGTAGAAAACATAGGCAATAGGCTCTTTGACATCAATCTTGGCAATGTTTTTTGGACTGACTCCAAAGGCAATGACAACAGAAGCAAAATATAACAAATACACTGTATCAAACATAGAAAGTTTCTGCCTTTAGAAAGAAGTCATCAAGAAAATAAAAAGGCAACCTACTAAATGGGAGAAGATATTTACAAATTATATATCTGAAGAGGTTGATATAAAATATATGTAAATAACTCTTAAACTCAATAAAATTGTTCAAAGTAAAAAAAAGTTGATGAAAAGTGAGCAGAAAACCTGACACTTTTTCAAAGAACACATAAAGATGGCCGATAGGCGTGTGAATATATGCTGAAAATCACACATCATCAGGGAAATGGAAATCAAAACCACAAATGAGATATCACCTGACACCTGTCAGAATAGCTAATACCAAAAGGACAAGAAACAGCATGTGATGGCAAGGATTGGAAGAAAAATGTATCTGAATGCACTGTTGCTGGGAATGTAAATTGGGACAACCACTATGGAAGACATTATGGAGCCTCTTCAAAAATCTAAAAATAGAACTCATGATTTCTATCCCATTTCATGGTTTATCCTAAAATTATAGTTGAGTTTTCATTGAAAAGTTGCTTTTGTCTATTTTATGTTTTGGTCTTTACTTGGGACATGGAAGAAAGAGGTGATTCACAGAGTGCAGAGGGTTCATTGATACATGGCTTGTCTATGTAAGTAAATAATCGTAAGATCATATACAGTAAAGGTAATCAGGAATATTTTATCAGAAGAGAAGGCCTTTGAAATGATCCTTGCCTCATTATGAGTCTATGGTAAGTGAGATTATGGGGCCTTTTCTGTTAGATTATTAACACACACAAAATAGCAGAGGAGGAAACAGAAGCAAACTGTTAACAAACAGTGAACAGTACGGCTAACCCAGAAGGTATATGGGATATTGACTTAAAATACTGAAATGGGCATTGTGCAGAAGTTATGCAATGATTTGTTTGTTTGCTGTTTGTTTTATAAATAAAAATGTGGAAACTGGAAGAAAAGCAAGTTGGACAAGTTATTGAAAAATATTCTCTTTTTAGAACTCTATTGCTCGGATCTGGGGAAAGACTCAAAGTTTTTTGTTTCCAAAGTTTTATATTAAAAAAAATCAGAGGAAAAGGGTAAAAAAGAGAGATGGGAAGGAAGGACAATGCTCTGGGAATATATAACAACCTGGTCAGATGTTTTATTTGACATCTGTCATATTCAGGTCTCAGTCAGAAAAATGTACCATTATAAAACGCTAATGAAGACTAAAAGCTCGGGCTCTGCAGGATCTTAACTGTGGTTAAGAGTCCAGTTACCTAACATAAAGTTCCACAGAAAACTCTCTCCCTTTTCATAAGACTTGAAAATTGGCATGCTCAGTTGCTTCAGCTTTGTCTGACTCTTTGCATCCCTATGGATTGCACCCATCAGGCTCTTCTGACCATGGAATTCTCCTGGCAAGAACATTGGAGTTGGTTGCCTTACCCTTCTCCATGGCATCTTCCCGACTTGGGATTGAACCTGAATCTCTTGCATCTCCTGCATTGGCAAGTGGATTCTTTACTACTAGTACCATCTGGGAAGCCCATACATGTATTTTAAACAGATTTCAAATATAAACTTTCCTGAAGAGTGACTTTCCCAACCGCACCTGTCAGACTGATGTTTTCACATATAATTCCTGAGGCAATGCCCCTCCTTTTCCATCATTCTTTCCAAACTGTGGTAAAGTGTAGGTGGTGAGTGCTGTTCACATGTATGTGATACTGATCTGTAAGTATCAGAGTGCATTGGGGAAAATTATTATTGAAAAAAAATATCTGTGTAGAAGCAACAATTCTGTACCCTCTGTGTGCTCGTGAAGAGCATCCCGTCCCTGGGCTTGCTGCCTCAGTCTGTTTTTGCTGGAGATTCTACCTCTTCCCCTTGCATTCTTTCTGAAGGTAACACTTGGAAACAACTATCTGGCTCCTCAGTGCCACCTGCCAGGCTGATTTGTCTGAGACCTTGTTTCCCAGCAGGTCCCAACTAGTTATGTTGTTTGAAGTTGTGCTTCAGTGAATTCTTAAAATGTTGCTTATGCCCTCTCTACTTTCCAAACAATAGCTATAGGAAAGAAGCATCTTTATTCTTGGTGGTATGCCAAAATTGAATATTGTAGAAATCCTCTCTTTGAAGAAACTCTTAAACATTCAAAGCCATTACTCTAAGATCTACATCTTTCTCTAGAATTTAGTTTGTCAGTAGAGACATATCCTTAGAGTTCTATTTAAGTTAGAGTTAATTCTCAAGTAGGTATTTTAAAAAGACAGCTTTTTAAAAAGAGTACATTTAGACTGAAATTAATAAAAGGTGAAATGAGATGAAAAAGAATAATCAGTGTTATTTAAAAAACACTACTTTGAGCAACATTTCTCAATGTTCCTGACCATAACATGGGTTTTTTTTGTCAGTGGGCCATTTCCCCAATCATTGAATTGTTTACTCCACAAGTTGGTTTCCTGCTCATATACAATATCAGAGAGGGAGTGAGTGGTGGGATGGTCCACACCTTCAATCATCTCAGATTCTAGACAGAGAGGTTCAAACTGGAAGATAAGAGTCTAACAAATGACCCATATATGAAACTGTTTATAGCAACTGGCAATATACTGGCCAGTGGTTGACTAAATGGTTGCCCGGACCTCAGGCAGAACCATTCTGAGTTCTGAAAGTTTCCATCAGAAAACTTTTCTGCAATAGGATGGAGTCCTTTGTCTTTTCCTCTGTTTACAAGCCACAGTTTCAGGGGTAAATCAGTAAAAAATGTCATCATCATAAAATTGCAAACATTTGAAAGATCCTGCTAAGAATCAGGATTGAAGCATAAATAGATGCTTTGTAAATGAGTTAATTAGTATAGCTCAGGAAGCTCTGCTCAATAATATGTAACAACCTAAATGGATAAAGAATATGAAAAATAATAGATACATTTATATGTATAACTGAATCTCTTTGCTGTTCATCTGAAAATACGATATTATTAATCAACTATACTCCAAATAAAATAAAATGATTAAAAAAGAATAAATGATCAGGTTATTAGTTCTGAACCTAACAACATTTGGGGCAGTCACATAGCTTTTGTTTTTTATTGCTTCATATTTTTGTTTTTAGTCAGGTTCAGGTTCTAACTAATGATTTCCTAAAGGAAACCAACCCTGAATGTTCACTAGAAGGACTATTACTGAAGCTGAATTTCCAACACTTTGGCCAACTCTTGCAAAGAGCTGACTCATTGGAAAAGATACTGACGCTGGGAAAGATTGAGGGCAGGAGGAGAAGAATGGATGGCATCACCGACTCAATGGACATGAGTGTGAGCAAACTCCAGGAGATAGTGAAAGACAGGGAAGCTTGGCATGCTGAAGTTCATGGGGTTGCAAAGAGTTGGACGTGACTCAGCAACTGAACAACGCAGCTCTAATTAGCTAATTGAGTCTGCCAAGTAGAGTTAATTGTCAAAAATAAAACTTAGTCATAGAATAGTTGCACTTGCATACTTTCCTTGAGAGAAATTCTATTATTTTCATCAGATTCTCAAAGAATTGGCCCCCAGTGAATTTAAAGAACATTCATGCTCTCTCTTTCTTTTTCTCTATTATACACACACACACACACACACACACACCTCTTACTATTTTAAATAATACACACATGAGTGAGATATGCATAGTTAACAACTATATATATGTATCAGAAACTATAAACTCTCTAGGAAGCACCACCATGTGCCTGGAACTAGGTTAGAATTTTACATTTCTTCTTTAAAGTAAATTGCCAAAATAACCCAGAGCTACAGCTTTCATGTTTCAATTCATAGACATGGAAATTAAAACTCAGAGAGTTTAATTATTTGTTTAATATCATACAAATAATATCATACAACTAATAAGTGCTAAATATCTCTCTTTCTGCAATAGTTATCCTTATTTAATTTGCAAAACAAAGTATGTAAAGCTGTATTTTTAGCTATCTCAGTATAATGGATATAAAATGGTCAGTAAAGAAACGTTTACTTGTAACACATAAATGCCATGAAGTATATATATATGCAGTTACGTCATGTCCAATCTTTGGGACCCCATGGACTGTAGCCCACTGGGTTCTTTTATCTGTGACATTTTTCAAGCAAGAATATTGGAATGAGTTGTCATTTCCTCCTCCAGGGATTTTCCTGATCCAAAGATCAAACCTGCATTTCCTGCAATGTTGGTGGACTCTTTACCACTGAGCCACCTGGGAAACCTCAATAGTATAATAGGAATTGCATGAATATTTTTTTAATAATTTATGAATTTTTTATAATTAGCACACAGAAAATTATGAGTACTGAACCTTCACATTTCATTTTATTTTATGACCATTAATTTTTGGTAGCTTATCATGAATTAGGCATTGGGTTAAGCACTTTATGTACCTATATTCTTTTAACTATATTCTTTTAACCTCAACTACAAATCTGTGAATGGTCTCTTCCATCTATAAATGGGTAAATTATCTTAGAGAATTTAAGTATCTGAAAGTATTAATATTATTCCCATTTTATAGATAAGAAACCTGAAGCAGAAGGCAATTAGTAACTTGCAAAATGATAGTTATTTAAGTGATCAAATTGGAACAGAAACCCACATCTATCTGATTGTATAGTATAAGACTGGGTAATTAGTATGTAAAAAGTATAACCTAATGAATCAATTCACAGGCTGTGGAGCCAGACTACCAAGTTAAGATTCGTATTATTTCACTTGTTAGCTGAGTGAACTTGGGCAAGTTAATTAACTTTTCTCTCAGTTTCATCATTTTTAAAATGAGAATATTGACAATACTTATCTCATATGTATGTAGTGATAAATTCTAAATCATGTAAGTTACTCAGAAAATACTGAAGGCACATAGTGGGTACTCAATGAATTAATATTTTAACACTTGATCATCAATTACATTATTATTGTATTACACTGTGTGTGCATGCTCAATCATTCAGTCATGGCCGACTCTTTGAGACCCCATGGACTGTAGCTCCACCAGGCTCCTCTGTCCATAGGATTCTCCAGGCAAGAATACTGGAGTGGGGTGCCATTTCCTTCTCCAACTATACTGTGTAAAACAAATTAAAAAAACAAAAAACAGAAACCTCAACTAAACAGATTTGGAATACCAGAGGGGGAGCTCTCAAGCCCTTCAATGAAACCCATCTTTGCTGGAGAAATATCTGGAAACTTATTTGTTTCAGATCAATGACCATTATATTCAATTATTATTTTCTCTATCTCAATTTGTTATTAAAAAAAAAAAAAAACTAATACTAAGGAAAAAAACCTACCTAGAATATGCTCTATTGTTATGAAGGGTAAAAGAGAGTCTTAGTTTGAATGGATGGCTATGATGATATATATCAAAAACTAGCTGGTTTCTCAATAGATATTTTTTTAGTTGTGGTATATAAACTCTTAGTTGCCATACATGGGATTATGGGATCTAGTTCCCTTTCCCGGGATTGATAAGGCCACTACATTGGGAGAGTGGAGTCTTAACCACTGAAGCAACTAAAGACACTGCATGTCTCAGTGAAGACTGAAGTCCCCATTTACTTTAAACAAGACATGGCACAACCAAATAAATAAATACTGAAAAAAAAAGAAAATACTTTTTTTCTCACAATTTTGGGCATCCACAGTCATGATGCCTGCATGGTCAGGCTCTGATAAAGAGTTCCTTCTGGTTGCAGCTTGCCACCTGCTCCTTCTGTCTTCCTAGCTAGCTATCTGACATATTCTTACAAAGACACTACTTCCCTTCATGGAGGCTGTACCTTCAAGATATGATTGCTTCCCAAAGGCCCACCTTCAAATGTAATCACATTGAGATTAAGGTTTCAACATATGAATTTTGGAAAAGGAGGGGCACAAACATTTAATCCCTTGCTTAGGGCAATTAGGTTTGTTGGGACCAGTGTGAGGAAAGCAGGAGAGATTCCATCTGGAAGTCTGACAAATGGAGATTGTAGTTGAGGTAAGGCTGCCCCTGTTAGATTAACCATGGAGACATCCCCCCTTGATATATAATCATTGTCCTCCCCCTTTAATCTTAATTGTTTGTTCTCCTAGCACCTACTTGTTGTAAAACTCAATCATATACAACAAAGAGCTTGCTAACATGTAGCCAGTCATGAAGTGGGGGGTATAAAACTGGGCCTCTCAGAAACATTAGGGTCCTTGTTGGGAACTAATTCCCCTTGGACCCGCTGGTGTAATAAACTGTACTCCACTGTCTTGAGTGTCCACCGAGGTGTGTTTTGTGACTCTGGATTTCACAACAGGTTCTGAGCTATGAAATGGGGAGGGGGGGTTAGCTGGAACTTGTGCTCCTTGAAGTTTGATCTAATGTTAGAAAAGCAATGAGTTGAGGAGAGAATTGATACTACAGATACAAGGAAAAGAATCCCCGTTTTTTAGTTTTCAAACAAACTCTTAAAAATCAAGACAAAGGGACTAGAGAGACAAAAGTGCATTATAAAAGGCTTTTTGCGCATTCCTAAGGTAAGAAGACTCTGACACAATCAATAGGAATAGTGGAATAAAGTACAGAATAAAAAATTTTTTTTTTCTTGAGTTTTCCCTACTTTGGCCAACTTTGGAGTGCTCTATAGGTAAGTGAATGTTTTCCCTGACTGAGTAGAGGCAGTGGGGAAGAGAGCAACAGCAAATAAATGGAAATAAATTGTGTCTCAGGGACAAGGTGAAGCTCCTCTCCCCAGGTCACCACGAAGATTCTGATGATGGTATCTGAAAGAAGGCTCAGTCTAAGCTGTTTGTGATAAGAGTGCACATATATCCTTGACTTTGGAAGAGAAGCAATCTTGAAAGCTGAACCCAGGGCTGAATGTGTTTCCTTGATTTGTTAGACAAACCTAGACAGCATATTAAAAAGTAGAGGCATTACTTTGATGAAAAAGGTCCATCTAGTCAAAGCTATGGCTTTTCTAGTAGTCATGTATGGATGTGAGAGTTGGCCCATAAAGAAAGCTGAGCGCCAAATAATTGATGCTTTTAAACTGTTGTGTTGGAGAAGACTCTTGAGAGTCCCTTGCACTGCAGGGAGATCCACCCAGTCCATTCTAAAGGAGATCAGTCCTGAATATTCATTGGAAGGACTGATGCTGAAGCTGAAATGCCAATACTTTGGCCACCTGATGCAAAGAGCTGACTCATTTGAAAAGACCCTGATGCAGGAAAGGTTGAGGACAGGAGGAGAAGGGGATGACAGAGGATGAGATTGTTGGATGGCATCACCGACTCAATGGACTTGAGTTTGATTAAGCTCCAGGAGTTGGTGATAGACAGGGAAGCCTGGCATGTTATAGTTCATGGGCTCACACAGAAAGAGTCAGACACGACTGAGCTCCTGAACTGACTGATGTTTGTCATGACAGACATTCTGCCTCCAACAAGCTCAAGAAATAAATGAGATTTAATTATAAAAATTTTAAATTAATCTGATAGTTGAAAACCTTGGCCTGTGACTAGAAATTCTAATTTTGTTTACTTATACTAACCAAAAAACAATGCTTTTTCCAACATGCTTGCTGTCACAACTCAGTTGATGGGATTAGCCTTTCCTGTAGGGAAATGCACTTCACCTGATTGCTGAATGCCGAAGGTTGCTCAGGCAATCATTTAGAGCTAGAGATATGTTCTCACAATATGATATATTCTTGCTAAGTTCTGAACTCCTAATGCTGGGTCTCTACCTGATATCTTGGAGAAAGCACAGTCCCCTTTCCAGCAGGGCCTGGTCCTCAATTCTTAGAAATAGTATAGGTCATTATAACTGACAGCAGTCCAAAACATATTATTATGTTGAGGCAAAGGAGATAGACAACACTTACTGGATTCTTTCTATTTCACAGGTCCTTATTCTAATCTGTGCTTCTAATTTGAAAGTTAGGTACTCTTGCCTTGTTTTACAGATGAAGAAGCTAAAACTCAGAAACAGAAGTCTTGCTCAACCATGAAGTAGAGCTAACATCAAATCCAGGTTTCTGTAAGTATGTCAGAATTTACTTACACTGCAGAATAACCACACAGGCATCTGGGAACTGACCTTGGTCCACATTCTTCTCAGATAAAATCTGTCCTTGTTTCCTTGATCCAGTATTGGAATTAGCTAGAAGGCAGAATCCTGAGCCCCAACCCAGACATACTGAATCAGATTATCTGGCAGTGAGGCCTGGCAGTTTGGATTTTATGAATTTCTAATGTAATTCTTCATGCTTTCTTAAATTTTAAGAATTTGTTAACATAAAGTCTCTATCTGAAACACAAAATGCATAAGAGAATTTCAAATTTACCAAGCTTTTATATTTCTCAGAAGACTCATTTTTCACATATACATGTAATTACAGTTTTTCAATTATTTTCCCATTTATATTATTACAGAATACCGAAGAGCAGTGGTCCTTGTTGGTTATCTATTTTAAATATAGCAGAGTATATGTGTCCATTCCAAGCTCCTAATCTTTCCCTCCCTGCCATCCTCCCCCCTGGTAACCCAAAGTTCATTCTCTGGGAGTCTTTTTTTGTTTTGTAAAGTTCATTTGTATCATTTTTTTTTTAGATTTCACATATAAGTGATATCATATAATATTACATTTTTGTTTTTAAAATAAATGCTAAATATTTAATAATATTTCTATCATCCCTGGAGTCACTATCAACAACTTCAAGTTTAAGGTCAAAACAAACAAAATCTCCAGAAAATCTTGAAGGAGGCCACAAACCATAAAATATCAATCTTTACTCCAGCTCTTTTCTGGTGTTACAGTACTTTGAGATGTATTGTATCATTATTATTTCATCACTTTTTAGAACTTTTGCAAGCCTAGTGTGGAATGATTAAAGGTAATTTTTATCTCAGAAAAATGCACTTTTAGCAAATGTGATATATTCACATAAGAATTCATTTAACTTTTTTCATTATCTCAGCTGTAGAAACTTGTCCCAGTACTTGATCAATAACTCTTTGTTATTTAAATTTAAATTAATGATCATCTTTTGACTTTTCTCTACAAAATACCACTCTGATTAATAATTAGAACCTCCATAGCTCCTTCTCCAGCATCCTTGTTATTTGCCTCTGCCATCAGCAAATCTTGTATGTAATTATGTTTATAGCCACTTACTCGCAATGGATTCTCCTAAGCTATTCCTTATATTACAAATATTTCTTCCAGACAAAGAGAAGTGGATACTTAATGTATATTCTTCGATTAATTTAATTTCCCAAATTTGATTATTATGTGAAAATACTGTGCGCTTAGTCCACAGTGTCCAACTCTTTGTGACCCCCATGGACTGTAGCCCACCAAGCTCCTCTTGTCTATGGGGATTCTTCAGGCAAGAATACTGGAGTGAGTTTCCATGCCCCACTCAGGGATCTTCCCAACTCAGGGATCAAACTGGGGTCTCCTGCATTGCAGGTGGATTCTTCACCAGCTGAGCTACTAGTGAAGCCCTATGTGAAAATACTTCAGGCTTTTTTAAGTTGATGACTATAGCTATGTGTATGCAATTAGTAATTTTAGGTAAGATATATAGAGGAAATAAGTCATATACAAATGATGCTATTTATTTATTAATATCTTTTTATCAAAATTATATGAGATAGCTATAAGTTATTTCAATATTGGGCAGAAAGAGATAAGTGTTACTTTGATTTGGGGAAAGCAGAGGGCCTCATAAAAAGTATGAATTAGATATGACAAGTAGAGAGAGGATAAAAGTTTTATTAGAAAAAACAAAAAACTATATGACAGAAGTATTGAGGTAAACAGTTACAAGTGAGCAATCATGAGTTATTAATTTATTTAGAATACAATGTAAGAGACAAAGAAGAGTGAGAGATGACCCAGGAAATATAGGTTGTAGACATTGCAAAATAACTTTCTAAGAAATTTGGATATTATTGTGCAGCTTCCATTAACTGGTCACCTATTAAGTCTACTATTAAAATAAGCACATTCCATATGTTAAATAATGCATGCAAGCATCAACAGTCTTTTGTTTATTGATTCAAAACCTTTGCAATTAATTGATTCATACTCTCAGAGTAAAATGAAAAGAAGGAATATTTTTGAGCAAAAATTACAAATTTTTTTTCCTATTGTGAGTCAGCTTAATATTCTAATTTTGACACATACATTAAAATTATTCAGTAAATGCTTCATATGTATGTATTATAGCATCAATTTTTATTGTCAACATAGCCGTAGTACTAGTTAAATTCAGGAGAACAATGAGTTTGTGAAAGGTCAAGTAACTGGTACAGTGCTAAGATTAGAGCTAAGACATTTTGACATCTTATTCTAGATTATTTTTTCTACATTACTGCTCTAAGCACATTTATTAAAACTGCTAATTCCGACTGCCTGGATGAAGATCAATTTGTATTTTTAAAAGACTGAACTATACTGTTATTGTGGTTTATTACCATAAAGAGAAACTCTAACCAGGCTAATGGAGTCTGCTAACTAGGGTTAATTGCAAAAAATAAATATTATTAGTGTTAAATTAATGGCTTACATGAATATCCATCTTTGAAAGGTCTTTGATGTCAACTAAATATTACTTGCATAATTTTGTTTACATTATTAATTTAAACTGAAACATTTTTAGTCCCAAAGTGCATACAGTCCCAAAAGAACATCATAGCTCTTGCCCCAAAAAGGAGAGTTTTTTTTTTTTTTAGAAATTTTGAAAAAAAAAAAAAAATCCCTACTAGGAAACTGATCCAGGAAGATTTTACTCTTCCAACCATCACCTGCCATGATGTGAATTCATGTCTATAACAGCTTAAACTTCTTCAACTTAATTAGAGTTATAATAGTATTTGTGAGGGTAATAAAGCTATGTTATAAGGACACATGACATGAATTAAAGATACAATTGTCCCCTGAGAAGTCAAGCTGAAGCAGATAAATACAAGTTTCAGTTGAAATTAAATCTGTCAAACCAGCTGGCATCCTTCACGGGAGACTATACATTTCACATTTCAAAACATATGAGTATAATATATTTCATGGAATATCTAGATTAATAATAACTATAGTAAGTACTTATGTATGATTAAAAAAAAAGTATTCCCACATTCCTAAGAAAATGTGGATTATTGTGTAGCTGAGGTAACAACAGTCACCAGAACCAGTTTGAACATGCCTAATTAATAAATGAAAGTCTATGTTTAGACTTTAGATAATACACAGCCACCGGAATAATTTCTAAAGCAGTTTAATCACTGAGTAATGAAACCTCACCTCAGTGAACATGTTTTTGCATGCCTACCAATCAATGAGAGTTCCTCACTTCTAAAAGTCAAGCAATTAAAAACGGATTCTCTTATGAATGTCAACCACTCAACAGCAGTCTCACTATAGACAAATTATGTCAACCCACTCATCTGTAAAAGTCCACCAGTCCTTGGATTTAATGTTTTCAAAATATTCTATAAAACATAAGCAGTTGGGTCTCCTTGGAGAGATTAAGCTTAACCAGCAAGCTGTCCCTAATTATAGTAAAAATATATTTAGGTTTGTGTCCTTTATTTTAGATATTGAGTAAGAATTAATCCTTTGGCATTTTGGAAGATTACACCAAGATCATGTTGAATATCTTTGTTTATCAGCATTTTAAAGGGTCCTTGAATTGACAGGAATGCACACTGGGCTCTTTGTGTCCAAATTACATTTGTTTATAAGACTTGTTTTTGCAGTCAGTCACTTGAGCTCTGTCTTCTTATTCTAAGATTTTAGACCATTATCTTTGTATTATGTCATTAGACCTAGGCTTGGTATAATTAGGGTTTCCCTGATGGTAAAACAACTGCTTGCAATGTGGGAGACTTGGGTTCGATCCCTGGGTCAGGAAGATACCCTTGAGGAGGAAATGGCGACCCACTCCAGTACTCTTACCTGGAAAATTCCATGGACAGAGGAGCCTGGTAGGCTATAGTCCATGGGGTCGAAAAGAGTTGGACATGACTGAGTGACTTCACTTTCACTTTGGTATAATTAGATCTTTTCACCATTTACTGTTGACTACACTGATCACTGGGCTTTCCTGGTAGCTCAGGTGGTAAAGGATCTACCTGCAATGCAGGAGACCTCAATTCGATCCTTGGGTAAAGTAGATCCCCTGGAGAAGGGAATGGCAACCCACTCCAGTATTCTTGCCTAGAAAATTCCATGGACAGAGGAGCCTGGTGGGCTACAGTCCATGATACTGTAATAACAGAGTCGGACACGACTGAGCAGCTAACATTGACACTGACCATTAAGATTCTAAACACTTCTCTTTTCTGCTGTATATTACTAGGTGGAAGATTATCTAGTATTAATTCTAGCATGGTAAACTACTGATTGAGTGACCCTTGGCAAGTCTTTGAGCTCACTAAAAGAAAGCTGAGCGTGCAAGAATTGATACTTTTGAACTGTGGTGTTGGAGAAGACTCTTGAGAGTCCCTTGGACTGCAAGGAGATCCAACCAGTCCATCCTAAAGGATATCAGTCATGAATATTCATTGGAAGGACTGATGTTGAAGCTGAAACTCCAATACTTTGGCTACCTGATGCGAAGAATTGACTCATTGGAAAAGACCCTGATACTGGGAAAGGTTGAGGGCAGGAGAAGAAGGGGATGACAGAGGATAAGATGGTTGGTTGCCATCACCAACCCAATGGACATGAGTTTGAGTAAACTCTGGGAGTTGGCGTGCTGCAGTCCATGGAGTCGCAAAGAGTCAGACATGACTGAGCAACTGAAGTGACTACTGAAGCTTAGTTTATCTATGTGATATGAGGATAATAATTCCTACTTCACAAGTAGGTTATGAAAAAACTGAAATAACACACAAGAAAACATGTAAATATTACTTAGTGATAATCATTTGTAAAATCCTAGTGGTAGTCTTATTTACACAGCAACAAATTTTAGCCACATGCTTATCTAATATGCTGCTGTATTCCTGTACTTAATCATCTATAACTCTAAACCCAATTAAGGAATGCTGCACATTTTCATGTTTAAGTTTTAGATCGCATTGTTGCACATAAAAATTGGACATGTTCTTTTTATTTCACATTCTTATTTCTTTTGTATTTCATTTACCTTCCTTTTATCACTTTCATTCCTTGAGAGCCTATGGAGTATGTAGAGAATAAAAACATTCAATGTTATTGAAAAAGAAATGAAACTCTATATTTGAAGCAACAGTTTTTTGCAGCATAGAAAATATACTTACTATCTAAAAATGTGAAAACAGATGGTGGAAATTACATTCTCAAAGTTCTCAACAGGTTTGTCTCATGATAGAAGAGACTGGTATTTACCTAAAGATAAGAAATAAATGAAGAATGTCTTTTTTTTTTTTTTTTTGAAGGGTATTTTTTATTGCTGAATTATATGATGGCAAAATGGGAGAATAAAAATAAATTAATGTAATTTAAGTCAAATCCATTTGTATTTATTTTAAAATATAACTTAATTAGTAACATTTTCTTTGAAAGAATTCTAATTTCAGTTGAGAAATTAGTGGGCCTTAGGAAGCATCACTATGAACAAAGCTAGTGGAGGTGATAGAATTCCAGTTAAGCTATTCCAAATCCTGAAATATAATGCTGTGAAAGTGCTGAACTCAATATGCCAGGAAATTTGGAAAACTCAGCAGTGGCTACAGGACCGGAAAAGGTCAGTTTTCATTCCAATCCCAAAGAAAGGCAATGCCAAAGAATGCTCAGACTACCACACAATTGCATTTGTCTCACACACTAGCAAAGTAGTGCTCAAAATTCTCCAACCCAGGCTTCAATAGTATGTGAACCATGAACTCCCAGATGTTCAAGCTGGAATTAGAAAAAGCAGAGGAACCAGAAATCAAATTGCCAACATCTGTTGGATCATTGAAACAGTGAGAGAATTCCAGAGAAACATCTATTTCTGGTTTATTGACTATGCCAAAGCCTTTTTGTGGATCACAACAAACTGTGGAAAATTCTTAAAGAGATGGGAATACCAGACCATCTGTCCTGCTTCCTGAGAAATCTGTATGCAGGTCAAGAAGCAACGGTTATAACTGGACATGGAACAACGGACTGGTTCCACATCGGGAAAGGAGTATGCCAAGGCTGTATATTGTCACCCTGCTTATTTAACTTATATACAGAGTAAATCATGAGAAATTCCAGACTGCATGAAGCACAAGCTGGAATCACGAATGCTGGGAGAAATATCAGATATGCAGATGACACCGCTCTTATGGCAGAAAGTGAAGAACTAAAGAGCTTCTTGATGAAAGTGAAAGAGGAGAGTGAAAAAGTTTTCTTAAAGCTCAACATTCAAGAAACTAAGATCATGGCATCTGGTCCCATCACTTCATGGCAAATAGATGGGGAAACAATGCAAACAATGAGAGACTATTTTTTTGGGCTCCAAAATCACGGCAGATGATGACTACAACCATGAAATTAAAAGGCACTTGCTCATTGGTTAAAACATTATGACCAATCTAGACAGCATATTAAAAAGCAGAGACATTACTTTGCCAACAAAGGTCCGTTTAATCAAAGCTATGGTTTTTCCAGTAGTCATGTATGGATGTGAGAATTGGACTATAAAGAAAGTTGAGCGCTGAAGGATTGATGCTTTTGAACTGTTGTGTTGGAGAAGACTCTTGAGAGTCCCTTGGACAGCAAGGAGGTCCAATCAGTCCATCCTAAAGATCAGTCCTGAATGTTCCTTGAAAGTACTGATGTTAAAGCTGAACATAAAATACTTTGGCCACCTGATGCGAAGAACTGACCTATTGGAAAAGAGCCTGATGCTGGGAAGGTTTGAAGGCGGAAGGAGAAGGGGATGACAGAGGATGAGGTGGTTTTATGGCATTACCAATCAGTGGACATGAGTTTGAGTAAGCTCTGGGAGTTGGTGATGGACAGGAAGCCTGGTGTGCTGCAGTCCATGGCCTCAGAAAGAGTCAGACATGACTGAGCATCTGAACTCAACTCAGCTCAATTTTGGTTTATTTTTTGCCAACAAAGCACAAAGGAATGGGCCTATAAAGCATTTCTGCATATTACTGCACTCAAAATCTTATAGTATCCTTAAAGGCAAACACTCAATATTATGGGACAAAATTTCTTAAACTGCAAAGCATGTGCATTGTCAGAAGATGAGAGCTGACATTATCGACTTTGAAAAATTTATATCAACACTAGGAATGCTAGATTCATGAAAATTTCAGGAAGAAAATACTAAAGAATATAAATTATAATTTTTACCTAATGTAGTATCCTACTAGATGATGGCGGAGTTATGGTAATCAAACATACATTCATATATTGTTACTTTCAAGGCAAAGTTTCAACAAGTCATTTTCCAAACTAACAAGTAGATGGCATTATATGACTATTCTTAACATATATTTCTAATGGTAAAATCGAAGAAAATAAAAATTCCACAAAACATTCTTAAAACTCATAAGGTGAGTAAATAAATCTGTTTTTTTTTTTCAAGAATTTTGTCATTTGAGTCTCCTAAGATCTAAAATTATTGCAAGCCTAACACTTTCCTTGAAATAATTGCTTTGCTAACTGAAACTAATTAAAGAAAAACTACTTAACATAGAAAGTAACATCTCTAAAATGAAGTCAAATTCCTTTATTTTATGACATTTAAAGTTCTATGCAGAGTTCCAGTTTATAATGAAATACAAAGTACTCCTCTATCCACATACTTAAATAAGTGAACAAAATAATTAAAACAAGATAAGCAAATAGCAGCAGTCCTTACCATATTATTTGAAAAACACTCACAGGAAAAATACAATAAAAGATTCTAAGAATCTATGTGTAGTTCTTACCTAGACATAAAGGAAATAAATAGAAACCATATAATTCTCACTTACACACCCATTTTTAAGTGTGCTATATATTATACCTTCTCTGCTAAGAAAAGTCTCAAGACATTCACTAGTATAATCACCAGTAAAGATGGAATCTATCTGAATTTGGCATATTTCTATCACTAATTAGAAGTATGGGAAAAATATATATATACTATCTATATTCTATCTGCCTATTTTATAATTACTAAAAGATATTTCCAACAATTAAAAAAATCTAAAAAAAAAGAGAAAAGATGAGATTTTAAAAACAAGTGTGGATACTGAAGACTTTGATGATTCAAAGATGAGTGACATTGAAAACCCAAAGTCTTCCTTTCTAGCTGAAAATGTGTACCACTTCTCAGAGCCAGGGGAAAGACTTTTATAGAGAAGATCAGATCAGATGAGTCACTCAGTCATGTCCAACTCTTTGCAACCCCATGAATCACAGCACGCCAGGCCTTCCTGTCCATCACCAACTCCCGGAGTTCACTCAGACTCACGTCCATCGAGTCAGTGATGCCATCCAGCCATCTCATCCTCTGTCGTTCCCTTCTCCTCCTGCCCCCAATCCCTCCCAGCATCAGGGTCTTTTCCAATGAGTCAACTCTTCGCATGAGGTGGCCAAAGTATTGGAGCTTCAGCTTTAGCAGAGGTAGAAGCAAAACAAGAGAATTGATCGGCTATAGGTTAAGTGGTCACATTACTTGGAAAAGCCTAGTTGGTTGTTTGTGGTTGGTTGTTCTTAGATTTTTACTTTTTTTAACCTAGAGACAGGACATTACAGACCAAGGTTTTGGTTTGTTTATGAAGATCACTAGGGCATTAAAGCCACATCATTCTAATTTTTTTTTTCTTATGTTTAGTTAATTTGACAGGAGGAAGATGAACAGTGCCAGGGTATCCCAGAAATCAACTGCATCAGTGGGGACCATGGTTATGCCACTAGGAGAAAAACCACTAGAGGAGCTGCTTTTCAACAGGGGCAGAGGAGTAGGGTGGACTGGTGGTGATCATGCAAATGCCCATCTCATATTTTATACTGTGGGGACCATGGTTGATAGTCTCAGGTGCTACACTCAGAGCCCAAGATCATATTAGCTTTGAAGCTCTGTTTCCCACAGTAGTTTCCCCAAATTAACTATATCTGACAAGAACTAAAAGCAGTCCCATTCAGGTCAAACTATAGATTGAGAACTCCCCATCAGCCTGACTGAAATTTTCTTTGGACTGCTTTGCAGTCTGAAATTCCTCCTTCTCTCTATCCTTCACAGTATTCAGACCTCACCTCTCCTCCTCTTCTGACTTTTACCACTTTGTTTTTCCTCTCAATAAATATCTTGCATCCCTAACAGTATCTTGGTGTCTGGTTCTCAGAAACCCTAATCAATGAGCTTGTAACTTTCAAATAGAATGAAAATATAATTGAAAGTTAGTATAGACTGAATATAAATGTAGAACTAAATTCTTTAAAAACTATATTTGCTCATGATGCATGTCTTAATGAGTGTATATCTTTTTAGTTTCTGAGTCTCATAGATGCTTGGAATAGTGCAACAATGGTAGTTACAAATATTGAACACTTGTAATTGAGTAAATAAATTTAAGGTGAAAATATTCAAGTATTAGTGGACTATTCTAGTGGATATCCTAGTGGACTATCATTTATAGTCCATTTTATTTTTTATTGATGATTCTGAGTTTTTAAAAGGAAAATACTTTCTCTCCTGTAGATCACAGTGGTGATGGTTTAGTCGCTAAGTCATGTTTAACTCTTCTGACCCTATGGACCATAACTCGCCATGGGCAAGGTTTGACCAGTAAAAGGGTTAAGTAATGAATTAAATAGTTCATTATTGCTGTTCTGAGAGTAATAATGGCTTTCCAGAATAGCAAAGTCTAAGGAAAGGGATCACTTCATCTGAGGTGAAGAGATATAAATCAGCTCTTTAAATATATTCTGATGACATCAATACATGAGCTTATATCTTAATTTTTATTTGTTGTTGTAGGATTCAAAGAGTAAAATTACTTGAGTTTTTTTAGTTATATTTATGGGCAATAATATGTGTATACTTGTTACCTCACTAATGCCTTTATAATGGATTTTTAAAATTGGTAGGTCCTAGTGATCCTTCTATTTGTAGCACAAAGGTTAATCTAAAATAGTAAAATGGTTTGTTGAGCCTAAAACATTTGATTTTCTTCAATTCCCACTTGCTAGATTGAACACTCTTTGTGGAACATCAGGGCGCTGTTCCACTAGTTCATTCATTTTGGATGACAGTCAAATACAGGAAACAAAGATGAGAAGCCAGGCATAATTCTTTATTCTGCAATGATTGAAACAAGGTACTCATGTGATGTTCATTTCATTGATGGGAAGTTTTGTTTCACAAAGTTGTAAATTATTACCACTCTTCTTGTGTGAAGGACCTAACATGGTATCAGTTTAAAGGAAGACAATTGTAGATAAGTTTGTTGATGTTGAAAGATGTACAGGATGTGCACTTTTATACTATATAGATGTGTGATCTCTTCTCTGGAAACTCACCCTTCTAAAGGGATATGCTGAAGGTCTGGGACCTGTGCAAGAAGTGAGTAGGAAGAGAATGAAAGAGCTCTAAAACTAAAAATAGCTATCATATTGTATTCCTTCAAATTTAAATCAGACTTATTTAGACATATTCCAGGATAATTTTTTTAACTCATGAGTAAATCAAAGAACAGAAATATGTAGACACTTTTTTGGATTTCCTCAGTTCATAAACCTGGCAGAAACAAAAGAAAATACTCATGACTTAAAAAAAAAATCATTACATTCATTTATTCAAAACAAATTTCCCTTTTGCTTGATAGAGTACTTGAAATTGGAAAAGAGCATTGGCTAACAACAACAACAACAACAAACAGCATGAAACATACATTCTAAAAATAAAGGAAAAAGATAATTTCAATAAAATCATAGGTTTCCATGAGGGAAAGAAGTAATTTGAGAGAGACTGACTTCATTAGGCTATTTCTTAACATAGATGGATAAAAGGAAACATTTTTTGAGTTTATATGTTTTGACATTTGAGCTAAGATCTAAATAAATAATATTTATCTGTGCAAAGAGTCTTGAACATCGACTTCTAAAATAGTGCTCAATTTACTATAACACTATTGGTCTAGTCACTTAAAAATTGGCATACATTCACAATGCATGTACATTTACTTACTTATTATTATATATATGCTTAATGATACCACAAATAGAATTCAAAAAGGATTACATTGTGATTAATCATTTTTAAATTAAAAAGATATGAGAACTTTAAATATAATTTACCAGTATATCAACGCACAAAGTGAAGTTTATTGTTTATTTTTAATAGCAGTGACTATAAATCCATACTAAACAAGTTTCCATAGGAATTTCTCATCCCATCAACTCCAAATATATAATTACTTCTTTAACCTCATTGTGTACCTGAAGCACTTGTACTAGAGTTGTGCCTAGTATCAGATTATTATCTTCTTTTAGTTCATTTATGCTTTTATTTTGAGACATTTTCAACTTGTGGTTTCTTGGAAGGAGACATATCTTACTCATTGGCCTTTTGTAAGAGTTAGTTCAGTTAAAAATTAACAGTATACTTTGTATCCGTTTAGCCAGACATAGGTAGGACTCCATAAATTACAAGGGAAGGACAGAAGGTGCTACTGTCAAGCACTTCCTCCCCTAGAATTTATACCTTGCCTCCTTAGTACTTCACACAACCCCCATGCTTGGTGATACATGAGACAAGGACCAAGTAGAAGCCATATGATCACCCTATATACCAAAATCAGCAATTAAAAAAAATGTTTGGTTATAAACATAGAAACTTAAATTCTCTTATTTATTTAATGACCTCAGTGGGTCATTTTCCATGTTCCCTGAGAAGTATTCTCAGTGGAAAATTCTGGTCTTTTTATATTTGGACTGGCGGGAGGAGCTTAGGCAGCTCAGAAGCTAAAAGACATTTTACTTAAGAAAATGTCCCAAGTGTTCATATTTGCTGTTTGTACCATTTATTAACATACAGCCAAAACACTGAGGCTAAAAATGCTCTGATACACCCTTGGCCAATAGGACCATGGACAATATGACAGTTTAAGGAGTTGCTGAGAGAAAACAAAAATTGAGGTGTTTGCTAGCTTATTGTTGCTGTTCAGTTGCTAAGTCGTGTCCGATTCTGCAACCCCACGGACTGAAGCATGACAGGCTTCCCTGTCTTCCACTGTTTCCCTGAGTTTGTTCAAACTCATGTCCATTGAGTCAGTGATGTCATCCAACCATCTTATCCTCTGTATAGCACTGATGCTGCTAAACATCAGTTACACTTTAGCTTTTATCCTTTTGACTTAGGGTTAATTAATATATACACTCAGCAATTAGCAACTTTTCCCAGTAGATTTTCAAGCGTTAAAATTAAAAGCTTTTGTACAGCAAAAGAAACCATCAAAAAATGAAAAGACATAATATTGAATGGGAGGAAATATATGACTGATAAGGGGGTAATATAAAAAATACAGAAATAGCACAAACAACTCAACATCAAAACACACATTAAAAATGGGCAAAACACTTGAATAGAATTTTTCCAAAGAGAACATGCAGATGTTCCACAGACACATGAAAAGATACTCAGCATCACCAATTGTTGTTGTCTCTCAGTTGTATCCGACTCTTTGCAACCCCATGGACTGTAACACTCCAGGCTCCTCTATCCTCCACTGTCACCCAGAGTTTGCTCAAATTCATGTACATCAAGTGGTGATGCTATCTAACTATCTAATCCTCTGTGGCTCCCTTCTCCTTTTGCCTTCAATCTTTCCCAGTTTCAGGGTCTTTTACAATGAGTCAACACTTACCATGTAAGTGGCCAAAGTATTGGAGCTTCAGCTTCAAAATCAGTCCTTTCAAGGTTGATTTCCTCTAGGACTAACTGGTTGATTTCCCTTCAGTCCAAGGGACTCACAAGAGCCTTCTCCAGCACCACATTTTGAAAGCATATATTCTTCGGTGCTCAGTCTTCTTTATGATCCAACACTCATATATATATACATGACTATTGGACCTTTGTCAACAAAATGATGTCTCTGCTTTTTAATATGCTGTCTAGGTTTTTCATGGATTTCAAAATTGTGCAATGGTAAGGAATCTGCCTATCAATGCAGAAGATGAAAGGGACGCGGGCTGGATCCCTGGGATGGGAAGATCCCCTGGAGGATGAAATGGCAACCCACTCCAGTATTAGGGCCTGGGAAATTCCATGGACAGGGGGACCTGTCAGTCTACTGTACATGGGACTGCAAAGACTCAGATACAACTGAGCACATACACAAAACACAGGTTTGTCATAGCTTTCCTTCCATGGAGCAAATGTCTTTTAATTTCATGGCTGCAGACATCACCCACGTGATTTTGGAGTCCAAGAAAATAAAATCTGTCACTGATTCCCCCTTTTCTCCTGCTTTTGCCATAAGCGATGGGGTTGGATGCCACGATCTTAGTTTTTTAAATTTTGAGTTTCAAGCCAGCTTTTTCACTCTCCTCTTTCACCCTCATCAAGAGGCTCCTTAGTTCCTCTTTACTTTCTGCCCTTAGGGTGGTTATCACTGTTGATATTTATCCTGGCAATCTTGATTCCAGCTTGTGACCCACTCAGCCCAGCATTTCACATGTTTACCCTGCAAATAAGTTAAATAAGCAGGGTGATAAAATACAGCTTTGTCATACTCCTTTCCACATTGTGAATAGGTCTGTTCCATGTAATGTTCTAACTGTTGCTTCTTGACCTGCGTGCAGGTTTCTCAGGAGACAGATAAAGTGGTCTGGTAATCTTATATCTTTAAGAATTTTCCAAAGTTTGTTGTGCCACACAGTCAAAGGCTTCAGCATAGTTAATGAAGTAGAAGTAGATGCTTTTCCAGAATTCCCTTGCTTTCTCCATGATCCAATGAATGTTGGCAATTTGATCTCTCTTTCCTCTTCCTCCTCAAAATCCAGCTCATACATCTCAAAGTTCTCAGTTCACATACTGCTGGAGCCTAGCTTGAAGGATAACCTTGAAGGACTTTGAGGATAACCTTACTAGCATGTGAAATGAGGCCAACTGTGTGGTAGTTTGAACATTCTTTGGCATTGCCCTTCTCTGGGATTGGAATGAAAACTGACCTTTCCAATCCTACGGCCACTGCTACGTTTTCCAAATTTGCTGACATATAGAGTGCAACATTTTAACAGTATCATCTTTTAGGATTTGAAATAGCTCAGCTGGAATTCCATCACCTCCACTAGCTTTGTTTGTAGTCATGATTCCTAAGGCTCACTCGACATCACACTCCAGGATGTCTGGCTCTAGGTGAGTGACCACACTACAGTGGTTATCTGGGTCACTGAGACCTTTCTTATATAGTCATTTTGTGTATTCTTCCACCTCTTCTTAACCACTTCTGCTTCTGTGAGGGCCTACCATTTTTGTTTTTTATGTGCCCATCTTTGCATGAAATGGTCCCTTGATATCTCCAGTTTTCTTGAAGAGATAGTTCATCTTTCCCATTCTATTGTTTTCATCTATTTCTTTGCACTGTTCATTGAAGAAGGTCTTCTTATTTTCCCTTGCTGTTCTCTGGAACTCCACATTCATTTGGTTATATCTTTCCCTTTCTCTCTTGCCTTTTACTTCTCTTCATTCCTCAGCAATTTGTAAAGCCTCCTCAGACAACCCCTTTGCCTTCTTGCATTTCTTTGTCTTTGGAATGGTTTAGTCATTGCATCTTGTACAATGTTATGAACCTCCATCCATTGTTCTTCAGGCACTCTGTCTATCAGTTCTAATCCTTTGAATCTATTTGTCACCTTCACTGTATGCAAATCAAAACCTCAATGAGATATCACTTTAAATCTGCTGGAATTACTATTATCAAAATCACCACAAATAGCACGTGTTGGTAAGAATGTGGAGAAAAGGGGTCTTCATACAGTGTTAGTAAGAATGTAAATTAGTGCAACTATGGAAAATAGTATGGAGATTTCTCAAAAATCTAAAAATAGAACTATTGTGTGTGTGTGCTAAGTTGCTTGAGTCATGTCCAACTCTGTGCAACCCTGTGGACTGCAGACTGCCAGGCTCCTTTGTCCATGGGATTTCCAGGCAAGAATACTGGAGTGGGTTGCCATGGCCTCCTCCAGGGGATCTTCCCAACCCAAGGTTTGAACCAGTGTCTTTTACATCTACTGCACTGGTAGGTGTTGTTGTTGTTGTTGTTGTTTACCACTAGCACCACCTATAGAAAATAGTATGGGGGTTGCTCATAAAACTAAAAATAGAACTACCATATGACCGAGCAGCACCACTCATGGGTATATATTTGAGAAAAAGTAAAAATGCTAATTTGAAAAGATTCACTCACTTCAATGTTCATAGTAGCATTATTTACAATTGCCAAGATATGGAAGCAACCTAATTGTTCACCAATAGATGGATGGATTAAGAAGACATGGTTTATATATACAATGGGATACTATGTAGCTGTAAGAAAGAATGAAATTTTGCCATCTACCACAATGTGGATATACATGGAGGGTGTTATGCTAAGTGAAATAAATCAGACAGGGAAAGACAAATACTTTATACTTTATATGTGGAATTTAAAAAATAGAACCACATAGTGAATATAACAAAAATGAAGCAGATTCACAGATATAGAGAACAAGTGGGGAGAGGGAAGCAGGGAAAGGCAATATAGGGGTAGCAGAGTAAGAGGTATAAAAATAAGCTACACGAACATATTAAACAAAATATGGACCGTAGCCAATACTTTTTAATAACTATAAATGGAGTATAACCTTTACTATGAGTCAGTATATTATACACGTGTTGTTTTGATATTGTTCAGTCACTCAGTCATGTTTGTCTTTTTGTAACCACATGGACTGCTATATGCCAGGCTTCCCTGTCCTTCACTATCTCCCAGAGTTTGCTCAAACTCATGTCCATCAAGTCAGTGATGCCATCCAACCATCTCACCCTCTGTTGTCCCCTTCTCTTCCTGTCTTCAATCTTTCCCAGCATCAGGGTCTTTTCTAATGAGTCAGCTCCTCACATCAGGTGGCCAAAGTATTGGAGTTTCAGCTTCAGCATCAGTCCTTCCGATGAATATCCAAGGTTAATTTTCTTTAGGATTAGCTGTTTGGATCTCCTCACTCTCCAAGGGCCTCTTAGAGTCTTCTCCAGCACCACAGTTCAAAAGCATCAATTTTTGGCACTTACTGAGTTACATGTGAAACTCATAGAATATCATACATCCACTATAATTCAATAAAAAATAAAATATAGAAATGATTTCATACTAGCTGCTAGTCAGGGTTCTCCAGAGTAGCAGAAATAATAGAAATACCCATGCTGACAAGTCCCTAGATCTTCAGGGTAATTGTGCAAGTTAGGACCAGGAGAACCTGTGGTGTAATTTCAGTCCAAATCCAGAGGCCTGAGAACCAGGGAACCAAGGTAAACCAGTGGAAACCAGGAAACCAATGGTTCCAGTCTGAAGACTGGCAGGTCAAGATCCAGGAAGAGCAGTTGCTTCTATTTGAAGGCAAGAAGAACTGTCTCTCACTTGAGAGAATTTCAGTCTTTTTATTCTAATCAAGCCTTCAAGGGACTGGATGAGGCCCACACACAGTAGGGCAAGCTATATTCTCTATTCACAATATCAATTTAAATGTTAATCTTATCCAGAAACATCCTCACAGGAACAGTCAGAATAATATTTGACCAATGTCTAGGCATCCTGTAGCCAGTCAAGCTGACTCATAAAACTAACCAGTACATCACCCTTGCTGGTAAGGGGTACTTTTAAAAAATCCATTAGAAATGTTAAGATTATAGTCATCCTCATTTATGTCAAATATTACCTCAAGAGAAATATTTTTCTTTGGGTGATATTACTATCATGTCAATGAGATTTCATTTTATCTATGTAGCTGCTACATCTCTCATCTGTAGTGCCCCTTGCTGTAAATGACAGAAGAGAAAGACAAAACAGAAGAGGGCTCCTTGATCTCTGTGTTTACTTTGTGGTATTAACATTACTGTGGCATCAGGGAATCATTCAGACTATTGAAAGTCAAAGAGAAAAGAATCAGGTTTTAATCATCGACTAGTAATTTCTGAGTAAATACACTCTACAACAATTCCTTTTGTTTTCATTTCTCAAATATTGAGTGCATAAGATTTTTTCTAATTTAGTATTAAATCCTATTGTGTCGTTTGGTTTTGCTTTGATTTTTTTTAATGGTAACAGGGGTACCAAAATCCAGTCAAGGAAGTGTTGGCTTACTATGAGAGAATTATGTATCACAAAATATACCATCTAACAGTCCATAAATCATAGTGTGAACTATATTCCCATATTAATAAAAAACTGTAGAAATAAGATCAACATAAGTAAGGTATAGAGAAATAGGAAACAGAAATAAGAAAATATATGCATACTGTATAAGAAATTCAAGTGTGTACAATGCATGGTTTTTCAAAGATTTGCATCTAATATTTATAAAATATAAATAATGTACTAGTCTTAGAATTGAGTAATTACCAAATTTCACACCATTGTTTTACTGATTCAATGAAAATTACTAATTTTTACTCCTTCACTCTCACCTGCATAACCCATCACTCTTGCTTATTTTGATTACAATGCAAGTCAAAGTTATAATTCACATTGATGACTATAAAGCTCTGTATTTTCATTTTGGGACTTTATTATACGCATAGTCTACTTGCATTTCATGGAGACCTCCAGACACTTTACTGTTGATAGAGATTTCTGACTTCCTACAGGAAAAGTCAAGTCAATACAGGAAGACAACTGTGTTATTATAGCCCAATTTAGTTTTATATGGATAAATGATCATTTTTAAAGTATTACTTGTTTACCTGTGGTTGTTTTCTGATACTGAATTTTATCAACATTAGGTTTACATCAAAATTAGAGTTTTATAAAGATTAAGTTTACTCAATTGGATTAACAATTGGTTATTTACCTGTCCCAGCAACACTTTTTCCTTATGTACTCAGCCAAAGAAACAGGTTGATAGATTTTCTTCTTTTACTTCAATCCATTATTAATTTAGAAATCCTATATTGCCTTGCATGATGATAGGCACAAAGAATATTACAAAGATTTTTTCCTCAATATGCTTGAATTGATTAGTATTTTAGGTACTTACACATTTATGCAAACAGCATTTTTAGAGGTTACAATGATAGCTAAATAACTATAATTATGTATATACACACACACACACAAACTTTATCGTTTTTATTCAGTCTCTAAGTCGTGTCTGACTCTTCATGACCCCATAGACTGCAGATTACCAGGCTTCCCAGAGTTTGCTCAAATTCATGTCCATTGGGTCTGTGATGCTGTCTAGCCATCTC